>NC_069504.1:367565851-368285851 GCF_027579735.1 Bombina bombina
CATAAAAACAATACATTTTGGAAAAAAATTGCAGCAACATTACAACTCAAGAAGATTTGTACCTGCCCCTCATCACAGATGCAAATGGGAGTCACTACCCCTTATATACAGTGGAGAAGCATCAATCTCATAATTGTTCTACTGTGAAGTATATCAGCCTCAGAAAATCCCTTTCTTTATCAAACCCACAACTAGGGTGAAACGTGTTGAGAGTTAAGCAGTGTTATCTGAATTTCTATAACATATTTTTTGCATACATTAAAGGCACATAAAACCAGTTGAGATCTGTGCATATACTAAAAGGGCTAAGTAATTAAAAATAGTTTGCATAAAAAATTTGTTGCTAAATATTTTAAAATAATTTAAAAAAATAAGCAAAAACAATTATATAGCTAAGCTGCCAGGAGCAGCTAACTCCACCCCCCTTATCAGTGTTTAGACACAGGCATTGTATTGGAACTGAGTTCACAGCTTCTAGGCATGCTCCAGCACATAATCCCTATACATTTTTGCATTCTACCGAAATAACAATAGCTATAGATACAGCCATAAAAGGAAATGTGTGGGGGGAGTTAGAACTTTACAATTCAGAATCTAAAAAGAAAGGGTTAATGGCAAGGCACTGCAGTATACATTTGCAGGTAAAGTAATTTAAGTACATATTATTATATTTTGTTTCTATCCAAACTTATTTTGTGTCCCTTTAATGTGTGGACAGTGTTCTGGCTGGAAGCTGACTTCTAAAGCGTTGGGGGACCCTTGGTGCTGAAAGACACTAAGTGCAGGTAGTTGAATATCTGAAGTCACTGGAATTTGAAGGATACTGCAAGTATGAGCACATAAAACATAATATTTTTGCAACATTGAGACTGCTACATTGAATAATATAGCCACCCTGTAAAAACATTTGCATATAGGACTCATAGTCCGGAGATTATCGGCTGACAATGGACATGTAAGGAGATACAACTAAGTATCATTTAAGCCAATCCAAACCGATACTATTTAAACGTGAAGTAGTCATCACGTGACTCAGCAGCACGGTCAAATAAGAGGTGCTAAAGACGCTAAAGACGGACAGGCTGCATCAAGGTCTCCTTAACCTGCTTTGCAAAAGTCTGGTGACAACTTCAAGGAAACTGTTATATCATTCACGTTGGCCAACTTTTTTGATAAAAAATGTGCAGACTTAGAGGCCTATTTATCAAGCTCCGTATAGAGCTTGTGGGCCCGTGTTCCTGGCGAGTCTTCAGACTCACCAGAAACAGCAGTTATGAAGCAGCAGTCTAAAGACCGCTGCTTCATAACCCTGTCCACCTGCTCTGATGAAGCGGACAGAAATCACCACAATTCAACCCGATCGAGTATGATCGGGTTGATTGACACCTCCCTGCTGGCGGCCGATTTGCCGTGAGTCTGCAGGGGGCGGCATTGCACCAGCAGCTCTTGTGAGCTGCTGGTGCAATGCTGAATACGGAGAGCGTATTGCTCTCCGCATGAGCGATGTCTGTCGGACCTGATCCGCACTGTAGGATCAGGTCCGACAGACATTTGATAATTCAGCCTCTTAAACTGGATAAAATACCAGCTCTGCAATAACACAGACTTGTTTAAACCGGAGGTGGTGTATATATGTCCTACGAGCTGTAATATCAACCTATGGTCTTTAAGTTACACAGTTGACCTCTAATCAGATCACATTTGATCTTAGATTTTTATTTATCTTTATGCAAATATTTATTTTATATCTAATTTATTTACTAAAGCATGCAAATACCATAGAAAAAAAAGTATGCAAAGGGGATTCAAAAACAGATGCAAGACTAGAGTCCATTCAGGTGGTTGTTTAGTGCTTAATAATGTCTGTAACAAAATGGCAGGCTAGAAAGCTGTATGATTCAGCGCACTATTAAGCAACAGGTGAAGCTAAAAGAGCTAGTGTTATAAAGACTCCTGACATGTGATTGTCTGGACCTACAGGACCAGATACTTGTGTTATAGCATCACATTGCCAGGAATCAGGGGCTTCCTGAATGAAAATGAAATTAAATATAAAAATTACGACTTTTGACCAATGGGTCTAATAATTTGGCATGGCAATGTATATGTATGTAAGTATGTATGTATGTGTGTGTGTGTATATATATATATATATATATACATACATTGGAGTGTTTTTTAGTCAAACACCTTGACACATACCATATACCTTTTTAACCCTTTTGAAACCCTTTTATCAATATTAAAAAAAGATTTATATTACAAAGTATATATGAGTGTAATAGTTTAGTTTAATATGTTTTTTGTGTTTTGGTAATTTTTTAACCCTTTCACTTTACTTCATATCTCAAATCACGCTAAATATTATAGCACAATTTCATCTTTTGCTCGAGCACAACCTAAAACTTTCATCCATGGACTTGTAATATCAAGTTGTGCACGGTCCAGCGATACTGCTTATGGCGTCTTGCACTATCACTAGTGTGCCACTTGTAATCTAGCCCCTGATATTTGTTATGTTTAGGTTAATAAAAAGGTAAAGGGCTTTAACCTTCCTAAAGATTAAACTGTAAATACATAAACAAATTCTTGTTAGGATTTCGGTCTGCTTTGGGAGGCTAGGAGATTTCTTGCTGCAGCAGGAATACCCAGTCATAATGCAGAGTATATTAAAGAACTTTTAGGTACATTGTTACTTCCCAAACAAATATTAGTAATGAAATTTAATGGACACACTTTTGGCTTGGATTTTAAAGCAAAAAGAAACACCTTTGCTGATAAAAATGCACTTGTTTTCAGTCCGTACTGCAACCTTCAGATAAGATTCAACTAAAGACGTAGAGTTGCCAATTGATTAGTAGCTTTTGACAAGGCGACTTCTGGAGATAAGAAAGCCTACTGGCTTGAACATATCTGTACACAAAACAAAGACTGTTTGTGGAAACATATAGACAGCAGATTAGTACACCTTGTCCCATGTGTCATGTGAGCGGGGGGGGGGGTAATAATTGGCAAACAAAGTGAATGGTTTACTGATGAGCGCACAAGTCATAAACTTTAGTAAGGTCCGACCATCGAAAGGGATTTGTCTGGCGCACAGCTCCACTTGCTGACATCAGTAATTTGTTATCAAAAAACAGTTCCTTGCTTCTCTTTTGGTAAATAAGCATGCGCTTTTGAACCACGTTTTGTACATTTACATAGAATGAAAAAAACAACAACTTTGCACCAGGGGTCTCAGGTCCACTACTGCACCAGTTGATACTAAGTGGAAATTTCCCATGAAAACAAAATCAAACCTTGACTACACCAGCAGTTACTGCAGTTATCTTGACGTAAATAAACAAAGTGCTGTAAAATAATAAAATTACACCACTTCTAAATTACTTAAATGACCACTAAAAAAGTAGAATAGCATAATCAATAAAAGCATCATAAAAAGACAATGCAAAAACTTCTAGTATGAGTAGTAGATTTCTTTCTGCCAAATTGTAAAATTAGTTCTAAGCCAATAACCGTGCTAGCAAACAGGACAGGTGGACACGTCACCTCATTGAAAAAGCGATGTGCCGTGGTCGAACAGAGGCCGCTTAGTTTAGAGAGGAGGCAGCAGCACAGAAAGGAAATGATTAGCACAGGAAGGGAATGATTAGCACAGGAAGGGAATGATTAGCACAGGAAGGGAATGATTAGCACAAAAAGGGAATGATTAGCACAGGAAAGGAACAATTAGCACAGGAAGAGAATGATTAGAACAGGAAGAGAATGATTAGCACAGGACGAGAATGATTAGTACAAAAAGGGAATGATTAGCACAGAAAGGGAATGATTAGCACAGGAAGGGAATGATTAGCACAGGAAGGGAATGATTAGCACAAAAAGGGAATGATTAACACAGGAAAGGAACAATTAGCACAGGAAGAGAATGATTAGCACAGGAAGAGAATGATTAGCACAGGAAGAAAATGATTAGCACAGGAAAAGAATGATTAGCACAGAAAGGGAATGATTAGCACAGGAAGGGAATGATTAGCACAAAAAGGGAATGATTAGCACAGGAAGAGAATGATTAGAACAGGAAGGGAATGATTAGCATAGAAAGGGAATGATTAGCACAGGAAGAGAATGATTAGGACAGGGAGGGAATGATTAGAACATATAGGGAATGATTGGCACAGGAAGGGGATGATTAGAACAGAAAGGGAATGATTAGCACAGAAAGGGAATGATTAGCACAGGAAGAGAATGATTAGCACAGGAAGGGAATGATTAGCACAGAAAGGGAGTGCTTAGCACAGGAAGGGAATGCTTAGCATAGGAAGGGAATGATTAGCACAGAAAGGGAATGATTAGCACAGAAAGGGAATGATTAGCACAGGAAGAGAATGATTAGAACAGGAAGGGAATGATTAGCATAGAAAGGGAATGATTAGCACAGGAAACGAATGATTAGAACAGGGAGGGAATGATTAGCACAGATAGGGAATGATTAGCACAGGAAGGGGATGATTAGAACAGAAAGGGAATGATTAGCACAGAAAGGGTATGATTAGCACAGGAAGAGAATGATTAGCACAGGAAGGAAATGATTAGCACAGAAAGGGAGTGCTTAGGACAGGAAGGGAATGCTTAGCATAGGAAGGGAATGATTAGCACAGGAAGGGAATGATTAGCACAGAAAGGGAATGATTAGCTCAGAAAGGGAGTGCTTAGCACAGGAAGGGAATGCTTAGCACATTAAGGGAATGCTTGTAATTGTAATAATAATTTAGCAGACATCAATACGTATCAGATCTGTGAATTATTAACACTATGAAACATGAAATTCTATTTTACTTCCATTATGAATTTTGCTTAGTTCTTTTTATATCCTTTGTTAAAAAATAATTCTATGTGAGCTTTACTTTCCCTATTAATGTTGCAATATATTCGGCTAGATTACGAGTTTTTGTCGGTAAGGCTTGCGGTGTTAACGAGCAGTTTCTGCTCACTGCTCACCTACAAACAACGCTTGTATTACAGGTTTTTTTAAACCCAGCGTTAGCCTCTAAAAAGTGAGCGGAGAGCAAAATTTAGCTCCACATCTCACCTCAATACCAGCGCTGCTTACGGTAGCGGTGAGCTGGCAAAACGTGCTTGTGCATGATTTCCCCATAGGAATCAATGGGGCAGAATCGGCTGAAAAAAAACCTAACACCTGCAAAAAAGCAGCCTTCAGCTCCTAACGCAGCCCCATTGATTCCTATGGGGAAATACTTTTTATGTTTACACCTAACACCCTAACATGAACCCCGAGTCTAAACACCCCTAATATTACATTAATCTGCCGCCCCCGACATCGCAGACACCTGCATTTTATTATTAACCCCTAATCTGCCGTTCCGGACACCGCCGCCACCTACATTATACTTATGAACCCCTAATCTGCTGCCCCCAACATTGCCGACACCTACTTACTATTTAATAACCCCTAATCTGCCACCCCTAACATCGCCGCAACTATATTAAATGTATTAACCCCTAATCTGCCGCCGCCAACGTCGCCGCCACTATAATAAAGTTATTAACCCCTAAACCTAAGTCTAACCCTAATACCCCCCTAACTTAAAGGGACACTGTACCCAATTTTTTTCTTTCATGATTCAGATAGAGCATGCAATTTTAAGCATCTTTCTAATTTACTCCTATTTTCAAATTTTCTTTATTCTCTTGGTATCTTTATTTGAAAAGCAAGAATTTAAGTTTAGATGCCTGCCCATTTTTGGTGAACAACCTGGGTTGTCCTTGCTGATTAGACAGCACCAATAAACAAGTGCTGTCCATGGTTCTGAACCACAAATTGGCTGGCTCCTTAGCTTAGATGTCTTCTTTTTCAAATAAAGAAAGCAAGAGAACGAAGAAAAATTGATAATAGGAGTAAATTAGAAAGTTGCTTAAAATTGCTTGATTTGGGTTCAGTGTCCCTTTAAATATAATTACAATAAATCTAAATAAAATAATTACAATTAACTACATTATTCCTATTTAAAACTAAATACTTACCTATAAAATAAACCATAAGATAGCTACAATATAACTAATAGTTACATTGTAGCTATCTTAAGGTTTATTTTTATTTTACAGGCAACTTTGTATTTATTTTAACTAGGTACAATAGTTATTAAATAGTTATTAACTATTTAATAACTACCTAGTTAAAATAAAGACCAATTGACCTGTAAAATAAACCCTAACCTAAGTTACAATTACACCTAACACTACAATATAATTACATTAATTCCCTAAATTAACTACAATTAACTACAATTAAATTAAATAAACTAAAGTACGAAAAAAACACTAAATTACAGAAAAAATAAAATAATTACAAGAATTTTAAACTAATTACACCTAATCTAATCCCCCTAACAAAATAAAAAAGCCCCCCAAAATAATAAAAATCCCTACCCTACACTAAATTACAAATAGCCCTTAAAAGGGCTTTTAGTGGGGCATTGCCCCAAAGTAATCAGCTCTTTTACCTGTAAAAAAAAATACAATACCCCCAACATTAAAACCCACCACCCACACACCCAACCCTACACTAAAACCCACCCAATCCCCCCTTAATAAAACCTAACACTAACCCCTTGAAGATCACCCTACCTTGAGACGTCTTCACCCAGCCGGGCACAAGTGGTCCTCCAGAGGGGTAGAAGTCTTCATCCAATCCGGGCAGAAGAGGACCTCCAGACGGGCAGAAGTCTTCATCCAGGCGGCATCTTCTATCTTCATCCATCCGGAGCGGGTCCATCTTCAAGCCAGCCGACGCGGAGCATCCTCTTCTTCCGACGACTTCCAACGAATGAAGGTTCCTTTAAATAAGGTAGGAAAAATCCTATAGGCTGATGCAATCAGCCAATAGAATTGAGCTCACATTCTATTGGCTGATTGGAACAGCCAATAGAATGCGAGCTTAATCCTATTGGCTGATTGGATCAGCCAATAGGATTGAACTTCAATCCTATGCTGATTGCATCAGCCAATAGAATTTTTTCCTACCTTAATTCCAATTGGCTGATAGAATCCTATCAGCAAATCGGAATTGAAGGGACACCATCTTGGATGACGTTATTTAAAGGAACCTTCATTCGTCAGTAGTCGTCAGAAGAAGAGGATGCTCCGCGTCGGCTGGCTTCAAGATGGACCCGCTCCGCTCCAGATGGATGAAGATAGAAGATGCCGCCTGGATGAAGACTTCTGCCCGTCTGGAGGTCCTCTTCTGCCCGAATCGGATGAAGACTTCTGCCCCTCTGGAGGACCACTTGTGCCCAGCTGGGTGAATATGTCTCAAGGTAGGGTGATCTTCATGGGGTAAGTGTTAGGTTTTATTAAGGGGGGATTGGGTGATAGGGTTTTAATGTTGGGGGGTATTGCATTTTTTTTTAACAGGTAAAAGAGCTGATTACTTTGGGGCAATGCCCAGCAAAAAAGCCCTTTTAAGGGCTATTTGTAATTTAGTATAGGGTAGGGATTTTTATTATTTTGGGGGGCTTTTTTATTTTAAAGGTGAGGTGTAATTAGTTTAAAATTCTTGTAATTATTTTATTTCTTTCTGTAATTTAGTGGGGGGGGTTTTCGTACTTTAGTTTATTTAATTTAATTGTAGTTAATTGTAGTTAATTTAGGAAATTATTTTAATTATAGTGTAGTGTTAGATGTAATTGTAACTTAGGTTAGGGTTTATTTTACAGGTAATTTTGGTCAATTGGTCTTTATTTTAGCTAGGTAGTTATTAAATAGTTAATAACTATTTAATAACTATTGTACCTAGTTAAAATAAATGCAAACTTGCCTGTAAAATAAAAATAAACCCCAATCTAGCTACACTGTAATTATTAGTTATATTGTAGCTATTTTAGGGTTTATTTTATAGGTAAGTATTTAGTTATAAATAGGAATAATTTATTTAATTGTAGTAATTTTATTTCGTTTTATTTAAATTATATTTAAGTTAGGGGGGGGGTAGGGTTAGGGTTGGACAGTGCGGCGGTTTAGGGGTTAATATATTTATTGAAGTGGCGGGGATGTCCGGTCGGCAGATTAGGGGTTAAAAACTTTAGTTAACTTTGCTATGTGGGGGGGGGGGGCTCGGTTTAGGGGTTAATAGGTAGTTTATGGGTGTTAGTGTACTTTTTATGACTTTAGTTAAGAGTTTTATGTTACGGCGTTAGCCCGTAAAACTCTTAACTACTGACTTTTAAATGTGGTAGGAGTCTTGACAGGAGAGGCTATACCGCTCACTTTATCCAAGACTCGTAATACCAGCGTTAGGCAAATCCCATTAAAAAGATAGGATACGCAATTGACATAAGGGGATTTGCGGTATGCTCGAGTCGCGGAAAAAAAGTGAGTGGTACACCTGTACCTTCCAGACTCGTAATACCAGCGGGCGTTAAAAAGCAGCGTTGGGACCTCTCAACGCTGCCTTTTAAGGCTAACGCAAGACTCGTAATCTAGGTGATTGTTTTTATTTTTAAAGTTTGCTGTCACTTTTAAAATATATTCTGCAGGTTTGCTTTTAAGTAACATTAGATTAGTGTGCACATTTCTGGAATGCATCAATACCTATAATTGTTTTTCAATAGCCAAACTCCTTACTACACAACTTGCTTTATTTGGAGTAGCTAAGAATGCCTTGTTACTGAAGTAGAAAGGCTTGCCACTGTCATTTTTCCTTATATAATCATCTCTGCTGAAGCCAATCAGGGACAGATATATTACAAGGTTAGGTTTGTGAATTCTGCAGTGTGAGCTTCCACTTCTCTGATCCAGAAAACCTACAAGTTTAAAACTTAAAGGGACAGTCTACTTGAAAAATGTTATTGTTTAAAAGGATAATCCCTATTACCCATTCCCCGGTTTTGTATAACCAACACGTTTATATTATTACACTTTTTACCTCTGTGTTTACCTTGTTCTAAGTCTCTGCAGACTGCCCCGTTATCCCCGTTATCTCAGCGTTTTTTTTAACAAACTTGCATTGCAGCCAATTATTGCTGACTCATGCATAACTCCATGGGAGTGAGCACAATGGTATCTACATGGCACACATGAACTAGCACTGTCTAGCTGTGAAAGGCTAATAAAATGCACTGAGATAAGAGGCAGCCTTCAAGGGCTTATAAATCAGCCTATGAGCCTACCTAGGTTTAGCCTTCAGCAAAGAATAAAGCAAATTTGAAGATTGAAGTAAATCGGAAAGTTATTTAAAATTGCATTCCCTATCTGAATCATGAAAGTTTAATTTTGACTAGACTGTCCCTTTACATTTCAGGAAAATGGTGGCAAAAAATAAAGTATATTGCAATTTTATTAATACACATAATTTAACATTTTATGTTACAAAAAAGTGTCTGTTTACCCTTTATGTCAGAACCCTTATGGCAAAACTCACTTGTATGTAGAATGTGATCACTTCCTTCACTGAAAATATACTAGCAGTGTTGCTGGTCAGTATTGCAAGTGCTTGTTGTTGGTAATGTAACAGCTTTATCAGTAATCTATGATTTGTCATACAATTTATACTAAAGCAGAACTACAACAAAGTCTCAACCTTCCCAAATGGTTGATGTGTTTCCTGTTTTACGGCTCTGATGTTATTAAAGGGCCAGTAAACGCACAAAATAATGTTATATAATACTGCACTATGTGCAGAATTATATAACATCAGCTTAGCGCCATCTTTCTACCTTAAAAGATTTCAGTGAAAAATTGCTATGAAAGTTACTTTTATAGTACGCCGCTCCTGGCTCTACTGAGCGGGTCTGTTTGTTTTCCCTATTCTCTATTCACAGCCGGCCCCATCACGCCATTAAACTCAATGTAACTCGCTCCCGCTCTGGTCTGGCAGCAGAAACAATTATATTTAAGGGGCAAACTACTTGAAAATTTGTTTTATTTAAAAAAAAAAAAAAAAAGGTAATCCCTTTTTGACCTATTCCCCAGTTTTGCACAGCCAACACTCTTATATTATAATACTTTTCCCCTCTATGATCACCTGTACCTAAGCCAGACTTAGAGGTTATATTGTATATCAATATAACAATGTTGGTTATGCAAAGCTAGATATTGGGTAGTAAAGACATTTACTTGTAATTACAAGGTATTTACTTTTTCTTTTTCTTTTCAAAAAGTTAATCATTAGTGGTACATTAGCATAACTCATAGACATTCTATAATCAAAAGTTTCTTTAACAGCACCCTTGATCTGCAGGGTACAGTGCTTAGGACCCACAAACTTTAAGGGCCTTGTGAAAATCTGAATGTTTTTTAGTAGGTTCTTCGTGGCTTGTGTAAACATAAATGCTGACTTCTTTTCTTAAGTCTGCCAGCCCAAAAAGGAAAAGTCACAGATCCACAAACGTCCTTCAGATGAAACTTGTAAACTGATGCCTATTCAAACTTAAGTTTCACCAATACAGAATGCTAATACACTCCCAGTCACCTCCGTGGATGCTATAGTTTTACAGCAGTGTCCTCTCTCTGGTCACGTGGTTAAAATCAGCCAATCCCAAGATGTTGTCATGTCACTATAGGTAAGGATCCCCCATATCAGTCCAAAAAGAGCAGAGCTCACCAATCAGACATTATATCTATTTTCACTCTTAACAAGCACTTTCAAATTCTTTGTTACGTCACCTCAAGACACCCAAAACCATGTCTTATACTATATCCATTTAAATCACTGTTTAAACAATTTTACTAATAAAAAAGCATATTTATTACATTTAATATGCATAAATGTGTGTTAAATACATAAATGTATTATATTACACATATATTGTGTTATACTTTAATTCTAGGGAGTATATTTAACATAGTGCGAGCAGACATGATACGATGCAGCGTTTTATGTCCGCTGCACATCGATAAATGTCGGCATTTATCATTGCACCAGCTGTTCTTGTGAACTGCTGGTGCAATGCCGTCCCCTGCAGATTTGTGGCCAATCAGCTGCTAGCAGGGGGTGTCAATCAACCCGATTGTATTCGATCGGGTTGATTTCTGTCCGCTGCCTCAGAGCAGGCAGACAAGTTATGGAGTAGCGGTTTAACTTCTGTTTCCGGCGAGCCTTCATACGGAGCTTGATACATCGGCCCCTTAGCCTCAAAGAACACTATTGTTTCAGTGCTATTACGTGTTGTGCTTACGTGCTACACAAAACGTATCACTTGTAATAAGAGCAATATTAGGGCCAGATTTCTCCCTCGTGATTAGGAAACCCCCTCTGCTCTGTTGGTAGACAAGGACATACACCACAAGCATAAAAATAAAAAAGTGGTTTAATTTCTCAGTATTAGAGCAATTTTTTTTTTTTAAATAACAGCATATAGCAGTTATGAGGGGTTAATGTGAGCGGGTCTGGGGTGTTTGCATTACATTGCGGTCTATGTGGAATTGTGTGTAAATATCTAGATTGTAAGTTCCCACGGAAATAGGGCCCTCAATCCCTCCTGTATGTGTTTGTAAATTTTGTCCTGTATCTTACAAGTCTTGTATTGTTTTATTTAAATTAATTGTATTCATATACATATATATTTCAATTTGCTGCCCATTGCTGGGCGACTTACCCCGTTCATTGCGCCGTGTCTCATGGCATGAGAATGAGGCTCCCATTGAAGCATATTCAAGCGTGCTCTTGTGAGCGCAAAGCTTTCATGCAATGCGAACATAAGATCACGTTTGCATTGCACCTAACTTGTAATACCAGTGCACATTTGCACGTAAACGATATTTTGCGCTCCACTCATAATCTGGCCCTTTGTATTTACTCTCCCTTTAAGTCTTCTCAAAAGCAGTTTACAGTAATCTCTGAGTTTGCATGTACACTGCCTACTGTGGTTATATCATAAGTATGTTTCCATGTAAGTGCGTGTTTGGAGGTTTATGTGCCATTTCATGTTTTTGTGATGATCTTGACATCCATTTTGCCATCATGATGATGGAATACAGTGCTGTGGTTGGGCTTACATTTTATTGGACTGAGAGTTGTGGGGAGGCATTTCATTCTCCGATGTGAACAAAGTAATTTCCTGGGCTGGTCTCACCTCCACTGCAAATCCTCATCTGTCTCTAGCAAAACTATCCTTGTATACTTTCATACTAATGCTCATTGGCGGATACACATTTCCTGTTAATGTTAATTGGTTGATAGGTAGTTCCTGCTAATGCTCTCTGAGCATTAGTAGGTAATATCTATAAAGTCCTATGAAAAAAATCAGAGAAGGCGTCTTATAGTGAAATACAGTCAATTATGTACCACAAGTCAAATAAAAAATGCACTCAAATTTAATGTAGTTCACTTTCAACAGTGTATGGGAAAGTAACCTACAGCTGTTTAGCTTATAAATATTCAGTTAACCCTCACTGGATCCAACTTCAGCCACTGGTTACCAGACAGATGAGTACCTACGTTCCTGTGACGGGAGGCGACTTAGCTGGGTGATTCTAAAAGGATCCGTTCTGCTTTATTTGCTCATTTATGTTCTACACCAAATGTGAGTACATTTTTGGTTTGACTTATGGTCCATAATTGACTGTATTAAGCTATGAGGCGCCTTCTCTGATTTTTTCCATAGGATTTTCGAGGTGGAAGGCTTGATACTTGAGGAGAGCTTCCTGAATTTTTACAGTTCATACAGACTGTTCAATTTGTTTTTACTTGGACTGCTGTTTCATACCAATTTATAATAAGGTATTATTGGACTATAGTAGACACCCCTATTTGCACCAACTGTGGTTGATAATACATACGTTTGAGTGCATTTATTAATATCTATATAATAATGAGTAGTAGAAAGCTTAAATTTACTTGACTTCATTATTATTACTTTGAACTTTTTATACATTCTTTTATACATATTTTGGGTCATATATTATATGATATATATATATATATATATATATATATATAGAGAGAGAGAGAGAGAGAGAGAGAGAGAGAGAGAGATTATATAGCACCTTTTTCTTTCTGCTGCATTATACATTTGCTTGCCAGTTTTTCACCATCTGATAGACTGAACACAACTCAATTTCCTTCTGCTAGCAATAAAGCAATTGGAAACCATCCATATAAATCCGGAGTTTCTTTAATACAAACACAATTTACCTATAGATTGAATCTGAGCAGATGAATAATTATCAGCCCAGTAACTTGTATTCAGAGGTCGTCTTCTATTAATGCATATCGCCTTTTGACAGAGAACAGTGCTTGTTTCATGGCAAAAGGGTTTATTGCCAAATTTTAGATTTAAGTACATTTAGTTACAAATGCAAGAAAATGCAATGAATAATGTTTAGCTTATTCTGTTCTCTCGCTGTTGGTAAATCTATTTACTTACAATGAAAATATGGCAATAAACCATTTCAAATTGAACTGCAAAGAGTAAATATCAATGCTCACCCCTAAAGATTACTAGTAGCAAGCAATGTTAACTCTTCCACAACTAAAGAAGGTGACAGTATATCACTATTTAGGCATCGATTCCAATCTACTCAACCATGTTTTTCGACTGTTTATCATCTCAACATCAGACCGATCGCAGTGCAAACAATAAAGCATTCTCATATTAGAAAAAAATTAGATCAGATATTTGAAAATTCACCCATGTGTTACAGGAACAGAATCAACCTCTGCAGTTACAGTCCACCACAAGTTATCTACTAAATATCAGCACCAAAATAAACACATCAGTCTCAACAGTCAAACACATTGGTCAGTCATTTTAAAACATGCTTAAAAATGGCATTAAACACAAATTTAGAAGCATATTGCAAATGCAGCATTGTTTTATCATCTATTTGTTGAGCTATTTTCCATTAATCTCCCTGTGTTCCAAAAAAAAAGGACTCTTGCTAGCTAATTAGAATCCTTTACATATGTACTGTGTATTGTTTGCCTCTCCTCCCCTATGGTAGTTCAGCACTCAATCTGCTCAGTTAATTAATTATAATTTATTTCAAACAGACTCATTTAGACCTCCCAATTGTCCCTATTTGAGAGGGACAGTCACTGATTCAGAGCGCTGTCCCTCTGAGACAGCCAAATGTCCCTATTTTCAGAAAATCCCTTAGCCCCCAATGGAATATCCAGAAATGCCCACAAATTACCCAGAGACACCCATGGACCAACCAGACACACCCACAATACCATCTGCTACCCATCCATCATCCCACCCCTCCCAACACAGCTTCACCCACAGAATAGTGACAGGCCCCCATCAGCCTCCTGAGTTAGCCATAGGGTGGATTTGATTTAAGTTAAATTGATTTAAAAGAATGCTAAACCCACATTTTTCTTTCATAATTCAGATAGAGCATGCAATTTTAAGCAACTATCTAATTTACTCCTATTATCAATTTTTCTTTGTTCACTTGTTATCTTTATTTGAGAAAAGCAGGAATGAAAGTTTAGGAGCTGATTTTTTAGTTCAGCACCCTGGATAGTGCTTGCTGTTTGGTGCTTACATTTAGCCACCAATCAGCAAGCACTACCCAGGTGCTGAAGCTAAAATGGGCCGGCTCCTAAGCTTTCATTGCTGCTTTTCAAATAAAGATACCAAGAGGACAAAAAAAATTATAATAGGAGTAAATTAGAAAGTTGCTTAAAATTGCATGCCCTATCAAAATCATGATTTTTTTATTTTTGGTTTAGTATCCCTTTAAATCACAATTTAAATCACTAATAAATAAGACCAATTTAAATTAAGTCAAGTCATGTTTTTCTTTTTTTTATAGCTTTATTTATATTAACAGGATCCATTACATTCATGACAGGTCATGCAGAGAAAAATTAAATACAAATACTGTGTTAATAAGTACAATGACCGAGTAAAGCAGATTCCATGCAGTATTGTTTCATAGAGTCCAAAGTCTTTATTTTGTATGGTAAGTGCAGTCCGGAAAACTTAAGACAGGTCTTCATGCCCGTCAATAAATGGTCTGAATCCATTTTTTAAATTTTTAAATACAAACACTAACAATAAAACAAAAATAATATAAGCATCTAAGTATTATGAGCACACAAATAATAACTTGCCCAGAGTGCCTCCAGATCACCCTCCACAGACCAGAACCCAGAAGCAGGGAGGAGGGGTGAGTGAAGGGGGAGCATCTCACCAGCTACTGACTCAGGCCTAGTCTTCATTTAAAATAAAGAGACTATTTCTAAATGGGTAGACAATTCCATCTCTAACATTGGCTGGTAGATATAATAAATAGGCCTCCCATTTATGCACTAACCGTTTAATCCTTCTCTCTGGGTCCCCCTTTGCGTCTGCCTGTTCTATCAACATCTGGGAATGAACCTTTTTTTTATAAAATGTTGGAAGGGGGGAGTTTTATTGTTAGCCCAACCAGATAGGATCAGCAGCATTGTCAGTACAATGACTGTAGAAATAAAGGTATCAGAGCTAAGCTTCTTCTCCGTTGATATTAAAAAATTAACATGCTGAGGTAAAAGGCCTATCTGTGTTTTAATCAATTTGGACAGCCAGTAACAGATTTTATTCCAAAAACTAGACAGTTTGGGACAATCCCAAAACAAGGGAATCCAATCCGGTGAGGCATGACTTCATTTCGTACAGATATTCTTAGCCCCGGGCACCCATTTGGAGCGGAGACTAGGAGTTATGTAGGTTTGCTGTAGGATTTTTAGGTTTGATTCTCTCAAATTTACTGAGATGGTTATTATCTTTATCTTATTCAAGCTAGCATCAATGAGTTCCTCGTCTACCGCTAAATTAGCGAAACCAGACCATTTCGATAATATCTGTTGCCTAGTAGGGCCTTCGTAATGTTGAAGTATAAGATTATATGTATTGGTAATTTTATATGATCCTGACTTTGCTAATGCGCACAGCTTATCAATATTAGTTGGCTCTGTGGTGAGCAAGCCATCAGATTTCAACTTATGTATGTAGTGCCTGCATTGGAAATATGCAAATCTATGGTTACTAGGAAGACCAAATACATCCTGCAGCTCCTGAAAGGATACATGTTTTTCATTTTTAGAATAATAACTTTTCAGATAATTTTTCCGGTTATACCAGACCATTAATGATTTGGTTATATATCATTAGATGTGTATAGATAGGTCAATGAAATTAATGAAATTGTTGGGAGGTGAACCATCTCCAGTTTCATAGGTTAATCATTCATATTTGATCAACTTTTCCGCTGTACTTTATTGGAAGGAGAATGATTACCGTAATGATAACAATTTAAATAGTTTTATTAAACCAAAGAAAAATAACCATTACCTTAATAATAATAATAATAATAATTTAAATAGTTTTATTTAACTAAAACAATATCTATATTTCATATATATATATATATATATATATATATGCTTGCCCCTCACTCCTCACTCGTAGGTCCTTGTGCAGATCTATTCCACTCCAAACAATCTTCTTTTCAGTAAGCTTCTTGAAACTCAGTATGGGTTAATCTATGTGCATATATTTGCAGGGGTGCAATGGCTTTAAAGGCACAGTAAAGTCAAAATTAAACTTTCATTCTTCGGAAATAATTTTTTTCTCTTACCTAATTTGCTTCTTTCTCTTGATATCCATTGTTCAAAAGCATACATAGGTAGGCTCAGAAGCAATGCCCGACTGTGAGCTAGCTGCTTGTTGCTGTCTCACCCAATGTGTTCAGCTAGGCCCCAGTAGAGCATTGCTCTCTTTCAACAAAAGACAGCAAGAGAATTTGTGGCCAATCGGCCGCTAGCAGGGGGTGTCAATCAGCCTGATCATATAGGATCGGGCGGATTGATGTCCGCGGCCTCAGAGCAGATGGACAAGTTATGGAGCAGCAGTCTTTAGACCGCTGCTTCATAACTACTGTTTCTGGCGAGCCTGAAGGCTTCTTGCGGAAACAAGGGCATCAATTCGGCCCCTATATGTTTATTTTATAAAATTTCTGCGGTGACGAAGAAGCATGCTATTTTTGCAGACCCAAATTCACAATTTTGAGAACTACAAAACCAATAATGGGCTAGATTACAAGTGGAGCGTTAATTTATCGCGCACCAGTAAATGGGCAAATTCGAGCTTGCAGTAGCTCTAGTTAATTTTTAAAATGTCCCCAAATTAACCCCAAAATTAAGTGTGTAGCACCTTTTTCAAATTAAAATGTAGTAGCATCTTTTTTCTTTTTTTTTTTAAATGCACAAAGCAGTTTTTAGGGGTTAAAGTGTGCAGGTGTGGGGAGTTAGAAAAAAAAAGGCACTGAAAAGTGCCTTTACATTGTGGTCTATGGGGACTGTGTGTTCTCTTTAAATATATATGTATATACTTACAGTGGGGCAAAAAAGTATTCAGTCAGCCACCAATTGTGCAAGTTCTCCCACTTAAGAAGATGAGAGAGGCCTGTAATTTTCATCATAGGTATACCTCAACTATGAGAGACAAAATGTGGAATCAAATCCAAACAATCCCATTGTCTGATTTGGAAAGAATTTATTTGCAAATTATGGTGGAAAATAAGTATTTGGTCAATATCAAAAGTTCATCTCAATACTTTGTTATACATCCTTTGTTGGCAATGACAGAGGTCAAACGATTTCTGTAAGTCTTCACAAGGTTGTCACACACTGTTGCTGGTATGTTGGCCCATTCCTGCATGCAGATCTCCTCTAGAGCAGTGATGTTTTGGGGCTGTCACTGGGCAACACGGACTTTCAACTCCCGCCAAAGGTTTTCTATGGGGTTGAGATCTGGAGACTGGCTAGGCCATTCCAGGACCTTGAAATGCTTCTTAGGAAGCCACTCCTTCGTTGCCCGGGCGGTGTGTTTGGGATCATTGTCATGCTGAAAGACCCAGTCACGTTTCATCTTCAATGCCCTTGCTGATGGAAGGAAGTTTGCACTCAAAATCTCACGGTACATGGCCCCATTCATTCTTTCATGTACACGGATCAGTCGTCCTGTTCCCTTTGCAGAAAAACAGCCCCAAAGCATGATGTTGCCACCCCCATGCTTCACAGTAGTATGGTGTTCTTTGGTTGCAACTCAGCCTTCTCTCTCCTCCAAACACGATGAGTTGTGTTTCTACCAAACAGTTCTACTTTGGTATCATCTGACCATATGACATTCTTCCAATCCACTTCTGGATCATCCAAATGCTCTCTAGCATACTTCAGATGGGCCCGGACATGTACTGGCTTAAGCAGGGGGAAACGTCTGGCACTCAGGATCTGAGTCCTTGGCAGCGTAGTGTGTTACTGATGGTAGCCTTTGTTATGTTGGTCCCAGCCCTCTGCAGGTCATTCACTAGGTCCCCCCGTGTGGTTCTGGGATGTTTGCTCACCATTCTTGTGATCATTTTGACCCCACGGGGTGAGATCTTGCATGGAACCCCAGATCGAGGGAGATTATCAGTGGTCTTGTATGTCTTCCATTTTCTAGTTATTGCTCCCACAGTTGATTTCTTCACACCAAGCTGCTTGCCTATTGCAGATTCAGTCTTCCCAGCCTGGTGCAGGTCTACAATTTTGTTTCTGGTGTCCTTCGACAGCTCTTTGGTCTTTACCATAGTGGAGTTTGGAGTGTGACTGTTTGAGGTTGTGGACAGGTGTCTTTTATGCTGATAACAAGTTCAAACAGGTGCCATTAATACAGGTAATGAGTGGAGGACAGAGGAGCCTCTTAAAGAAGAAGATACAGGTCTGTGTGAGCCAGAAATCTTGCTTGTTTGTAGGTGACCAAATACTTATTTTCCACCATGATATGCAAATAAATTCTTTCCAAATCAGACAATGTGATTGTCTGGATTTGTTTCCACATTTTGTCTCTCATAGTTGAGCTATACCTATGATGAAAATTACAGGCCTCTCTCATCTTCTTAAGTGGGAGAACTTGCACAATTGATGACTGACTAAATAATTTTTTGCCCCACTGTATATGCCTTTATATTTGTGTGTTAATATGTGTATATGTTACAGGTAAAGTCAGAAATCAGGGTAATCCTAGGATTACCCGGGTAAACCTGACATTACCCAAGCGTCTGTGGGTAAAGCCCAATGTAATTTAATTCCCACATCTACACTAAAAAAAATTGCATCTGTCTGGGGTTTATTCAAGGAAGGCGCCCCGCCGATCCTCTGTCATACAAGTGAACCTTGTAGAATGAGGTTTACAAGGGGGGCTTTTAAGGCAAAAAAGATAGTAAAGATGTGTGAATTACAGTGCATCGTATATATATCTTTGATGCAGTGACTTGATGCACTCTGAGAAGATTTATCATGTTACATCGGGCTTTACCCATAGCCGTTTGGGTAATGTCAAGTTTACCTGGGAAATGCTAGGATAACCCAATTTCTTACTTTAACCACAACATATATACACATATTAACTGGACTTCAAAAACCAGCACACATTTGCGTGCGCTGGTATTACGAGTGAAGCGCAAATATTGCGCTTGCGAAACCTCAATTTTGCACTCCACTCGTAATCTGGCCCAATATCTAGATAGAAATATTGCCCAAAGTAATCTGACAGAAACCTCTGGGACAGCATGACATTGTAAATTAATTAATGGAATTTATTTACCAACAAAAAATTAAACATTACAGCCATGAATATACTATATATTGCTATATAATTAAAAACGAATCTATATTTCAGGATAAACAACCTTTATATTATAATGTATCTTAAATTGAAACTATCTTTAGATAGATAGATTTTTTTCCCAAAAAGCATTTTATTTAAAAAAAAAATCATATTTAAATAAATAAAATCTGATTCAAAATCATTGATTTTTATCATTTCTGCCAGCCCTAAAGGTTGGGAGGTATGCGATCTTCAAACAATAACCATAAATATACAATCTCTATATTTTTATTCATAGGCTTATAAGACATTATTTATAAGTATATGTTGCGGGGAAAGTCCGGAATTGGGTAATCCTAGCATTACCCGGGTAAACCTGACATTACCCAAGCGACTCTGGGTTAAACCCAATGTAACATGATAAATCTTCTCAGAGTGCATCGAGTCACTGCATCAAACATATATACAATGTTCTGTAATTCACACATCTTCACTATCTTTTTTGCCTTCGCCTGCGGGGTAATTACCGGGATTTCGGACTATATATATATATATTGTCTTTGAAATAAAAGTTTTATCTAATTTCCTCGTAAACTGCATGTGACAGTCAATGGTCCCAGCAGGTCGGGGGAGGTGATCAGCTGTCAAAATTTAAAAAACTACTGTTACTAAGAATAAATAAACCTAAGATTACTAAAAAATTAAAGCTACAATTAAAAAAATAATAAACACTAAAATTACAAAAACTAAAAAAAACTACCATTACAAAAAATAAAAAACAAAGTTATCGAAAATAATAAAAATTATTCCTATTCTAATACCCCATTTTTTAAAAAACAAACAAACCCCAAAATAAAAAAAACCCTAATCTATAATAAACTACAAAGGGCCTAAAGTTGACAGATCTTTTGCAAACAAATAAAAACAAACACCCCCTAACATTACAAACCCCCACCCCCCCAACACACAAAATAAAAAAAATCTAATCTACCCATTGCCCTCAAAAAAGGCATTCAGCTCTTTTACTGCCCTTAACAGGGCATTCAGCTCTTTTTCGGCCCATTAAAATAAATCTAAAAAGAAAAACACCCCAAAAAAACAAAAAAACAACTAACACTAACCCCAAAATCAGTACTCACAGTTGCTGAAGTCCGGCGAAAGATCTTCACCCCAGCGGTGAAGCATCTTCATCCAGGCGACTCCATTTTCATCCATCGAGGAACTGGCATCTTCTTCGTTCCTGCGGAGGTGGAGTGGTCAATGCATAGAGGCGGAGGTCCAGACGGAGGTCCAGGCAGAGGTTTATCAGTCTGATGTGGAGGTCCTCTTCATTAAATCGTCCGCCGCAAACTGTGGATTCAATGCAAGGTACCCCTTTTATATTGGGGTACTGTTGCATTCTTATTGGCTAAAAAATGTAAATCAGCCAATAGGAATGAGAGCTGCTTAAATCCTATTGGCTGAATTGAAGATGGAGCCGCCTGGATTAAGTTTGGCTGATTTGAAGATGGAGCGGTCTGGATGAAGATGCTTTGCCTGCTGAGATAAAGATGTTTCGCTGGACTTCAGCAACTGTGAGTACCGATTTTGGGGTTAGTGTTAGGTTATTTTTGTTTTCTTGGGGTGTTTTTTTTTAGATTAGAGCTTTTTTATTTTAATGGGCCGAAAAAGTGCGGAATGCAATTTTAAGGGCAATGCCCATACAAATGCCATTTTTAGGGCATTGGGTAGATTAGTTTTTTTTAGTAAGTTTTTTTTGTATTTTGTGGGTTTGGGGGGGGTGGGGGTTTGTAATGTTAGGGGGTGCTTGTTGTAATATTTTTTAGCAAAAGAGCTGTTAACTTTAGGGCAATGCCCTACAAAAGACCCTTTTAAGGGCCCTTGGTAGTTTATTATAGATTAGGGTTTTTTTTATTTTGGGGTGAGTTTTTTATTTTTTGAAACGGGGGATTAGAATAGGATTTTTTTATTTTTTTTTAATAAATTGGTTTGTTATTTTTTGTAATGGTAGTTTTTTATTTTTTGTAATTTCAGTTTTTAATTTTTTAGTAATGTTAGGTTTTTTATTTTTAGTAATGTTAGGTTTTATTAGTGTAAGCTTAGGTTTTATTTTTATTTCACAGGTAAATTTGTATTTATTTTAACTAAGTAGTTAGTAAATAGTTACATTGTAGCTAGCTTAGGTTTTATTTTTATTTCACAGTTAAGTTTGTATTTATTTTTAAATAGGTAGTTAGTTAATAATTGTAACTTTAATTTAGGTCTACTTTAATTATGTTAAAGGTAGGGGTGTTAGGTTTAGGGATTAATAGTTAAATTTAGGTTGTTGCGATGTGGGGGCCGGCGGTTTAGGGGTTAATAGGTTTAGTTAGTGTTGGCGATGTTTGGGAATGGTGGTTTAGGGGATAATAGGTTTAGTTAGTGTTGGCGATGTTTGGGAACAGCGGTTTAGGGGTTAATAGGTTTATTTAGTGTTTCAGTTAGTGTTGTTGATGTCGGGGAACTGCGGTTTAGGGGTTAATAGGTTTAGTTAGTGTCAGTGATGTCGGGGAACTGCGGTTTAGGGGTTAATAGGTTTAGTTATTGTCAGCAATGTCGGGGAACTGTGGTTTAGGGGTTAATAGGTTTGGTTAGTGTTGGCAATGCTTGGGAATGGAGGTTTAGGGGTTAATAGGTTTATTTAGTGATTTAGTTAGTGTTGGTAATGTTTGGGAACGGCAGTTTAGGGGTTAATAGGTTTAGTTAGTGTTGGCGATGTGGTGGGACGGCGGTTTAGGGGTTAAAAGCTTTATTTAGTGTTGGCAATGTGGGTGACTGCGGCTGTTTCAGATAATTTTGTTTCGGGGGTTAATAGGTTTAGTTAGTGTCGGCGATGTTGGGGAACTGCAGCTTAGGGGTTAATAGGTTTAGTTAGTATCGGTAATGTCGGGAAACTGCAGTTTAGGGGTTAATAGGTTTGGTTAGTGTTGGCGATGTTTGGGAGAATAATGCATATGAACAAAGAAGGGATCTGAAAAAAAAAAATTAACGGATCCGAAAAACGATTTAACTAATTTGCCGAAACTAATTTTTTTTTTTTAAACTTAACTAATTTGCCGAAATGAAATTATTTATTTAACTAATTAAAACTAAATGTTTATACGTTAATATACGTTTCACCTCTGTGTTTACCTTGTATCTAAGCCTCTTTTGACAGCCCCCTTATCACATTGCATTTTCACCAATTAGTGTTGTGTCCTGCACAACTCCACAGGAGAGAGCACAATGTTATTTATAAAGCCCACAAAAATTAGCAGTCTCTTGTTGCGAAAAGCTAATAAAAAAGCATGTGATAAGAGGCTGTCTGTAGTGGCTTAGAAACAGGAAGCAATTTAAAGGTTTAAATGTTATAAAGTATATTAATATGACAATGTTGGTTGTGCAAAGCTGGGAAATAGGCAGTAAAGGTGTTATCTATATTTTTAAACAATAACAATTCTGGTGTAGACTATGGGGGATATTTATCAAAGGTATGTCGGACCTGATCCGATAGTGAGGATCAGGTCCGACAGACCTCGCTGAATGCGGAGAGCAATACTCTCTACGTATTCAGCATTGCACCAGCAGCTCTTGTGAGCTGCTGGTGCAAAGCTGCCCCCTGCAGACTCACGGCCAATCGGCCGCCAGCAGGGGGTGTCAATCAACCCGATCGTACTCGATCGGGTTGAATTCCGGCGATGTCTGTCCGCCTGCTCCGAGCAGGCGGACAGAGTTATGGAGCAGCGGTCTTTAGACCACTGCTTCATAACTGCTGTTTCTGGCGAGCCTGCAGGCTCGCCAGAAACACAGCCCTCAAGCTCCACTCTGCGCTTGATAGATAGGCCCCTATCCCTTTAAGCAAACTGTTTTGCCGTTGTTATCTGTTAAAAGCCAATCAGGGAAAATATGTAGCAGGATTAACTTTTTTATTTTTTTATTTTAAGAGCTAAATTAAATGCAAAAATGAAAGTATATTTCATAACTATGCCTATACTATGCATAACTAAACGTTATGTTAAAATCTCCAGCTATTTTAAGAAAGTACCCAAATGAATTGATTAGCTGTACTAGTAATCCAAGACAATTCTGTTATTTTACAAAATGTTATAACACCTCAGTGTTGTATATCAGTATCCATTCAAAGGCTCTCATATTTATTAACCCTTTCACTGCTAAGCCTTTTTTCACCGCCCCCTATCCAGCTCCCATGCAGCTACGCTGAGCTTTCTGCTTTTCATGCATACGTTGTGACTTTACTGGCACTCCCATGAAGCCTGGAAACATCGTCCACTAGGCAACCAACAATCCCCAGTCTGCAGTGAGGGGATCACTAAAAACAGTCTTTGATCGGCAATCCCCCATCATGATTAGAAGGGCTCATTATGCGCCTACAGGTAGCGATGTGCATGATGAGAACGCCTTGTTGTGCCCATCAAGGGGTTAAGAGACATAAAATTAAATTGCTTTGTACATCTATCATCTCTATCAGAAAAGCTTTTCCCATACATGTTTCCTCTTTAGCTAAATATTTTTATGGGTGGTGATATCATGAAGCTAGTGTGATAATTGTTTTCTACATACTTGTACTCCAATGTAAAACTATGCTGTATCATTGTATCTGTCAAAAGCTGCATTATGCTACACATATTATGACTAACTTACTCACTCTTGTCCTGTCCTATATTTCTTTAAAAGTTTTGCAATGTTTTGGGAAGTTGTTAAACATTTCCTGAATTTCTTAAACATTTTTAAAACCTCCAAACCACTTCTCTAAACCTCCTTATATATGTGGTCTCAGTATGTTTGCGGTTATATTGTTTGCTATTATTATATTATATTTGTAAACTGAACGAAATAGTGATTGCTAAAGTGGACCTCCTACCCACACAACAATAATATAAATAAATTATAATATATAGTCCCTTACATTATATTTTAGGGAACTGTACCATAAATGTAGCTACCAATGGAGCAAGAAAGCAGTCAGTACTAGGTAGGGATGGGCGAATGTTTCGCAACATTCGAAAAACGGCACGAATTTTAACACATTCGATCATTCGAATCGAATTTTGAATATTTACATAACATTCTACCATTCGATTTTCGAATGTTCGGTTTTGAATTTTACGATTACATTCAAAAATATTCTTTTAAAAAAATTCAAATTTAGATTGTAATAGTATTTCTAATGCTTTTTCTTTAAATGTAATATTCGAATTATGCAATATTCGAATTAGAAAAATTTGAATTTAGATTGTAATAGTATTTCTAATGCTTTTTCTTTAAATGTAATATTCGAATTATGCAATACGTGTATTCGAATTTGAAAAATTCGAATTTAGATTGTAATAGTATTTCTAATGCTTTTTCTTTAAATGTAATATTCGAATTATGCAATATTCGAATTAGAAAAATTTGAATTTAGATTGTAATAGTATTTCTAATGCTTTTTCTTTAAATGTAATATTCGAATTATGCAATACGTGTATTCGAATTTGAAAAATTCGAATTTAGATTGTAATAGTATTTCTAATGCTTTTTCTTTAAATGTAATATTCGAATTATGCAATATTTGAATTCGAAAAATTCGAATTTAGATTGTAATAGTATTTCTAATGCTTTTTCTTTAAATGTAATATTCGAATTATGCAATACGTGTATTCGAATTCGAAAAATTTGAATTTAGATTGTAATAGTATTTCTAGTGCTTTTTCTTTAAATGTAATATTCTAATTATGCAATATTCAAATTCGAAAAATTCGAATTTATATTCGAATTCAAAAAATTCGAATTTATATGTTTGTAATAGTATTTCTAATGCTTTCTTTAAATGTAATATTCGAATTATGCAATATTCTATATGGAAACATTCGAAATGATATATTTGTATCTATTATGTATCAATTTACTAGATTCCCGCCCTACCACATGAACTATTGAACTTCTGAATAGTATTTGTTAAATAGAATGTTAAATTACAAATTTCGAATGTGGACATTCGATATAATTATAAACATTTGAATTCGAAAGTGACATTCGAAAACTGTAAATAACATTCGATTTTTGAATTTTTAAGAATATTCGTTCTTATCAAAATTCGGATTTAGAATTCGAATTTCAGTAATAACATTCGTTCTACATTCGAAATTCGAAAATTTACACATTCGCCCATCCCTAGTACTAGGCCCAGAGCTGCAGTAGGCCACTGTTAAGGTATAACTGAATGCGCTCTCATGGTGTTGTAACCTATGAGTATAATTGTATGAATAAAGTTTGTTTTTGTTCCTCCCCTTGTAACAGGATGTTGCTAAAATAAAAAATATTTGGGTTAAAGCACATGAGAATAATTAGAATAAGGGTTTGTGCGAGAGTGGGGGCTTTTCCCCTTTTTTTTTCTTCATTGACTACTATGGGGAAATAGGTTATTGCGCATTCAATATTCTAAGTTCCGTTTTTTGCATGGGTCGGGTTAGCAAGAGCAAGATAACTTTTTACTTTCAGCTTACCAGTGTAACCCAAGGTGCGCAAAAAGTTTACCTTAAGTGCAATTAGCGCTCTAGTGATAGCACTAAATAGCGCTCGACTCGTAATATGGCCCTTAGTTTTTTAATGTTATGAGTCAACCATATACATTTTTTGAAAATTGTGGCCAGTTGAAATAAAAGTATGAAAGATATAAAATAAGCATAAAAGAGTTTGCGTATGCTGTCAGCATTTATCTATGTGCGGCAGACATGATCCACTACAGCGGATCATGTCCGTCCGCACAATGGTAAATCGGCCCCTATGTGTTTAACCCCCCGCAAAGGATTAAACAAATAAAATACTGCTTGGGAACCGCAAAGAACTGCTGGTCCCAAGCGAAAACTGCCACTAACCCAATCAGCAATGGATAGGGTAGTAGTCGTACTACCCAGCTGTGCAACTGCCGCTGGGTTATGTGACTTCCAATTGATACTTAAATATTATGTTGATACTCCTCCAGCAGTGTATTAATAGTTTGCTCTTTTATTGGAAACCTGGTATAAGTTATTGATTAACGGCTTCTAATACTTTCTATGGAATGCAAAAATACAGGTATTTTGAGGTATAACGCATCATCAGAATTGCTTCCAACACCATATTTATTGGTTTGCGACCGATAAACTGAAAAGCTCACAATTTCAGAATGGAGTTATATGGAAAGGGGACAAAATAAATAATGAGAGTATATTGCAGAGTTTTATATATATATATATATATATATATATATATATATATACCATTATCATATTATATTACCATTTCAAAGTGTTTAATGTTCCTTTCTAATAATAACTACCATAAATATCTTATTCAGGTGCAGTTTCAGATCTGCACTTTCCTAAAGGGAAATTCCAGCCAAAATTTGAATCCACATTGGTGCATTTCAGTTCTGAATAGAAAATGTTTGTAATAAACATGTATATGCTTCTAATAAAAGCAATAGCTTTTTCAAAAGTGTTTTTAAGTATGCACCGTGCACTAGCATTTTTGTTAATTGCTAACATGATACAAGCCCCACTGGTGCTCTGAGCAGCTGCAGTATTTAACCTTTTGAGTGCTAATGATGGCTCTGAGTCGTCACAGAGTTTGCCACTCTGGTGCTAATGACGGCTCAGAGCCGTCACTAGCACTCTCCCACCTTGAGGGAGATCTGGGGGCTTGCACCCGCTCCTACCCCAGCGATCGTGCCTGTTGAGTTACAGGTATTGACGGGGGTTCCCGTTTTGCGTGGTGACGTCACGCGCAATAACGTGATGACGTCACCGCACAACTGATCGGAACAGCCAATAGAATGCGAGCTCAATCTGATTGGCTGATTGGATCAGCCAATCGGATTGAACTTGATTCTGATTGGCTGATTCCATCAGCCAATCAGAATATTCCTACCTTAATTCTGATTGGCTGATAGAATCCTATCAGCCAATTGGAATTCGAGGGACGCCACCTTGGATGATGTCCCTTAAAGGAACCGTCATTCTTCAGTTGGACGTCGCCGGATGAAGATGGGTCCGCGGTGGAGGTCTTCAGGATGGAGCCGGTCCTCATCGGATGAAGATAGAAGATGCCGCTTGGAAGATGATGGTTGCCGGTCCGGATCTACTCTTCTTCCCGGATAGGATGAAGACTTTGGAGCCTCTTCTGGACCTCTTCAGCCACTGGATGATGGATCGCCAGCCCCCGCTTGGGTTTGATGAAGATTTTGGAGCCAGGACCGATCGGTGATACCCGGTGAGGTGAAGACAAGGTAGGATGATCTTCAGGGGCTTAGTATTAGGTTTATTTAAGGGGGGTTTGGGTTAGATTAGTGGTATGTGGGTGGTGGCTTGTAATGTTGGGGGGGTATTGTATGTTTTTTTTTACAGGCAAAAGAGCTGAACTTCTTGGGGCATGCCCCGCAAAGGGCCCTGTTCAGGGCTGGTAAGGTAAAAGAGCTTTGAACTTTAGTAATTTAGAATAGGGTAGTGCATTTTTTATTTTGGGGGTCTTTGTTATTTTATTAGGGGCTTAGAGTAGGTGTAATTAGTTTAAAATTTTTGTAATATTTTTCTTATGTTTGTAATTATTTTTTTATTTTTTGTAACTTAGTTCTTTTTTATTTTTTGTACTTTAGTTAGTTTATTTCATTGTAGTTATTTGTAGGTATTGTATTTAATTAATGTATTGATAGTGTAGTGTTAGGTTTAATTGTAGGTAATTGTAGGTATTTTATTTAATTAATTTAATGATAGTATAGTGTTAGGTTTAATTGTAACTTAGGTTAGGATTTATTTTACAGGTAATTTTGTAATTATTTTAACTATTTTAGCTATTAAATAGTTCTTAACTATTTAATAGCTATTGTACCTGGTTAAAATAAATACAAAGTTACCTGTAAAATAAATATTAATCCTAAAATAGCTATAATATAATTATAATTTATATTGTAGCTATATTAGGATTTATTTTACAGGTAAGTATTTAGCTTTAAATAGGAATAATTTATTTAATAAGAGTTAATTAATTTCGTTAGATTTAAATTATATTTAAGTTAGGGGGGTGTTAGTGTTAGGGTTAGACTTAGCTTTAGGGGTTAATACATTTATTAGAATAGCGGTGAGCTCCGGTCGGCAGATTAGGGGTTAATAATTGAAGTTAGGTGTCGGCGATGTTAGGGAGGGCAGATTAGGGGTTAATACTATTTATTATAGGGTTAGTGAGGCGGATTAGGGGTTAATAACTTTATTATAGTAGCGGTGCGGTCCGCTCGGCAGATTAGGGGTTAATAAGTGTAGGCAGGTGGAGGCGACGTTGAGGGGGGCAGATTAGGGGTTAATAAATATAATATAGGGGTCGGCGGTGTTAGGGGCAGCAGATTAGGGGTACATAAGGATAACTTAAGTAGCGGCGCTTTGCGGTCGGCAGATTAGGGGTTAATTATTGTAGGTAGCTGGCTGCGATGTTGTGGGGGGCAGGTTAGGGGTTAATAAATATAATATAGGGGTCGGCGGTGTTAGGGGCAGCAGATTAGGGGTACATAAGGATAACGTAGGTGTCGGTCGGCAGATTAGGGGTTAAAAAAATTTAATCAAGTGGCAGCGATGTGGGGGGCCTCGGTTTAGGGGTACATAGGTAGTTTATGGGTGTTAGTGTACTTTAGAGTACAGTAGTTAAGAGCTTTATGAACCTAGCCCAGAAAGCTCTTAACTACTGACTTTTTTCTGCGGCTGGAGTTTTGTCGTTAGATTTCTAACGCTCACTTCAGACACGACTCTAAATACCGGAGTTAGAAAGATCCCATTGAAAAGATAGGATACGCAATTGACGTAAGGGGATCTGCGGTATGGAAAAGTCGCGGCTGAAAAGTGAGCGTTAGACCCTTTTTTGAGTGACTCCAAATACCGGAGGTAGCCTAAAACCAGCGTTAGGAGCCTCTAACGCTGGTTTTCACGGCTACCGCCAAACTATAAATCTAGGCCATAGTGTTTAACCTGATAATGATTAAAGTGTTCTTTGTTTAAAAATCAAGTTTCATTTTTAATTTCCTTCCAAGAAAGAAACATGAGCTGAATCTTGTTTTCTGTTTGCTAAAATAATTTTTGGTTTGGCCATGGTGGTCTGCGTCTAACTCATCACACTGTATAAGGAATGGTTACAGCAGTGCAGTATAGTGCCTGTTACACTCGTATCAACTATAAAGCAGAAACTGCTGTTGGCGTCGCTACACTTGAGAAATAAGCTGTGTTAAACATCTGATTAGATGAATCATACATTTACTTTCTGTTTCTTTTTAAATGGTATGAAAAAGCAGCTTTACTGGAAAAAGGCAGGTGGTGGCTGTGTTATTGGATGATGACTTTTTTTTGGTATCGTTGGTCCTCTAATAAAGCAATGACACATAAAAAACACTTTGTTACTTATTAATAGGGCAGCAAACGCCTGAGATAAATCATACATTTACTTTCTGTTTCTTTTTAAATGGAAAAAACAGCTTAACTGGAAAAGGCAGGTGGTGGCTGTGTTATTGGATGATGACATTTTTTTGGCAGATTTAGTCCTCTGATAAAGCAATGACACATAAAAAAAACACTTTGTTACTTATTAATAGGGCAGCAAACGCCTGAGATATAGATTTTAATATGTATCTTAGCTATGGCCACTGTTATTCTATAGCAAGAAAACAGTAGTCTGTTGCAATGACAAGGTGCTTTTACTGCTATTTAAGTCCCTGTTTTATGGCAGTTTTTCCCTAGGAAATTATATTCTAGTCTGAGAAAGGGCCAGACTGGGGATACAAATCAGCCCTGGAAGAATTTAAAGGCAAGCCCTATTTTCTGTTGAGATTTTTCTTAAGGGGATTATTGGCATATTGTTTCCCCAAATATTTTTCCCCAGAATTAAATTATATTGGTTTGTATTTAAAAAATGCCAGAATGTTATTCAGGCGCCTGCTTCTCCAGCCCACCGGGAAATCTCCTGGTTTCCTGGTAGGCCAATCCAACCTTGATCTCAAATCAGGAATAATCTATGAACCCACATTGTACAAAGCATTTAGTGATCTTTGTCTGTTACAGTTGACTCTTTTTTTCTACTCCAATAAGTGTCTTTGGGAAAAGGTACATGTTTTCTTTCATGATTAAGATAGAGCATACTATTTTAAACAACTTTCTACCATCAATTTTTCTTCGTTTTCTTGTTATCCTTTTGAAAAGCAGGCTACCTATCTTTTCAACAAAGAATAGTATAAGAACAATGCAAATTAGATAACAGAAGTAAATTGGAAACTTCTTTAAAATTGTATTCTCTATCTAAATCATGAAATAAAAAAAAATGGTTCCATGTCACTTTATGCAAGTAATTGCAGATTAAATGTATAGTATGTATAGTTTAAATCCTTTTGCTTTTATAATGACAGTAGTCTGTGCATTTTTTAATATAGTATATTTTGTTATTAATTGAAGTAAATTATAAAGGGTCTGTTCAATATTGTATGCGCAATTATAAAGAAAAGACTCCTACAGCTATATTTCAGTAAATACATATTGCAGTGCATATGTTTCAAATGCATTCACGTTTTTAAAAATATTTTTTTTATATTTCAGTTGTTGATAGTAATAAAAATATGTAACAATGAGAAAATTTGATGACCTGATACTCACAAAATGAATGAAAATAAAGAATACTACAGTACATGGCAGGGACACTCAATCAAAATTAAACTTTCATTATTTAGATAGAGCATGCCATTTCAAACAACTTTCCAATTTACTTTCATTAACTAATGCGCACAGTCTTTTTATATTTAAACTTTTTGAGTCACCAGCTCCTACTGAGCATGTGCAAGAATAAGTGTGTATGCATTTGTGAATGGCTGATGGCTGCCACATGGTACGTGTATGCATTTGTGATTGGCTGATGGCTGTCACATGGTACAGGGGGAGTGGAAAAAGACATAACTTTTAAAATTGTCAGAAAAAAAATCTGCTACTCATTTGAAGTTCAGACTTAGTGCTGTTGCATTGTCTTGTTATATTGCATTTGTTGACTATGCAAATCAACTGTGTTGACTGGTCCTTTCACACAGGGTGTTACTAAACCTCACTGGGCCACAGGGCAAAGGCTGTGGTGAGACGCTCCCTATTTTAAAAACTCCCTTGCTGGATTTTTGCAACAGAAGCTGAGACAGCAGCATTTTAGGACTGAGACCAAACATAGGCCCAGGCATTTTAAGGCAGCACAGCCCACTCCAACCCCCCAACTTATGTTGTTTTAACCAAAACCCAAAACTGACAAGTATAATGTACTAGTTTGATTTGCAAAAACATTTAAAGTTTGTAACAACTTTCTGTCACTGTATTTTGTTTATTTCTTGCTATTATTTTGTAAATTGAAATGTCAGATCTGTCGGGCTGATGGGCATCAAATAGGCGTAAGAGCAAGAGGACTGAGGATAATAAGGTACTGTGTTTGGCTTACTGACAATTTGATGAATTGTTATAATCACAACAGCTTGGATTGGTTTTATATCTTTAACGACTTGTTTCCATAATGGTTATAGACTTTTTAAGGCACACACGCTTTAAGTTTGTCTGTGAACTGATACAAAAAATTCATGAACTTTAAGTATTCACAGAATCTGAGGGGACTTGATTATATGTGCAAGGTAAAGTACATACATATCTTTCACTGGTAATGCTAACTGGCTGAGAAAGCGCTCTTCCATTTGCAGATAAGTGTACACCTTTTGGTCAGTACTATTTCAGGGAAAGTAGCAGGTAGGAAGTGGCTAAAGTGGACTTTATTTTAATTAATGATGCAGTTGGAACCCAGCACCATCTGACCTCCATGTAGTGAAGCCACTACTCATTGCAGAGCCTCCTAGAGGTGTTGGCCGAGTCTCAATTGAGACCTCTAAGACCCCTGTAGTTACGTCCCTGGCTACACACAGTTTATGTACAGAATTCGCAGTGAAGACTTGGCAAAATATTAGGCTGGATCCCCAACCCATACAGCTTTATGTAGACAAATATTTAATCCCTTACCTGTCTGTCTGTCTGTCTGTCTATTTGTCTGACTTTATTATATTCTCTTTGTTCTGAACAAGAATGTTATCCTAATAACAATCCTGTTAGTGCTATAATATCACAACAACAGTTTTGTCACTTACACATGTAGTCACAGTAATACCATCGGGCTCTGGTTAGCCCTAATCCTATACCTAGCCTTTACTCTAGCCATATTAAAAACCCCAAAAACCTAGTCTCACTTAATGCTAACCATTAACCTGGGCCTAGTCTAAACCCTATTCATAACACTGCTCTTAAATGGACATTAACCCCTTAATGACCAGCAACCCAAGCCTTCAGCAGGGAGGAAGGGTCTAATAGCTGGGTCTTGACGCTTGTTGCAAGAACCACGCTATTATACCCAGACAACGACTAGCAACCTACAGGGTATGTTGCTATTGTTAAGGGGTTAAGCACCTTGAGATTGTAAACTAAGAGCTAGATTACAAGTGGTGTAGTGCTTTTGCTTGTGCGCAATCTTCACTAGAAGTAATATATAATTACACATATTACAAGTTGAAAGTTTGCGTGCGAGTCAAACCCGATGCACGCTTCTTTCAGGTCTTTGGATCCCGGGACCTTGTTAACTTCTTCTCTCAATAGACTTCAATGGAGTGTGCAAACCAGACACCTACAGCACTAAACTCTAAGCGCTACATTACAAGTGTAGCGCAATAATTAACCAACCATTACAAGTGGCTGATTATTGCTACCGCCAACTCGCGGTAACAATTAGCGCTCCGAAAATTAACCAGAGATACGATCTCTGGTTAATTTTCTAATCGTGCCCCAAATGCCCTCAAAATAGAGGGCATTGTAGCATATACATATATATTTACTAAGTGCTGCCCATTGCTGCGCTACTTACCTCTCTGCTGCGCGAGGTTCTGATGCCATCTGTGACGGCATCAAAACGAGGCTCCCGTAGGAGCCTATGGAAGCATGCTCTCCTGAGCGCAATGCTTCCCAGTAATGCGAACACGAGCTAGCATTTGCATTGCTGTAAACGTGTAATACCAGCTCACATTAGCCTTAAATAAGTTATGAATATTTTACATTCTAATGTTCTTCACATAGAAGAAAATGTTCTTTTTATTTTTCAAAATGTAATTATTGTCATATACCATATACCTTTTAACCCTTATAAACAATTATAATATTTATATAAAATATTTTAATTATAAAGTATATATATGAGTGTAATAGTTTATTTTAATGTACTTATGTCGTGTTTGGTGAACATTATTTTAACCCTTGAACTTTACGGTAGGTCTTCACTCGCGCTAATCTGCTGAGTGCAAATTTGGTTCACGCTCGAGTGCATCCATTCACTTTCATTTTGTAATATGCGCATACGTTATGACAGTCACGATATTGCTTATCGCGGCACTCACTAACTTTAGCGTGCCTCTTGTAATCTATCCCTAAAATGTTTCATTATGGGTATTAAAAAATCAAATTTTCTTTTTGTTTCCCTTTGCTGTAATTTAACCCTGAAAATTTGGAGCTTTCCAATCCCTGTCAGAAGTGGAAGTGCAGACTCCAGACTATTCCACACAGTCGTTGGTGGCACACGCTTTCCTTAATTGGCCTCAGCAGAGAATGAAACCTAGATTTCATTTGCTATATAGATACTAAAACATTTTGACCTTACTACTGATTATTCACATCTTTCTACAGACTTTGAGACTAATGAGACCTTTACGTAAGTCACCAATCCACCATTTAACCTTTAAATTATTGTTTAGGCAGCTCAGGGCCCTTCCTTTCAGCCACTGCATGCTGTTGTCATCATTTAGTTGGCATCTTCCTTTACAAAAAAGATAATCAGAACTCCATATTTTGTTTTCTAAATTTCCTTTTTTTTTTTTACAAAACTGTAGTCTACCTCATTACTTGTCAGGTCAATGTAAACAAGTGCTGAGTGTCTGTTTGGGTGTCTGTGTCTGAGTGTGTTTGTGTGTTTCTTTGCGTGTCTGCTAGAGTGTCTATATGTGAATCCTTATGGGTGAGTGTGTGTTTCAGTGTATGAGTGTGTCTGTGTGTTTGTATGTTACTACCTTTACAACATTTCCAAGTTTAAATAGACACTTAAGAATAAAGTGCATATACGTTTTAGTCACTTGGTCAAAAATTGCACATGTCAAAGGGGGGGGGGGCCTGATCAATGGTTAAGTCAGGGGCCCAGAGGGGACTTCCGGTTAGGGGGCGTGACTGACGGCCGCAAGGTGCATGGCGGCGGTTAGTTTGTTTGTCTGACACGCTATCCCCCCTCTGTTCGCCCTATAGCCCGGGTGCTCGTGGTTTGTTTGGGGCTGTGGCAAGTGAGATTTGCCGGAGTTGGAAGTCTTGAAGGCCAATTGGCCAGCGGAGTACCCGCACAACCTGTCGCAAACTAAACTTTGCTGTGGTGCATATGAAGTGTATCCGGATGGGAGAAGGTGAATAAACGTGAGTTGTCAATATGGGATTACCTGGATAAAGATTGCTATTACCACGTCGTGTCAAAAAAATTGTATTAATCCAAAAAAACACAGAAAATCCAAGTTGAAGTAATATCTCAAGTATAAACCTACCAGTGCTGGGAGCTCTGATGCTCTGTGTTGCCGTGGGCTGATCGGAGGTCTACCTACGCGAAGGCTGGTGACGTGTCGCGGAAGGATCCGCAGGCAGTGCAACGCGCCGAGGGACCGGAAAACGCTGCGCACCTGGCTGCGAGAGCGTGGTCCGGCATCTGAGTTGATTGAATTTTCCGGAAAGTGCTGGTGCTGGGTCCCCTGGAGGATTCACAGTGGCAAAAATATAAAGCGTGGAAGCTTTGAAAGGTGTCCGGGACGGTGCTGCGGAGAACGCAAGTATACATGACAAGCTACCCTTGTTAAACTGTGAAAACGGTATCCCTCTGTAGCTGATAAAATAGCATTTCTAGAGGATAAAAGAAAATAAGGGATATTCAGAGCCCGGTGCTATTGGTCAATACAGTACTTTTGTTTAAAACAGGTGGTGAATATATCTAACCATCTTTACTGATATAACTAGTGGTTAATATAACTGATTATCGTATGGGATTACAACTACCGGCAGCTATATCTAATTTTGGAACATTTTGTCCCTTCTTCAGTGGACTGAAAAATACACCAGAGTTCTTTGCCGTTATTTCTAAAGAAGGACTTGTTGTTTATTCTATATGATTATTAGCACATCATAACATAACATTTTTTGTTTCAGTAGATTTATGCTATGTACAGTGGTTTAGCTGTCTGAAGTTTCATAGAACAAGATCTAGACATAATTGTATGTTATATTTGCATAAGATAGATAAAGCTAAACTGATATAACTCCCTATCAAAGTTTATTAAAGGGGACATATTGGATAATAATTGAATACAATAAAGAAATGATCATAGTTTAAATAGAACGATAGTGAAATTACTACTGAGGAGAAAAAGTCTATAATATTTATCTATATTCTAGCAGGGTATGGTTTTTTTTACTGAACTAAGTTAAATGGTGTTTTTTTTCCTAAAATACAAATATTGATCTTTTTTTTTTTCACAAAAGAGGGAAGGAAATTAAGAGAAGAGGAGAAAAAAAAATAACAATATGTAAGACAGGCCACTCACAAGCCTGCAATCACAGGGTTTAGTTCACCTCATCAAAAGGTAAAAGAGGAAAAGGAGGAGAGTAGAGTGGAAGAACACTGGGCAAATTTGTTAGCACAATTTCGATAGCCACACTGCATATTATCACCTTTTTTTTTTGTTTTTTGTTTTTTGTTTCACCGCTAGTTGTGTTTTCTTTTTTGTTTGTTTTTTTATTAGGCACACTCAATGGAAAAATTCATTAGTCAATCTAAAACCAACTCTCCAAAAATGCCGGCTAAATCTAAAGACAAAAAGACTAAAATGGCAGACAACAGTATTCATAACATAACAGATGCAGCTCCTCTAGTAATAGACACCCAGTCTTTAATTAGGCAGTTATCAGCTATTTTTACACCCCAGTTTGATTCTATTAAACGAGAATTAGGAATTATTGCTGTAGAGATAGGGACACTCTCTCAGGAAATTAAGCAGTTTGCCATTAGATTAACGGAGGCAGAAGAAAGGATCTCCACATTGGAAGATCAGGTAAATACACAGTTATCGATTACACAGAAACAAGAAGATAAAATAAATAACATGCAATTGCGCCTGGAGGACCTAGAGGATCGCTCCAGATGCAATAACATTAGGATTATTGGTCTTCCCGAACTTCCAGAGTTTGAGGATCTCATGACCTTTACCTCCACAACCCTACCCCAGGCCCTAGGTATGCCAACCCATTTGTTACCGTTAATTGTGGAGAGGGCACATAGGGTTGGCCCCAGAAGGGTCATGGGCAACGGGGTCACGAGGGCAAGGATGATTATCTTCAAGCTCTTGAGGTTCCAGGATAAAATAGAATTACTAAATCTATTTAAAAAGAAAAAAAGTGAACTGGTGATATTTGGTAACAACAAGATCCTGTTGTTCCAAGATTTTGCCGGTGAGACTTCTGCCAAAAGAAAAGTCATGGCCCCATATTGCACGCAATTAATTAATAAAGGTATAGAGGCCTGGTTGGTATACCCGGCTAAGATTGTAATTCAGGATAAGCAAAACAGACGGACATTTAATACGATTGCAGAGGTTACTGAATTTTTAAAGACTATAGGATAAAGATGCATTGTAAATACCAGGGGTTGATTATTGTTGAAATAATATGGTAGTTGTGAACTACAGCTTTTTTATTTTTTTGGATCAAGAGTGTTTTTGGTTAACAGTTTTCGACGGGTTTTTTTTTTTTTTTTTTTCTTCCCTCCCTCTCCTCTCTTCTCCCTCTGAGGTTTTCACTTAAAAAATAATGGCCGAAAATATTAGGATGTTCTCTTGGAACGTGGGAGGTATATCATCTCCAGTTAAACGTAAATTGGTGATTAGAACTCTGGGTAAATTACAACCCGATCTAGTATGTCTTCAGGAGACTCACCTTAACGAGACAGAGGCAATAAAACTAAAGACTAGTTGGGTTGGGGAAGTAATCTCTACTAAAGCTACAAATAAGAAATGTGGTGTAGTAATTTTATTACATAAAAACTTAGACTATAAGATAAGCAAGGTAGAGTTGGATAAGCAAGCTAGATTTATGATACTTCAAATATATATTAAAGGTGTAAAATTCATAATCTGTAATATATATGCTCCAAATAGATTCTCGATAGAATTCTGGGAAAGAATCCAAAATAGAGTATATCCATTTAAAAGCCAAAATCTAATCATTTGTGGAGATTTTAACGCAACGCTAGACCCATTAATAGATAGATTTTCACACAAAAATATACTAGCTAATAAATACAGTGCAAAACATTTTCAGAAATTTTGTTATAAATTGAAATTAACAGATATTTGGCGAATCCAAAACCCAGATAGTTTAAAATATACTTGTGAATCTAGAGCCCATAGAACATTTTCCAGGATTGATATGTTTTTAGTTGCTAAATCTCTATCTATATGGCAGATAAGGACAGAAATTCGTGAGATTATGATATCAGACCACGCAATAATTTCATTAAATCTCTTCCTGGGGAAGAAGGGTGGACCACAGAAGGCGGTGTTTTGTTTTCCTCGTTTTTTATGTGCTGACCCTAGATTTCAAGCCTGGTTACGAATAAAGTGGCAAGAGTATGGATTGAATAATGTAGAATATAGAAACAAAATTGAAATTTTTTGGGAAGCCGCTAAGGTCGTCCTTAGGGGCGAGATAATGGCTTTTCTTAATGTACGAGGAAAGAAGATTAACGCTAGAGAGGACCTGTTGGCAAAAAATGTAAAAACTGCATTTACACAGATACAAAGTGTATCATCACAGCAGAATTGGGATAATTATATGATTGCTAGAAAAGAGAGAGATCTGTATCTGAAACAAAAATCCCAGTTGGAGGAGATTAGAATAAATCGGCACTATAAAGGTATCCATGGATGTTCGGCGAAATACCTAGCTAACCTTATTAAATGTAGAAAGAAAAAGAATTTTATATCAGTTATTAAAGATAAAGAGACTAGATATTCTGATACTGCAGACATCTGTAGAATATTTGGTTCGTATTATCAACACTTGTATTCTGCAGTTGAGATCAACCTAGAGGAACAAGATAGATTTTGGTCAAATATTGTGACCCCCCAGATTAAGACTGAAGACCTTTCTATGTTAAATGAATCTATAACAAGGGAGGAAATTAGTACTGCCATCGATAGATTAAAACCAAATAAAGCACCTGGCCCAGATGGCTTTCCTTCAGAATTTTATAAATGCCTAAAAGATGACCTATTACCAGTATTAGAGAAGCTCTTTAATAGATATTTTACGATAGATAGCCCGATTTCAACTTATTTTTCACTGGCTAACATCTCACTTATATTGAAGAAGGGAAAAGAGGCAGAGGACCCAGCATCGTATAGACCGATTTCGGTCCTAAACTCGGATTACAAGATTCTCACCAGTACCTTAGCTAATAGATTATCAAAGTGCATGCAAGAACTCATCCATCCAGATCAGGTTGGGTTCATGAGTAATAGGAATTCATGTAAGAATATAAGAAAATTAACAACTTTTCTTGATTATGCTTGGAATAATGAGCAAGAATTTAAAAGAAATAGAGGATATGATATGGCGGTCTTAACCCTGGACGCGGCCAAAGCTATAGTATGGGAGCATTTATTTGTATCATTGGGAAAATTTGGTATTAGGGGGAATTTTGTGCAATTTATACATAAAATATACTCAAAACCTGTATCACACATATTGATTAATGGAACTGTTTCCCCTAAGGTAACATTACAGCGAAATGGAAATATTAATATCCCCGGTAAACAATTCCTGACCCGAATCGCAAATGGCTCTAACGCCGCTATTGTTTAACTTAGCGTTAGAGCCATTTGCGATTCGGGTCAGGAATTGTTTACCGGGGATATTAATATTTCCATTTCGCTTAAATATATTACTATATGCAGATGATATTTTGCTTTTTTTAGAAAATTTGCAGCAATCTATCCCTAATTTGATCTATCTACTGGAAGAATTTGGCTCATTCTCAGGTTATCGAGTTAATACTGATAAAAGTGAATTAATGATTATTGGAAAGACAGTCACTGGAACTTATATTAATACTTTCAAAGAAGTAGATACTATTAAATACCTGGGATTGATATTACATAAAAACCCTGGGCATTGATATGCTGATAATTATAGGTCTCTATTTCAAAAAATTAAGATAGATCTACAACTATGGACTTTTTTCCCTTTATCATTAACGGCAAGGGTTAAATTAATTAAAACTATTATATTCCCACGTCTGTTATATCCATTACAGAATCTACCTCTATTTATATCTAGTAGTGATTTAAAGAAATTATATCGTTATTTTTCACTATTTATCTGGCAAAATAAAAAACCTCGTATTTGCTTGTCAAGGTTAATGCAGAAGCCGGGGTTTGGGGGTCTAGCACTTCCAGATGTTAAATTATACAACATCGCAGCAATGGTGAAAGTTGCAATTGATTGGATAGCTAGAACAAATTTATATTCTACCTACGAAGAAGAGGTTTTTTTGATACATCCTTTTGAATTAACAGCACTTTTACATTGTAAACCGCGCCAGCTACCTGGCAATATTGTTTCTCTTTTGTCATTTAAGAATGTAGTTTTTGCCTGGCATAAGTTTTGTATAAAAGTAGGGTTAGATTTTACTTTTTCAGAATTCTGTCCTATACAGGGTAATCCATTATTTTCTCCGGGTATTAATCAGAAAGCTTTTCAGTCTTGGTCAGAGAAAGGTTTAAGGTTAATCTACCAAGCGTTAGATTTAGAGGGTCAAGTGTTACCAGGAGAGGTGCTTTTCTCACGATTTAATCTTCCTAGAATGGATTTATTTGCTTTTTTCCAGCTACGGCATTTTGTTAACGCCCAGAAATGGACGTTCCCTTTGGCCATTGCGTGGTCTGATGTTAGGATCTTAATACAAAAATTTACTGCAGGGTCTACATCAATCTCATTAATATATAATATTATGCTCTCAAAACAATCACAAGGATATATTGACAGGATCTGTAGTTTTTGGATTCCAACCATTCCAGATCTAGATCAGGATCAAATTAGACAAAGCTTTAATACTCTAGATAAAAGTAAAATCCCATCGAGTTGGAGAGAATCTCACATGAAGCTGTTGAATAACTATTATTTACACCCTGCTAAATTGGCTAGATTCTATGGAACTAGGTCTGCGGGATGCCCAAGATGTTCTTATTTTGAAGCAGATTTATTTCATATGTTTTGGGCCTGCCCTAAGATTAATCAGTTGTGGTCAAAGATTGGATATTGGTTTAATATTACTCATAAGATGACTGTCCCTTTCACGTTTCAGGATATTATTCTATTAATGAATTCTAGTGATCAAAACAATAGCTGGATATATTCTTTCAATATAATGATAATGGCAGTAAGACAGTGTATACTGAAGAATTGGAAAGCAAGTAGAGGACCTTCGGTTACTGAGGTTATGCAGACTATCCAGGAACAGATAAGTTTTGAAGCTTACCATCTTCAAGATTCCTCAGAAAAAAGAATCAAGAAATTTTTATATAATTGGTATAGTATTATAAAGTGCTATCCTCTATATATACAAAAACAGATAATACGGCCTTTTTTATCATCTAATAGTTTTGCTGAAATGGTTATACTAGAATTATTCCCCTATTCATGGATAACGCATGCTTCTGAGGTACAAATTTAGAGATTTACATGAATAGTGAACGAAGGTAATATTTAAGTAGGGTGGAGAGAGAAGAGGGAGGGAGGAACAGGGAGACGTTCTGATCTCCATTCTTTTTCTTTTTTTTTTTTTTTTTACTTTTTTTTTTTTTTTTTTTTTTTTTTTATTATTTTGGTTCAGTTATACTATAAAAATTATGAAAATCCCAACTCTGTGTACAAATATGTCTTGAGTGAAAATTATTGATTATTCAAGTAACATAAAAGGAAAGTATATTAATATGATTTAGGTTTATTGCTTTGTTTTTTAGAATATGTTTGATTTTCACTCAATGTATGATATTAAGCCCTGCGTGGCGTATTTATATGTATTTTCTTTTTTTTTTCTCTTACTCTTGTGACTCTGTATACAGTGTTGGATATAAATAAAGTATAAAAAAAAAAAGTCAGGGGCCCCAAAATTTCTAGTGGCGGCCCTGGCAGAGGAAAATACTTTTTTACAGACGGGTAAGTATTTTTTATTGCACAGGGAATTACTTTTTGGCAGATGGGACGGGTACATTTTTTATTGCAGAGGGAGAGACTTTTTGGCAGACGGGTTGGTCTTTTTTATTGCGGAGGGAAAGTCTTTTGGCAGAAGGTAAGTTTTTTATTGCAGAGGGAAAGACTTTTTGGCAGATGTGTAAGTCCTTTTTCTATTGTAGGGGAAAGGCTCTTTGGCAAACAGGTAAAGCTTTTTCAGTGTATGTGAAAAGGCTTTGTGGCAGACGGGTAAAAGTTTTTTTTATTAAGAGGGAAAGACTTTTTGGCAGATGAGTAAGTCTTTTTTACAGGCAGGAAAGGCTTCAAAAAGCTTACATTTACACTGTTAGGCAGGAAAGGTGTTTACACTGTTCAAAAAGGATTTAGCATTGTCCTTTTCAAATGAATGATACCAGTGCAGCCAATACATCTGGAAGCTTTATTTTTCTTCTTGACCAGTCCTGATTTATTTAAAAATAAATAACTACATAAAAAAAATAATTGTTGTGTTGCTGCTGGCTTGTTTCAGGAGCACTAGCTACTACTTAAAGGGACACTAAACCCAATTTTTTTCTTTCATGATTCAGATAGAGCATGCAATTTTAACCAACTTTCTAATTTATTCCTATTATCAAATTTTCATCATTCTCTTTGTATCTTTATTTGAAATGCAACAATGTAAGTTTAGATGCCGGCCCATTTTTGGTGAATAACCTGGGTTAATCTTGCTGATTGGTGGATAAACTAATCCACCAATAAAAAAGTGCTAACCAAAAAAAAGAAGCTTAGATGCCTTCTTTTTCAAATAAAGATACCAAGTGAACGAAGAAAAATTGATAATAGGAGTAAATTAGAAAGCTGCTTAAAATTGCATGCTCTATCTGAATCACTAAAGAAAAAAATTGGGTTCAGTGTCCCTTTAACTTTATTTTTGTTTAAGCTGCTGTTGACCAGGCAAATGGATTTTTTTTATTCAATAATTTTTATTGGGTTTCTGTTTTCAAGATATTACATCCAATTATTCATAACTAACAACAAAAGCAATGTTTAAAATACAAAATTACAGTAATAGGAATATTTCAGACTATCCCAATCATTTTAACAATTTTTAACTAGTATCTAGTTCCCAGATATTGTCTAATAACTTTATCATAAAGTAAAGAAAAAGGAAGAAGGAAAAGAAGAGGAAGTATGTAAGACATATTGAAAGAGCCCAGTGTTAAACTCAACCTTACCAATAAGATTAAAAGCACTATGTTAATCTCCTGGTATTAAGCAAAAGGCCATTTCTGAAAGGCTATCAAACTTAATATTGGTGTCAGATAATTATTTGTTAGGTAAACTAATCATATTCTAGTCTAAACTAGAGAGGCCCTGCTCCCAAATAAAAAGCATATCTGTGATAAACTCATGTCTTCCCACATAATGATATTGTTGTCTTTCAAGGTTCAGAATATGTTTAACTTCAGATATCCACTGTGTGTGGGTAGGAATCACTTGAGTTTTCCAAAGTCTTGGTATTAGTCTTTTTGCACATGCAAGCATCAATTGCAGTAGTTTTGTACGGTATGCACAATGTAGTGGCGGAATAATATTGAGTAGAATAAGTCTATGACTAAGGGTTATGCGCAAACCTACAATCTTGTTAATGCTGTGTTCCACCTGTGTCCAAAAGACGGACAAAAGAGGACAATCCCACCATATGTGTGGAATAGTACCTATCCCTCCACAACGCCTCCAATAAGCAGAAGAAGCAGTAGAGTAAATGTGTCTGAGGTGCTGTGGTATCAAATACCACCGGGCAAGTATTTTGTAATTCAGTTCAGATATGGACAGAGAGGTAGAAGCTGAGTGTGTCATTCTGAAGCAAAGCCTCCAGTCATCATCAGCAACAATCTCTGGTATTTCCATGCTCCACTTCCTTATAAAAGTAGGTCGCTGGTTCGGAAAAGACCCTCTAACCAGTTTGTATGTTAATGAAAGATGCGCTCTTTTGATCTCAGGGTTCACACATATCCGCTCAAAAACCGTTAGTGGTCTAGATACATTACTTCTATATGTACTGTTGTTGAGTGTGTGCCTTATCTGTAAATACACATACTATTTCTGAAAGGGTGGTCCCAACTCCCCCCTTAACACTGTTCTATCTTTAATCTCACCTGACTCAAACAGTAGGTAAATAGGTAGGTTGCATAAATGTTCAATGTCATTCGTGTGGTTAAAAGAGATATTCTGGAAGAAAATCTAATAAGGGGGTGAGAGGTGAAACTGGAGTAGAGATTCCTGTAGTGTGTGCAATCACGTGGTTCCATACATCCAGTGTAGCCTTGATATAGCTGTTTTGGTATACCAAGGGAGGTCTATGGTTTTTGGGTAGCCATGCAATGTCTCTCAAACATTTAACCTGTAGAATAGAACTTTCAACTTGTACCCACAAGGCCGACGTGCAAGCATGGGACCATGAGATCACTCTAGCCATATTAATGGAGAAGTTAGCTTCTGTCCATAGGCTTCTAAAGTCTGTATTAAAGCAGGAAGAGTAGAGAAAGGCGATTGGAGGGTAAGGATCACATCGTCTGCGAATAACAAACATTTTTGGTTAATATGATTATATTGTATGCCTAGTATGTCCTTATTTTCTCTAATTTTTATAGCTAGGATCTCAATGGTGATGACAAACAAAAGTGGCGACAGCGGGCAGCCCTGTCGGGTACCATTGGTTATAGAGAATGGTTGTGAAATAGTCCTATATACACGGACTCTAGCCTGCGGGCCTGAGTACAATGCCTGAATTCTGGCCACAAAAGCGTCAGAAAAAACAAACTTTGACAGGGCCCCCCACATGAAATGCCAGCTGACCCTGTCAAAAGCTTTCTCCGCGTCGGTCGATAAAAGCGTTAGAGGTGTCTTATTAGTATGTGAGGCCTGCAGAGAATGTAGGACTCTAATCGTATTATCCTTTGCTTCTCTTCCCTTAACGAATCCTACTTGATCTGGATGTATGATCTTAGGTAGTATGGTATTTAGATGATTTGACAATATTTTAGCATATATCTTCATGTCAATATTTAGAAGCGATATAGGTCTATAATTACCCGCCCACAAGGCCGACGTGCAAGCATGGGACCAGGAGATCACTCTAGCCATATGGACAGCTCTATAGTAATTCAAAATATTTGGAACATTCAGTCCTCCATCTTCTTTATGCAAATATAGGGTGTTCTAAGACACCCTAGGTTTCTTGTAAGACCAAGTGAATGAATTAATCATTCTTTGTTGAGCTCTTAGATATGAGTTAGGCAAGGCCAACGGCAGTGTCTGAAAAAGGAACAGGTACTTTGGCACCAGCATCATTTTTACTGTGTTTATCCTTCCCATCCAAGATAGATCACCCTGCCTATGCCATCCCTCAAGGAGGGCTTTCAGTGAACTCTGAAGACTAAGATCGTTAGCTTGAAATAAGTCCTGGTAATTGTGTGGAATTGTTAAGCCAAGGTATTTAAGCTTGTCCGTGATCCGAAATGCTGTATGATGCTTTATGAAATCAATATCTTGTTGTGGTGTATTTAAAAGTAGTATCCCTGACTTCTCCATATTAATGGAGAAGTTAGATACCTGTCCATAGGCTTCTAAAGTCTGTATTAAAGCAGGAAGAGTAGAGAAAGGCAATTGGAGGGTAAGGATCACATCGTCTGCGAATAACAAACATTTTTGGTTAATATGATTATATTGTATGCCTAGTATGTCCTTATTTTCTCAAATTTTTATAGCTCAATCTCAATGGTGATGGCAAACAAAAGTGGCAACAGCGGGCAGCCCTGTCGGGTACCATTGGTTATAGAGAATGGTTGTGAAATAGTCCCATATACACGGACTCTAGCCTGTGGGCCTGAGTACAATGCCTGAATTCTGGCCACAAAAGCGTCAGAAAATCCAAACTTTGACAGGTCCCCCACATGAAATGCCAGCTGACCCTGTCAAAAGCTTTCTCCGCGACGGTCGATAAAAGCGTTAGAGGTGTCTTATTAGTATGTGAGGCCTGCAGAGAATGTAGGACTCTAATTGTATTATCCTTTGCTTCTCTTCCCTTAACGAATCCTACTTGATCTGGATGTATGATCTTTGGTAGTATGGTATTTAGATGATTTGACAATATTTTAGCATATATCTTCATGTCAATATTTAGAAGCGATATAGGTCTATAATTACCCGCCAGAGTGCCCGGTTTGTCAGCCTTCGGTATTACTGCAATAGTAGCTTCTAATAGGGAGCTAGAAAGAGCCTCACCTTTGTCTATCGAAGTGAATAGTATATGTAGTGGTGAACTTAGTTGGGACTTGAGTAACTGGTAAAATTTGGCCGTTAGACCATCTGGTCCAGGGGATTTACCATTTGGGAGTGCCTTAATAGTGTTCAAGATTTCCTGTAACGTTATAGGGGAATCTAGAATGTGTCTATCTTCCTCTGAGATCGCCGGAGTTTTTACAGTGTTAAGATATTGTGCTATATCACTGAGTTTCTCCTGAGACATGTTGGGATTGAGATTATAAAGTTTGGAGTAGTAGGAAACGAAAGTATCCGCAATGTCTTTGTGTTTACTAGCTAACCTACCCGAGGGAAGTGTAATAGATTTGATAAAGGAATTGTATTTTTGCTTTTTAAGTATTCTAGCCAAAAGCCGCCCTGCTTTATTACTCTCTGCGAAGAATTTGGCCTTGGTAGTAAGAGCCCTTAAATGTGCTTTCTGGGTCAAAAATGTATTAAGACATTCTCTTGCTAGGGTGAGTTAAGAGCACCTGACTACACATAATATAATCTAGCCGGGAGTAAGAATGTTGGGGGTGAGAGAAGAATGTATAGTCTTTCTGTGTGGGGTACACTAATCTCCAGGTGTCAAATAAGGATATAGAATATAGAGCAGCACAATTAGCTTTCAGCATTTTATTGCTAAGATATGATTTCCCCGTCGAAATTATCTAGTGTAGGATGCATGGTGAAATTAAAATCGCCCCCCAGGATGATTAGGCCTTTAGAAATGTCTAATATTGCATTAATGGTTGACTAATAAAAAAAGTGTGTAGGCCTATTTGGGGCATAAATATTAGCTAGAGTGATCAGGGTACCATAATACAGCCCAACCAAAATCAGGAGTCTACCCTCCTTGTCTGAGTACTTCTGAAGAAGTTCAAATGGAGCATTTTGTTTAATCGATATGCAAACACCATTTTTCCTACTTGAACCTGAACTAAAGAAATGTTTATCAAAATATCTTGTGGCTAATTGGGCTTCGTTTCGCTTCTTTAAAATGGGTCTCTTGTATCATAACTATATCAATGTTCTTTTTGTGAAAGTCATAGTACGCTATTGAGCGCTTTTCAGCTGAAAGAAACCCTTTCACATTTTGGCTGGCTAGCGTCAGAGTACTCATCTCTAAGTCCAATGTCAGTCAACAAGAGTCAAAAGACGTGTATATCTCTGTAAGGTTACTCAGATGCCGATAGGTACAGGTCTGTCAAAAAATTATTATGTAGAAGGAAAAGTAGGGAGGAAGAGAGGTTAGGAGAAAAAAAGAATTAGATTATATCCTATTAGACAATATGTATTTTGTCGTGACAATCTGGACTACCGAAAAAGGTAGTGGGGAACAGTACTATAATGCAGACAATAACAAACTAATAAACTTTCAACAAATGAGGCAGGTTAACAAACCGGGTATTTACATATGCCAGTAATATAACATTCAACCAAGTCTTAAATAAACTCCGTTAGCCTAATATTAAACTAGAATATATTATCCCGTATATTGCAGGGCTACTCTTCTAACAGAAAATACATACACAAACCATAGAAGAGTCATGTAAAATAAAGCCAACATTTTCTAGACATTATCGATGCTAGCTTATCAAAACAATCTTACCTATTAATATTTTTCATTAGGAACATTAGATCTGGCGTGATCATGTGCATTTGCCTCCTTCGATAGTATAAGGATGGTAATGTTCCCTGCCTGAACAGCATTTACTATCACAAACAGTTTCTTTTAATTTAGAAAACTTTCAACAGGCATTTTAGAACATAGTTCATTTACATCTGCTATAATTGCTGTACTTTGTCTAATCCCACATAAAACATATATACCCATATACAAATTGTTTTTGAAACTTAGAACACTATGCTTTATTACTATAATAATGGAGAACTACATGTAAATAATACAGAGTTTCTGCTTAATAACAAGCATTTTCTATTTTACCGTTGGTTGGGAGACTCACTGAACCCTGTGCCCCCCCCCCCCACACACACACACCGCACACAACCAATACACATTTAAATGAACATGTTATCTGGAACCAATATACAGTGGGCCATGTGCTCCGTGGGCCCAGACAACCAGACAATGAAACATCAAATGAAGATACAATATGCAGCAAAAAAAAACCCCCACCACATTAGAACTTATAAACTAACAGTAATTATATCAAACATTAAATGTACGAACATCAATATTAAATAACTAGATGTGGATTAAACTAAGCTCCGCCAATCTCAGCGAATTACCTGCAGTCAGTATACTTTCCACATTTCCTTTCAGGCTCTACAGTAATCTTGTATTCACCAATATAGCCCCATAATAAATTTTGTCTGTTTCTTTTCAAAGTTTATCTGACGAATGCAGATCTGAGTGAGAGTACCTGTTTAAAGAAAAAGAAGAGCCAGCTCAATCATCCTGGCTGTGATGATCCAGTATCCACTGGGCCAGTCTGTTTCCGTTTGAGTTGGTTAGTCGTCCTCTCCGGTCAAGATTTCTTCTGCGGTTTTGAGACCAACCGGTCCTTCTGAAGGTTTTGTGATGGTTGCACAGAATCCTTACTTGGGATAGGAATTCCCATCATATTACAAAACTTATCAATGTCATTGAGAGACCTACATTCACATCGGTTTCCGTTCTTTGTGGAAATTACTGAGGTGGGGAATCTCCATCTATATGGGGTCTTTAGCTGACGTAAGTGAAGAGTTAGAGTCGAAAAGTCTCTCCTTTGTTGCAAAGTTCTTGCAGACAAGTCTTGAAAAATCTGAATACGGCTGCTTTGATACGTCACAATTTGTTGTTTCCTGGCTAGATTGTATATGTCCTCCCTATGTTGGTAGTTCTGAAATCGAACAATAATATCTCTGGGTGGAGAGTCTGCATCTGGTCTTGGGCGTAAGGCCCTGTGAGCTCTATCCAGAGTGATATTAGCTCCATATCTCCTGTACCAGCCATCTCTGAAAAAAGACCTTGTAGAAATTCTTGCATTTCATTGTTCTGTACAGACTCGGGTATCCCTCGAAATCGCAAGTTATTGCATCTAGTGCGATTTTCGAGGTCATCTAACTTATCCTCCAGGTCTACAAAGAGTTGTTGCTGATGAGATACCTTAGAGGACAAGTCTGCCATTTTTCGGGAGAATACAAATTCATGTTCTTCTAATGAGTCGACTCTGCGGCCCAAGTCTGTAATGTCCTTTTTCAATTCTGCGCATTCGCTCTTTATACATGACTTGACCTGATCAATTAAGGCTACCATGGCCCTATAGGTAATTGGTGGCTCATCATCTATATCATTGGCCCCAGGGGATGTGCTCCTGGAGTTATCAGAGCCGTCTTCTTTGTCCTCAGCGGCGTTAGGATGTAGATCCAGTTTTATGTTTGGTCTTTTCTGCTTGTTTAAAAAAGGCATTGACCACCTCCTGAGATTTTTGTGGCGTTTTTTGCACCTTATCGGGTTTTGTCACCCTTCTCTGTGACATTTTGATGATTCTGTGTGTCTATAAAGTAGCTGGTAACAAAAAACCCTTAACCTGATGAACCCCACTCCCCAGGAGATTTGCTCTCACAGAGCGATCACGGAAAAGGGGAAGAGGATATGACCCACTGTCACAAAGTACAGTGGGAAAGGGAGGAGGAGTAGGGCTGAGTATGGTGCTTTAACATATATTACATGCTCTGTATAGATATCTCAGGAGCCAGGTATTATAGACTTTGCTCCCTCTATTATAGGGACAAAAGAGAGTATGGTCAAATAGGAGCTGATTCCTTTAGAGTTCAAGAGAAGAGAACTACCAATCAGTGAAGGTATGCACAAAGCATGAAGCTTAAGAACAAGGCACTATTTAGGACTGCCAATCCTATATCAAAAGAAGCTTTAAAGTACCTTTTTGCTGGGTTGTTATATTTTAATCCGCCATATTCCTGTTAGTAGTGTCTGAGGTGTAGTTCAGTCTGCTTTACTAGTTATGAAGCCAGCTCAAGGATATTATTCATACTTATCACAGTGTAAGCAACAGTTATGAAGTTCAAGCACACAGAATAAAGTTGTAAACTGATCACTGGCATTAATACAGATCTTCCATCATAAAAAGTTTTAGGGAAACCACTGTATTATTGTTGCATCATAGTCCTCCACAGAGTAAATCTTTTTAGCTTAAGTCATAAAAATAAAATCTGAGGTGAAAGGTTTAGCATAAGTTTTCATGTATGTTTAATTGTTCAACATTCTGCAGGTTAATGTATAATATCGTCTCAGGGCATGCAATGGTGTTCTTTTACACTGCTCTATAAACAGACTGATACCTTCCAGCCCTTACTTACTTATACCCTTGAATAAGAGATATATTTATACCTCTATAAAGTTGTATAGCATTAAGGCAACTAAGAATGTCATTTGGGGTTTTGTGCACAAACAGCGATAATGGTAGCCGTAGCTCTGGAAAGCTTACCGATGATGCAGGCTGATGATGCGTCACATGCACCCCGGAGCGGAGCCCCGACCCTCCAGAGTGCTATCAGGATTCCCGATGTGCGCAGTGAATACTTCAGGTGACGATTTACTTCTTCGGCTGCTGGTAAACCAAAATATTCCTCCTAGTAATAGATGGGGTTAGGTGCACGGCTGTCCGTGTATACGTAGTCACCTTCTTGCTGCGCCACCATCTTTAGGCCTCGATATCGTGTCCTATAGTCGATCTCCATTCACACACCCTAATGACAGCCCATAGTGGTAGCAGTATGATCCGATTACTATCATTCATCCATTTATGTCCTCTGTTTATCGAATAGGCTGAATGAAGCTGAGTATGTGCTCAAAATACCCGGTCTGTTTCAAGAGCCTTAGTGTATTGTGGCCATTTTGGTCGACCGCTTTCTCCGCCCCCAGCCAGGCAAATGGATTTTTAAACACGAGTATTATATAATATTCACATGCTTTGCTAGTTTATCAGAACTTACCTAGGAGGTAGATCACAATCTATCGTCTGAGGCCTTTTCAGCTCTTTTTTTGGCTGAAATAGCACATTTTCAACTCTTTTCTCACCTGCAAGCGTTTTTTTTTAAATCGTTGTTAAAAGCCCTATTTCTACTATGGGGACTGAAAAGTTCTAGCTGATTAAAATACATTTTGGATTAATGTTTGTTAAGTCCTTTATTCAGAATGGAAGTTAACAATTACATGCTCTTTAAATATGGTGATTTAGACTATAAGATAGCATAATGCTTGAGCCAGCTCTGTTTAATTTGCTTAAACTACATCTAATTATAATGCATTTCCCAAGCAATAGAGAATTCCTCTTGCTGTTAATTACAACAGTTCCAGTCTATATTGATATCTAATATATGCTACAGGCCAGTCAATATAATGTCTTGCTATGCTTGTATAATTCTTGCCTCTTAATCTTTTAAATGGAGCTATGGGCCTATGATTGAGGATTTAATTATACTGGCACTATGGCTGCAACTTTGGTTTTAGTGTTTTGTACATTATTCATAAACCCTTACATTATTGGGGCCTGATATTATAGGTTTATGAGTGCAAGTTCCTACACTAATGTCCAACAGTGACTTACTTTTGAGAGTGATGGTACATTATCTTTAAGCATAAGTACTTTCCTATCTAGAGTATACAGAATACCTCTTCTAAACTTTAACCATAAGTACTTTACCATTTATGTTATGTAGAATGTTTCTGATATTTTTTCTTACCTTATATTTTATTAATGAACAGCTTAGTTTAAGATAGAAGATAACTGCTTTGGATCACACTATTTAGTTCAGTAGGGGGACAGTTTCTTAAAGTTTTTCATTAGGAGCAGTGTATATTTACATAATGGTTAACTATTTATCGTCACTTATGACATTGCTTTTATTGAAGTACCTCATAATGTTTGCAATTTTAATATGGGTCATTATTTCAGCATCGTTCTAAATCTTTATTTTGAAAATATATTAAAAAGCATATCTTCTCTATATCGATACTCTATATCTTCTCTAGATAGCACTCTCTAGATATAGATGACCTAATGTAAAATATCATACCGATACGGAACTCCCACAATGCTTTATTGGTGTGAACATATGTCAATAGCTTTTATTTTCGCTATACAAAATAGTATCGTAAGTGACACAATAATATATTTTTCAAATTTTGCATTAGCATATGCAGCATATTGTTTTGTTCTGTAAAAAAAAAGCTTAATTAGTAACATACTAATTAGTCTTTGCATTTTCAGAAGAATAGCTTAGTTATTTATTTTAAAGTAATTGGGTGTGAGCATCTACCTTTAGTTCACTGGTTTTCAAACCTGTCCTTCCCGACAGGCTAGAAATTGTGAATTACCTTGCATGAGAGCAGGTAAAATAACCATGATTACTAATTAGCAGAGTATTTCACCAGTGCTTCAGTTCAGATATCCTCAAAATCTGGCCTGTTAGGGAGGCCGGAGGAGAGGTTTGAAAACATGGGGCGCGATCCGATAAAGATCGTAGTTTGCGGCGCAAGCGAGGGAACCCCCGCCGCCCGTAGTTTCAGCTCGCAACTCGAGCTATGCTATATACGGCGCCGTCAGATGCTAAAGTGCCGTAAGTCGGATAAACCAGCGACGTCCAGAAATCTGCGTAAGTACAAATTTCTGGAGTCGCCAGTGACTTACGGCACTTTAGAAACTGCCGGTGCCTACAAAACCTGACTAAATTATTAAATCTCCCGTACTGTCTAACACGCCTCCCAAACATAGCCCGACACGTCTAACCCTCTATCTGCTATCCCCCCTCACTATCCTAACAATAAAAAATGTATTAACCCCTAAACCACCGCTCCCGGACCCCGCCGCAACCTAATAAAGTTATTAACCCCTAAACCGCCGCTCCCGGACCCCGCCGCCACCTACATTAACTACCCCCTAATCTGAGCTCCTAACCCGCCACCAGCTACATTAACTACCCCCTAATGTGAGCCCCTTACACCGCCGCCAGCTACATTAACTACCCCCTAATGTGAGCCCCTTACACCGCCGCCAGCTACATTAACTACCCCCTAATGTGAGCCCCTTACACCGCCGCCAGCTACATTAACTACCCCCTAATGTGAGCCCCTTACACCGCTACCAGCTATATTAAAATTATTAACCCCTAATCTAATCCCCCTACCCCACCGCCAGCTATATTAAAATTATTAACCCCTAATTTAATCCCCCTACCCCGCCGCCAGCTATATTAATTACATTAACCCCTAATTTAATCCCCCTATGCCGCCGCCAGCTATATTAAATTAATTAACCCCTAATCTAATCCCCCTATACCGCCGCCAGCTATATTAAATACATTAACCCCTAATCTAATCCCCCTAAAGTAATTACCTCTATTACCAGCCCTTAAAAGGGCCTTTTGCGTGACATTGCCCCAAAGTAACAGCTCTATTGCCAGCCCTTAAAAGGGATTTTTGTTGGGCATTTCCCCAAAGAAATCAGCTCTTTTACCAGCCCTTAAAAGGGCTTTTTGCGGGGCATTGTCACAAAGAAATCAGCTCTTTTGCATCTAATCTAAATCCCCCTACACCGCCGCCACCTATAATAAATGTATTAACCCCTAATCTAATCCCCCTACACCGCCGCCACCTATATTAAATAGATTAACCCCTAATCTAATCCCCCTACACCACCGCCAGCTATATTAACCCTAATTATATTAGGGTTAATATAGTTAATATAGTTATTATATTATATATATTAACTATATTAACCCTAATTATATTAGGGTTAATATAGTTAATATCGTTATTATATTATATATATATTAAGTATAATAACCCTATCTAACTCTAACATCCCTAACTAAATTCTTATTAAAATAAATCTAATTATTATTAATATTATTAATTAAAATATTCCTATTTAAATCTAAATATTTACCTATAAAATAAACCCTAAGATAGCTACAATGTAATTAATAATTACATTGTAGCTATTTTAGGGTTTATATTTATTTTACAGGTAACTTGGTATTTATTTTAACTAGGTACAATAGCTATTAAATAGTTAATAACTATTTAATAGCTACCTAGTTAAAATAATTACCAATTTACCTGTAAAATAAATCCTAACCTAAGTTACAAATACACCTACACTATCAATAAATTAAATAAACTACAAATATCTAAACTAAAATACAATTAAATAAACTAAACTAAATTACAAAAAAAACAAACACTAAATTACAAAAAATAAAAAAGATTACAAGATTTTTAAGCTAATTACACCTATTCTAAGCCCCCTAATAAAATAATAAAGCCCCCTGAAGATCTCCCTACCTTGTCTTCACCCAGCCGGGCAGAACTCTTCATCCGATCCGGGCGATGTCTTCAATCAAGCGGCAGAGAAGAAGTCTTCCATCCGGCGATGTCTTCATCCAAGCGGCAAAGAAGAATTCTTCCATCCGGCGATGTCTTCAATCAAGCGGCAGAGAAGAAGTCTTCCATCCGGGCGATGTCTTCAATCAAGTGGCAAAGAAGAGGTCCTCCATCGGGGCGAAGTTTTCTTCCAAGCGGCATCTTCAATCTTCTTTTTTCGCTCCTCCGACGCGGAACATCGATCCGGCACGACGACTTCCCGACGAATGAGGTTCCTTTAAATGACCTCATCCAAGATGGCGTCCATCGAATTCCGATTGGCTGATAGGATTATAACAGCCAATCGGAATTAAGGTAGAAAATCTGATTGGCTGATTGAATCATGAGTCGTGCCGGATGGATGTTCCGCATCGGATGAGCGAAGAAAGAAGATTGAAGATGCCGCTTGGAAGAAAACTTTGCCCCGATGGAGGACCTCTTCTTTGCCGCTTGATTGAAGACATCGCCCGGATGGAAGACTTCTTCTCTGCCGCTTGATTGAAGACATCGCCGGATGGAAGAATTCTTCTTTGCCGCTTGGATGAAGACATCGCCGGATGGAAGACTTCTTCTCTGCCGCTTGATTGAAGACATCGCCCGGATCGGATGAAGAGTTCTGCCCGGCTGGGTGAAGACAAGGTAGGGAGATCTTCAGGGGGGTAGTGTTAGGTTTATTTAAGGGGGGTTTGGGTTAGAGTAGGGGTATGTGGGTGGTGGGTTGTAATGTTGGGGGGTGGTATTGTGTTTTGTTTTACAGGCAAAAGAGCTGATTTCTTTGGAGCATGCCCCGCAAAAGGCCCTTTTAAGGGCTGGTAAGGTAATAGAGCTGTTAACTTTTTTAATTTAGAATAGGATAGGGACATTTTTTTATTTTGGGGGGCTTTATTATTTTATTAGGGGGCTTAGAATAGGTGTAAATAGCTTAAAAATCTTGTAATCTTTTTTTATTTTTTGTAATTTAGTGTTTGTTTTTTTTGTAATTTAGTTTAGTTTATTTAATTGTATTTTAGTTTAGATATTTGTAGTTTATTTAATTTATTGATAGTGTAGGTATTTGTAACTTAGGTTAGGATTTATTTTACAGGTAAATTGGTAATTATTTTAACTAGGTAGCTATTAAATAGTTATTAACTATTTAATAGCTATTGTACCTAGTTAAAATAAATACCAAGTTACCTGTAAAATAAATATAAACCCTAAAATAGCTACAATGTAATTATTAATTACATTGTAGCTATCTTAGGGTTTATTTTATAGGTAAGTATTTAGATTTAAATATGAATATTTTAATTAATAATATTAATATTAATTAGATTTATTTTAATAAGAATTTAATTAGGGATTTTAGAGTTAGATAGGGTTATTATAATTAATATATATATATATATATATATATATATATATATAATAACGATATTAACTATATTAACCCTAATATAATTAGGGTTAATATAGTTAATATATATAATATAATAACTATATTAACTATATTAACCCTAATATAATTAGGGTTAATATAGTTAATATAGCTGGCGGCGGTGTAGGGGGATTAGATTAGGGGTTAATCTATTTAATATAGGTGGCGGCGGTGTAGGGGGGGTTAGATTAGGGGTTAATCTATTTAATATAGGTGGCGGCGGTGTAGGGGGATTAGATTAGAGGTTAATACATTTATTATAGGTAGCGGCGGTGTAGGGGGATTTATGATTAGATGCAAAAGAGCTGATTTCTTTGTGACAATGCCCCGCAAAAAGTCCTTTTAAGGGCTGGTAAAAGAGCTGATTTCTTTGGGGCATGCCCCGCAAAAAGCCCTTTTAAGGGCTGGCAATAGAGCTGTTACTTTGGGGCAATGTCACGCAAAAGGCCCTTTTAAGGGCTGGTAATAGAGGTGATTACTTTAGGGGGATTAGATTAGGGGTTAATGTATTTAATATAGCTGGCGGCGTTGTAGGGGGATTAGATTAGGGGTTAATACATTTAATATAGCTGGCGGTGTAGGGGGATTAGATTAGGGGTTAATACATTTAATATAGCTGGCGGCGGTGTAGGGGGATTAAATTAGGGGTTAATACATTTAATATAGCTGGCGGCGGTGTAGGGGGATTAGATTAGGGGTTAATACATTTAATATAGCTGGCGGCGGTGTAGCGGGATTAAATTAGGGGTTAATACATTTAATATAGCTGGCGGCGGTGTAGGGGGATTAGATTAGGGGTTAATACATTTAATATAGCTGCGGCGGTGTAGGGGGATTAAATTAGGGGTTAATACATTTACTATAGCTGGCGGCGGTGTAGGGGGATTAGATTAGGGGTTAATACATTTAATATAGCTGGCGGCGGTGTAGGGGGATTAAATTGGGGTTAATACATTTAATATAGCTGGCTGCAGTGTAAGGGGCTCACATAAGGGGGTAGTTTAATATAGCTGGCGGCGGGGTAGGAGCTCACATTAGGGGGTATGTAATGTAGCTGGCGACGGTGTAGGGGGATCACATTAGGGGGTTATACTTTTAACGTAGGTGGCGGCGGGGTCCGGGAGCGACGGTTTAGGGGTTAAACACTTTATTAGGGATTGTGGCGGGGGATCGCGGTTGACAGGTAGATAGACATTGCGCATGCTTTAGGTGTTAGGTTTTATTTAGCAGCTAGTTTAGGGAGTTACAGGGCTCCAATAGACAGCGTAAGGCTTACTACGGCCGCATTTTGTGGCGAGGTGAAAATGGAGTAAGATTTCTCCATTTTCGCCACGTAAGTCCTTACACTGTATATTGGATACCAAACTGCGCGGGTTTGGTATACCTGTCTATGGCCCAAAAAACTACGGGCGAAGGCAGAAATATACGAGCGTAGCTTCTAGGTTACGCCATATATAGGATACCAAACCCGCGCAAATTTTGGCGTCGCCGGCTTCTGCGTGCGACGCTGCATATCGGATCGAGGCCCAGTGCGCTACTTTATCTGTCACATAAAATAGGTTTATGAGCAACATATTTATATCTCTTTGACTCTTAAATGCACATTTGCCATTAGTTCTTTTGTCACAAACAAGTTTCAGAAGTGTCACGCTCAACAAAAGAATAGCTTAAAGTTATTTAATTTAATGTTAATTATTTATAGTTTAAAGGGTCCATAAGTGGCCCCAAATTTTGTTCTAACAAAACATTCTAAAACCGAGGATTATCATGCGAGACCCATAAATGGTCTCCTTTATTTCAGGATACCTTCTATAATTGTAATGCCTCTAAGTATATGAGATCCAAAAGCGACTTCCTGAGTGCACTGAAAGCTTCTTAGTTTGCCTGGCATGCTATTGATTTGTTCATTAAAAAAATTATTCTCTAATGCTCCGTTTTTTTGTTTTTTTTTAAAGGGAAAGTAAAGTCAAAATTAAACTTTCATTATTCAGATAGAGCATGCAATTTTAAGCAACTTTCCAATTTACTTTAGTTATCAAATTTGCTTTGCTCGTTTTACATCTTTTATTGAAGAGTAAAACTAGGTAGGCTCCTAAGAGGGGACATCCTAAAACATTTAATGTGAAAATGGCTTAATGTAGCTTAATGAGTAAAAAAGTGGCCAAATGTTAATCAATTGCTGCATAATTTTGCACAACCCAAGATTTCCACTATCCAAGCCTATCCTAGAAGTTTCATGGATTTTGGAATTCCACAAGGCAAATGAGTGACATTAAGCTTGTTTTTGGGGAGCTTAATGTGGCTTAACATACAAAATTGAACTTAGATGTTAACCAATTTCCACTAAACTTACCACAATACATTAATCTATGCATTCAAACATATATTGAAAATTTCAGAACATTTGATAAAACATACCAAAAGTTATTCCCATTTAACAATTTTTTTACAATCCTAAAATATTTAATGTGAGCAGCTTAATGTAAAAAGAGCTTAATGTACCAAAATTCACCTAAACATCGATCCATTGCCTTGAAACTTGGCACAAACTCAGTTTGTCACTTTCCACACCTATCCTAGAAGTTTCATGGTATTTGGTTTCCCACAAGGCAAATGAGTGACATTAAGCTTGTTTTTTGGGGAGCTTAATGTGGCTTAACGTACAAAATTGAACTTAGATCTTAACCAATTTCCCCCAAACTTCTCACAATATATTAATCTATCTATTCAAACATATTTTGAAAATTTCAGGAAATTTGATAAAACATACCAAAAGTTATTTGCATTTAACATTTTTTTTTACAATCCTAAAACATTTAATGTGAGCAGCTTAATGTAAAAAGAGCTTAATGTACCAAAATTCTCCAAAACTTCAACCAATTGCCTTGAAACTTGGCACAAACTCAGTTTTTCAAGGCAAATGAGTGATATTAAGCTTGTTTTTTGGGGAGCTTAATGTGGCTTAATGAGTAAAAAAGTGGCCAAATGTTAATCAATTGCTGCATAATTTTGCACAACCCAAGATTTTCACTATCCAAGCCTATCCTAGAAGTTTCATGGATTTTGGAATTCCACAAGGGAAATGAGTGACTTTAAGCTTGTTTTTTGGGGTGCTTAATGTGGCTTAACGTACAAAATTGAACTTAGATCTTAACCAATTTCCCCCAAACTTACCACAATACATTAATCTATCTATTCAAACATATTCTGAAAATTTCAGAACATTTGATAAAACATACCAAAAGTTATTCGAATGTAAAAAATTTTTACAATCCTAAAACATTTAATGTGAGCAGCTTAATGTAAAAAGAGCTTAATGTACCAAAATTCACCTAAAATCGATCAAATGCCTTGAAACTTGGCACAAACTCAGTTTGTCACTTTCCAAACCTATCCTAGAAGTTTCATGGTATTTGGTTTCCCACAAGGCAAATGAGTGACATTAAACTTGTTTTTTGGGGAGCTTAATGTGGCTTAACGTACAAAATTGAACTTAGATCTTAACCAATTTCCCCCAAACATCTCACAATATATTAATCTTTCTATTCAAACATATTCTGAAAATTTCAGGAAATTTGATAAAATATACCAAAAGTTATTCGCATTTAACAATTTTTTTACAATCCTAAAACATTTAATGTGAGTAGCATAATGTAAAAAGAGCTTAATGTACCAAAATTCACCAAAACTTCAACCAATTGCCTTGAAACTTGGCACAAACTCAGTTTTTCACTTTCCGAACCTATCCTAGAAGTTTCATGGATTTTGGTGTCCCACAAGGCAAATGAGTGACATTAAGCTTGTTTTTTGGGGAGCTTAACGTGGCTTAATGAGTAAAAAAGTGGCCAAATATTAATCAATTGCTGCATAATTCTGCACAACCCAAGATTTTCACTATCCAAGCCTATCCTAGAAGTTTCATGGATTTTGGAATTCCACAAGGGAAATGAGTGACATTAAGCTTGTTTTTTGGGGTGCTTAATGTGGCTTAACGTACAAAATTTAACTTAGATGTTAACCAATTTCCACCAAACTTACCACAATACATTAATCTATCGATTCAAACATATTCTGAAAATGTCAGAACATTTGATAAAACATACCAAAAGTTATTCACATTTAACTATTTTTTTACAATCCTAAAACAATTAATGTGAGCACCTTAATGTAAAAAGAGCTTAATGTACCAAAATTCACCTAAACATTGATCAATTGCTTTGAAACTTGGCATAAACTCAGTTTGTCACTTTCCAAACCTATCCTAGAAGTTTCATGGTATTTGGTATCCCACAAGGCAAATGAGTGACATTAAGCTTGTTTTTTGGGGAGCTTAATGTGGCTTAACGTACAAAATTGAACTTAGATCTTAACCAATTTCCCCCAAACTTCTCACAATATATTAATCTATCTATTCAAACATATTCTGAAAATTTCAGGACATTTGATAAAACATACCAAAAGTTATTCGCATTTAACAATTTTTTTACAATCCTAAAACATTTAATGTGAGCAGCTTAATGTAAAAAGAGCTTAATGTACCAAAATTCACCAAAACTTCAATCAATTGCCTTAAAACTTGGCAAAAACTCAGTTTTTCACTTTCCAAACCTATCCTAGAAGTTTCATGGATTTTGGTGTCCCACAAGGCAAATGAGTGACATTAAGCTTGTTTTTTGGGGAGCTTAATGTGGCTTAATGAGTAAAAAAGTGGCCAAATGTTAATCAATTGCTGCATAATTTTGCACAACCCAAGATTTCCACTATCCAAGCTTATCCTAGAAGTTGCATGGTATTTGGTGTCCCACAAGGCAAATGAGTGACATTAAGCTTGTTTTTTGGGGAGCTTAGAGTGGCTTAACATACAAAATTGAACTCAGATCTTAACCAATTTCCCCCAAACTTCCCACAATACATTAATCTATCTATTCAAACATATTCTGAAAATTTCAGGAAATTTGATAAAACATACCAAAGGTTATTTACATTTAATATTTTTTTTACAATCCTAAAACATTTAATGTGAGCAGTTTAATGTAAAAAGAGCTTAATGTACCAAAATTCACCAAAACTTCAATCAATTGCCTTGAAACTTGGCACAAACTCAGTTTGTCATTTTCCAAACCTATCCTATAAGTTTCATGGATTTTGGTTACCCACAAGGCAAATGAGTGACATTAAGCTTGTTTTTTGGGGAGCTTAATGTGGCTTAATGTACAAAATTGAACTTAGATGTTAACCAATTTCCCTCAAACTTCCCATAATACATTAATCTATCTATTCAACCATATTCTGAAAATGTAAGGACATTTGATAAAACATAACAAAAGTTATTCACATTTAAATATGTTTTTAACAATCCTAAAACATTTTGGGGCCCATTTATTAAGCTCCGTATGGAGCTTGAGGGCCCATGTTTCTGTCGAGCCTTTAGGCTTGCCAGAAACACCAGTTATGAAGCAGCGGTCTAAAGACCCCTGCTCCATAACCTGTCCGCCTGCTCTGAGGAAGCGGACAGACATCGCCGCATTTCAACCCAATCGAATACGATCAGGTTGATTGACAGCCCCCTGGTGCAATGCTGAATGTGGAGATCGTATTGCTCTCCGCATTCAGCGATGTCTGTCGGACATGATCCGCTGATCGGATCATGTCAGACAGACACATAATAAATAGGCCCCTTCATGTGAATGGCTTAACGCAAAAAAGAGCTTAATGTACCAAAATTCACCAAAACTTCAATCAATTGCCTTGAAACTTGGCACAAACTCAGTTTGTCATTTTCCAAACCTATCCTATAAGTTTCATGGATTTTGGTTACCCACAAGGCAAATGAGTGACATTAAGCTTGTTTTTTGGGGAGCTTAATGTGGCTTAATGTACAAAATTGAACTTAGATGTTAACCAATTTCCCTCAAACTTCCCATAATACATTAATCTATCTATTCAACCATATTCTGAAAATGTAAGGACATTTGATAAAACATAACAAAAGTTATTCACATTTAAATATGTTTTTAACAATCCTAAAACATTTTGGGGCCCATTTATTAAGCTCCGTATGGAGCTTGAGGGCCCATGTTTCTGTCGAGCCTTTAGGCTTGCCAGAAACACCAGTTATGAAGCAGCGGTCTAAAGACCCCTGCTCCATAACCTGTCCGCCTGCTCTGAGGAAGCGGACAGACATCGCCGCATTTCAACCCAATCGAATACGATCAGGTTGATTGACAGCCCCCTGGTGCAATGCTGAATGTGGAGATCGTATTGCTCTCCGCATTCAGCGATGTCTGTCGGACATGATCCGCTGATCGGATCATGTCAGACAGACACATAATAAATAGGCCCCTTCATGTGAATGGCTTAACGCAAAAAAGAGCTTAATGTACCAAAATTTGCCTAAACATCAATCAATTGCCTTGAAACTTGGCACAAACTCAGTTTTTCACTTTCAAAAACTATCCAAGAAGTTTCATGGATTTTGTTTTCCCACAAGGCAAATAAGTGATATTAAGCTTGTTTTTTTGGGGAGCTTAATGTGGCTTAACGTACAAAATTGAACTTAGATGTTAACCAATTTCCCCCAAACTGCTCACAATACATTAATCTATCTATTCAAATATATTCTGAAAAATTTAGGACATTTGATAAAATATACCAAAAGTTATTGACATTAAACCATTTTTTTACAATCCTAAAAACATTTAGGGGCCAATTTATCCAAAGAAAAGAGAGAGGTGTGTGTATGCGCTAAACAGCTATGGGGATAAAAATATATTCTATAAATATATATTGGTATATTTAAAGATATATATTATGAAGATATATATTATGAAATCACTTTATGTGGCATACAAATATAGTGTGGGTGTTACAGAGTGTACCTGAGCAACTAGTGATAAGTCAAATATCAAAGCAACTGAAATAAATCAAATAACAAAGCAACATGTATATCAAAATAAAATTTATTTATCTTCTTTAAAATAACATGGAAATACTGTCTACTGATAATATGACCGGTCATATATAGTTGCAAACACTATGCTAAAAATATGTAAAATAAGCTAAAAATAGCTAAAAGTGGCTGAATATTGGTGCAACTTGGTCTAAAAAGATATAGGGATGGTTGCCCTATATAAAAGAGTAAATCCACCTATGGAATCTTGACTCATATGTGATTAAGTACCAGTTAAAGTTCCGTTTGGAAAGAGGTAGATATAAAATTTCTACCTAGGGATGAAGTAATGTTATGGCTCCATTATAGGAGTAAAACAGGTGTTAAAACCTTGTATGGAGATATTGGTAGTTCCGTTATTAGAAGTTTCTGTGATAATAAGATGATACCTTCTTTCAGGAATAACCTCTGACAACCACGCTGCAGGGCCGCTACACCTCTATGTTGCCTACCTGCTCTTTTCTCGAGCTGAATCCTCCGTCGAGGTACGGCACAGGTGTCCGGCGCGGCTCACTACAGCTGGTGACGTCAGGAACGCTGGATGCGTGTCAGATGTAGGTCCGGTCTGGATGAGAAACTCTGCGCAGAGTATTAGAAGTGGATCAAGTAGTCCCAACGAATCCTTTGCAATCCTTGTAGATAGTAATGTATTGTCACTTTGTGATTATTCATCTAGGTCCATCAACGCGTTTCACCATATAACATGGCTTTATCAAGATCATATTGATAAAGCCATGTTATATGGTGAAACGCGTTGATGGACCTAGATGAATAATCACAAAGTGACGGAACTTTAACTGGTACTTAATCACATATGAGTCAAGATTCCATAGGTGGATTTACTCTTTTATATAGGGCAACCATCCCTATATCTTTTTAGACCAAGTTGCACCAATATTCAGCCACTTTTAGCTATTTTTAGCTTATTTTACATATTTTTAGCATAGTGTTTGTAACTATATATGACCGGTCATATTATCAGTAGACAGTATTTCCATGTTATTTTAAAGAAGATAAATAAATTTTATTTTGATATACATGTTGCTTTGTTATTTGATTTATTTCAGTTGCTTTGATATTTGACTTATCACTAGTTGCTCAGGTACACTCTGTAACACCCACACTATATTTGTATGCCACATAAAGTGATTTCATAATATATATCTTCATAATATATATCTTTAAATATACCAATATATATTTATAGAATATATTTTTATCCCCATAGCTGTTTAGCGCATACACACACCTCTCTCTTTTCTTTGTACCAGTTCCTTTATTATCTGCTTTATGGGAGCAGATTAGTGTGTATTGCAAGGGGCAGATTTGCGCACCATATACCCACCACTTTTCTTAGTGCCAATTTATCCAAGCTTCAACTGATAATAAGATGGAATCCACTAGAATCTCACGTCATATCTGATGCAAATGGAATCTGCCGTAATTATCAAATTGTCAAGATCGTCAAATGTTGAAATGTGTGACATAATATACCCTCCCTCGATCTCAATCTGACGCAGATCGATGCTTGCGTCATCCCAGATGTTTCGAATACACATTCGACTCTATATGACTATATGACCCTTTTTCCAATTTACCAAACATTTAACAGGTACACTTGCGTCTATTCCAGCGCAGCATACCGATCGTTCAAACCGCTACCCTTGAGGCCGCGGATGACATAGAAATCAATTGGAGTCTGTAAACACAGGAAGGTTATGTTCGATGCTGCAAGACGATAACACATATTAGATAATAAAAGTAAATTATAAACTTTATTAAAATTCTATACTCTTTCTAAATCAAACAATATTATTGCTCCAAATTTGGTGCAAAGTAATGCTTCAATTTTGATGCACTAGTAGATATAGGGATAAAAATGAAATACATTACTACTTATGGATTATGTTACGTCTTTGTCTATTATTACAAAGCAAGAGGACAATATTATTGCTCCAAACTTGGTGCACTAGTAGATATAGAGATAAAAATTAAATAAATACATAACATAATATAGCTAACTTCCTTTTTTATTTTATTTTTGTTTTTTTGGATAAATCTATATACACCATGTTTAAGGCATGTAATACAAGTCCCACTCACCACTTCGCACCAAATATGACGCAATACTCCTAGACAACCCACACATTTTTTTTCCACCACTTTTGATAGGGATATGCATAATCACATGATTTATGACATCAGCTAATCAAATTTAAATATACATTGTATAGTATCACTAACAAAAAAAATTGCTCGATACTTGTGTCATTGATCACCCATCAGAACTTGTAAGTGCTATCTGTTACATTGTGTATTATACTTTGAAAGTATGTATATGTGTAATTAGTATTAAAGATAAACATTGATGCTGACATTAGGACACACAATGTAATATTTTAGACAATGATTTTAAAAATGTGAATGATGTTTGATTCAATATAATCTTAAACTGATAGCTCAAAGGGATAGCCCACATAACATTAAACTGTCATGATTCAGATACAGCAGAAATTAAAATCACCTCTTTACTGTCATGCTATTTTTAGTGTATTTCTTCCTTCTCTTGAATTTCATTTTCATTAAGAAATGTCATCTTATATGCCAGACGATTTTATAACACCTGTGTAGGGGTGGTTTTTAAAACTAGATTGCAATCCAGAGGGGTTACACAGGTACAGAGAGAAAACTGGCCCAGCTCTTAAAATATCCATTGATGGTAAATAAATACATATGATACCCTGATGACATGTTATATTCACAATTATTCCTGCTCAGAATAATAATACATTTACACTATATACATATATTGGTATAAATAAACACAGAGACATGAAAGACAACATTGTTTAGAACAAAAAAAGGAATTTAGGGACATGTAAATATGTTTGCAAAAGATTTCTGACATAACACACACACTCACACACACACACACACACATATATATATATATATATATATATATATATATATATATATATATATATATATGCAAATTATGACACTTAGGGAAGTCTCCCTATGTGTGATGCAGGAATCCAGACATGGACCCGTTGCTCAGTGTGCCTAGAGGGATATGTCTGCACCTCACTGACGAGGCCCACAATAGGCCGAAACGTACGTCTGGGGGTTTGCTGTATCTCTCGTTCAGAGAGGGATTGCCTGGTATTTCGGGGCTGGGCTGTACTGTGAAGTCAGGATCAGACTGATATGCTTCAGGAAAGTTCTTCTCTGTGAAAGGCACATGTTGGGCAAAAAGAGGCTGCTTCTTGGGTGGAAACTAGCCATAGAACAAGCTATTATGCTATTGTTCGTTCTCAGGTTGAGCGCTTCTCTCAGGAAAAACCTGAATAACTGCAACATCGATGACTGTTAGTTAACAACAGTCCGATGCTCATCGCACCATACTTAACGCACGTGTTTTTGACGTGTTTTTTATAAATAAGAGCATTGTATGTGGATCCGCTGCAGCAATGTCTGGCGAACATATTGACGCCTGCGAACGCACCGAGATTGACGCTTTGATAAATAAGCCCCCATATGTTTTACGATTGTAAAAAAACTGTTAAATGTAAATAACTTTTGGTATGTTTTATCAAATTTCCTGAAATTTTCAGAATATGTTTGAATAGATAGATTAATATATTGTGAGAAGTTTGGGGGTAATTGGTTAAGATCTAAGTTCAATTTTGTACGTTAAGCCACATTAAGCTCCCCAAAAAACAAGCTTAATGTCACTCATTTGCCTTGTGGGATACCAAATACCATGAAACTTCTAGGATAGGTTTGGAAAGTGACAAACTGAGTTTGTGCCAAATTTCAAGGCAATTGATCAATGTTTAGGTGAAATTTGGTACATTAAGCTCTTTTTACATTAAGCTGCTCACATTAAATGTTTTAGGATTGTAAAAAAATAGTTAAATGTGAATAACTTTTGGTATGTTTTATCAAATTTTCTGAAATTTTCAGAATATGTTTGAATCCGTAGATTAATGTATTGTGGTAAATTTGGTTGAAATTGGCTAACATCTAAGTTCAATTTTGTACGTTAAGCCACATTAAGCTCCCCAAAAAACAAGCTTAATGCCACTCATTTGCCTTGTGGAATTCCAAAATCCTTGAAACTTCTAGGATAGGCTTGGATAGTGGAAATCTTGGGTTGTGCAAAATTATGCAGCAATTGATTAACATTTGGCCACTTTTTTACTCATTAAGCTGCATTAAGCCATTTTCACATTAAATGTTTTAGGATGTCCCCCTAAGAGCTCAGGAGTGTGCGCATATCTTTAGTGCTCTATGACAGCATTGTTTTGCAACATTGTATAACATTATAATGTTGTAAAACACCGCTGCCATAGAATACTAAAGACACGTGAACCTACCTAGTTTTACTCTTCAATAAAAGATATCAAGATAACAAAGCAAATTTGATAACAGAAGTAAATTGGAAAGGTGTTTAAAATTGCCTGCTCTATCTGAATCATTAAAATATAATTTGGACTTTACTGTCTGTCGCTTTAACTTTCAATTCGACCATTGTGGAATATGTTAAGCATTAGATATTGTACTGTAATAATGTTCTATTATGGTATAATGTTTGTATGCCTTAAAGGGACATTGTACACTAGATTTTTCGTTGCATAAATGTTTTGTAGATGATCCATTTATATAGCCCATCTGGGGGTGTTTTTGTAAAAATGTATAGCTTTGCTTATTTTTAAATAACATTGTGCTGATTTTCCGACTCCTAACCAAGCCCCAAATATTTAGATGTATACTGATGTATAAAGACTTCACGTTGCTTCTGTTTGTATAATGGGTCTATTCATATGCAAGGGAGGGGTTCTGCTCTCAGCCCCTTTCAGTGGGTGTTCCAGACTAATCTCATCATCAGTGCTAAATTAGAAGTTTCTAAGTAAGTTTTTAAAAGGTTTTATACTGAATTTATATATCAGTATCTGTGCATATTATTCTCTATAGTAGTGTCAATTACATGAAGTTAAATTAAAATTGGTGTATACTGTCCCTTTAATTCAAACTTCAATAAAAATAAATTTTGACGACACCTTTCAACACCTTTTCAAGACCAGCTTTTCAAATTAGACACCTCTAGGCACTTGATAAAGCCGTAAAAAAAATATTTTTAACATATTTGCATCTATGTCAAGACTATTTCTCAATATTCTATTATTTTGCACAGGTGCAAAACACAGGAGAAATTGTAGCATTGTATTAACATACATGGTATTGATTCATTAAAGCTCTATTCATCCCTTTTGCATTGGTGTCTGCAGTGGACAGGGCACACATTTACCTATGTATATGTGTTTACTATGTGATAACTATACAGCTAAAGGGATCTGCAGAATAAGTTACATCAGGACCCCAACATCTACAAATAATGTGGCATAATCTCTTAACGTGAATGTTTAATCTGTACTGACAATCACGACAGTGCGAGTGTGACTTAGAATCTAAAATTCACTTTAAGAGATTACTAAAGAGTTTGTAGATGTTGGAGTCCTGATGTTACTATTTAAATATGCCCATGATGCCAAGATACAAATAGCATTTGGATGGTTAAGCAGTGGTGAGGATGGATTTGTATTTAACTGTAACCTTAAAGTGATGGTAAATCTTAGCGTTTATGAATTGCTAGGATGTACTAGTGCTATAAATAAAGGGGGTTTCAGTCATGAAGTATAAAAAACTTTTTATTGAAAGTTCCTTTATTTGCCTGTAGTGTATGCCATGCTCAGCACCTTAGGCCCCCATGGCAGAAAAATATTTTAGCCAATAGCGTGCTAGCTATCCGGCATAATGCTGATTGGCCCACACGGCTGTTGGCTAAGAGGTGGCAACATCACCTCTCGAAAAAAATAGCATTGTGTCGTGGTCAGATGCAGGCAAATAAAGAATTGTCAGCATGAAGTATTTTAGACTTCATGACTTAAAGTCCTCTTTATTTGTAACACTGGTAAACCCTAGCTCTTCAAAAATGCTAGAATTTTCCATCACTCACTTTAAGGTTACAGTAAAGCTCTGTTCAAATAACCTCTTTAAAGTTCCTTTATATGCCTGCAGTTAATGCCCAGCTGAGCGCCTCCGCCCATGGCAAAATGCTATTTTTCAATGAGGTAATGTTTTCACCTCTTAGCCAATAGCCATGCTTGCCGATCGGCATTATGGCTAAGAGGTGGAAACTCCACCTCACCACTACAGGCAAATAAAGGAACTTTCACTATGACATTTTTTATACTTCATGACTTAATGTCCCTTTTATTTATAGCACTCGTAAACATAGAATTTAAAAAACGATAGGATTTACCATCACTTTAAGAGGTGTAAATGGACTATTGTATCTGTCATTTTTATGTGACTTCCCAGTTTCAATTTCGAAAACACAAAAAAAGCCTTTTCTGGAGTCTTTATGTTGAAAAGGCATTCACTGCATTTAGTTTAATTTATTAAACAAATTAATACATTTTCCATTGAGATCACCTGACAAACTCAACAACCAATTAGGGTGGAAAGCAAAAAACTATTTGGGATGTAAATCACTGATATATTGTAATTAACCCCTTGGTGTATCCTTACAAAATATTGCCACTCAGTTATTGTAATGCAGGGTTCTTCAAACTTTTTTCCCCAAGACCCGATACCACATACCTTTGTGACCCTATTTTTATGTTTGGTGTGAACATTTCTGAAGTAATATACAACAAGATAGCTGTCATTTTGTAGTCAAACTTGAAAGTGTTGTTAAAGGTAACAACAAACACACACTCTCATACAGCACGCACTTCACACACACTCTCACTCTCATACAGCACACACAGTACACACTCTCCTACAACACACACACACAAACTCTCCTACAATGCACACACTCTCCTACAGTACACACACCACACAAACTCTCCTACAACACACACACACTCTTCTACAGTAAACGCACCACACTCTCCTACCACACACACTCTCCTATAACACACAACACACTCTCCTACGGTACACACACCACACAAACTCTCCTACAACACACACACACTCTTCTACAGTAAACGCACCACACTCTCCTACCACACACACTCTCCTATAACACACAACACACTCTCCTACAACACACACACTCTCCTATAGTACATGCACCACACAAACTCTCCTACAACACACACACTTCTACAGTACACGCACCACACACTGTCCTACAACACACACACATACTCTCCTACAGTACACGCACCACACAAACTCTCCTACAACACACACACACACTCTTCTACAGTACACGCACCACACAAACTCTCCTACAACACATACACACACACTCTTCTACAGTACACGCACCACACACTGTCCTACAACACACACCCCACACACTCTCCTACAACACACACCCCACACACTCTCCTACAACACACACACCACATACTCTCCTACCACACACACTCTACTAAAACACACACACAATAAATATGGTGTTGCGACCCAGTGATGGGTCCCAACTAGTGTTGCCACCTCAGCCATGTTTTCCTGGACACTTATGCGTTACACATGCTGCAGGTTGTGCAGGGAGGAACATGTATAGTGTTGTCCAGGGTCACTTTTTGTGTGCTGTTTAGGTGCGCAGTGCATGTTGCCCTCTGCACACCCTGCAGCATGTGTAACTCATAAGTGTCCAGGAAAAAATGGCTGAGGTGGCAACCCTAGTCCCAATTTGTAGTTTTCTGTTTCAGAAATACTTTCTGTGCCAAGTTAGGTAGGATTACTATGCAATCATTCAAGGTAAGATCATGCTTCTGGATAATTATTGTTCATTGTTTACAATACTTTGCATAATATAGCCTTAGTTGGCAATACACAGAATAAGTGTATCTACTTTATGTGTGGATTACAGCAATATAATAAAGTACAAACATTTGTTTATTTTAACACAAATTGTAATTAACTTAATTTACTGCAAAATATGTGAGTCCATGCAAATTAAATTATTTATTCAATATACACTAGCTGTGAAGTTCAGTAAATAGTAATGCTATAATAAACTATATATTCACTAAATGTGTAGTTTCCCAATGTGAAATATCACTACAAAAACATGCTTCAGTAAGTTAGCTCAGCAGAATAACATAAATCACTTGGTGTACATGACTAGTGAGCTCTCTCCATAGTGAGTGAATCTAGGCTACTAAAAAAAGTCTCTAGTTTCAACTTACCAGATTTTCAAGGTGCCTCGTCTGTTCATTTGCATGGTTGGTCATCTCTTAATGCTTCTGACAGAATGAACACACAATTAATATGAAAGAAGGGGAAATTGTAAAAGAGGACATTCAAATGTAGATAATGTGTAGTGAACCAACAACCAACATTTCCACCACTCATAGAAGATGATTTTCATAAAAAGTGTTATGATTTATTTTTTTTCCCTGATATAGTTTAAGAAAATAATAATAAAACACCCCCCACCTCAGATTCTCAGCAGGATGTTATCAACTAGCAACTGAGGAATTCATAAATAAATGTCCTGTGTCAGAAGTGCAAAATCAATAAAGCTAGGCTTGATCTTGCAGTGCACTCATTTGTATAAATGAGGAACATGCTCAAATTTCATAATATGAAACATAATTTCAGTTCCTGGCAGTTATTTCTAAATACATAACTAAAGTCACAGACAAAGAAGAATCCAAAATTACGCAAGTTTTTTTTATTTTTTATTTCTCTTTTTATATAAAAGCCACAGCAAATTCAACACAGTCTGCTTTGTCAATAGTAGATTGCGTTTTCAATTACAAAACTAATTTTGTTTCACATAAAAATATGCAGTAAAATGCATGTCATCTCACATTTTGTGTACTCCATCAGTATCTGCAATAATTCATGAGATTTTATATTTTTCTAAGACAAAGCTTAAAGGGATATTGTCAAGTAAAGCCTATTTTATTTTAAATGTATGTTTTTATATAAAAAGAGAGACGCACTCAGCTGAGACAGAACAAAAGCTAAAATAACTTCCATGCCTATTCATTTTCAGTGCCACTCGGGGTGCATACTCTTTTAGCACACTATGGCCCATATTTATCAAGCTCCGTACGGAGCTTGAAGGGCCGTGTTTCTGGCGAGTCATCAGACTCGCCAGAAACAGCAGTTATGAAGCAGCGGTCACAAAGACCGCTGCTCCATAACCTGTCCGCCTCCTCTGAGCAGGTGGACAGATATCGCCGGAAATCAACCTGATCGAGTACGATCGGGTTGATTGACACCCCCCTGCTGGAGGCCAATTGGCCGCGAGTCTGCAGGGGGCGGTGTTGCACCAGCCACTCTTGTGAGCTGCTGGTGTAATGCTGAATACGGCGAGCAGTGTCGGATCAGGTCCGCCAGACCTTGATAAATAGAACCCTCTGCCTTTTCTAATTACAATAATTAAAAGCAGTTATTATAGGTTTATTTGCTGCTGCAATCATAAGCATCATCACAAGTGTTTACACAAGGGATAATGATATGAAGAGTTCCTCAGCCTGTGATAAGTGGTATCCTGTTTTACAGGCAGTCAGTACTGCAAACTTTGTCCACTTTCCTGTTTAAGATTTTTACATGATTCGCCTACCTGTCACTGTCACTGTCACAATCCAAATAAAATAAATACATAAAACACAGAGGAAGTGCCATTGAGTATGTGCTGCTCTGAACTTGGTAATATAATCAGTGACAGTGAAACCTGTCATTGATAAATGGATATGAAACCCACATTTTTTCTTTCATGTTTCAGATAAAGCATGCAAATTTAACCATCTTTCTAATTTGCTTCTAGTATCAAATTTTCTTCATTCTCTTGGTATCTTTTGTTGAAAAGCAGGGACGTATGCTTAGGAGCCGGCCCATTTCTGGAGCACTATTTGGCCACAGATTTGCAAAAATGTAATCAATTTGCAAGAGCACTAGATGGCAGCACTATTTCCTGCCATAAAGTGCTCCAGAGGCCTACCTAGGTATCTCTTCAACACAGAATATCATGGGGACGAAGCAAATTTAATAATAGAAGTAAATTGGTAACTTTTTAAAAAAAGGTTTGTTCTGTCTGAATCACAAAAGAACACGTTTATGTTATATCCCTTTAAGCTCAACCAACATAAACATATAACCATTGTAATGCTACTACATCTGTTTCTCTGGTGAGCAACATTTTTTACTTTCTTTTATTTATCAAGTGACAAAAGATAACACTGAACAGCAAAAACCTTATTTTTCTATGTGATCCAAAAGCCAACTCTGTACAATTCAAAAGTGAATCACAGTCAACCACAACAGAAAATCTGCTAAATATATTATCACCTGTCTATAAATGACATTAAAGGGACACTAAACCCAAAAATGTTCTTTCATGATTCAGATAGAGAATACAAATTTAAACAACATTACAATTTACTTCTATTATTTATTTTGCTTCATTTTTTAGATATCCTTAGTTTAAGAAAAAACAATGCACATGGGTGAGCCAATCACATGAGGCTTCTATGTGCAGGAACCAATCAGCAGCTACTGAGCCTATCTAGATATGCTTTTCAGCAAAGAATATCAAGAGAGTAAAACAAATTAGATAATGGAATGAAATTAGAAAGTTGTTTAGAATGGCATGCTCTTTCTAAATCATGAAAGAAAAAAGGTGGGTTTCATGTCCCTTTAAAGATGTTTTTTTCTGCAATAAATCTTGTACACTGTCTCACTCCCTAATTTGTCATTATAAATAATAATAAATATAATAATAAATACAATATTTCCTTTGCATTATACTCCCCAAACATACTATATACTGTATATCAACAAGCCATATGTGTACATTGCAGTGTATTTTCTTTCCTGTACTCTTTAAAAGTACAGTATTTTGTGTAATGACTAATCACTGCATGTACTTGGCAAACAAAGAGATTTCAGCGTGAAGTCATTGTACTCTCTATAATGTACTAGAATGAAAGTCTCCTTTACATTTGTATGTTTTCCAAGTTTGAGATTGTGAAATGATGTTGGCACAGGCACTGCTCCACATACTAATAAAGTTAACTTGCCATGGGCAGTGGAATGCATATATTTCCTTCCCTGTCTGTACAGTGCAGTTAACACATATAAATAATATCCCACAGACTAACAATTCTGATCTACATACCTGAATATAAGTACTGCAGGACCTGGTTACTTTCTATGTAAAAGGTTCCCTTTCTCTGCATCTGTGATACTGTATACCCTCCTTTCATCATATTCCTTTCTCTCCTCCTCTTGTACTATAGGAGTTAACCAACTCCTCCTTTAATCCTGGCAGCAAAAGCAGGAACCAACTCAAAGTTGCAGCTGTAACACTGCCTGCTTCACAAAACTAAAGTATAGTGGAAGTAATTGTAAAGCTGAGAGCAGAAAACACAGTTAAGACACTTCCCTCCTTCAAGTACAAAGAATACCACATTGACCTTACAAGTACACACATAGCATATTGCTCTTTGTAAAATGGGCACCCATAGCTTGCTGCTCCTAGCAAGGGGTGAAACTACTATTGATGCAGCAGGTGCAGTAGCACCAGGGTCCATGGTCTGTTGGGGCATAGAAGCCATTATACGGTACATAGGAGTGTGCATAATGTGTACAATACTAATGCAGCTGAGCCTTTTATTAGTGCAAGTTGCAGGGTCATATTATCTATCTACCTTCAAATTCATTATATAGAGAAGCAGATATATAACTACTATTGCTTGCTACTGAGTTACTTCTGTTGTGCAAGGTTCTTCTGTTGAGTAGATCCGCTGCTGACTAGACATAAACATGTTTAAGTGATACAGTCTGCATATAGAGGAATACACTCACAAATATATTTCTCAATTGCTGGAATTTTTTTTATTATTTATTTATTTATTTTAAAAATATTTTACCAGGAAGGATATATTGAGATTTATCTTGGTTTCAAGTATGTCCTGGGTCCACAAAACATTGCATTGATACAATAGGGTACAATAAAATACAAAAACAATAGTAATACACAATGGCCTAGATTTGGAGTTTGGCGGTAGCCGTGAAAACCAGCATTAGAGGCTCCTAACGCTGGTTTTAGGCTACCGCCGGTATTTGGAGTCATTCAAAAAAGGGTCTAACGCTCACTTTTCAGCCGCGACTTTTCCATACCGCAGATCCCCTTACGTCAATTGCGTATACTATCTTTTCAATGGGATCTTTCTAGCTCCGGTATTTAGAGTCGTGTCTGAAGTGAGCGTTAGAAATCTAACGACAAAACTCCAGCCGCAGAAAAAAGTCAGTAGTTAAGAGCTTTCTGGGCTAACGCCGGTTTATAAAGCTCTTAACTACTGTGCTCTAAAGTACACTAACACCCATAAACTACCTATGTACCCCTAAACCGAGGCCCCCCCACATCGCCGACACTCGATTAAATTTTTTTAACCCCTAATCTGCCGACCGCCACCTACGTTATACTTATGTACCCCTAATCTGCTGCCCCTAACACCGCCGACCCCTATATTATATTTATTAACCCTAACCTGCCCCCCACAACGTCGCAGCCAGCTACCTACAATAATTAACCCCTAATCTGCTGACCGCAAAGAGCCGCCACCAACATTATAGCTATGTACCCCTAATCTGCTGCCCCTAACACCGCCGACCCCTATATTATATTTATTAACCCCTAATCTGCCCCCCTCAACGTCGCCTCCACCTGCCTACACTTATTAACCCCTAATCTGCCAAGCGGACCGCACCGCTACTATAATAAAGTTATTAACCCCTAATCCGCCTCACTAACCCTATAATAAATAGTATTAACCCCTAATCTGCCCTCCCTAACATCGCCGACACCTAATTTAAATTATTAACCCCTAATCTGCCGACTGGAGCTCACCGCTATTCTAATAAATGTATTAACCCCTAAAGCTAAGTCTAACACTAACACCCCCCTAAGTTAAATATAATTTTAATCTAACGAAATTAATTAACTCTTCTTAAATAAATTATTCCTATTTAAAGCTAAATACTTACCTGTAAAATAAATCCTAATATAGCTACAATATAAATTATATTTATATTATAGCTATTTTAGGATTAATATTTATTTTACAGGTAACTTTGTATTTATTTTAACCAGGTACAATAGCTATTAAATAGTTAAGAACTATTTAATAGCTAAAATAGTTAAAATAATTACAAATTTACCTGTAAAATAAATCCTAACCTAAGTTACAATTAAACCTAACACTACACTATCAATAAATAAATTAAATAAAATACCTATAATTATCTACAATTAAACCTAACACTACACTATCAATAAATAAATTAAATACAATTCCTACAAATAAATACAATGAAATAAACTAACTAAAGTACAAAAAATAAAAAAGAACTAAGTTACAAAAAAACATAATTTATGTAAGAACTTACCTGATAAATTAATTTCTTTCATATTAGCAAGAGTCCATGAGCTAGTGACGTATGGGATATACATTCCTACCAGGAGGGGCAAAGTTTCCCAAACCTCAAAATGCCTATAAATACACCCCTCACCACACCCACAAATCAGTTTAACGCATAGCCAAGAAGTGGGGTGATAAGACAAAAGTGCAAAAGCATAAAAAATAAGGAATTGGAATAATTGTGCTTTATACAAAAAAAATCATAACCACCACAAAAAAGGGTGGGCCTCATGGACTAATATGAAAGAAATGAATTTATCAGGTAAGTTCTTACATAAATTATGTTTTCTTTCATGTAATTAGCAAGAGTCCATGAGCTAGTGACGTATGGGATAATGAATACCCAAGATGTGGATCTTCCACGCAAGAGTCACTAGAGAGGGAGGGATAAAATAAAGACAGCCAATTCCGCTGAAAATAATCCACACCCAAAATAAAGTTTAAATCTTATAATGAAAAAAACTGAAATTATAAGCAGAAGAATCAAACTGAAACAGCTGCCTGAAGTACTTTTCTACCAAAAACTGCTTCAGAAGAAGAAAATACATCAAAATGGTAGAATTTAGTAAAAGTATGCAAAGAAGACCAAGTTGCTGCTTTGCAAATCTAATCACCCGAAGCTTCATTCCTAAACGCCCAGGAAGTAGAAACTGACCTAGTAGAATGAGCTGTAATCCTTTGAGGTGGAGTTGTACCCGACTCAACATAAGCATGATGAATTAAAGATTTCAACCAAGATGCCAAAGAAATGGCAGAGGCCTTCTGACCTTTCCTAGAACCGGAAAAGATAACAAATAGACTAGAAGTCTTTCGGAAATTCTTAGTAGCTTCAACATAATATTTCAAAGCTCTAACTACATCCAAAGAATGCAAAGATCTCTCCTTAGAATTCTTAGGATTAGGACACAATGAAGGAACCACAATTTCTCTACTAATGTTGTTAGAATTCACAACCTTAGGTAAAAATTTAAAAGAAGTTCGCAACACCGCCTTATCCTGATGAAAAGTCAGAAAAGGAGACTCACAAGAAAGAGCAGATAATTCAGAAACTCTTCTAGCAGAAGAGATGGCCAAAAGAAACAAAACTTTCCAAGAAAGTAGTTTAATGTCCAGTGAATGCATAGGTTCAAAAGGAGGAGCTTGAAGAGCCCCCAGAACCAAATTCAAACTCCAAGAAGGAGAAATTGACTTAATAAAAGGCTTTATACGAACCAAAGCTTGTACAAAACAATGAATATCAGGAAGATTAGCAATCTTTCTGTGAAAAAGAACAGAAAGAGCAGAGATTTGTCCTTTCAAGGAACTTGCAGACAAACCTTTATCCAAACCATCCTGAAGAAACTGTAAAATTCTCGGAATTCTAAAAGAATGCCAGGAAAAATGATGAGAAAGACACCAAGAAATGTAAGACATCCAGACTCGATAATATATCTTCCTAGATACAGATTTACGAGCCTGTAACATAGTATTAATCACAGAGTCAGAGAAACCTCTTTGACTAAGAATCAAGTGTTCAATCTCCATACCTTCAAATTTAAGGATTTGAGATCCTGATGGAAAAAAGGACCTTGCGACAGAAGGTCTGGTCTTAACGGAAGAGTCCACGGTTGGGAAGAGGCCATCCGGACAAGATCCGCATACCAAAACCTGTGAGGCCATGCTGGAGCCACCAGCAGAACAAACGAGCATTCCTTCAGAATCTTGGAAATTACTCTCGGAAGAAGAACTAGAGGCGGAAAGATATAGGCAGGATGATACTTCCAAGGAAGTGACAATGCATCCACTGCTTCCGCCTGAGGATCTCTGGATCTGGACAGATACCTGGGAAGTTTCTTGTTTAGATGAGAAGCCATCAGATCTATTTCTGGAAGTCCCCACATTTGAACAATCTGAAGAAAAACCTCTGGGTGAAGAGACCATTCGCCCGGATGTAACGTTTGGCGACTGAGATAATCCGCTTCCCAATTGTCTATACCTGGGATATGAACCGCAGAAATTAGACAGGAGCTGGATTCCGCCAATACCTGTATTCGAGATACTTCTTTCATAGCCAGAGGACTGTGAGTCCCTCCTTGATGATTGATATATGCCACAGTTGTGACATTGTCTGTCTGAAAACAAATGAACAATTCTCTCTTTTGAAGAGGCCATGACTGAAGAGCTCTGAAAATTGCACGGAGTTCCAAAATATTGATTGGTAATCTCACCTCCTGAGATTCCCAAACCCCTTGTGCTGTCAGAGACCCCCAAACAGCTCCCCAACCTGTCAGACTTGCATCTGTTGAAATCACAGTCCAGGTTGGAAGAACAAAAGAAGCCCCCTGAACTAAACGATGGTGATCTGTCCACCACGTCAGAGAGTGTCGTACAATCGGTTTTAAAGATATCAATTGAGATATCTTTGTGTAATCCCTGCACCACTGGTTCAGCATACAAAGCTGAAGAGGTCGCATGTGAAAACGAGCAAAGGGGATCGCGTCCGATGCAGCAGTCATAAGACCTAGAATTTCCATGCATAAGGCTACCGAAGGGAATGATTGAGACTGAAGGTTTCGACAAGCTGAAACCAATTTCAGACGTCTTTTTTCTGTCAGCGACAGAGTCATGGACACTGAATCTATCTGGAAACCTAAAAAGGTTACCCTTGTCTGAGGAATCAATGAACTCTTTGGTAAATTGATCCTCCAACCATGTTCTCGAAGAAGTTGATTCGTATGAGATTCTGCTAAAAGTGAAGACTGAGCAAGTACCAAGATATCATCCAAATAAGGAAATACCACAATACCCTGTTCTCTGATTACAGACAGAAGGGCACCGAGAACCTTTGTAAAAATCCTTGGAGCTGTTGCTAGGCCAAATGGCAGAGCCACAAACTGGTAATGCTTGTCTAAGAAAGAGAATCTCAGAAACTGATAGTGATCTGGATGAATCGGAATATGCAGATATGCATCCTGTAAATCTATTGTGGACATATAATGCCCTTGCTGAACAAAAGGCAGGATAGTCCTTATAGTTACCATTTTGAATGTTGGTATCCTTACATAACGATTCAATATTTTTAAATCCAGAACTGGTCTGAAGGAATTCTCCTTCTTTGGTACAATGAAGAGATTTGAGTAAAACCCCAGCCCCTGTTCCAGAACTGGAACTGGTAAAGTTACTCCAGCCAACTCTAGATCTGAAACACATTTCAGAAATGCTTTAGCCTTCGCTGGATTTACTGGGACACGGGAAAGAAAAAATCTTCTTGCAGGAGGCCTTATCTTGAAGCCAATTCTGTACCCTTCTGAAACAATGTTCTGAATCCAAAGATTGTGAATTGAATTGATCCAAATTTCTTTGAAAAATCGTAATCTGCCCCCTACCAGCTGGGCTGGAATGAGGGCCGCACCTTCATGTGGACTTGGGAGCTGGCTTTGGTTTTCTAAAAGACTTGGATTTATTCCAGACTGGAGATGGTTTCCAAACTGATACCGCTCCTGAGGGTGAAGGATCAGGCTTTTGTTCCTTATTGTGACGAAAGGAACGAAAACGATTATTAGACCTAAATTTACCTTTAGATTTTTTATCCTGTGGTAAAAAAGTTCCTTTTCCTCCAGTAACAGTTGATATAATAGAATCCAACTGTGAACCAAATAATGTATTACCCTGGAAAGAAAGGGAAAGCAAAGTTGACTTAGAAGACATATCAGCATTCCAAGTTTTAAGCCATAAAGCTCTTCTAGCTAAAATAGCTAGAGACATATACCTGACATCGACCCTAATGATATCAAAGATGGCATTACAAATAAAATTATTAGCATGTTGAAGAAGATTAACAATGCTATGAGAATTATGATCTGTTACTTGTTGCGCTAAAGCTTCTAACCAAAAAGTTGAAGCTGCAGCAACATCCGCTAAAGATATAGCAGGTCTAAGAAGATTACCTGAACATAAGTAAGCTTTTCTTAGAAAGGATTCAATTTTCCTATCTAAAGGATCTTTAAAGGAAGTACTATCTGCCGTAGGAATAGTAGTACGTTTAGCAAGAGTAGAGATAGCCCCATCAACTTTAGGGATTTTGTCCCAAAACTCTAATCTGTCAGATGGCACAGGATATAATTGCTTAAAACGTTTAGAAGGAGTAAATGAATTACCCAAATTATTCCATTCCCTGGAGATTACTTCAGAAATAGCATCAGGGACAGGAAAAACTTCTGGAATAACTACAGGAGATTTAAAAACCTTATTTAAACGTTTAGATTTAGTATCAAGAGGACCAGAATCCTCTATTTCTAATGCAATTAAGACCTCTTTAAGTAAAGAACGAATAAATTCCATTTTGAACAAATATGAAGATTTATCAGCATCAACCTCTGAAACAGAATCCTCTGAACCAGAGGAATCATTATCAGAATCAGAATGATGATGTTCATTTAAAAATTCATCTGAAAAATGAGAAGTTTTAAAAGACCTTTTACGTTTACTAGAAGGAGGAATAACAGACATAGCCTTCTTAATGGATTTAGAAACAAAATCTCTTATGTTAACAGGAACACTCTGAGCATTAGATGTTGATGGAACAACAACAGGTAATGTAACATTACTAAAGGAAATATTATCTGCATTAACAAGTTTGTCATGACATTCATTACAAACAACAGCTGGAGGAACAGATACCACAAGTTTACAGCAAATACACTTAACTTTGGTAGATCCAGAAGCAGGCAGCGATTTTCCAGAAGTATCTTCTGACTCAGGGTCAATCTGGGACATCTTGCAATATGTAATAGAAAAAACAACATATGAAGCAAAATTGATCAAATTCCTTAAATGACAGTTTCAGGAATGGGAAAAAATGCCAGTGAACAAGCTTCTAGCAACCAGAAGCAATAAACAATGAGACTTAAATAATGTGGAGACAATAGTGACGTCCATAATTTTTAGCGCCAAAAAAGACGCCCACATTATTTGGCGCCTAAATGCTTTTGGCGCCAAAAATGACGCCACATCCGGTAACGCCAACACTTTTGGCGCAAAAAAACGTAAAAAAATGATGCAACTTCCGGTGACACGTATGACGCCGGAAACAAAGAAAAAATTTTTTTGCGCCAAAAAAGTCTGCGCCAAGAATGACGCAATAAAATGAAGCATTTTCAGCCCCCGCGAGCCTAACAGCCCACAGGGAAAAAAGTCAAATTTTAAGGTAAGAAAAAAATTGATTTATTCATATGCATTATCCCAAATATGAAACTGACTGTTTGAAATAAGGAACGTTGAGCATCCTGAATCAAGGCAAATAAATGTTTAAACACATATATTTAGAACTTTATATAAAAGTGCCCAACCATAGCTTAGAGTGTCACAAAAATAAGACTTACTTACCCCAGGACACTCATCTACATGAAGTAGAAAGCCAAACCAGTACTGAAACGAGAATCAGCAGAGGTAATGGTATATATAAGAGTATATCGTCGATCTGAAAAGGGAGGTAAGAGATGAATCTCTACGACCGATAACACAGAACCTATGAAATAGACCCCGTAGAAGGAGATAATTGAATTCAAATAGGCAATACTCTCTTCACATCCCTCTGACATTCACTGCACGCTGAGAGGAAAACCGGGCTCCAACCTGCTGCGGAGCGCATATCAACGTAGAATCTAGCACAAACTTACTTCACCACCTCCATAGGAGACAAAGTTTGTAAAACTGATTTGTGGGTGTGGTGAGGGGTGTATTTATAGGCATTTTGAGGTTTGGGAAACTTTGCCCCTCCTGGTAGGAATGTATATCCCATACGTCACTAGCTCATGGACTCTTGCTAATTACATGAAAGAAATAAAAAAATATTTACAAACATTAGAAATATATTACAACAATTTTAAACTAATTACACCTGCTCTAAGCCCCCTAATAAAATAACAAAGCCCCCCAAAATAAAAAAATGCCCTACCCTATTCTAAATTACTAAAGTTCAAAGCTCTTTTACCTTACCAGCCCTGAACAGGGCCCTGTGCGGGGCATGTCCCAAGAAGTTCAGCTCTTTTGCCTGTAAAAAAAAACATACAATACCCCCCCCCCCAACATTACAACCCACCACCCACATACCCCTAATCTAACCCAAACCCCCCTTAAATAAACCTAACACTAAGCCCCTGAAGTTCTCCCTACCTTGAGTCGTCTTCACCCAGCCGAGCCAAATTCTTCATCCAAGCGGAGCAAGAAGAGGTCCTCCATCCGGTAGAAGTCTTCATCCAAGCGGGGCAGAAGAGGTCTTCCATCCGATTGAAGTCTTCATCCAAGCGGCATCTTCTATCGTCATCCATCCGGAGCGGAGCTGCAGCATCCTGAAGACCTCCGACGCGGAACTACCATCCTGGCCGACGACTGAAAGACGAATGACGGTTCCTTTAAATGACGTCATCCAAGATGGCGTCCCTCGAATTCCGATTGGCTGATAGGATTCTATCAGCCAATCGGAATTAAGGTAGGAATATTCTGATTGGCTGATGGAGTCAGCCAATCAGAATCAAGTTAAATCCGATTGGCTGATCCAATCAGCCAATCAGATTGAGCTTGCATTCTATTGGCTGATCGGAACAGCCAATAGAATGCGAGCTCAATCTGATTGGCTGATTGGATCAGCCAATCGGATTGAACTTGATTCTGATTGGCTGATTCCATCAGCCAATCAGAATATTCCTACCTTAATTTCCGATTGGCTGATAGAATCCTATCAGCCAATCGGAATTCGAGGGACGCCATCTTGGATGACGTCATTTAAAGGAACCGTCATTCGTCGTTCAGTCGTCGGCCAGGATGGATGTTCCGCGTCGGAGGTCTTCAGGATGCTGCCACTCCGCTCCGGATGGATGACGATAGAAGATGCTGCTTGGATGAAGACTTCAATCGGATGGAAGACCTCTTCTGCCCCGCTTGGATGAAGACTTCTACCGGATGGAGGACCTCTTCTTGCTCCGCTTGGATGAAGAATTTGGCTCGGCTGGGTGAAGACGACTCAAGGTATGGAGATCTTCAGGGGCTTAGTGTTAGGTTTATTTAAGGAGGGTTTGGATTAGATTAGGGGTATGTGGGTGGTGGGTTGTAATGTTGGGGGGCGGGTATTGTATGTTTTTTTTTACAGGAAAAAGAGCTGAACTTCTTGGGGCATGCCCCGCAAAGGGCCCTGTTCAGGGCTGGTAAGGTAAAAGAGCTTTGAACTGTAGTAATTTAGAATAGGGTAGGGCATTTTTTTATTTTGGGGGTCTTTGTTATTTTATTAGGGGGCTTAGAGTAGGTGTAATTAGTTTTAAATTGTTGTAATATATTTCTAATGTTTGTAAATATTTTTTTATTTTTTGTAACTTAGTTCTTTTTTATTTTTTGTACTTTAGTTAGTTTATTTCATTGTATTTATTTGTAGGAATTGTATTTAATTATTTATTGATAGTGTAGTGTTAGGTTTAATTGTAGATAATTATAGGTATTTTATTTAATTTATTGATAGTGTAGTGTTAGGTTTAATTGTAACTTAGGATTTATTTTACAGGTAAATTTGTAATTATTTTAACTATTTTAGCTATTAAATAGTTCTTAACTATTTAATAGCTATTGTACCTGGTTAAAATAAATACAAAGTTACCTGTAAAATAAATATTAATCCTAAAATAGCTATAATATCATTATAATTTATATTGTAGCTATATTAGGATTTATTTTACAGGTAAGTATTTAGCTTTAAATAGGAATAATTTATTTAAGAAGAGTTAATTAATTTCGTTAGATTAAAATTATATTTTACTTAGGGGGGTGTTAGTGTTAGGGTTAGACTTAGCTTTAGGGGTTAATAAATTTATTAGAATAGCGGTGAGCTCCAGTCGGCAGATTAGGGGTTAATAATTGAAGTTAGGTGTCTGCAGAGGGCAGATTAGGGGTTAATACTATTTATTATAGAGTTAGTGAGGGCAGATTAGGGGTTAATACTATTTATTATAGAGTTAGTGAGGCGGATTAGGGGTTAATAACTTTATAATAATAGCGGTGCGGTCCGCTCGGCAGATTAGGGGTTAATAAGTGTAGGCAGGTGGAGGCGACGTTGTGGGGGGCAGATTAGGGGTTAATAAATATAATATAGGGGTCGGCGGTGTTAGGGGCAGCAGATTAGGGGTACATAGGGATAATGTAAGTAGCGGCGGTTTACGGAGCGGCAGATTAGGGGTTAAAAATAATATACAGGGGTCAGCGATAGCGGGGGCGGCTGAATAGGGGTTAATAAGTGTAAGGTTAGGGGTGTTTAGACTCGGGGTACATGTTAGGGTGTTAGGTGCAGACGTAGGAAGTGTTTCCCCATAGGAAACAATGGGGCTGCGTTAGGAGCTGAACGCGGCTTTTTTGCAGGTGTTAGGGTTTTTTTCAGCTCAAACAGCCCCATTGTTTCCTATGGGGGAGTCGTGCACGAGCACGTTTTTGAGGCTGGCCGCGTCCGTAAGCAACTCTGGTATCGAGAGTTGAAGTTGCGTTAAATATGCTATACGCTCCTTTTTTGGAGCCTAACGCAGCCATTCTGTGGACTCTCAATACCAGAGTTATTTTAAAGGTGCGGCCAGAAAAAAGCCAGCGTTAGATACGCGGGTCCTTACCGACAACGCTCTAAATCTAGCCGAATATATGCAAAATTTTACATAGAACAGGTTGGAAATATATAATCAACCATGACTGTTTTGAGATATGTAGAGAGGAATCTCTTAAAGGATTTTAGGCTTGGGGAAGGTTTGAAAGTGTGCGGGAGGTTGTTCCATAATTGTGGTGCTCTGTGGAAAAAGGAGGATCCAGCTGCTTTCTTTTTGTATTGAGGCAGACTAAATAATGTGCTGGTACTGGATTGGAGGTTATAGGAGGTAGGAATAGCCAGGGAGAGCATTCTGCTCAGGTAGGGTGGGAGCTTCCCAGAAAAGCTCTTAAACACAAGGCTGGAAAGGTGGAGGGTGCGTCTGGATTCCAGCGACAGCCAGTTTAGTTCTTTTAGCATGTCACAATGGTGGGTCCTGTAATTACATTGTAGCACAAAGTGGCAGAACGAGTTATACAATGAATTAAGTTAATTTAGGTGAGTTTGCAGTGCAGGTGCATATACTACATCCCCATAATCAATGATTGGCATCAGCATTTGCTGTACAATCTTTTCCTTTACTGTAGGGCTGAGGCAGGATATGTTTCTGTACAGGGCACCTAGTTTTGGATAAAGATTAGATGCAAGTTTTTCTATATGGAGGCCAAAAGATAGACTGGGGTCTAACAACATACCCAAGTATTTGAAAGAGTGGACTGCGGTCAGTGTGCAATTTGATTTTGTTTTGATGCATAGATTGGAATTTTGTAGTTTGTGTAATTTAAGTCCCGTTCCAAAGATCATTGTGAAAGTTTGTTTTTTGAGATCCACTTTTCTACTTCTGTGAACTTGTCTTGGAGCTCTGCTTCAAGTTTCGGTAGATCGGATTTGCTTGCATAGATTACTGTGTTGTCTGTGTACATGTGTACAGTTGAGGATTTGCAGACATTAGGCAGATCATTTATAAATAATGTGAATAGTAAGGGGCCGAGAATAGAACCTTGGGGAACACCACACATGACTGGGAGAGGGAGGGAGTCCCTGTCAGAAATGGAGACATATTGTGATTGATCTGATACATATGATCGAAACCAGGTTAGCAGACGATCACCAATACCTGAGTTTTTGTCAGGGTGCCAGGAATCAGACTGAGACGAGAAGTGCAAAAATAATCACACCTTTATTAATAGCAAAAAATAATAAAAACTCCACAAGTCAAATAACAAGCCAGGAGTCAAATCCAGAGCTGGTAGTTAGACGAGCCGAGTCAGGAGCCAAAGGGAATAGTCAGATGAGCCGAGTCAGGAGCCAAAACTAGTAGTCAGACGAGCCAGAATCGGGAACAAGGAAAACAGCAGAGTCAGGAACAAGCCAGGGATCAGGAACCAGGAGGGACATCAGACAGCCAGGTAATACACAGGAACTCTCACAAACAGGTCTGAGACACCGCAAGGGCAAAGCATACTGAACAGAGACCCTTTAAATAATAAGTGATGACATCACAATTCTGAGACTGCAACCTGTCTCCCATGGATGATGTACACCAGTCTGGCCATAAAAGGGCATGCAGAAAATGAGCAGCATCACACACTATGCACCATAGTCAGTAAAGAGGTGAGTAAAATGGCTGCCAGCAGCATATGGCAAACAAAGCAGGGGAAAAACCCTGACAGTACACTCCCCTCAACGACTCCTCCCCCGCAGAAGGACAAAAGGCTTATTGGGGAAATGGGCACGGAAGGCACGGAGGAGGGTGTGAGCATGAACATCTGTAGAAGGAACACATGAACGCTCCTCTGGACCGTAACCTCTCCAGTGAAACAAATACTGTACACGGCCCCTGGACATACGAGAGTCAATAATGCTGCTGACCTCATATTCTTCATGGTTGTCAACAAAGATAGGAGGGTGTAAGAATCAATACAGGGAATTGGTTAGGTTACCACTCAGTCTCACAAATATCGGGGCTGTTAAGTCACAATCCCCTATTCTGATCCTAGACTGAGGGCCCAGTATGGGTTAAAAAGGAATTCTCAACTCTGCAGAAAGGATTAGCTCAATTAGTGAAAGCTGAATCCAATACTTGCTGAACAGGAGAAAAGGATATTAGTGTCTGTATATAAGGATTAACAGGCAAGAGTGAGACAAAAATGAAGCTTGCATATAATACTGAAGAATAGGTAGGATATTTATACTTAAGCTAATAAGTCAGTTCACTTGTAGGAGTATCACAGAAAATAGAGTCACATATATGAGAAATGCAGCCTTTTCCTGGAGTGAATGTACATAGGCACAGATTTCAATGATAAGTTCAGTTCACAGCATATAAGATACAAGTTTGCAATAAAACCTGTTGAGTCCAGAAAACACTTTCAAAATGGTAATGCCAAAGGAATATTCAGTACCTTTAATCCTGTGGTCTGGTGAAAGATTCTGCTAGAGGAAAAGCAGCAGTTTCCTGGAGTCCGGTATCGCCAAACAGGAAGTGCAGGCTGTGAGTATAGCAGAGGAGCTGCTGACAGGCATGGCAGAGGAATTCTGAAAAGCGGTAAGCGGAATTCTGTGAGCGGTAAGCCTAAAAGCTTAAGTAAATGCTGAGGAGACAAAGGTATTTGTAGCAAGCATAAGAAATAACAAAAAGTTGCAGGAAATAGATTTTAGTGAGTTCTTGTAAGTAGGCTCAGGTAGAGATCCGGAGAGCATGTAGATTGCTTCAGCACAAGCAAGGATACTCAGCATAAGGATCAAATTACAGAGCACAGGATTTAGTTAGAAGGAGCCTTATAAAGGTTTCAAATTTAAAGGGACAGACAAACGGACAAGACCTCAGACATGACAGACGGGGACGAGGCAACGCAGTGGTAAATCGATTACAAACCAATGGTTTCAAGAGGGAGACATGAAAAACATTTGAGATGTGCTGTGCAGGAGGAAGGTCAAGAGCGTAGAACACAGAATTGACCCATCGGAGTATTCAAAAAGGACCAACATAACATGGAGCCAGTTTATTGGAAGGCACACAAAGGTTCAAGTTGTGGGAGGACAGCCAAACCCTCTCACCAACCTGGTAGGAAGTCGTGGGTAGATGCCTACGATCAGCCTGGAACTTTTGGTGCTGCATAGAACGATGAAGGCAATCCTGAATCTGCACCCACATGGAACGGAGTTGCCAGAGATGCTCCTCCAGAGCCGGAATACCCTGAGACATGAATGAATCGGGCAACCAGATGGTTGAAACCCATAATTCGCCATGAATGGGGATAACTTGGAGGAAGCATTAATAGCACTATTATGAGAAAACTCTGTCCAAGGTAACAGTTTAGACCAATTATTGTGGTGATCTGAGACATAGCAATGAAGGAACTGTTCCAGAGCTTGATTAAACCGTTCCGCAGCCCCATTGGATTCAGGGTGATATGCAGAGGAGAAGGAAAGCTAGATACCCATTTGAGCACAAAAGGAACGCCAAAATCTGGAGACAAACTGGCTACCCCGGTCCGACACTATCTCCTTGGGTAACCCATGTAAACGGAAGACCTCCCGGGCAAAAATTGAAGCAAGCTCCTGAGCGGTAGGGCAGCTTCTTTAAGGGAATGCAATGTGACATTTTAGAAAAACGGTCAACCACTATAAGGATAACAGTATTGCCATTGGAAACAGGGAGCTCGACAATGAAGTCCATGGAAAGATGTGTCCAAGGACACTCACCATTAGCAATAGGTTGAAGAAGACCCACAGGAAGACGTTGAGGAGTCTTATTCTGTGCACAAACTGAGCAGGAGGCAACACACGCAGCAACATCAGAACAAATACCTAGCCACCAGAATTGTCGAGTGACAGACCAAATCATTTGGTTCTGGCCTGGGTGACCTGCGGCTTTAGGATAGTGGTAAGTTTGCAAAAGTTTAGTTCGAAGATTCTCAGGAACAAAACACTTACCACTAGGTTTCTCAGGAGGTGCATTGGTTTGCGCAGCCAGGATCTCCTCCCCAAGGGAGAAGTCAAATTAGTACGTATGGTAGCCAAAATAGGGTCAGGAGATATAACTGGAGTAGGTACAGACTCCTCCTTGAACAGAGGCGAAAATTGTCGAGAGAGGGCATCAGCCCTAACATTCTTACTACCAGGCAGGTAGGAGACCACATAATTAAACCGAGACAAATATAGCGCCCATCTGGCCTGTTGGGGCGACAGACGTTTTGCTTCAGAAAGATAAGTTAAATTCTTGTGGTCAGTAAGAATGAGCACTGGTAAGCTAGTACCCTCGAGAAGATGACTCCATTCCTTGAGTGCCAAAATTATGGCCAGTAATTCCCTGTCGCCAATTTCATAATTGCACTCCGCTGGAGACAATTTCTTAGAGAAGAAACTGCATGGATGCAAGGAACCGTCAGGCGTAGGACGTTGAGACAAGAGGGCACCTACTCCAGTTTCAGATGCATCGACCTCAAGAATGAAAGGCAGGGCAGGTTTAGGATGAGCCAGAACTGGAGCGGTAGCAAAATCAGTCTTAAGACTATCAAAGGCCTTAATGGCAGTAGGTGACTAATGGAGTGGATCATTCTCTTTACGGTCATGTCTGTGATAGGTTTGACCAAGGAATAAAAGTTTTTAATACACTTTCTATAGTAATTGGCGAAAACAAAAAAAAGTTGAATAGACCAAAGACCAACTGGGCAGTGGCCACTGCAGAACTGCAGACAACTTGTGAGGATCCATGGAGAAACCCTGCAATGGAGATAACATAACCTAGGAAGGTTACTTGAGTCTGATGGAACTCACATTTCTCGAGTTTACAAAACAGGCAGTTCTCACGTAATCTCTGAAGAACCCGTGTAACATCAGAACAATGAGCCTCAAGCGTGGGTGAGTGTATGAGGATGTCGTCTAAATACACCACAACATACTGTTGCAACATATCTCGTAGGATATCATTAATAAATTCCAGGAAAACAGCAGGAGCATTAAATAGGTCAAAGGGCATTACAAGATATTCATAATGCCGCTCCTGGTGTTAAATGCTGTTTTCCATTCGTGGCCCTCCTGGATCCTAACGAGATTGTACGCTCCTCTAAAATCAAGTTTAAAAAAGACCGTAGCTCCCTTGAGGTGCTCAAAGAGTTCCGTAATGAATGGAATAGGGTAAGCATTCTTAATGGTAAGACAATTAAGACCCCTATAATCGATGCATGGTCTTAACTCGCCACCCTTTTTCTTCACAAAGAAGAAGCCAGCCCCTGCAGGAGAGCAGGATTTGCGGATTATCTCCCGTGACAGAGCATCAGCAACATACTGTTCCATAGCACAATTCTCCCCAACAGACAGAGGGTAAACCTCGCCCTGAGGAGGAATGGCTCTGGGTTGCAGGTCTATGGCACAATCGTAAGACCAGTGAGAAGGCAACGTACCGGCATGCACCTTGTCAAAAACGTCTAGGAACTCTCGGTACTCCTCTGGCAATTGAGATACCGTAGAAGTGCACAAGACTTTAACTAGTTTCCGAAGACAAGTGGAAATACATTGCGGAGACCATGACAACATTTCGAACCTGCGCCAGTCAAGACTGGGATTTTGCTTTTGGAGCCAAGGATAACCCAGAACAACTGGAAAATGCCAAGAATTTATCACCTGGAACTGAAGGGTTTCAAAATGGAGAGCCCCAACAGCCATGGATAATGGAGCGGTCTTGTGAGTAATGAGTGCGGGGTGAAGGGGCCTCTATAGCAAATGAAACGGACCGAGGAAAAAATGAAATGGAGTGTTTTGATGCAAAAGTACTGTCAATGAAAAAGCCAACAGCACTGGAGTCAAATAGAGCCTGGGTGACTATGGAGAAGTCCACCCAGGAAAGGACAACCGTGACCAAAGGTTTCTCCTTTAGCGGTACCGGGGATGAGGATAAACCACACAAGGTCTGCCCCCGACAGAACCTTAGGTGTGAGCGTTGTTCTGGCCGTGTAGGACAAGACTTCAAAAGGTGGCCCTGTAACCCACAATAGAGGCAGAGCCCCTCCCTCCTCCTAAAGGCCCTCTCATCCGCAGAGAGATGCGTGAATCCCAACTGCATCGGCTCAGCAGTACCTGGTGACTCGGGACCAGGAGGCATGGGAGGAGAGGGAGGCATGGGTGGAAATGAACACGTAGGAGACAACGGAACAGGAGGCTTCCGCAAGTGCTCCTTGAAAGAGGGCCTCTCTCGTAGTCTGATGTCAATTAGGATCAAAAAAGACACCAAAGCCTTGAGATCCTCTGGTAAATCTCTGGCAGCAACTTTGTCTTTAATTGCATTTGAAAGCCCATGAAAGAAGGCGGCAACAAGTGCTTCATTGTTCCAGCCTACCTCTGCGGCAAGAGTACAGAACTCAATGCCATACTGAGCAACATATCTCGTACCTTGCTGAATGGACATGAGTCGTTTAGCAGCAGAGGAGGAGCGAGTAGGAACATCAAATACCCTTCGAAAGGAGGCCACAAATTCAGGGTAATTTGAAATCACAGGTTTATTAGTCTCCCACAAGGGATTAGCGCAGGCAAGAGCTGTGTCAGAGATTACCGATGTTACAAACTGCTGTTTGTAACTGGCCCTTTAAATGGAAAATTGCCCTGCTTCCCTGGATTTTGGAGAAGCCTATTTGCCAGCCTCCTTCCACATGACTATGGCCCCTGGAAGATTGTGCCCCTGAAAACCTATTAACTTTTATTGGGTGTGTATGGCCCTTTAAGAACCGTCTGGGGACATATTGTGACTTTGGTGAACAATGCCCCTTTAAGACTATGTCCCCAGACCTGTGAAATGACTTGTCCCTGGCTTTCTCCCACTTGGTTCAGTTTCATTGTGTGCCATTAAGAGTTAAATTTTGTTCAGCTTCAAGAAACCTATTCTAAATACAAGTCTGCTGGGATTAGCTCTAATTAGGTTTAGTGATCAACTTTCCCATTGTCTAATCAGACTAGTATTGATAAGGTGGACTGCATTGTTTTATTGTGTGTAATGTTATCTGCTGAAGTAAATGTTGTGGCCTGTCAAAGGGAGTGTCTCTCTATCTAATATCAAATGTGTGATGGGGGATTTTATGCCTCCCCCTGAGAGTGTCCTGTTTGCATGTAACCTCAATAAAAAGGAGGCTGTGTGCTCCAGCACATCAGACCTATTTCTGTCCCTCTAACTTGCAGCTTTGACTCATGTTTGTAGGGGCCAGCTATAATCACTGCAGGGATTGCTATGCTCTGTATACTCCCTTAGCTACTGAGCTCCTGTAAGAGCTCTTGTTCCTGGATTCACCTACTGGAGCCTGGTCGTGGGTCCAGGGCGCAGAGCAGACGGCGAGATACCAGCCCAGCAGCGGTGGTTCGTGGAGTCTGCGTTACTTATGGTGGCTACGCAGCAGTTATAGAGTCTACGGTGCTGCTGCTCCTTTGGTGAGCGCTAGGAGCATCCTTTTCTACGGTCCAACTTCCAGCCAGCCTGGAGGCAACCGTAACATTTGGCGGCAGCGGTGGGATCGCGTCCTAGCGCAAGGAGCAGCACCACAACAGCACTGGTATCGTAAGAGAGTAATTGAGGGCAACGCTAGCCACTGCGCAGCGTCCCTACCTACAGCAGCATGGAGCTGACAAGACACTGGTCAGAACCCTGTGAAGAGCACCTCAACCTAATCCGTCGCTATGAGGGCGCTGATTTCGTTCCAGAGGTAAAGAGGCGGCTAGTCCGATATGGTCCAGACCCTGCACAGGAGGTAGTCAGTCGCCTCATCCGGGAATTGGCTACTGAGAACGAAGCGGCACGAGCCTTTGAACGCCAACTGTGGAGTTTGAGGGTATGGACACCTGGTCTCTCTCCCCAGCCGCAGCATGTTCCACAGGGAGAGGAGAGCAGCGACCTCCCTCCCCAGCGGCAGTATACTGTGCAGAGGGAAGAGACAACCGGTCTCCTTCCCCAACCCCAACCAGAGATACCAGAGGCAGCAGGCCTCATAGACTGGTCCTGGGAGGACCCCCAGCAGGCAGGTGGAGATGGGACCGCAGTCTCTCTACCGGCCCTACAGGGATGCTGGGCAGGCGGCCCAGATCCCCAGGGACAGACCCAGATACAGGGAGGGGAGAGCATCGACCTCCCTCCCCAGCCGGAGTGTGCCTTCCAGGGAGAGGAGACAACCGGTCTCTCTCCCCAGCCGCAGCATGTTCCACAGGAAGCGGAGAGCATCGACCTCCCTTCCCAACGGCCGCCGGAGTATCAGGAGGAGGAGGTAAGCCAATCTCCCCCTCCCCAGCTAACTCCTAACTTGGGCCCAGGGTTAACAGTGGAGATGTTAACCCCCACTGACCCCCACGTTCCCTTTGCCACCGGGCAGGACTATGCCCCAATTCCCCCAGCAGAAGAGCTGGCATCAGGACAGAGCGCTGCTGGCCTCTGCCCTACAGACCTTGTCCTTGTTACAGGACTGGCCTGCAAACCCCTCACCCCAGCAGAAGCGCTGGCACCAGGGCAGAGTGCCGCTGGCCTCTGCCCCCCAAGTACCATCAGCTATTTGCCCAGCTGCGCCAGGAAGGCCGAGGATGCTACACTTTCATCCTACAACCTGGAACTTACAGGCCAGTACTACGTATTGTGGGGGGGCTACTTTGCTGCTAACGATTATTTGTGGGTGGGTTGCGAGACTAACTTAGGCACTGACCGGCAGAAGGTCAGGTGCCTGGTTAGTCTCCCTCCAAAAGGGGAGATATGTTACAAACTGCTGTTTGTAACTGGCCCTTTAAATGGAATATTGCCCTGCTTCCCTGGATTTTGGAGAAGCCTATTTGCCAGCCTCCTTCCACATGACTATGGCCCCTGGAAGATTGTGCCCCTGAAAACCTATTAACTTTTATTGGGTGTGTATGGCCCTTTAAGAACCGTCTGGGGACATATTGTGACTTTGGTGAACAATGCCCCTTTAAGACTATGTCCCCAGACCTGTGAAATGACTTGTCCCTGGCTTTCTCCCACTTGGTTCAGTTTCATTGTGTGCCATTAAGAGTTAAATTTTGTTCAGCTTCAAGAAACCTATTCTAAATACAAGTCTGCTGGGATTAGCTCTAATTAGGTTTAGTGATCAACTTTCCCATTGTCTAATCAGACTAGTATTGATAAGGTGGACTGCATTGTTTTATTGTGTGTAATGTTATCTGCTGAAGTAAATGTTGTGGCCTGTCAAAGGGAGTGTCTCTCTATCTAATATCAAATGTGTGATGGGGGATTTTATGCCTCCCCCTGAGAGTGTCCTGTTTGCATGTAACCTCAATAAAAAGGAGGCTGTGTGCTCCAGCACATCAGACCTATTTCTGTCCCTCTAACTTGCAGCTTTGACTCATGTTTGTAGGGGCCAGCTATAATCACTGCAGGGATTGCTATGCTCTGTATACTCCCTTAGCTACTGAGCTCCTGTAAGAGCTCTTGTTCCTGGATTCACCTACTGGAGCCTGGTCGTGGGTCCAGGGCGCAGAGCAGACGGCGAGATACCAGCCCAGCAGCGGTGCTTCGTGGAGTCTGCGTTACTTATGGTGGCTACGCAGCAGTTATAGAGTCTATGGTGCTGCTGCTCCTTTGGTGAGCGCTAGGAGCATCCTTTTCTACGGTCCAACTTCCAGCCAGCCTGGAGGCAACCGTAACAACCGAGATGAGAAATCCCACCTTAGCTCTGTCAGAGGGAAACACCTGAGGTAACATCTCAAAGTAAATGCCCACCTGGTTCAAAAACCCTCTGCACTGAATAGGATCACCTCCATATCGCTGAGGTAGAGGTGCAGAACCGAGTCAGCAGGGTTTGCAGGGCTAGTGCAAATTGATCCAAGTGGTGATCCTGTTCATCCATCCTGGAAATGATGGTAGGTAAAGGAGGATTATTAGCTTCATCAGGATTCATGGCCCTTGCGTAATGTCAGGGTGCCAGGAATCAGACTGAGATGAGAAGAGCAAAAATAATCACACCTTTATTAATAGCAACAAATAATAAAAGTCCACAAGTCATGTAACAAGCCAGGAGTCAAAAGCAGAGCTGGTAATCATAAGAGCCGAGTCAGGAGCAAAAGCGAATAGTCAGACGAGCCGAGTCAGGAGCCAAAGCAAGTAGTCAGATGAGCCAGAATCAGGAACAAGGAAAACAGCAGAGTCAGGAACAAGCCAGGGATCAGGAACCAGAAGGGACGTCAGACAGCCAGGTAATACACAGGAACTCTCACAAACAGGTCTGAGACAATGCAAGGGCAAAGCATACTGAACAGAGGCCCTTTAAATAATAAGTGATGACATCACAATTCTGAGACTGCAACCTGTCTCACATGGATGATGTACACCAGTCTGGCAATAAAAGGGCATGCAGGAAATGAGCAGCATCACACACTATGCACCAGAGTCAGTAAGAGAGGTGAGTAAAATGGCTGCCAGCAGCACATAGCAAACAAAGCAGGGAAAAAACCCTGACAGTTTTTTTAGTTTGAGCAGTAAAATTTTATGGTCTACGGTGTCAAAGGCCTTTGCAAAATCAAGGAAAATAGCTCCAGTTAGGTCTCCTTGTTCCATGCCAGTTTGGATGTTGTTGCAAACTTTTAGGAGGGCAGTTGTAGTGGAGTGATTCGGGCGAAAACCTGATTGAACAGGGGTCAGATTGTTAGATTGTTGGTAATACTCACATAATTGCATATAGACGCATTTTTCTAAGATTTTTGACAATACTGGGAGCAATAATATCAGACTCGCCAGAAACAGCAGTTATGAAGAAGCGGTCTAAAGACCACTGCTTCATAACCCTGTCCGCTTGCTCTGAGCAGGAGGACAGGAATCGCCACAATTCAACCCGATCGAGTATGATCGGATTGATTTACACCTCCCTGCTGGAGGCCGATTGGCCGTGAGTCTGCAGGTGGTGGCGTTGCACCAGCAGCTCTTGTGCTATACATGCCTAAATATGTGTATGTATGTATATATATATATATATATATATATATATATATATATATATGGCCCTCGGTTTACAACGGTTCAATTTGTACCATTTCAGAATAGCAACCTTTTTTTTCAGTCATGCGACTGCTATTGAAAAACATTGAGAAGCAGTGCATTGATTAAAATAGCCAGTAGGTGGAGCTGTCCGCTTGTGTTGCAGCAAAGATATGCAAGCCAAGCACACAAGCAGGCTGAAATTAATTATTGTAGCTAGCTAGACCTGAGCTATCGAGCAGCTTTCAAAGGAACACTATCTTCCTGTCTATAAATCAGTCCAGATTGGAATGCATATAAAGAACTGTTTGCAAAAAAATGAAAGTAAATTCTGTGATGTGTGATTATTTTATTAGGTTTATAATGCTGTTTAGCTAATGTTTTTGTTCATTTAACTTAGTTTAATTATATATTCTGTGTTGTGTGATTATTTTATTAGGTTTATAATGCTGTTTAACATTTAAAGTCTTCATTTCAAAGCTTTAAAAATAATGTATTAGGTGTTACTTATGACAATTTTGAGAGGGGCCTGGAACCTAACTGTCAGGGTATAAGAATATCATAAAATAATATACACATGTATACTTATAAATAATAATATGTCTGTGTACACCAAATAATTCCTTTTGTTTATGGGATCCAAAAGGGACAATGCATGTAAACCAGCCCCCTCTCTCACTCATCAAATAAATTACTTGCAGAACAAAGAAATATTAGCTATATGCTCAGTATATGACATCAGATAGGAGACACTTTTCCCTGATTAACATAGCTTTTGAAGCTCACAGCCCTGCTGTGTATGGAAACAATAAAAATGTGACCAGTAAAAACACGTTTACAACGTAGCCTAGTTGTCTGGCGTAGGTGACATAGTTTGTGGAAAAGAAAACATTCACAGTTCAATGCACATTAGTGCCTGCTGTGTCAAGTATACAAACACTGAACCGTGGACTTAAAGATAAAAACATTTTTTTTATTCTCTCTGTTTTCCAGAAATCTAATGAAAATTATAGGAACAACTGAAAAATAAATTTATAAATGCTGGGTTTCATATCAATATGATATTTGTGGACCTAAAAAGCAATGATTAATACGCACATTTTAGATAAATGCTGCAAATAGATTTATACATATTTGACAATTTTTGCCTTTTATTTTTTTTTTAGGAAAACAAGATATCTTTAGCCATAAAAACAGACATATGGATATTTTATATTTTAACATAAAAATTAATAACCCTATTATTTTTATTTCAGATCTGCATAGACAAGATTCATGCATTCAGGATTTATTAGAAATATGAAATATATTATATTCATGTTGGAATACAGTGCAGTACTGAATATAAAACATGCTGTATTTGTATGAATATATATATCAGGATTTTAAATGCTATTATTTTTGGAATAGTTAGCAATATAAATTACTTTAATGTAATATAATATTAAAAAGAATTTGATGTTTCATATTAAAATAATCAAGAAATTGACATGATGCTACCCTGTCTGGAATTTAGGTTGTAAGTGCTTGATGCAAAAAGTTATGGTCTGATAAATGATCACTTTATAAAAATGTATTAAATTGTTAAAATGTTAGAAATGGTTAAATGAATCTGTTTGATTGTCTGCTGCCCCCCGGTAGCCAAAATCCGGTATTACAGCCAAAAACTTGACTGTTAAAAGATACTTCCCAGATGAACCAATCCATGTTCAGTTTCAAAGGGCCAATCCGAGACAAGCTTCCGTTAGGCATTTCCAATCTCACCAATGATGGTACTGATCAAAAAAGGGGAGGGGTGAGATCAGATGATTTAACCCCAAGCATAGAGAGAGAAAGGAAGCTGCTGGCTCACTCTTGCTAACTTTGGCTGGTAGACTGTTTTGCTGAAACCCTGGACAAATAACTGCTGCGGTTATTATAAGCAAACAGCTACTTTTATTCTCCATATGCGACAATACTCCAATTTTTGGTATTCTGAGGTGAGATTGAACCTGTTGAGAAATATTGGATATCGATTTGTTTTATCTGGGTAAAGTATACAAAGGTTATTGGTAAGATCATAGTCAAATTGTAAGTAATAGATTAAAGAGAGCAGTTTGTATTTTAGCTTATATTCATAGCCTATGTATTTTAAACTAATCCTAAATTTTAAGTTGTTTATCTTTGCAAAATATATATATATATATATATATATATATCTTAGAATTAGTTTTAATTATTAGTAAATAAGAATTTATTTCAGCTAGATTAGGACATTTAAAGTGACTGTTTACATTAAGAATATATGTACTTTTAGTGTCCTAATTAGAATTGTATTACAACAAATTGTATCTATATAGCTGATTGTACTGTTGAATGTTAGTAGCTAAAATCTTGGAATCTCATTGTGTTAATGGAATGAAAGGCTATTGTGAATAAGGCTAGTTTTAAAGGTAAACTTTTATGAACTTTGCATAGCATATTTTAATAGTTTTAGTGTATAGTATTGATTCATATGCTGGTTCCTACAAAAATATTTCAATGTGTTTATAGATATTAACTAATAAAAAGAATTCAAGAAGTTATATTAATTTTATTGTCTTAGTATATGATTGTGGGTTTATTTTAAAGAATAATTATTAAATATATTGTGTTATAACCCTGCCATATACTGACATAACTCCCTCACTTCCCATTGACTTACATTCGCCTAGATTTAGAGTTCTGCGTTAGCCGTCAAAACCAGCGTTAAGGGGTCCTAACGCTGGTTTTGTCCTACTGCTGGTATTTAGAGTCTTGTAGGTAAGGGTCTAACGCTCACTTTCCAGCCGCGACTTTTCCATACCGCAGATCCCCTAACATCAATTGCGTATCCTATCTTTTCAATGGGATCTTTCTAATGCTGGTATTTAGAGTCTTGGCTGAAGTGAGCGTTAGAAATCTAACGACAAGACTTCAGCTGCAGAAAAAAGCCAGGAGTTAAGAGATTTCTTGGCTAATGCCGGTTCATAAAGCTCCTAACTACTGTGCTCTAAAGTACACTAACACCCATAAATTACCTATGTACCCCTAAACTGAGGCCCCCCACATCGCCGCCACTCTATTAATTTTTTTAACCCCTAATCTGCCGACCACACACCGCCTCAACCTACATTATCCCTATGTACCCCTAATATGCTGCCCCTAACATCGCCGACCCCTACATAATATTTATTACCCTCTAATCTGCCCCCCCAACGTCGCCGCTACCTACCTACAATTATTAACCCCTAATCTGCCGACCAGACTTCACCGCTACTATAATAAATGTATTAACCCCTAATCTGCCTCACTCCTGCCTCAAAAAAACCTATAATAAATAGTATTAACCCCTAATCTGCCCTCCCTAACATCGCCGACATCTAACTTCAAGTATTAACCCCTAATCTGCCGACCGTACCTCGCTGCTACTCTAATAAATGTATTAACCCCTAAAGCTAAGTCTAACCCTAACCCTAACACCCCCCCTAAGTTAAATATAATTTAAATCTAACAAAATAAAATAAATCTTATTAAATAAATTATTCCTATTTAAATCTAAATACTTACCTGTAAAATAAACCCTAATATAGCTACAATATAAATAATAATTATATTGTAGCTATTTTATGATTAATATTTATTTTACAGGCAACTTTGTATTTATTTTAACCAGGTACAATAGCTATTAAATAGTTAATAACTATTTAATAGTTACCTAGTTAAAATAATTACAAAATTACCTGTAAAATAAATCCTAACCTAAGTTACAATTAAACCTAACACTACACTATCAATAAATTAATTAAATAAACTATCTACAATTATCTACAATTAAATCAACTAAACTAAATTACAAAAAAAACAAAACACTAAATTACAAAAAAAACAAACACTAAATTACAAAAAATAAAAAAAGATTACAAGAATTTTAAACTAATTACACCTACTCTAAGCCCCCTAAAAAAATAACAAAGCCCCCCAAAATAAAAAAATGCCCTACCCTATTCTAAAATAAATATTTTACAGCTCTTTTACTTTACCAGCCCTTAAAAAGGCCTTTTGCGGGGCATGCCCCAAAGAATTCTGCTCTTTTGCCTGTAAAAAAACATACAATACCCCCCCCAACATTACAACCCACTACCCACATACCCCTAATCTAACCCAAACCCCCCTTAAAAAACACTAAGCCCCTGAAGATCTTCCTACCTTGTCTGGTATTGAGAGTTGCAGTGGCGGTAAATATGCCTGTACGCTCCCTTTTTGGAGCCTAACGCAGCCCTTCTGAGAACTCTAAATACCAGCCTTGTTTAAAAGGTGCGGGGGAAAAAAACATGCGTAGCTAACGCACCCCTTCTAACGCAAAACTCTAAATCTAGGCGATAGTAAACTGGGTTTCAATTTACAATGGTTTTGATTAACAACCATTCCTTCTGGAACCTAACCCCAGCGTAAACTGATGGCTACCTGTATATGAGTGTGTCTGTGTTCACAAGTATTCTACTGTATATTTACTGTACATATTTCAGATTCCAATGTTCTTCACATACAGGACAATGTTATTTTTATTGTAAATATATATATCTATTTTACATAAACTTTATCATACATATATAAATATATATTTAATAATAAAAATTTAAAAAAAATATATGCCAAGAACATAGGAATGTAAAATATGCATAAATCGCTTCTGTTTTCACGCTATATTATTATTATCTGTTATTTGTGCAGCGCCAACAGATTCTGCAGTGCTATAAGTATAGGTGGTATACAAGGTAGAATTTATAGGGATCAAATTCCGAGAGTTGCACTGTTGTAGTCAGCTTTTATGAAGGTGATCTGCAAACAATTGGGCTCTTAGGCTTACAAGGGGGTTTATGGTGGATAGCAATGGAGGAGAAAGGAAAGGTTAGTGTAGGTTGTATGCATCCCTGAACAGTAGAGTCTTAAGGGAGCGCTTGAAGCTTTCAAAACTAGGGGAGAGTCTTGTGGAGCGAGACAGAGAGTTCCACAAGATGGGACCAATCAGTCAATGTTCCAATCAACCAATAGAATGTGAGCTCAATCCTATTGGCTGATTGAATCAACCAATAGGATTGAACTTCAATCCTATTGGCTGATTTCATCAGCCAATAGGATTTTTCCTACCTTAATTCTGACTGGCTGATAGAATTCTATCAGCCAATCGGAATTCAAGGGATGCCATTTTGGATGACATCATTTAAAGGAATATTCATTCGTCGGATAGTCATCGGCCTGGAAGGATGCTCCACATCGGATGTCTTGAAGATGGACCCGCTCCGCTCCGGATGGATGAAGATAGAAGATGCCATCTGGATGAAGACTTCTGCCCGTCTGGAGATCCTCTTCTGCCCGGATAGGATGAAGACTTCTGGCCATCTGGAGGACCACTTCTGCCCGATTGGGTGAAGACATCTCAAGATCTTCAAGGGGGTAGTGTTAGGTTTTATTAAGGGGGATTGGGTGGGTTTTAGAGTAGGGTTGGGTATCTGGGTGGTGGGTTTTAATGTTGGGGGGGGGTATTGTATTATTTTCACAGGTAAAAGAGCTGATTACTTTGAGGCAATGCCCTGTAAAAGGCCCTTTTAATTTAGTGTAGGGTAGGGATTTTTATTATTTTGGGGGGCTTTTTTATTTTATTAGGGGGATTAGATTAGGTGTAATTAGTTTAAAATTCTTGTAATTATTTTATTATTTTCTGTAATTTAGTGGGGTTTTTTTCTTACTTTAGATAATTTTATTTAATTGTATTTAATTATATTTAGTTTAGGTAATTAATTTAATGATAGTGTAGTGTTAGGTGTAATTGTAACTTAGGTTAGGTTTTATGGTTAGGTTTTATTTTACAGGTAAATTTGTATTTATTTTAGCTAGGAAGTTATTAAATAGGTAATAACTATTTAGTAACTATTCTACCTAGTTAAAATAAATACAAACTTGCCTGTAAAAAAAAAATTAGACATGTGCGATTTGGTTCGATTCGGAAAGTCGGAAAATTCTGCAAATTCTGAGATTCGGATCGAACCGAATCTCTGAATTAAAATAGTGCCGAATCTACCGAATAAATCCGAATAACTTTGAATTTATTCTGATTTATTCGGTAGATTCGGATAGCCATGGATTACACTAGTATTGTACAGTATATTAGGTTATATCACTCTGCTATGGGTTACACCTAATGTACAGTACATAATACTAGTCTAATCCCACCTAACACTTACCGAAATTCCGAATTTCCGAACCGAACCGAATCAAACCGAATCCAGCCGAATTTATTTGAATCCAAATGAATCCGAAACAAATCCGAACCGAATTTATTCGAATCCGAATGAATCCGAAACAAATCCGAACCGAATTGATTCAAATTTTTCTGAATTCGAATCGCTCCGAACCGAAATTCAAAAAAATCTGAATCGATCCGAACCGAACGAACCAAATTTTTTCGCCATGCACATGTCTAATAAAAATAAACCCTAAGCTAGGTACAATGTAACTATTAGTTATATTGTAGCTATCTTAGGGTTTATTTTATAGGTAAATATTTAGTTTTAAATAGGAATAATGCATTTAATGATAGGAATATTTATTTAGATTAATTTAAATTATATTTAAGTTAGGGGGTGTTAAGGTTAGGGTTAGATTTAGGATTAGGGGGTTAATAAATTTAATATAGTGGCAGCAGTGTAGGGGAGGCAGATTAAGGGTTAATAAATATAATGCAGGTGGTGGCGGGGTCCGTGAGCGGCAGTTTAGGGGTTAAACATTTTATTTAGTTGCAGCGGGGTAAGGGAGCGGCAGTTTAGGGGTTAATACATATAATGTAGGTGGCGGTGGGCTCCGGGAGCGGTGGTTTATTGATTAATAACTTTATTTAGGTGTGACGGGCTCCGGGAGCGGCGGTATAGGGGGTAAAACAGTATAGTATAGTGTGGGTGCTTAGTGACAGGGTACCAAGAAAGCTGCGAATAAGCCGAAGAGCATCGAGATCGATGACTGTTAGTTAACAACAGTTCGCTGCTCTTTGCTCCGTACTTGGTGCGCAGCTTTTTGACAGCTCTCTTGATAATTTTGGAGAACGTATATTCAGGTCCGCAGCAGCGATGTTAGGCGATCTTAGGTGAGCGTATTGGTGCCGTTGAATGCAAGAAAGTCAACGGCTTGATAACTAGAGGCCAAGGTCTGAGATATAGGGGGAAGCAGTGCAGTTGAGGGCTTTATATGTCAGAGTCAGAATTTTGTGTTTAATCTTGGAGGCAAGAGGAAGCCATTGAAGGGATTGACAGAGAGGTGAAGCAGATGAAGAGCGACGTGTAAAGAAGATGAGCCTGGCAGAGGCATTCATTATGGATTGTAAAGGAGTTAGGCGGCAGCTAGAGAGACCAGAGGATGGAGTTGCAGTAGTCAAGGTAGGAAATGATGAGAGAGTGGATTAAAATCTTAGTTCTGTCTTGTGTAAGGAAATGTCTAATTTTAGAGATGTTTTTAAGGTGGAAGTGGCAGGATTTAGCCAAGGCCTGAATGTGAGGAGTAAAAGAAATATCTGAGTCAAATGTGACCCCAAGACATTGGGCATGCAGGGTAGAGGTAATGATGGAGTTGTTGACAGTTATAGAGAGATAGGGTGTGGAGATTATTGAAGAAGGGGGGAAAATAAGGAGCTCAGTTTTGGAGAGATTTAGCTTAAGGTAGTGAGGGGATATCCATGAAGAGATGTGAGAAAGACAGTTAGTGACACAGGTTAGCAAGAAAGGAGATGGGTCAGGAGCAGAGATGTAGATTTGGGTGTCATCGGCATATAAATTATATTTAAACCCATGGGACTTTATTAGAGAACTTAATAATGATGTGTAGATTGAGAAGAGAAGGGGATCGAGGACAGAAAGCTTTTTAATGCAGTGTCGGGTTAGCACACATGAAGAATTATTCATTTTAAAGTGCATTATTGAAATATTAAATAAAAAATGTAAAACATATTAATGCTAATTATTACATTTTTTATACATACTGTAATATATATATATATATATATATATATATATATACATATATAATATATATATAAATATATATATAGTATATATATATATATATATATATATATAATACAATATTACTCAGCACAACATAAATGATCCTCAATAATAAAGATTAAATAGTATCATATGCATAAACAAAACTTCTGTGTGAGAGGTTCCCAAGTAATCCCCATTCTTAGACATTAAAAGTTAAGTTTTTTTCACAACAGGAGTGAAATGTAAATTTTGATGAATTAAAGTGCCCCTGTTTTTAATCGAATTTTTAAAAACTGGGCACTTTAGCATCAAAATTTACATTCACTTTAAAGGGCCATGATACCCAAATGTTGAAACACTTGAAAGTTATGCAGCATAGCTGTAAAAAGCTGACTAGAAAATACCACCTGAATATCTCTATGTAAAAAGAGAAAGATATTTGACCTCAAAATTTCCGAAGTATTCAAACCCCACTGCAAAGTACAGCAAATCAGTATGTCTGTCCAGGGACAGGCAAGGGAGTGAGCTTCGTGCACTCCCATATTATTTCCCTATTCAGTTTAAGGAAGCTTACTATGAAATCTCATGAGATCACAGTAAAAGAGTTCATGACTTCAGCACTGCTGATGCTGATTGGCTACTGTTCATTTCTTCATTTATTTTTTTTACCTACAGCTGGCCAGCAGCTGAAGTATAACTTTTTACACAGGACTTACTCTGGTGAGCTAAGGAAATTGTAAGGTAAATATCTTCTTGTTGGTTATGCAAAAATGGGGAATGGGTAATAAAGGGATTATCTATCTTTTTAAACAATAACAAATCCGGAGTAGACTGTATGTCTACTGTATGTGAAGAACATTGGAATGTGAAATATTTATAGTAAATACATAAATACTTAATTAAATATGAATATTGCATAAATATGATTTTTCATGCTTTCAGCTATTTGACTGCAAATGGCTCCAAGGCACTTATATATGCAGTATGTCTATATATGTATACAAATGTATTTATGTGTTTATATGTGTATATATGTTTGTAAATACATATATACACACACATAAACATATATATTTATATATACATACATATACATATTTAGACATGTGTATGTATGTATCAGTGACGTGCCGTCATAGGAGGCAGGGGAGGCAGCACCTCCCCAGTCCTATGTGTGTAATTACACTTTATTAATAATTTAAAAAAAATTAATAATAATAATAATTTTTAAGTTATAATATATATATAGATTTTTTATCCTAATGCAAAAAATATACTTAGCATAAGCATATTAGCCATCTCCATCAAGATTCCATATTGTGCAAAGGAGAGGTTGTGAGCTGTTCCACTGCCCCTCCTTTGCACAATATGGATGTGTTAGAGGAGCATTGCTAAAGATTGCCACCCAGTGGTGCTTAACACACAGGCCATACAGCTCAATAGGGGCTATGTCTATTGGTAGCCTCTGCCAGAGCCCAGCCAATTAGCGCCCGGCTCTCTCTTTCATCATAGTAGGCGGGGAAGTGAGAGCCGACAGAGAGGCGTGAAGTTCAGTTAGTGAGATCGTTAAGTAGATGTGTCCTTATAAAATATGCACAAGATACCTGGTGGGGAGCTAGCTCATATTTCTCCTGGTTTTAATTAACTTACTAGGCTAGGCTGAGGCTCTGAGCCTTAGGAGCATTCTGGTTGTGATCCTGTGTATAATAATTTGCTTTTTGTCCCAGCCGCCTAAAAGCCCGATTTGGATCCTTTCCAGAAAGCTCTTCGATGATGCACAACTTGAGCCAGTGAGTAGAGTTTGGTTGACTATTGATCTGATAAGGAAAGCGCATGATCTTGTTAAATATTTAAGAATGCTACTTAACCCTTTGTAGTTTGCTTTAACTCTATGCTCTTTGTGATGATGGTGAACGTGGCTAAAAGGTATGAGAATGTCATGATGACGTTGTCAGGGGATTAGCACAATCACATTGCACTGCGGATCCAAGGAAATCCAAGATCTCTCCGCATCTATCTCCCACCTTTACAGCTGCCTGTAGAAAACTGTCCGTGACACTAACAGAGCTTCTGTGTCAGTCAAGGCTGCTGTACGAACTGTGGTATGTGATATCCCACTCTAAATCATTTCTATCTCAGTGCTTCTGATCACAGCCCTTTTCAATGTGTTACAGCAGTACTGGAAAAGCTGTGATCAGAAGCACTGAGATAGAAATGATTTAGAGTGGGATATCGCATACCACAGTTCCTGCAGCAGCCATGACTGACACAGAAGCTCTGTTAGTGTCACGGACAGTTTTCTACAGGCAGCTTTAAAGGTGGGAGATAGATGCAGAGAGATCTGGGATAAATGCAGAGCTGTTTCTCTGAACTAACTGTGGTGTGGGGGGAGGGACCTGAACTGCTTCCTTGTCTGCTCTCAACATACTGCATTCCTCATTACCGGACCAGGCTGTGAACACCAGTGCTGACCTATGAGATGTAAAAGACTTTAAAAAAGATTACTGACTTGGTAATGAGGAATGCAGCAGACAAGGAAAAAGTTCAGTCAGGGCTGAATTTATTACCCTACCTACCAGTAAGTGTGCACAAACAGGGACAGGTTCAGGTTGTCTTTAATTGTTTTACATTTTTGTCTATACACTGCTGGCTGTGATTATTTAGTATGCTGCTGTATGTTAGGAGAGAGAGAAAGAGTGAGAGTAAGAAAGAGAGAGAGTGTGAGAGAGAGAATGTGAGAGAAAGAGAGAGAGAAAGAGAGAGAGAGAGAGAGAGAGAGAGAGAGAGAGAGAGAGAGAGAAAGAGAAAGAGAGAGAGAAATGTGAGAGAAAGAGAGAGAGAAAGAGAGAGATAGAGAAAGTGAGAGAGTGAGAGAGAGAGAGAGAGAGAGAGTGAGAGAGAGAGAGAGAGAGAGAGAGAGAGAAAGAGAGAGTGAGAGAGAATGAGAGAGAGTGAGAGAGAGAGAGAGAGAGAGAGAGAGAGTGAGAGAGAGTGAGAGAGAGAGAGTGAGAGAGAGAGAAAGAGAGAGTTTGAGAGAGAATATAATGTTTTAAGTAATTTTTTTAAAATAATTTTGATTAGACAGTGTTATTATAAGTGTGTAATGCTCGTGGGATATTCCTCTATCAGACCAAACTTGGCCAATAGTCTTCTTATCCTGGCATCAAACTGAAATGATAGGAAATATCCCAGAGCAGAGAAATTTTGTAAAATGAGGTAAGCGGTACTCACAGTAGGCAGGGTTGTCTTTAGCAGCAACAGGAAGGAAATCCAGCAGTATAGCAGGTCACTGATAAACCAATAGAAGTAACGGAAACAGACAAGAGTCAGCAACAAAGGAAATCCAGTAATATAATAGTTCAGGGATAAACCAATAGAATGGTCAGGCAGGCAGAGTTGGGTAACAGTATAGAAATCCAATAGTTCAGGGGTTAAGCAGGCAGAGTGGTCAGACAGGCAGAGTTCAGCAACGTTATGGCAATCCAGCACTTTAGGGGTTAAGCAAGCAGAGTAGTCAGACAGGCAGAGTTCAGTAATGTAATAGCACATATAGATAATAGCACCCAGGAGCACACACAGTAACACTTATACTTGGGCACACACAGTAACACTGATATCAGGAGCTGTGGGGGCTTCAGGAGGCTTTCTAGACTGGGCATTTTGCAGTCTTTGAAGAATATATGTGTTAAGTTGAGCAACCCCACAAGAGGGAGGTATAATGTGTTTAATAGGAGCTTCAGAGGAATCACTAGACTGAGGAAACTGATGGGAAAGTGTCTCAGCCTTTTTATTTTTGGTCCCAGGAAGATAAAAGCCCACAAAGTTAAAACTGGAAAAGGGGGGGCGGAGCCGACTGAGGGACTGAGCGGTCGCACATCACAATAGCTCCTGAAACTTTTAACATAAAAATTAATCTTGCGGCCGCTAAGACTTCTCTAACTGCCTGATGTGATGACCCTGGAGACTGCGGAGCCTGCTCACTGAAGGGATTAGCAGCAAGACAATCTTGGCAGACATTTTTGTCACTTTTCTATTTGCCCGACTGATCCGAGATACTAGGAGCGGCCATCTTTGCTCTCATAGAGAACCTGAATGTCGGGTAATCTTTAGTATCGGCTGATGCGGGACGACCTTACATGCAGATACACTCGGCTTGTGAAGTAGCCAAAAGCAAGGGAGTCTCTAAAATACCCTTTATAACAGACGGAGCGGACTTACACACACGGCACACAGTCATCATGTCCCTGACTACCGCAGGACCTATGCACATGGTGGACAAGTGGGAGGCTTGTGTGCAATTACTGCTCGATCACCATTTTAGCAGCATGAGACACCACCTCCTCCAACTATTGGAAAGCCCGTAGCCTGAATACAGCCCCGTTAACTCGGTGGCCCAGAGAATCAGACAAGAAACCGCCAGTGCAATAGAACAACACGAAAACGAAGAAGAAAGCAGTGACTTACCAACACAGCCCATGAGTGCGGAGGAAACCCTTACTAATGGAAAAGCACTGCGGTGGCGTTGTAGCTCCCCGGTAGGCACGGAACAACATGCTGCTGCCCAACTGGATGCAAAACTCCAGGTAATCGGAGGTTATGATGTTAAGGAGGTAGCTGATAGAGAGGGCTCCGCACAGCGCATAAGACCGGGACATACTTCGGCCCCTCATAACATACATAACATGAGCTTTACTTGGATCTCCACGAAAACGGACAGAGTCTCACACGCCTACTATATGTTTGCTGATAGAATATGCCTCATCAGTTATGCCGGACAAGCTCACATAGAGGTACACATCACCCTACCTTCTTTAACTTTACTGAGAGAGGGAATCGGTTAGTCTATTTTCCATCACTCGGACTCCTGCTCTGCCAATGCTGAAATTGGAACTGGTAATGTTCATCTCACCATTTAATACCTCCCACTAGGGAACCTGCAGCTTAAGACACTTGCTATTTATTGATATTTGAGTTATTTCTCCAAGTATGCTGATCCCGGTTATGTATATAAATGCTAACTTTGGAACCAGAACTGTGTCACACCACCATATCCTACCTCCCGGCAGGACCTTTTGAAGCTAAAGACTCTCACTATCTACTTATACTTGGGTCATCTGCTTATGAATATTGACCCCTGCTACATATATGGGTTTTGAAAGTTATGGTCTAGTGTTTATATACATGCACTAGCTAACAGAAATGTGACCAGTTGAGATATATCCAATGTACATCTTTACGCAGGGCTCATCTAATTTATCTACCAGCTCGTTTTATTAAGAGTTTCCTAGTTACTTTTATTTCTACTAACCTTCCTCTACATAGGATTTATGCCATCAGAGAACTCCATATTAGGTTCTTTATATTGCCTGCCCCTCCAGCATGACGCAGATACAGACTACTATCGCAGAATACATGTCTTATGCATTTGTGTGTAATGTTTCTATTGTACTACAGGTCAAGTTTAAGAATAGGCTAACTATAGCTCTAGCTTATGTTTGATTTTCTTATGTTATCGTATCTATTTGCTCCTCTGCTGACTAAACTTTACATAGTTAATCCAGATACCCAAAGATATATACGGATAGGTTATACTTATATCAAGACTCCCCAGCTACACAGAGACTATATTTCTTCCAACAATAATTGTTAGTTGTTATAATAATAACTCAAAAAGGGAGCTAATTAAAGTGGTTTTTATTTTGGATACACTAGCAAAGCAGGATTTTAATACAAACCCCTTTTAGATAAACAGCTCGCTGGTGTCTAGTTATTGTACTGGGGCTTTGTTTAACTAAGTATATTGAATGTTTATCTAAATCTCACTACACACTTTATTTCCGCAAAGGGGGTAAATTGAATATACTTCAATAGCCATTTTACTCTGACAGGACAATCTCGGTGAGAGAGTTTTAGACTACTATAGGATCGTCAATTCATACTTATCTAGCCCTATGCACCCCCCCTGGTATTATTAGTACAAAGCCCCCAAGAATTATTCTCAAAAGTTAATGTTCACTTAAAATTTTTTACTCCAGCTAGCTAAGATACAGATATAGTTTGCTTTCTCATTCGCCCGCAGAGATGTGTTTATGTTTGGGCGCTAGTGGGTTCATTTAATGTATTTAATACTCTTTGCTCTTATAACTGTACATGGAAATACGTTATGTTTATGCTTTATTGTATCTATGTCTCTAGGATATGACATTGCTTATGTTGAGTTCCATATTTATGTAAAATTATCTGTCTCAGTTGGGCTCCTCCCCTCCCTTTCCCGCCGGTACTGACTGCCTGCGGGTCATACCCCTATGCCTTTTTCCCACACTGCCTATAGCTGGTAATCCCCTAGGGGTGGAGCTCCTCTAGAAATCTCTTATGTTTCATATATACTAATGTCCCCCACCCCTCTTAATATTGATGGGAGTCACCCCTTTCCGTTTTATCTATAGAAAGTCAACCCCTACTGTTAGTCATGACATCGTTGTATTGGGTGCTTAATTTTACTCTAGTCCTCATACTTCATGTACTAAGATCCATTCTGGTATTTTAAGCTCTACCTACAGGTCATAACGAGACTAATGAAAGTTCGCCACTATATCCCTTTAATTGAGTATTCCAATTTATACTCTGTCTACTTGGCAATTCAAACTAACGCTCACTTAGGGTCCCGATCATAGTTAATTCAAGATTGACATCTCGACCGGCTCCACCCTTCATCCCCTCCTCCATCTCCCCCCCTCTTATACTTCGTCCATGATAAGCCTCTCTCCTCCCTTTCCCGCCGGAGCTTATTGCCGGTGGGTCATACCCCCACTCCTTTTTCCAGCTTCGTCTATAGATGACACTTCCCTAGGAGAGGGGCTCATCCGGAGATTCCCTATATCCCGAACATTTTACAGCCCCCCTCTCCACATAATACTACAGAGTGATTAGTGAGGCCCCTTACCTCCCATAATTGAGCTCTGGTTTTGTTCTGGTTGCATATTCTACTCATTTGTCATAACTTTCTCTTTATATGAGCATAACTCTATATTTAGATAATTACTCCGCTTTGATGGAGCTATGCCCATCCCAATAGTCATGTAAATAACAAACCCTCCCTGTGAAGTCCACCCTTATATCCATCCAATAAGGCTTCCATACCTGCTCTCATGCCCTATTTGGCCCCGCCCCCCCTATTGTTGCAGTAGAGATTAATTCTCAAGCCAAGTACTTGTACTAAAGTTTATAGACATAGCTGAGATTATACGACTATAAATCAAACCTTGAGTTAACAAGATCATTGCTAAACAGATCTCGACAATGTCTATAATGAATAAGTAATATTATGAGATTACTAAGTAATACGCTATTTTGAGTGTTGGCTATCTTTAAATTAAGATCATAAAAAAATTCTCAGGACCAACTGAGTAGTATAGGAATTAATTCACAACATGAGCAGCTGACAAGAGACATCAGCCGCACCATATTTATTAATAGATATATTTTAGTAGCTATCTCTGTGGTTTCAAGGGGCAATTCATTATATTCCCAGTACCTACTCAACTACAGATAAATAAATAGATCTTTTGCTCATATTAGCCACTTGGAATAAACTTTGAACTAGTTAGAACGATTTATTAGTGGGAAGATCTATAACCCCTATTGTGTGTGTATAGACATTATATTCCTTGTACCCACCAAAATAGAGATAAATCAACTGATATTTTGCTCATATTAGCAATTTTAATAAATTGTAAATTAGTTACAGTAAATTATTAATGGGAAGATCCATAACCCTAATTGTTTGTGCACAAACACACTATATTTTCACGACTAATTTAGAATTATATGAATACACTTGCAATATGAGCAGCTGACAAGAGGAAATTCAATTGCAGTATGTTACACTGAATTTATAAGAAAAGAACCCTAATAATATATACTTCCTCTGGTTAGAGGAACATTCCAGCATCAATAGTTGATTTCAGTCCAGAATAATAAACACTGATTATTAACCCTCTGATTCACAAGTGGTCTAACCTTGCTAATAACAGCCAATTTGTATAGCTTTAATTGACACACTATAAGTGTCCTTTTTAGACAAGACCTTGATCAGTTCAAATATAATTTACTTGGACCACAATAAGACTATTGAACATATTGAACGATATTTAAGTTTAAATTGATCAGTTACTGACACAATAAACATGTTAGTTATATAACTATAAAAACGTGATTAACCGTTTAAGTTAAGAGGGTATATAGTCTAGTGTCTTTCATATCAATTGTGAACATATTGAACGATATTTAAGTTTAAATTGATCAGTTACTGACACAATAAACATGTTAGTTATATAACTATAAAAACGTGATTAACCGTTTAAGTTAAGAGGGTATATAGTCTAGTGTCTTTCATATCAATTGTGACTATTGATATTGATCAGTCTAGATATACGTTATTTTTCATAACAATTGTGACTATTGGTATTGATCAGTCTAGATATACGTTATTTTTATATGCTACTTTATAATATAGAATTTTGTGCCTAACGGAATCTTCTTGTCATCCACCTGATTGTGAAACAATTCTAGCCTGTTAGACTAACTGTCTTTATCTTAACTTCTGGATAATCTGAATTTTTATAGGTCTAAAATTCTAATGTGTTTTTACATTTTATGTTGTTTGTGTTCTGTGATTTTAATGTAGACTAATAAATGTTACATTTTAAACATATCACCTTGTCACATCTCCAGATAATGATGTTATATCTATTATAACTTAAGAGGGAATGTGAAGCACTATTCAGATGCATCTTTTTGCCAAACGTCTTTTTTGACAAACCTACACTAATCTGTATATGCATCAGCACTCTAGCCCATGAAAGATTAATACCTTTCTATAATACAGGCATCCCCCATATCCTATGTGTTGTGCTGTTGCACCTTGTTATTTTTTGAGCTCTTGTGAGCTGCTGATGCAATGCTGAATACGGAGAGCGTATTGCTCTCCGCATTCAGCAAGGTCTTGTGGACCTGATCTGCACTGTCGGATCAGGTCCGCAAGACATTTGATAATTTGGCCTCTTGGCCTCTGCAGACTTGCCCCTTATTTCAGTTCTTTTAATAGACTTGCATTTTATCAGTGCCCTCTTGTAAGTAACTTCACAGGCCTGAGCACAATGTTATCTAAATGGACACATGAACTAACTTTGAAAAAACTGTAAAATGCATTTAGATAAGAGGTGGCCTTCAAGGGCTTAGAAGTGAGCAAATGAGCCTACATAGGTTTAGCTTTCAACTAAGAATACAAAGACCGCTGCTCCATAACCTGTCCGCCTGCTCTGAGCAGGCGGACAGACATCACCGCAATTCAACCCAATCGAGTATGATCGGGTTGATTGACACCCCCATGCTGGTGGTCGATTGGCTGGGAATCTAGAGGGGGCGGCGTTGCACCAGCAGCTCACAAGAGCTGCTGGTGCAATGCTGAATATGGAGAGCGTATTGCTCTCAGCATATAGAGAGGACTGTCGGACCTGATCCGCACTGTCGGATCAGGTCCATCAGACCTTTGTTAAATAGGCCCCTATATTTCTTCCGTCTTACTCTTAAGCTGATAATTATCAAATTGCTTTGTTATTATCTGATTTTAAGCTTTCTGGACTTTCCCCTTCTCTTCCTATTCATCATAGTTCCCATTCTTCAACCTCTCCTCTATTATTGTACTTTTTATTGCTACCACAATTTTTTTTTATTATTTACAAGGATGGTATATTAATACCGCTCATCTTCTATATCCAGGAAATAGTGGCATACCTCATAATTAAAAATACATTTATCTGCTATGCAGTATCAAACTACTTTCTACTTCTGCAGGAATTTTCCATAGCAGCAAAAAATATTAGTAATTTAACTAATATTAAGGGGCTAAATTATGACTGGAGCACAATCCTTTGTGCGAGAAGCGCAAGCATGATCGTGAGATCACTTTAATTTTTGGACTCAACTCCATATTACTAGTGTAGCAGTGTTTAAATTACTGCAAGTTTGCACAAATTTGTGGGCCCCCTTACATTCTATGGGCACAAAAGTGTGCTTATATTACAAGTTAAAAGCAAATGCGATCACTCAAATTCAATCGCATTTTACATTCAAACTTTTTATGCCCCTTCAAAGCTTGCTTAAAGCGTTTGGGCTAATTAAAAAGTTGAAGCACACAAAAAAATGATTATTAAGTTTTTTGACCGTCACTATCCACCTCCCTAATCCCTAAACTGCCATAAGCCCCATTGCTATTAACCCCTAAACTGCAACTACCACCATCGCAATAACTTGCTACAGTATTAATCCCTAAACCGCCACTATCTCCATTGCAATAACCTCCTACTCTATTAACTGCTAAACCGTCACTACCCCAATGCAAAAATCCACTACAATTTTAACCCCTAAACCCGCTCTTTCCCCATCGCAATAAACCCGCACTTGTTTAACCCCTAAACCGCCACTATCCCCTCCCTAATAATCCCTACTCTATTAAATCCCTAAGTTGCAAAAAATAAAAAAACACTACCAGTAAAAAAGCAAATTACCAAAAATAAAAACCCCAACCAGTAAAAGCCCTATCCTAAAAAAAACTAAGCTAAAACATGTCTTGGAAAGGGCATAAGTATTTATAGCTTTTTTGCTAAAAAAAACCCCCTACTCTTAAAAACCTAATTAAAAAATGCCCTGAGAAGCGCATAAGTGATTTTAGCTTAAAAAAACAAACAAACCCTATCCTAAAAAAAAAAACTAAGCTAAAAAAGCCCTGAAAAGGGCATAAGTAACTTTAGCTCTTTCACTAAATAGCACTGCGGAATCTGTTGGCACTCTACAAATAACCAATAATAATAATAATAATAATAAAAACAGGGTAGTGGCAGTTTACGTGTTAGTTTGAGAAGGGGGTTATTGCATTGGGGTAGTTGAGTTTTAGGGGTTAATAGTGTAGGAAATTTATTGTGATAGCGGTAGTGGTGGTTTAGGGATTAATAATGTAGCAGGTTTTAAATAGTAGGGGGATGTGGCAGTTTACGTGTTATTAGAGTAGGGGATTTATTGCAATGGGCGATAACAAGCAGGTATAGGTTTTTTTTAAACATTGTTGCTCCATTACATTCAATGAGGTGAATGTGACACACACAAAAAGTTAACCTCTAGCGAGGTTAAAGCTTGAGTTGGAGTGCTCCACTTGTAATTTAGCCCAAAGCCAGGGATCTCTTAAGTTCTCGAGTACATTTAGACCATTCCAGTGATTTGAAAACCCAGTAACAACATTCATGGTCTGAAATGAGGAAAACTTTAAGTCTTGATGCAGCTAATTCTGTTATAACTCATCTTTGTTGGTGCAAATGTATTTGATCCAATTCCACCAGCGAATCCTGTTATTCATATATTAATTCCATGGTCTGGTAAAGATACTCTTATATATTTCTAAGCTACCAAAAGTCTTTTTTTCTAATGATTTTCTATTGGTTCCTATATAATGACTTAGAAAAAAGGAATTGATGGCACCACTTTTAGTACTATTTGGGTCTTTTACCATTCAGATTAAATTTATCTGGCCTTGTAATATCATATGTATTGTGGTAAAAGGTGCTAAGTATCAATGAAGTGGCATTCACTTATAATCAGTTAAAGGAACTGAAAAGAAAGGGTGATACTATATAAGCACTCAGATAAGAACCTTGTAAGTTTATTGAAACTGGGATATTGGCATCATAGAACAATTAAAACATAAAACTTTATTAGTAAAAACGTTAAAAAATGGGTAAATTAAAACTAAAATGCTTGCAGCTATGTACCCCGGTTATGAGTACTGGATATATTATATCAAAAGAGGTCGCCTTGTGAATGGTTACTGTACCCAAAAGTAAATATAAGTCACTTTGCTAGGTATACAGCAAGATCCACTGCCTCAACTAGATTGCTACCTGATGGAAATATAACATCACTATCACCACATAAGCAAGTAAGTGTAATAATAACAGTCAATGTATCCTCTAGATATATACTGAGTATTTTGTGAGTAAACACTAAATAGTGCTGGCATGTACTTAATATTGTGATACAATGTTGCCAGTAGACATGTGCATGGCAAAAAAATTCGGTTCGCATCGATTTGGAATTTTTCGAAGTTTGGTTCGGATCGATTCAAATTCGGAAAATTCTGAATCGATTCGTTTCAGATTTGTTTCGGATTCATTCGGATTCGAAGAAATTCGGCTGGATTCGGTTCGATTCGGTTCGATTCGATTCGGTTCGGAAATTCGGCAGTGTTAGGTGGGATTAGACTAGTATTATACTGTATATTAGGTGTTAACCTAACATACTGTACAATACTAGTGTAATCCAATGGCCATCCCGAATTTACGAATCGATTCAAACTAATTCGGTTCGATTCGGAAAATTCAGCAGAATTTAAATTCGGAAATTCGGTTCGATCCGAATCGCCGAATTTGCTGAATGTTCTGAATTTCCGAATCGAACCGAATCGCACATATCTAGTTGCCAGTGGTCTGTATACACATTATTGTGTATACAGACCACTGGCATACTTTCCATACTGTATACTTTCCTATATAATCACATCAATTGGTTCACCATAATATTGATCACTCACGTTGTTGCTGTTTCTCTATGCTATTTTAATCTTAATTCTTACATTTGTTCCCCATCATTATTTCAGATAACTGATGAAATAGGGTGTGAACCTCAAACATCTTGTAATACTTACATGTCTTAATAGAGCTTATACATGCATCCTAAAGGTAGTTATATATCATTTTTTATACTTTCGTATACATAGAACCATCATAGGGATAGTAAAGTAATGCAATCAGGAAGGCAATAGTAGGGTTTCAATTATCATTTGATGGGCAGACAAGGTTCCCAGGTACAGAACCTGTGTTTGCAGCTAGTGGACAATGGATGCTCTTTGTCCCCTGCCTGCATTATTAAACAAGAAAGTTCTTGTGCAGTTCTTCCCTTGCTATCACTAAACCAACCATGTGAGCACTGGACCTATCAATCATCCTAAACAAATGAGTTCAGGGTGATTTAGCTTAGATTTAATTGAAGTTAAGAAGCAGTGATCTTATAAATATTAACTAGATATGTGCAACGTTAAAAATATTTGGTTCGGCCAAATCTTTCGGAACTAATATGGGGGGAAATTAGTTTGAATATTTGTCTGCTGCACTATTTGGTATTAGTTTTGTTTTATACGAAACGTATACTGAATATTCGTGGAACTTTTACATTTATTTTTGTTAAACAAATGTAAATGTTCCTTTGCTACAGGCGAGAAAGTTCCCCTGTAGCGCTATATACTTACCTCTATCGAGCTGGAAAGCCATAGTAATCTAACCTTCTCCTTTAACAAAGGCTCTGAGATCAGCGCTAGAGGTAACTATTTTAACCCCTACAAGTAGTTTAAAGAAAACTAATGAATACTGACGATTTTCAGCAGTATTTCTTAGTTTTCTTTAAATTTAGTTGGTACATTTAATTGGATATTCATTTAGTGAAAATGAAACAAATGACTATTTTTTGTTACGAATTTGCATTAGTAATGAAACTTATGCACATGTCTTGACTCGCAAGTATACACTGGTTGGTAAATGGAGCTCTTATACTTTGTTTTCCTATTTGTTAGGTTAGCATCTCTTTTGTCTTGGTTTTTGGATAAAATTCTTTTGATTGGCACATGAAGATTATTATTTTTTTTATACATTTTTATTGATGTTTCAATCACATGTGAAAACAAATATAGTTTATTAAAATAACATAGTTTATAACACCTGTCATGGTATCACATTAATTTCCTATTATCCAGATAGTCCTGTAACAGTTCTGCTAATTCATTGATTCTGGCCAGGAGCATCCTTGATTGCAGACCAGTTAGTTCCATCCTCTAGTCTAACCCATCCCACATCCCAAGTCACAACCTATACGATAACAAAAAAATATAGTAAAACAAGTGAGGGGGTGAGATGGGGGGTTACTGGGACAAGAGGGCTTCCAATGGTCTGAGGAACTCTACATATATAGGGGCCTAGTTATCAAGCCGTCAACCTCAAATACGCTGGAATTCCGCAGCGTATTTGTGGCGAGGCTGATTCGCCTTAGTTATCAAAGGCTCGAGACCGGCTAAAGTAGAATTTAGTGACGTAAGCTTCGATCCGCCGGACTCAGTCCGACACAGATCGATTCTTACATCACTCCAGATGTTCCGCACACAAGTACGGCACAATCTCACTACTTTTGCTAGTTATCAAATGACTAGCAGGTACGCTCGGCACTTTTACGGCCTAGCGTACCTGGTTTTCAAACCGCCACCCCTGGAGGCGGCGGATCCCATAGGAATCAATGGGAGTCTGACCATAGCGAAAGTACAAGTTCGCTGCTGACAGACATCCCATTGATTTCTATGGGAGCTGTCTGCACCTAACACCCTAACATGTACACCGAGTCTAAACACCAGTAATCTGTGCCCCCTACACCGCCGCAACTAAATAAAGTTATTACCCCCTAAACCCCCGCTCCCGGAGCCCACCGCAAGCTACTCTATACATATTAACCCCTAAACCGCCGCTCCCGGAGTCCACCGCAATTAACCCCTAAACCGCCGCTCCCGGAGCCCACCGCAAGCTACTCTATACATATTAACCCCTAAACCGCCGCTCCCGGAGCCCACCGCAACTATAATAAATGTATTAACCCCTAAACCGCTGCTCCCTGAACCCGTCGCCACCTATAATAAATTTATTAACCCCTAATCTGCCCCCCCTACACCGTCGCCACCTATAATAAATTTATTAACCCCTATCCTGCCCCCCACTACGCCGCCGCCACTGTAATAAAATTATTAACCCCTAAACCTAAGTCTAACACTAACCCTAACGCCCCCCTAACTTAAATATTAAATAAATCTAAATAATATTTTTATTATTAACTAAATTAATCCTATTTAAAACTAAATACTTACCTTTAAAATAAACCCTAATATAGCTACAATATAAATAATAATTATATTCTAGCTATCTTAGGATTTATTTTTATTTTACAGGCAACTTTCAATTTATTTTAACTAGGTACAATAGCTATTAAATAGTTATTAACTATTTAATAGCTTACCTATCTAAAATAAACTGAAATTTACCTGTAAAATAAATCCTAACCTAAGTTACAATTACACCTAACACTACACTATACTTTAATAAATTATTCCTATTTAAAACTAAATACTTACCTGTAAAATAAACCCTAAGATAGCTACAATATAAATAATAATTATATTGTAGCTATCTTAGGATTTATATTTATTTTACAGGTAACTTTTTATTTATTTTAGCTAGTTAGAATAGTTATTAAATAGTTATTAACTATTTAATAACTACCTAGCTAAAAGAAATACAAAATTACCTGTAAAATAAATCCTAACCTAAGTTACAATTAAACCTGCTGAACTTTTTGGGGCATGCCCCCACAAATGGCCCTTTTAAGGGCTGGTAAGGTAAAAGAGCTTTGAACTTTATTTAATTTAGAATAGGGTAGGGCATTTTTTTATTTTGGGGGGGTTTGTTATTTTTTTAGGGGGCTTAGATTAGGTGTAAGTAACTTAAAATTGTTGTAATATTTTTAAAATGTTTGTAACTTATTTTTTTATTTTTTGTAACTTAGCTTTTTTATTTTTTGTACTTTAGTTAGTTTATGTAATTGTATTTAATTGTAGTTATTTGTAGGTAGTTTATTTAATTAATTTAATGATAGTGTAGTATTAGGTTTAATTGTAACTTAGGATAGGATTTATTTTACAGGTAATTTTGTATTTCTTTTAGCTAGGTAGTTATTAAATAGTTAATAACTATGTAATAACTATTCTAACTAGCTAAAATAAATACAAAGTTACCTGTAAAATAAATATAAATCCTAAGATAGCTACAATATAATTATTATTTATATTGTAGCTATCTTAGGGTTTATTTTACAGGTAAGTATTTAGTTTTAAATAGGAATAATTTATTAAAGTATAGTGTAGTGTTAGGTGTAATTGTAAATTAGGTTAGGATTTATTTTACAGGTAAATTTCAGTTTATTTTAGATAGGTAAGCTATTAAATAGTTAATAACTATTTAATAGCTATTGTACCTAGTTAAAATAAATTGAAAGTTGCCTGTAAAATAAAAATAAATCCTAAGATAGCTAGAATATAATTATTAATTACATTGTAGCTATATTAGGGTTTATTTTAAAGGTAAGTATTTAGTTTTAAATAGGATTAATATAGTTAATAATAAAAATATTATTTAGATTTATTTAATTAATATTTAAGTAAGGGGGGCGTTAGGGTTAGTGTTAGACTTAGGTTTAGGGGTTAATAATTTTATTACAGTGGCGGCGGTGTAGTGGGGGGCAGGATAGGGGTTAATACATTTATACACACAGAGAGAAATGCACTCACAGGAACGAACAACCAGCTCAATACCATTGTTAGCCTGTTCTATGGCGATTTACCACCTGGGTGCAACTTCTTTTAGCCCAGCAATGCTTTTCACAGAGTAGAACTTTCCTGTAGTATATCAGTCTGATCCTGCCTATTACGGTCAGTCCAGCGCCGAAATACCAGGCAATTCCTCTCTGAACAAGGAACAAAGCAACCCCAGACGATCGTTTCGGCCTTCATTGGGCCTCGTCAGTGAGGTGTAGCAGTATTCCTCTAAGCACACTGAGCAAGGAGTCCACGTCTGGTTTCCCCTTTTTTTCCCATAGGGAGACTAAATACACACAGAGAGAAATGCACTCACAGGAACGAACAACCAGCTCAATACCATTGTTAGCCTGTTCTATGGCGATTTACCACCTGGGTGCAACTTCTTTTAGCCCAGCAATGCTTTTCACAGAGTAGAACTTTCCTGTAGTATATCAGTCTGATCCTGCCTATTACGGTCAGTCCAGCGCCGAAATACCAGGCAATTCCTCTCTGAACAAGGAACAAAGCAACCCCAGACGATCGTTTCGGCCTTCATTGGGCCTCGTCAGTGAGGTGTAGCAGTATTCCTCTAAGCACACTGAGCAAGGAGACCACGTCTGGTTTCCCCTTTTTTTCCCATAGGGAGACTAAATACACACAGAGAGAAATGCACTCACAGGAACGAACATTTATTATAGGTGACGACGGTGTAGGGGGGACAGGATAGGGGTTAATAGGTATAATATAGGTTGCGGCGGGTTCAGGGAGCGGCGGTTTAGGGGTTAAACTATTTATTTAGTTGCGGCGAGGTGCGTGATCAGCAGGATAAGGGTTAATAATTTTATTATAGAGGGCGACGGTATAGGGGGGGGCAGGATAGGGGTTACTAGGTATAATGTAGGTGGCAGCGGTGTCCGGGAGCGGCGGTTTAGGGGTTAATACATTTATCAGAGTTGCGGCAGGGTCTAGGAGCGGCGGTTTAGGGGTTAATACATTTATAAGACTTGCGGCAGGGTCTAGGAGCGGCGGTTTAGGGGTTAGTAACTTTATTGAGTTGCGGGAGGCTCCGGGGGCGCCGGTATAGGGATAGAACAGTGTAGTTTAGAGTGGGTGCTTAGTGACAGGCTAGCAATAAAGCTGGGAAAAAGCCGAAGGGCAGCGAGATCGGATGAGTGATAACTCTCACAGTCCGCTGCTCATCGCCCCGCGGCTTTTTGACAGCTTTATTTGATAACTTAGGCGTTTTTTTTCAGGTCCGCGGCAGCGAAGGTAGGCGAGCTTAGGCGGGCGTATTGGGCCGGCGAAGCCAGAAAAGTAGACGGCTTGATAACTACCCCCCAGGGACTCAAGCTCTACCCATAGAGGCCATGGCATGTAAATGTGAGGCAAGGGGCTGGAAGACTATATCCTAAAACTTACCTTATCTTGAAATATTACTAGTCAAATTATTCCCAGAAAACTTGGACATTGAGGGAAAAGTCCCTTTTTTTTTTTTCCTATAATATCCATATCCCTCATGACCCAATCGTTCCTCAGTTCTGTCAGTCCACATTTATTTTATAGGGATTATTATTCATTTTTATACTGGACTACTGTTGGAGATGACTGGTACTTTGGCCTGATGACAAGCTTACTGATGATTTGTTGCTTTTGGCCTGATAACAAGCTTACAACATTTAGCCACCAATCAGCAAGCACTACCCAGGTGCTGATTCAAAAATAGGCCAGCTCCTAGGCTTTACTTTCCTGCTTTTCAAATAAAGATAGCAAGAGAAAAGAAAAATTGAAAATATGAGTAAATTAGAAAGTTGCTTAAAATAACATTACAGTAACAAAAAACTAACATTACAAAAATTAAAAAACTTATTACTGTGTCAGGCATTGTATAGTGTTGTTTAGTAATTCATCACTGTCTGGTGCACATTGTACAGTCTTGTATGATAATCACTGTGTGTATGTGCACAGCTCAGCATGTCAGACTTATTGTATAGTGTTTAAATAATTACTAATTGCTCTTTGATCTTAATTCTCTTTTTGGTCATTGTTATCCTCTCTGTGTATTTTTTTATATGTATATTTTCTTTAAAGGGATAGTAAACCCAATTTTTTTCTTTTGTGATTTAGATAGAGCATGCAATTTTAAGCAACTTTCTATTTTACTCCTATTATCAATTTTTCTTCATTTTCTTGGTATCTTTAATTAAAAAGCAGAAATGTATGTTTAAGAGCCGGCTCATTTTTGGTTCAGACCTGGGTTGCACTTGCTTATTGGTGGCTAAATTTAACTAACCAATCAGCAAGTGCAACCCAGGTTCTGAACCAAAAATGGGCCGGCTCTTAAACATAAATTTCTGCATTTTAAATAAAGATACCAAGAGAAGGAAGAAAAATTGATAATAGGAGTAAATTAGAAAGTTGCTTACAATTGCATGAAATCATGAAAGAAAAAAAATTGGATTTACTATCCCTTTAAGTATAAAAATATATATTGTGCATATTCAAAAATTCAAGAAAATTTAAAAGAACATGGAAATTAATTTGCAAAAAAACTTAAAGGGACAGTCAACTCAAAAAAATGTATTGTTTAAAAAAATTGAAAACCTCTTTACTACTGTTTCCCCAGTTTTGCACCCAAAACATGGTTATGTTAATACACTTTTTACCTTGTATCTAAGCCTCTTCTGACAGCCCCCTGATCACATGACTTTTTATTTATTATCTATTGACTTGCATTTAAGCTATTAGTGCTGTGTTGTGCACAACCCACGGGTCTGGCTCACATGAACTAGCACTCCCCTGTTGTGAAAAGCTAATAAAAAAGCATGTGATAAGAGGCTGTCTTTAGTGGCTTAGAAACAGGCAGAAATTTAGAAGTTTAAAGTTTATAAAGTATATTAATATAACAATGTTGGTTGTGCAAAGCTGGGGGAATGGGTAGTAAAGGCATTATCTATCTTTTTAAACAATAACAATTTTTGTATTGACTGTCCCTTTAAGGTAATGTTTAGCGTTTAAGTTCTTAATCAAACGTTATAAAGCAAGGAGATTTCCAACTTAAATTGCCCCAGCCCTGGGTGCTTTGCATGACATCATCAATGACATCACTGATTACATCACACATGGCATTGTTGATGACATCATCAATGACATCACTAGTGACATCACCTTTGACATTATTAGTGGCATCAGAAGTGACATAACCCATTTACAATTATATTGGAGATCGGATTCTTATAGATGAGTCGAATAAGTAATATAATATTACCAACAAAACCAAATTTGTACTGTAAATAGATGGTCCCATGTAATTGAATCAAACGCTTTTTCTGGCGTCCACTGATAGTAATGCTATATCTTCCATCTCTTTATATTTCCTAATATCTAATTGATTCGAAAAATAGTCTATTGTTGTGAAGACCTTACGAATGTTCCTTGCTGGATTCCGACCTGACATGAACCCTGACTGATCTTCATGTATTAAAATTGGTAATACTTTCTTAATTCTTTCTGCTATTATTGTAGTCATAATTTTATAGTCATTATTCAATAAGGAAATAGGCCTATATGATGTTCGGTCTTCTGCATCCCTATTTTTTTTGAGAATAAGAGTAATTGAGGAAGCAGTATAAAATATTGAGTGCATTTCACCCTTGATAAAATATGTATTATATAGATTAGTGAGGGTTGGAGTGATTTCTTTGTTTAACAATTTATAACATTCGGCTGGTAATTGGTCAGGTCCTGGTGCTTTATTTGATTGGCTTCTATATCTGTTTTTTGTACTTCCTCCTCTGTTATTGGTTGATTTAATCCTAATGTCTGCATGTCTTCTAATTTGGGCACTTTTATATTTTTCCAAAATTCACTTTTACACTTCTGGGGCCCATATGATATGCAGCGTCGCTCGCAAAAGCCGGCGACGCCAAAATTTGAGCGGGTTTGGTATCACATATAAGGGCGTAGCATACAAGTTACGCACGTATATTTCAGCCTTCGCCCGTATTTTTTTGACCCATAGACTGACATAGAAAACACGCGCAATTTGGTATCTAATATACAGCATAAGGACTTACGCGTGCAGAATTAAGAAAATCTACTCCATTCTCATCTCGCCACAAATTGCAGGCGCAGCAACCCTTGCACTGACTTATAAACCAACGTAACTCTCTGAAGGCCTAACAAATGCATGCTCAACAACATACATATCAGCAGCTTGATCTCAAACAGTTAAACCTCTTAAAAGGATTTATTATTCCTGCCCCTGCAAGTGTGTCAAACCAATCACAAACAGCACAACCTCTCAACAGGAAGCCTAAAAAACCAGCCAATGCACATCCTCATTAGCCACCATGTTTTCCTGCTTTCCATAGAGAGGCAGCATCATGGGGCACAAGGGGTGAGGTGTTAGAAAAAAAAAGTGTTGTATATTTTGTATATGTATGTATGCAATATGTGTGCAATATGTAAAAATATGTGTAAGTGTACAAGCTTAACCAACCAACAATGCGACCTAACTAACTCCTCTGTTTGCGCCTCTCTCTCTACTCTGACTAATCCTCCACTCCACTGTAGTGTGCTGTAGCTCAACGAACCATCCAAACACACTGAAGAAAATGGCGGCTGCGCATGGGTTTATATATGACTTTTGAATAGCGTAATTACGCGGCGCATTTTTAGATGGAGTTGCGGGTGATTTTTACGAGTGTTAGCCTAATTTGCATAAAACTACTCTTTATTGAGACAAAATACAGGCGTAAGTTACTTGCGACGAGTAAAATGTGCATTTGCGCACTTTTCGGAAGAACGCCAGTTTGTCCTACTTACGCCAGTTTAGCATCTAATGGCACAGTATATGTAATAGCCTGATGTGCTAGGTGAAATTATGGGCGGCGTGGGTTCCCTCGATTGCGCCGAAAACTTCACCGTATATCGGATCGCGCCCAATAACTATTTTTAAGTTGATTTGCCAACTAGAATTGTCTTTTTCTAATTGTTTTTTCCACTTCCAGAGATAAGCTTTTATTACTTCTCTCCTATATGCTTTTGCTGTTTCCCAATAAATCTCACGCTTATCTATATACGCCTCCACTTTTAGTTGTAGTGTTGCGAGCTGCTTGCTTTGTGCTGTAACAGAGAGGTCTATGTTGTTAGTCTGATCCTCTAGGTTAGATATCCTCTAGTCTATTAGAGAACGGTCTAATTTCGTTAGATAGTGTATTAATGTCCTGTTTTACGCTGTTAAATTGGGGTAACATAATATCAGATATCTGCTGAATCAACTACTGTGTCTCAGTGTTAGGTATGTGTATATTTTCATTACTTAATTCTACACTGTTATTTATACTTTTTGGGAGCTTCTTTTCTTTGCATTTGGGCGGCATTGCTGGTGATTTAACTATAACACATTTTTCCATTTAATTTCTTCAAATTAAGTAAAAGGGGTGACCAACCGTGTTTGTAAATACTAGTGACTAAAGCTACTCAAAGCTGTATAGATTCGTAGTTATTAACTCAAATTGATGTGAAAGAATAATAAGGAAAAATAAAAAAAAGAATAAGACCAATCAAAGGGTACTGTGCCTTTTAGATAGTGATTTAAAGTCGTAAAGATGGGCCTAAGAGCCGGCCGTGTATAAGTGTAAGTTAGGGCAAGTCGCCTTTGTAGGTTCCTGCTTCCTATACTTTTACCTTACAAAGAAAAGAGGGAGTATATCTTACCCAAACAATGTAACAATTTACAGGAAAGAGATAACAGAATAATACAAAATAAATATATGTTGCAGTATAATATTTGATCTGACTAGATCATTCTAAAAACACAAACGTGACTGTTCTTAGTATACGGGATTTTAACTATATTGTATCACAATCTCTTCCTATACTTTTTGATTACATACGGGTGCAGATTCCAGTAGTTATAATATTTGTATCGATACACCAGCTTACCAGTTAATACGCTATGTATTACACCCTCTTGACTTCATGCAATTATATATCATATAAATAATATTTCAACAAGCACAATAGCATCTAAATTGAAAAAGCACTCCCGGGCTTCACAGGTATGCAAGCTTGATAAGGATATCCACACCTCCAAACAGCAGCCTTTCATATATCAAAGAATACTCACAGAGTCAACATCCACTTGAAAAGGAAAAACGGGGCTCTTTATTGGGATATGTTAAAAACAAAAAGTTTAGCAGTGATCAAGCGTGGAGCACCACGCGAAACATGTCTGCAGTCTTTTTTCTGTGACCCATTCTGAGCATATATGGGGCTGAGGCTCCTTTTTGTTTTTAACATATCCCAATAAAGAGCGCAGTTTTTACTTTTCAAGTGGATGTTGACTCTGTGAGTATTCTTTAATATATGAAAGGCTGCTGTTTGGAGGTGCAGATATCCTTATCAAGCTTGCATACCTGTGAAGCCCGGGAGTGCTTTTTCTATTGTGTGGATCGATTGCACACCCTTAACGGAGGCGTGTCTACCAGGGCTCCAGACGCTGCAGGCTGAAGTTCACAGACCGGTGCCGTCGAAGACTAAGCTGCTCCCATACACGGACCCCCAGGATTGGTAAGCGCCATCGTTTTCTTCCTTTGTCCACAATAGCATCTCCCTTGTTTTCCCCCATTTTCCCTCCCTCTCTTCCTTCTCTTTTTTCCATTTTTTTTTCTTTCCACCCCCCCTTTTTTTTTACTCTCTTTTATCTTCTTTTTTAAAGGCCAGCATCACTAATTTCTACATAGAGATTAATCACTTTCCAGTATAGGGTGATTACTAACAATCAGCTAGATTATCAGTTTTTAGTGCTATAGGGAATTTAACGACCTCCACAAAAGCGGCGTTATTTCACCTCCCTATAGCGCTGCTATTACAGGTTTTAAAAAAAACAGGCTTGCGCGGGCGATATGGTGGCGTTGAGCTCCATACCTCACCCAAATACAAGCACTGCTTTGACGTGCTCGTGCACAATATCCCCATGGACATCAATGGGGAGAGCCGGTAAAAAAAAAGCCTAACAATCGATCGCTGAAACAAAAGCTCCAAAACGCAGCCCCATTGATGTCTATGGGGAAAGAAAAGGTTACGTTTAAACCTAGAGATTAATCTCTTTCCAGTATAGAGTGATTACTAACAATCAACTAGATTATGAGTTTTGAGTGCTATAGGGAATTTAACGACCGCCACAGAAGAGGCGTCATTTCACCTCCCTATAGCGCTGCTATTACAGGTTTTAAAAAAACAGGCTTGCGCGGGCGATATGGTGGCATTGAGCTCCATACCTCACCCAAATACAAGCGGTGCTTTGACGTGCTCGTGCACGATATCCCCATGGACATCAATGGGCAGAGCCAGTAAAAAAAAAGCCTAACAATCGATCGCTGAAACAAAATCTCCAAAACGCAGCCCCATTGATGTCTATGGGGAAAGAAAAGGTTACGTTTAAACCTAAGAACCTAACATAAAAACCACGTCTAAACACCCCTAATCTGCCGCCCGACATTGCCGCCACCTATATAATGTTATTAACCCCTAATCTGCCGCCCCTAACATCGTCGCCACCTAAATACACTTATTAACCCCTAATCTGCCGCCCTTAATTTAGCCACCACCTACATTACAGTTATTAACCTCTAATCTGAGGCCCCCAATGTCGCCGCCACTATACTAAAGTTATTAACCACTAAACCTCTGGCCTCCAACACCACTACCACTAAACTATATTAACCCATAAACCTAACCCTAAGACTCACGTAACCCTAAGCCTAAATCTAACCCTAACCCTAACACTCCCTAACTTCAATATAATTAAAATAAATCTAAATAAACCTTACAATTATTACCTAAATAATTCCTATTTAAAACTAAATACATACTTACCTGTGAAATAAAACCTAAGCTAACTACAATATAACTAATAGTTATATTGTAGCTAGCTTAGATTTTATTTTATTTCACAGGTAAGTTTGTATTTATTTTAACTAGGTAGACTAGTTAGTAAATATTTATTAACTATTTAATAACTACCTAGCTAAAATAAATACAAAGTTACTTGTAAAATAAAACCTAATCTGTCCATAAGCACCGCTATCAATAAATTAATTAAATACAATATCTACAAATAAATACAATGAAATAAACTAACTAAAGTACAAAAAATAAAAAAGAACTAAGTTACAAAAAATAAAAAAATATTTACAAACATCAGAAAAATATTACAACAATTTTAAACTAATTACACCTACTCTAAGCCCCCTAATAAAATAACAAAGACCCCCAAAATAAAAAAATGCCCTACCCTATTCTAAATTACAAAAGTTCAAAGTTCTTTTACCTTACCAGCCCTGAACAGGGCCCTTTGCGGGGCATGCCCCAAATAATTCAGCTCTTTTGCCTGTAAAAAAAACACATACAATACCCTTCCCCCAACATTACAACCCACCACCCACATACCCCTAATCTAACCCAAACCCCCCTTAAATAAACCTAACACTAAGCCCCTGAAGATCTTCCTACCTTATCTTCACCATACCAGGTTCACCGATCGATCCAGAAGAGCTCCTCCGTTGTCTTGATCCAAGCCCAAGCGGGGGGCTGAAGATGTCCATGATCCGGCTGAAGTCTTCATCCAAGCGGGAGCTGAAGAGGTCCATGATCCGGCTGAAGTCTTCTATCAACGGCATCTTCAATCTTCTTTCTTCTAGATCCATGTTCATCCCGCCGACGCAGAACATCCATCTTCACCGACGACTTCCCAACGAATGAAGGTTCCTTTAAGGGACGTCATCCAAGATGGCGTCCCTCGAATTCCGATTGGCTGATAGGATTCTATGAGCCAATCGGAATTAAGGTAGGGAAATTCTGATTGGCTGATGGAATCAGCCAATCAGAATCAAGTTCAATACGATTGGCTGATTCAATCAGCCAATCAGATTGAGCTTGCATCAGCTGATAGAATGCAAGCTCAATCTGATTGGCTGATTCAATCAGCCAATCGGTTTGAACTTGATTCTGATTGGCTGATTCCATCAGCCAATCAGAATTTTCCTACCTTAATTCCGATTGGCTGATAGAATCCTATCAGCCAATCGGAATTCGAGGGACGCCATCTTGGATGACGTCCCTTAAAGGAACCGTCATTCGTCGGGAAGTCGTAGGAAGAAGAAGATGGGTCCGCGGTGGAGGTCTTCAAGATGGAGCCGGTCCTCATCGGATGAAGATAGAAGATGCCGCTTGGATCAAGATGGTTGCCGGTCCGGATCGCCTCTTCTTCCCGGATAGGATGAAGACTTTGGAGCCTCTTCTGGACCTCTTCAGCCGCCGGATGATGGATGTCTAGCCCCCACTTGGGCTTGGATGAAGATTTTGGAGCCAGGACGGATCGGTGTGATACCCGGCGAGGGGAAGACAAGGTAGGAAGATCTTCAGGGGCTTAGTGTTAGGTTTATTTAAGGGGGGTTTGGGTTAGATTAGGGGTATGTGGGTGGTGGGTTGTAATGTTGGGGGGGGGTATTGTATGTTTTTTTTACAGGCAAAAGAGCTGAATTCTTTGGGGCATGCCCCGCAAAGGGCCCTGTTCAGGGCTGGTAAGGTAAAAGAGCTTTGAACTTTTGTAATTTAGAATAGGGTACGACATTTTTTTATTTTGGGGGGCTTTGTTATTTTATTAGGGGGCTTAGAGTAGGTGTAATTAGTTTAAAATTGTAATTTTTTTCTAATGTTTGTAAATATTTTTTTATTTTTTGTAACTTAGTTCTTTTTTATTTTTTTTACTTTAGTTAGTTTATTTAATTGTATTTATTTGTAGGAATTGTATTTAATTTATTTATTGCTAGTGTAGTGTTAGGTTTAATTGTAGATAATTGTAGGTAGTTTATTTAATTAATGTATTGATAGTGTAGTGTTAGGTTTAATTGTAACTTAGGTTAGGATTTATTTTACAGGCAATTTTGTAATTATTTTAACTATTTTAGCTATTAAATAGTTCTTAACTATTTAATAGCTATTGTACCTGTATGTTGTAGCTATATTAGGGTTTATTTTACAGGTAAGTATTTAGATTTAAATAGGAATAATTTATTTAATAAGAGTTAATTTATTTCGTTAGAATAAAATTATATTTAACTTAGGGGGGTGTTAGGGTTAGGGTTAAAATTAGCTTTAGGGCTTAAAAAATTTATTAGAGTAGCGGTGAGCTCCGATCAGCAGATTAGGGGTTAATACTTGAAGTTAGGTGTCGGCGATGTTAGGGAGGGCAGATTAGGGGTTAATAATATTTATTATAGGGTTATTGAGGCGGGAGTGAGGCGGAATAGGGGTTAATAACTTTATTATAATAGCGGCGCGGTCCGGTCGGCAGATTAGGGGTTAATAAGTGTAGGCAGGTGGAGGAGACGTTGAGGGGGGCAGATTAGGGGTTAATAAATATAATATAGGGGTCAGCGGTGTTAGGGGCAGCAGATTAGGGGTACATAGCTATAATGTAGCTGGCGGCGGCGTGCGGACGGCAGATTAGGGGTTAATAAGTGTAGGTAGCTGGCGGCGACGTTGTGGGGGGAAGATTAGAGGTTAATAAATATAATATAGGGGTCGGCGGTGTTAGGGGCAGCAGATTAGGGGTACATAGGGATAACGTAGTTGGCGGCAGTGTACGGTGCGGAAGATTAGGGGTTAAAAAAAATTTATAGAGTGGCGGCGATGTGGGGGGGGCCTTGGTTTAGGGGTACATAGGTAGTTTATGGGTGTTAGTGTACTTTAGAGCACAGTAGTTAAGAGCTTTATAAACCGTCGTTAGCCCAGAAAGCTCTTAACTACTGACTTTTTTCTGCGGCTGGAGTTTTGTCGTTAGAATTCTAACGCTCACTTCAGCCACGACTCTAAATACCGGAGTTAGAAAGATCCCATTGAAAAGATAGGATACGCAATTGACGTAAGGGGATCTGTGGTATGGAAAAGTCGCGGCTGGAAAGTGAGCGTTAGACCCTTTCCTGACTGACTCCAAATACCGGCGGTAGCCTAAAACCAGCGTTAGGAGCCTCTAACGCTGGTTTTGACGGCTACCGCCAAACTCTAAATCTAGGCCTTTGTTTTTAGTGTAAGGCAGGTAAGGTTTTATTTTACAGGTAACTTTGTATTTATTTTACCTATGTAGTTATTAAATAGTTAATAACTATTTACTAACTAGTCTACCTAGTTAAAATAAATACAAACTTACCTGTGAAATAAAAATAAATCCTAAAATAGCTTTAATATAACTATTAGTTATTTTGTAGCTAGCTTAGGTTTTATTTCATGGGTAAGTATGTATTTAGTTTTAAATAGGAATTATTTAGGTAATAATTGTAAGGTTTATTTAGATTTATTTTATTTATATTTAAGTTAGGGGGTGTTAGGGTTAGGGTTACGCTAGGGTTAGACTTATGCTTAGGGTTAGGGTTAGGATTAGGGATTAATAAATTTATGTAGTGATGTGGGAGGCCAGAGGTTTAGGGGTTAAAAGTTTAATTTAGTATATTTCGTTGTGGGGGGCTTGCGGTTTAGTGGTTAATAGGTCTATTATAGCAGCGGTGTGGGCGGACGGCAGTTTAGGGGTTAATAGGTTTATTATAGTGACGATGATGTCAGGAGCGGCGTAATAGGGGTTAATTTTTTTTTTAGTGGCAGCGATGTCCGGAGTAGCAGATTAGGGGTTAATAAATTTATTAAAGTGTTTGCGATGCGGGAGGGCCTCGGTTTAGGGGTTAATAGGTAGTTTATGGGTGTTAGTGTACTTTTTAACACTTTAGTTATGAGTCTTATGCTACAGCTTTGTAATGTAAAACTTATAACTACTGACTTTAGATGGCGGTACAGATCTTGTGGTTGTAGAGTGTACCGCTCACTTTTTGGCCTCCCAGACAAACTCGTAATACCGGCGTTAAGGATGTCCCATTGAAAAAGGACTTTTTTAAAAGTGTGGTACTGATGTTGCGTGACGGCCAAAAAGGTGTGCAGTACACCTATACCTACAAGACTTGTAATAGTGGCGTTAGGGAAAAAGCAGGATTATGAAGCATAACAATGCTTTTTCACTCATAACGCAAAACTCGTAATCTAGCTGATTGAAACTTGTCAATGAGCAAATTTAAACTAATTCAAATGATTTTGCAGAGCGTGTCTGGCTCCTATCTATGGGACAGTGAAAAAAGAAGGATATGTCTCCTGGTAGTCATAAAGTTCTACTTGGACCATCAGAACAGATAACAGAGATATATAGACTTTCACTCTTTCGGCTGGATTACAAGTTTTGCGGTAAGAGCTGCTCGGTGCTAACTTGCAAGTTATTGTCATCGCTCACCTCCCTATAGTGCTGCTATTTCAGGAGTGCAGAAACCCTGCGTTAGCAGGCAAGAAGTGAGCGTAGAGCAAAATTGAGCTTCATACTGCACATCAATACCAGTGCTGCTGTGCACGATTTTCCCATAGACATCAATGGGGAGAGCCGGCTGAAAAAAAGCTTAGCCTAACACCTGCAATAAAGAAGCGTAAAGCTCCATAACGCAGCCCCATTGATTCCTAAGGGGAAACAAAATTTATGTTTACACCTAACACCCTAACATAAACCCCGAGTCTAAGCACCCCTAATCTGCCGCCCCCGACATCACCGACACCTACATTATACTTATTAAACCCTAATCTGCCGCCCCCAATGTCGCTGCCACCCACCTACACTTATTAACCCTTAATCTGCCGCCCCCAATATCGCCGCCACCTACATTAAACCAGTGACGTGCGGTGAGATGAAAGACTGGTGAGGCAATCTCCAGAGAAACACACACATAGGGGCCTATCTATCAAGCTCCTAAAGGAGCCTGACGGCCCGTGTTTCTGGCGATTTCTTCAGACGCGCCAGAAACAGCAGTTATGAAGCAGCGCTGCTCCATAACCTGTCTGCCTGCTCTGAGCAGACGGACACACATCGCCGGAAACCAACCCGATCGAGTATGATCGGGTTGATTGACACCTCCCTGCTGGCGGCCCATTGGCCGTGAGTCTGCAGGGAGCGGCGTTGCACCAGCAGCTCTTGTGAGCTGCTGGTGCAATGCTGAATACGGAGAGCGTATTGCTCTCCGCATTCAGCGAGGTCTGGCGGACCTGATCCGCACTGTCGGATCCTGTCCGCCAAACTTTGTTAAATAGAGGCCATTAAGTATATATATATTCTCTCTCGCTCTCTCTTTCTCTCTAACTCTCTCTTTCTATTTCACTCTCTCTTTCTCTCTCTCTCTCTATCTCTCTCTCACTGTCTCTCTCTCTTTCTCTTTTTCTCTCTCTCTCTCTCTCTCTTTCTCTCTCTCTTTCCCTCACATTCTCTCTCTCACACTCTCTCTCTTTCTCACTCTCACTCTTTCTATCTCTCCTAACATACAACAGCATACTAAATAATCTCTCTTTCTCTCTCACTCTCTCTTTCTCTTTCACTCTCTCTCACTCTCTCTCTCTCACACACTCTCTCTCTCACTTTCTCTATCTCTTTCTCTCTCTTTCTCTCTCTCTCTCTCTCTCTCTCTCTCTCTCTTTCTCTCTCTTTCCCTCACATTCTCTCTCTCACACTCTCTTTCTCACTCTCACTCTTTCTATCTCTCCTAACATACAACAGCATACTAAATAATCACAGCCAGCAGTGTATAGACAAAAATGTCAAACAATTAAAGACAACCTGAACCTGTCCCTCTTTGTGCTCACTTACTGGTAGGTAGGGTAATAAATCCAGCCCTGACTGAACTTTTTCCTTGTCTGCTGCATTCCTCATTACCAAGTCAGTAACCTTTTATAAAGTCTTTTACATCTCATAGGTCAGCACTGGTGTTTACAACCTGGTCCAGTAATGAGGAATGCAGTATGTTGAGAGCAGACAATTAAGCAGTTCAGGTCCCTCCCCCCACACTACCGTTAGTTCAGAGAAACAGCTCTGCATTTATCCCAGATCTCTCTGCATCTATCTCCCACATTTTCCAGCATTTCTGTAACACACTGAAAAGGGCTGTGATCAGAAGCACTGAGATAGAAATGATTTAGAGTGGGATATCGCATACCACAGTTCCTGCAGCAGCCTTGACTGACACAGAAGCTCTGTTAGTGTCACGGACAGTTTTCTACTGACAGCTGTAAAGGTGGGAGATAGATGTAGAGAGATCTGGGATTTCCTTGGATCTGCAGTGCAATGTGATTGTGATTAGCCCCTGACAACGTCATCATGACATTCTCATACTTTTTAGCCACATTCACCATCATCACAAAGAGCATAGAGTTAAAGCAAACTACAAAGGGTTAAGTAGCATACTTTAATATTTAACAAGATTATGCACTTTCCTTATCAGATCAATAGTCAACCAAACTCTACTCACTGGCTCAAGTTGTGCATCATCGAAGAGCTTGCTGGAAAGGATCCAAATTGGGCTTTTAGGCGGCTGGGACAAAAAAAAATATTATACACAGACAGGATCACAACCAGAATGCTCCTAGGACTTAGAGCCTCAGCCTAGCCTAGTAAGTTAATTAAAACCCCGGAGAAATACGAGCTAGATCCCCACCACGTATCTTGTCCATTTTTTATAAGGACACAATTACTTAACAATCTCACTAACTGAACTTCGTGCCTCCGCGCCTCTCTGTCTCTCTCTTCCCCGCCTACTATGATCATGATGAAAGAGAGAGCCGGGTGCTGATTGGCTGGCCTCTGGCAGAGGCTACCAATAGACATAGCCTCTATTGAGCTGTATGGCCTGCGCGTTAAGCACCACTGGGTGGCAGTCTTTAGCAATGCTCCTCTAACACATCCATATTGTGCAAAGGAGGGGCAGCAGAACGGTTCACAGCCTCTCCTTTGCACAATATGGAATCTTGATGGAGATGGCTAATATGCTTATGCTAAGTATATTTTTTTCATGGCGGCAGAGGGCTGAGAGGGCTGGGGGGGCACATTAGGATACAAAAAAATATATATATTATAACTTAGAAATTATTATTATTATTATTATTATTTAATTATTAATAAAGTGTAATTACACACATAGGACAAGGGAGGCGCTGCCTCCGCTGCCTCCTATGATGGCACGTTACTACATTAAACTTATTAACCCCTAATCTGCTGCCCCCAACATCGCCGACACCTACATTATATTTATTAACCCCTAATCTGCCACCCGCAATGTCGCCGCCACCTACATTACACCTATTAACCTCTAATCTGCCACCTACATTACACCTATTAACCCCTAACCCTAAGTCTAACCCTAACCCTAACACCCACTAACTTTAATATAATTAAAATAAATCTAAATAAAAATTACTATTATTACCTAAATAATTCCTATTTAAAACTAAATACTTAACTAATAGTTACATTGTAGCTAAAAAACCTAACACTAACCCCCAAAGATCCACTTACAGTTTTTGAAGACCCAACATCCATCCTCAACGAAGCGGCAGAAATCTTCATCCAAGCAGCAAGAAGTCCTCAATGAAGCCAGGAGAAGTCTTCATCCAAGCAGGCCGTAGTATTCAACCAAGCCGGCAGAAGTCTTCATCCAGACGGCATCTTCTATCTTCATCCATCCTGCGTGGAGCGGCTCCATCTTCAAGATATCCAGCACGGAGCATCCTCTTCTTTCCACAGCGACTGAAGAATGAAGGTTCCTTTAAGGGACGTCATCCAAGATGGCATCCCTTAAATTCTGATTGGCTTATAGAATTCTATCAGCCAATCGGAATTAAAGGTGAAAAAATCCTATTGGCTGATGCAATCAGCCAATAGGATTGAGCTTCAATCCTATTGGCTGATCCAATCAGCCAATAGGATTGAACTTGCATTCTATTGGCTGTTCCAATAAAAAAAAGAGCTAAATTCCCTTTTCAGGGCAATGCTCATCCAAATGCCCTTTTCAGGGCAATGGGGAGCTTAGTTTTTGTAGATAGGATTTTATTTGGGGGGTTTGGTTGTGTGGGTGGTGGGTTTTACTGTTGGGTGGTTGTTTGTATTTTTTTTTACAGGTAAAATAGCTGATTTCTTTGGGGCAATGCCCTGCAAAAGGCCCTTTTAAGGGCTATTGGGAGTTTAGTTTAGGGTAGGGTTTTTTTATTTTGGGGGGCTTTTTTATTTTGATAGGGCTATTAGATTAGGTGTAATTAGTTTAAATATTTGATAATTTCTTTTTTTTTTGCAAAGTTTAATATGCAGATGTGAACATTTTCGGGGGTTTAGCCCCTTCTTCAGACATACATAGAAAAAACAAGCTAACTTACCCCAATACCACCTACCAAATTTTAGTGAAACCACCATAGCCCACGCTCTCCCGTGTAGGGGTGCCACCCACTGAAATTAGATTCTCGCCATTGCCCTATATGAGGTGGTTTGTGTATAAATATGTACCCATATGATTGTAATTTTGAATAGTTGAATAGTATTAGTAGATTATTTTCTTTTCTAATGTGACATAACATTCACTATACAGCTTCCTATATATACTATCCCCTATGAATATAGGTGTCTCTTACCTGGAGTACAGATATTACATGCCATTAACCTAACTGGGGTGGTCTCCATGGAGTTCCTAGCATTCCCATTGGTCAGTTCCCCTGTAGCCAGCATGATGTTTACGGTTGCCATAACAACCAGCCTATACTGAATAGGTATGCTTTGCCGGGCTGTTTCTAGACTCATAGCTAGGGATATACTCATGATATGGATCCTGATTCATTGTTCACTGTATTTATTTTATTGGAACAGCCATGTGTATATAATGTTGCCCATGAAGCTATTTTGTATCCGTCTTTTCTATTGCCTGATGAAACGACCGACCTAATGGTCGAGAAATGCATTGCAAAAGAGAATAAATCATTGTTTTTATTATACATTTTGGAAGTTGTTTTATTCGCTTACCTGGTTTTGCATTGGTTCTCACTAGTCCCTGTTGATTAACTGTTTTGCCTGCTGGAAAACCAGTTGGAGACTTCGGAAGTTTCCTCTTGATCACCTAGGATCGTTTATCAGTGTACTTGCTGCTGAAATCACTAGCCTGCTCTTAAGCACCGGTCACAGCACGGTGCAACGATATCTGGTGAGCCTTACATCATCTGCAAGTTTACATATTTACCTGTACGATATACACTATGAGGTGCCCTCTTTTCTTGTCTCCATATTCACAGATTGCCCCACACACCGGGTTCTTAAGTGGAGCAGCCTCCTTTTCTATTCCACTTTGGGAGGAACACAAACTTCATCTTTTGTCATCCTTTGGAGATCACAAACTTTAACAGACACCCCGACTGGCACAAAAGGATTTTCTGACTAAAATTTCAGCACACCATTGACTTTTATTGTATTTTTATTTTTTACATATTTTTTATATTTTAGCATTTGCACAACGTATTAACAATGATTTTTTTGCACACATGTTGCTTTATTTGTGACTAGTGCATCCCCTTAGAATACCTGTGCGGGTTTCTGTTTGTTTTGTGTTTTCTATAGGTGTTTTGGGGTAGACGTCACCGTTTGAAATTACGTTAGTGAGATTGATCTCATCACATTATCTCACCATAGTGGTTATACCATTCACAATTTTTGGCAGATCACACATATTTTGAGAGTCCACACACACCTTTCACATTTTTTATTGTATAGTGAATGTTTATTTAATTCTCGGTTGTTCCAATTTATTCACCATGTTGAATGTTGTTTATTTTATTATTTGTTCACACTACACCCGATTTGTAGTTTGATTCACTGACCACTTCAGGGTTGCTCATATATCTGTTCATTCTTTTATTTCTATGCAAATATTATTTTCCATACATTATTGTTACCATTTTTTTTTAACGGTTTTTATTGATAAATTCAGAGATAAAGAAAAAGACAAAGACAAGTGGGACCATATACTTACCAATATTACATCTAGCTGTATGGTGCAGGCAACCCAAATGACTACACATCGTGTCATAGCCAGTTTGGGAAAAGTGTCTTGTCCCAGAGTTGTAGTTTTTCTAAAGTCAATATGTTACCTTGTTCAATTGTGAAATACAATATACCATTTCTCAGACTATATTTTGGTCTGTTAAGAGTATGTGTGCTGCATATAGGTACTGTAGGTCCGGGTTCTCACTTATTGGAAGTAGTGGTGAATATATGGAAGAGATTTGTGGGTTTGTGGCCATAATCTTGTCCCACTCCCTAAAAGTTTCCGACATGGTTGGATAGTGAAATATCATGTCTGGTCGTTTTCTAGGTTCTGTCCAGGCCTGAGTCGCTACATTACCCCTTTTCAGTATATAGTTATCTAATTGAACCCATGCTTTTTGATCCGAGTTGTGGCTCGATTCCATAATGTGTTGCAGTGTAATAGCTTTCCTATAAAGAGACAAATTGGGGACTCCCAGTCCCCCCCCTCCCCCTGAGCAAGCAACATAGTCTGTCTCCTCACTCTATTTCTCTTTCCATGCCCTATGAAGCTATCTATAAGTGATTGTAGTTGTGGGATGAATTTTTTGGGCATGGGGATGGGCAAGGTTTGGAATAAATATAATATGCGAGGCAGGATATTTATCATCTTGATAATCCCCACTCTGCCCAGCTAAGATAGGGGTTTATTGTTCCAAGAATTCAAGTCTCTAGCGATCTCGTTTTCTAGGTGGGCGTAATGGTATGAGAATAGATTATTGGGGATATCAGTAAGATAGATGCCTAGATATTTGAGTTTGGATGTGGCTACTGTAATATGGAATTTTGAAGCTAATTGGTCGACAAGTTGAGGGGGTGATGAGACATTGAGTAGTTCAGATAGTTAAGGTTAAGGTGAAAGTTGGATATTTGGCCATATTTTTGTAGTTCCATTAGCAATTCTAGTATAGCAATTCTAGTATTGTAGTGTCAATATTAGATAGTGTGAAAAGTATATCGTACATACATGATAAGCATTCGGATTGGAGTACAACGAGAAGACCATATGTAATAATGGTTCACCAAAATTCATCTTGGTCATTACCTGCCTGAGATAGAGCCAATCCACTCTATCAAAGGCCTTCTCGGCACCTGTTGAAAAGAGTGAGATGGGGAGAGAGTTATGTTTGGAGAAATTTATAAGATATTGTATTCTGATGGTGTTGTCTTTAGCCTCACGCCCGGGGACGAAGTCTACTTGGTCAGTGGATATTAGCTTTGGGAGGATTTTATTTAGTCTATTGCCCAATGTTTTTGCTAAAATTTTCACGTCCGTATTCAAAAGAGGAATTGGGACTAAGTTACTTGGGTTATCCGGTGGTTTGCCTGGTTTAGGTAATACGGAAATGTGTGCCTCAAGCATTCGTTGTGGCAATGTCTTAGTTTTAGTCAAGTCATTAAAAAGGGTAAGAAGGTGTGGAACAAGAAGGGTTTTATAAGTTTTGTAGTATTTAGGGGTGAATCCATCAGGTCCCGGACATTTCCCAGATGGAATGTCCTTTATAGCTTCTGCGATTTCAGTATCTGTATTTGATAAGTCCAGGGTGGACGACTCATCTTTAGTGAGAGTTCTAAGGGGCAAGTCTTTTAGGTAGTCTGTCATGAGTGATTGTCTAGTGGCATTCTGTGGTCTAGTGGTGATGTCAGAGACAGGGTTTAGGTTGTATAATGACTGATAGTATTGGCAAAATACATTTGCTATACCTTTGCTATCTTTGACCACTCCAGTGTCGCCTACCCTAAGGGAGTGGATGAATGATTTATATTTTTCCGCTGTATAGATCTGGCTAATAGTTTGCCGGGCTTGTTCCCCTCATCATAATAAAGTTGGCGAAGGTATAAAGCTTGTCTTTGAGAATCAACTGTGAAATTATTGAGTGGTTAAGCTTGTTGAGTTCTCTTGTGGCAATTGACCTTTTGCCAGGGCTATTCAATTCCTTGACATTTATTGTGGTTAAGGTTATGGTGTGATCAGACTGGATGGGTAATTTGGGATATGCCATAACCGGAGACAGTGTGGTCCCTGGGGAAAGGGAATGTGAGAGATAGGGAAGGGTTGGTGAAGGAGGTCAGTGTTCAGGTGGGTAGGTTGTGGGAGAGGGGTATGTAATATCTAAAAATTGTAGGATTTGCAAAAGTGGGAGGGAGAAGGGGTATTGTATAGCGTGGGAGTGGTAGAGTAGAGATACTCAGTGGTATACCAAGAAAACAGAAATAAGGACAAAGATGTCAATGGGGATGTGTCTCCGTGGCACAGGTGTGCTATATATTGTAACTTTAAGGTTATAGAGGCAGATATAATCCCTGTTCTCTACGTGTAGCACATAGGAAATTTAACTATGTTGGTGTTTTAATCTGCGACAGAGTGGGCCTGGGGGGACAGCAGTCATTGTGTGTAGCATTATTATATATAGGCACACAGAAAAGTGAAAGGAGGAAACGAAACATAAGGCAAACAACAAATCAAACTATAACAGGTTTAAACATTAACATCTATGTGCAGCACAATACAACTATTTATTAATTTCTCTAAGCCCAACCTGCCAGTCCATTATGCACATCTAAACATTCGTCAATCTGTAAAACTATAGGGTTGGTGTTGGGAAACTTTAAAACTGCACATAACTATAGCATGACAACATTCCTACTTGGGTCTAAATCTTTGTAACGTCACCTGCCAGTCTGTAGGACTTGCTTTGTATTTGGAAGGTTCAACTTCAGACCACCCTGCCGCCCATCTTAATGACAATATTGTCCCAGCATTGTCCCGATAAGTATACAGGTACTTGGCAGTAAAAACCTGAGATCTCTTAGCATAAATGTTCTCTGTTACCTTTCCTACCGCTGATAGTCCCTGATGAAGCAAGCTACTCCAGGGAATGGAGATGTGCCCTATGTGGGCCTTTCTGAGTCCTCCAGTGTTGTTGTCAGCTGGGAGTCATTGTTTGAGAAAGATGGAGACCATGGCATTTCAATTGAAAGTTCTCAGCAAAATTGTGGGAGATCATTTCTGTGCAATATATCACATTCTTATTGTCCTTTGAGGCAATGATAGCCACAGGAAAACCCCATCTGTATGGTATCTTGTTAGCTTGCAATCTAGAGGTGATATGTGATATGGATCTGCGCTTCTGCAACGTTACTGGACTCAGATCACATTTGTATTGGCATGCCGGCATGCTGGAGTGGTTGTTTTGCCTTGGAGTTGCATAGTATATCCTCTTTGTCTTGGAAGTTGAGCAACTTGAGGATAATATCTTGTGGTGGGGCTTTAGGGGGTGCCCTGGACCGCAGCACCCTATGCGCTCTTTCAATAGGGATGTCTGTTGAGTTCTAAGTTCTTTTGATAGTCCGGAAAAGGCTTTGGAGGTATCCTTCCAGTGCAGTAGGGGAGACAGACTCTGGGACACCTCTCACTCGCAGATTATTACAGCGGCTGCAATTGTCCAGATCTTCTATTTTGTCATTCAGGGACTGAATTAAACTATTCTGAGATGTCACTTTCGTGGTGAGCTGTGATAGATTGGTAGAAGTTGATGTTTGTTCGTCGTAGACCACCGTGATCCTGTCTTTCAGTGAGGATATATCTTTATGGAGCTCTTAATATAATGTGCATACCTTGTGCATTACTACCTGTATGTCCTCCTTAGACTATAGGTGACTGAGGTCCTCTTTAGTAACATAATTTGGGGTAGAGTGTCAGCATTACGTGCTTCTGCCATTGTGGACTGTTGGTCACTTGTGGCTTGGCCCGTGGATTCAGGTCCCTGTTGTTCTGTTATTAGTGCTTTTCTCCCCTCTATTTTGCTTCTTATTGGGCATCCCAGAGTATGTTGTTAAAAGTATCAGACAGTCAGTGTAATGCTTTTCTAAGGAGGTAATAAGAAGGTATGCTATAACCGTGTTTTCCTGCACTGGGAGGATCAGTGGGGAAGTTTCCAGGCAGACTGAAGTGCGTTGCTCTGTGAGTGAAGGTCTGATAAAGTTTACCGCCTTATTGGGGGCAGGATATTATTTACTGTGTAGATTTAAGCTTGTTCTGCCTGTGTAGGTAAAAAAGTGTATGCCCCAGAGGTAATGGTGGTTTGTATTAAAGGGTTTGTTATCTTTGGCTTAGGGCTTAGTATTGAGGGCTTGATTATTCGGCCCTGTTCCGGTCTTAGCGTGTGTCCTGTGTCTTTAGCAACAGAGTTAGTCTATGTAAGTTTTTATTCTCCTCTGGGCCTCCCACGTGGCTGATGTCTGCCCTCCCCGCAGTTACTTTCAAATGGACTAATGCCTTTTATTTGCCCTTTATGATCCGTCACAGTCCCACCTTTGTTTTGTAATCTGGTATTTTACAAGGTATTTTTTATGTACCTGGGCCGCTGCTTGTATTGAGTGATCGTGTACTGCTTTTCGCCGACCGCCTCTCTGATTACTGTGAGTCGTCCTATGCGACCCGATCTGCCCAGAGCCTGCCTGTTCCATTATTGCTTTGCAGCTGCGGTCATGGATGTCTATCCTTTGCCGATGTCAGGACTCGCCTTTGGTGTGCTCCGCCTGCCACAGTCTTACTTGTTGATGGTACCGCTCCAGGCTAGTGATGTGTGCCTCTCTTATGTTCTGTAGAGCCTAGGCTGCATATCATCTGTTGTCTTCCTGTCCCCTTAGTTCAATGCCGCTGTCACCAGATGTGGTCTTTGTTATTCCCTGTCTGCCGGGTGTTGTTGTAGGTATCAATAGAGTTCCTACATGCTCTTTTAACACACTTTTTGTGCCATGGAGCTCAGGAGCTCTAGTACAAAGCTGCCATCGGCCTGCGTGGCTAAGCTCCACCCCCTATTTTTACCATTTTATAGTGAAATGTGTTTTAATTGTTTATTTGACTAATGTTAGACAGCCAATTTATATACTATTTTGTTGATTGGATATTACTTATTCGGATGCCTACTGTTGGGGCAAGGTCAGAATATAACTTGACAATATTATCCATTTATCTACACAACACACTGACCACATTTTGTAGTTCACTGACACTTCACGTTATCACATATTGGTCATTATAAATATATTCCCCTGCTCTCCAACAGAACACACATAACAATATCAATATGCAATCTAGAGAAGAAAGAAGCACTAAAAGATTAGGCTTTAACCTATCGGGGAATAGTTCCATCTCCAACACTACCATAAACACCAATGATATCAGACTCATGTGAGATCTCTTCTATCTTTTAGAAGAAGAGATCAATAAAGAACATAGACACTGGTGGGATCTGACCACCTTGGAGAAATACACAGAAATTAAATACATTCTAAGAGGACTTCGTATCCTTAAACATTGTTCATTTAAAGACGACCCTGATCTCTTAAAAAAAGTGGTATGATGCTCTTAGTGAATGTTCATTTAATTTAATTAATATCTTGATTGGACATAGATGGAAATTGTTCCAAGAATGCAATACTAATATAGAGAAGATTTAGAAAGATCTTATTGTCTATCAACAAAACACAGATTATGCAAAAATAGCTAAAGACATTAATGAATGTACTGAGAGATATCAAGAAAATATTGTAAACATAAAAAAATTAAAAATTACAGAGAGACCATGGGAACTACACTAGGGATTGTGTCTATACCTTCAACCGCAAGAATAACACACCCCGTACACATAGGGACACACATAATGGTCAAGAACCACAGAATGGATGGAAAAAAGTTCAATACAACAGGGGCAATAGATTTAGAGGCCCCCGAGATTCCAATACCACAAGCCATTATGCAAACAGAATTCCCTCTCATGAAGAGAATTCCTCAAACAATTGGTCAAATAAAAATATTTCACATACTAACAATCACAAAACACATTGGCAAAATAGATATAAAAATTATCATAACAATGCCAGAATTAATTATTCACATAAACTGACAACACATCAATCTTAATCATTTAAACCTACCTCTTGTCAAACATTTCAAGCACAAAGGCACAATGGTCACCAACAATACAACTATAACTCCAATGATGGGAACACATGGAAAATTAGAATAACATTAGACCTAAATCATTTGAGAATAGTCCGCAAATTCCACACTCTTGGTTGAACTACAATCAACTCAACTCCCGTCCACATAATCACAATCATCCTCATTCATACCCGAGTAATGAATATACACCTCACTCAAAAATCAAGACTATGAACATCATACCCACCACAACAGATTCAGTCCCCTTGCATCAGGATCAAAGGATCAGGAAATAGATCAGAATAAATCACACACCACAGATTCTCCTTCTTTTTTAGGGGCTGGTCTAAGTTTGAGAATAGAAGGGCCCACCATGAGATTAGGAAAAAGACTCCACTATTCAGAAAACGACACTCAAGAGGCCCTTACCGCCAAAAAAGCGGAATTATCCAGATTAGATTTTTAATCTCTCTTCATATTCTCTTTCAATTGAGGAAAAAAGAATATTCAAGAGGGGTCTGTCCTACTGCCCGTCCAATTCCCACAACATTTTTGATATCTTTGTTGATATAAACAATTTCACCCGCAAACTAACCCTTCAGAAATATTTTGCAAACAAAAAACTTAAAAACGATAGAACCAATTTGACAGATTCACAATTGATACTAACCAATTCCATGCCAGCAAACAAAAACACCCCTTGTGTTGTGTCTAATGTTGATAATCTTACAACACATTTATTTGATGAATTTATACACACAACAGTTAAAAATAAGTCCAATTTCAATCCTACAAACACATCTAACCAATATATTGAACTCTATCACAATATGGTATTGGAAGATTTAGAAAAGATGTTGAAATCCCAAAACAAAAATAAATATTTTATGAATCTTAGGGAGAAGAAAGCTTTGGTAAATATGCAGAATAATCCTAATCTCATAATTTGTGATGCAGACAAGGGAGTAGGGATCATTATACAAGATTTACAAGATTACTTTAGGGAAGCAGAAAGGATTTTAGGTAACAGAGATTATTACCTTATATTACAGAGTGACCCCATCTCCATCTATCTTCAGACTTATTCCCTGCTAAATGAAAAGGGTTCTAATTTGGGCATACTAAATAAAAACGAAAAGGATTTTTTAAAAATATCCAATCCCAGTATAGCTCATTATTATCATTTGATCAAAGTCCATAAGGACATCTATAATCCACTGGGTCGCCCAATCATCGCAGGCATTGGTAATTTGACATACAATTTATCATATTGCATTGACCAATTTTTACAGAAATATGTTAGTACCTTACCATCTTACATTAGAAATAGTACACATTTATTACAATTAATTAGTAAGATTATTATTACAGATAAAAAATTACTATGGATAACATGTGATGTTAGCTCTTTATATTCTAACATTACCCACAAATTGGGTATCACAGCCATTTCCCATTTTCTAGAACAAGACATGTATTTGCCCACACTCCAGAAATCGTTCCTTTTTGAAAGCATTAATTATATTCTGAAACATAACTACTTTATCTTTCAAGATCGATTTTACTTAAAAATCAAAGGTACGGCCATGGGGACTAGGTTCTCCCTTAGTTTCGCCAACCTCTTCATAGGCTTTTTTGAAGAAAGGTATATTTACCAAAGGAACTTTGGGGTGAACCTGGTCTTTTATGGTCGTTACATAGACAGTTTGATTTTCATCTGGGATGGTGATAAAATATCAGCTGATCTATTTATTTCTCATTTAAACTTTAACACCATGGGTATGTCATGAACACCTCAATTCCACCTTAAGTTAATCTCTTATACTTCACATACCACCTTATAAATCAATTAACTTCTTCAGAATTCCTATATAACCTTCCTACTCCCATAAACCTTTGCTGGTTTATTGAAGCTTACTACCCAAAGCCTCCAGCTTACTACTTGTTGTCTTTGACGAACAATCACTTGTACTGTGATCCTCCGTGCTATCTGTAAGTTTTATCTCTCTGAATTCAAGCTGTGACGTCACCCGCTCTCCAGCCACGGCTCACGCCTTCCTTCCAAGATACACTGAAGCCTTGTTCTCCTCCTCTATTCAACGTGTCATGCTGCCTTAAGTGAAATCTGTCAGCCCCTTACGGCTTATCCGCAGCTCCTCACGCTGCACTACAAACAACTACGCTAACGGATAAAGAGCCTACAGACAGCACTTAAGATCCTTCGCTGCTACTCACTCACAGCTGCCAGAGCCAGGTTCCGTATGCACTGATATTGTTGTCACCATTCTTTCAGAACTAAACAGTATTGCTAAATTGTGTTACTAAGAGGACCTACACACAATACCAGTTCAGTCATTATCTGCCACTCTATACAAGATGCATATGGAGTAAAAGTCTGTGCTATACATTTGCTACTTACCGATAAGAATCAATTCAGGGGTTAATGTGTTAAAGCCACAGTACCTGTAAAGTAGTATAACGTTTTCCTCTGCTCATATATGTTAAAGCTTGAATGTTTATAGTCTATAGATCCTAGCCTGTCATTCAATTCTCTTGAGCCTTTATTATTTACCTTGTATTATTTCTCATAATATTGTGGTAAAAGTTCTGGGCGACATAACTCCAGGTGATTAAGACATTGTCTCCTACTAGCAGACAAACTTAGTTACTTGACACAAACAAATATTTTTAGAGAATATCTGAGCCTTACATAATAAACCAGCCCTATATACATAAAATGGAGCCCACTGATCTGACCCCACAAATTCATACTCTTAACCAGCGCTTAGACAACCTGACTCAGGCTTTTAGAGAACTACAGGTAGAAAACCAGAGTCTCAAAGCCTGCTTAAGGGAAGCACTGTCAAACAGGAACACTGGTACCGATCACCAGGCTGAACCCCAGGTTTCTTACCCAGAGAAGTTTTCTGGAGATCGCTCCTCTTTTAGGCAATTCAGGAATGTCTGCCTCTTGCTGTTTGACTTACGTCCAAGGACCTATGCAACCGATAGGTCCAAGGTACTAACCATACTCTCCTATCTCAGGGGAGAACCAAGGGCCTGGGCAGACTCATTTTATGAGACCCAGGACCCCATACTAAATTCTCTGGATGCCCTCTTAAAGGCATTGTCTGGCCTTTACCATGACCCCTACCGCCAAATAACTGTGGAGAGTAAACTCAGAAACTTAAAGCAGTAGAGGAGTATATTACCCGATTCAAGATCTTGGCCAGAGACTCTCTCTAGAATGAGGTTTCTCTAAAAAAACAATATCGCCTCGGACTAGCAGAGGAAATCAAGGACGAGCTTGCCAGGATTGGAATAACGGATCGCCTTGACGACCTCTATGCCCTCACGACTACTATTGACTGCCGTCTTAGAGAGAGGAAGCAGGAAAAAAACCTTCTACAGCTCCTGTACGCAGAGTACTTCCTACCCCACCGGCCCCTAGTCCACCACCAGAACAAACCATGGACATCAGTTTTGTTAGGGGTTCACTTACCCCGCAGGAGAAGGCTAGACGCCGTACATTGAACTTATGTATGTATTGCGCAGGCACTGACCATGCTGTAAAGGATTGTCCTCTCTTGCTGAGACAGAAGATAGGTAAAATACCTAACATAAAACACTGTTTCCACACTAAAACCTCTGCTACTGCTTATCTTACCATTCCCTTGCTTTTGCAGTGGGATCGACACAGGATAGAGTGTAACGCCATCATCGATACTGGCGCATGCGCCAACTTTATTGATTTACGTTTGGTAAAAGTTAATAAAATACCTTTTTTGTTTAAAAGCACACCGTTACCTCTTAAAGTCATTGATGGTTCACACTTAGCATCCGGTCCTGTCTCTCAGCAAACTATTCCTCTATTTGTTTCATCTCCCCCTGGTCACACTGAAACCATCACTTTTGACATCATTTCTTCTCCTATATACCCTATTGTTCTGGGAATCACTTGGCTTCAACTACACCAACCTCTGGTACATTGGGATACCCTCACACTGTCTTTTTCTTCTCCGTACTGTACCTCAACTTGTTTTCCAAATACTCATTTGCTCACCACAACTCCATCTCCTATTCCTGCACAATATCTTGATTTTTCTGATGTGTTCAATAAAACAGAAGCCGAGTCATTACCTCCTCATAGGCCATATGATTGTCCCATAGACCTACTTCCCGGGTGAACCATCCCTTATGGCCATATCTATCCTCTTTCTAGACCAGAGTTGGCACATCTAAAAACTTACATACTACTGATAATCTGAAAAAAAGGTTTCATCTGGCCTTCCACCTCCCCTGCCGGTGCTGGCATATTTTTTGTCAAGAACAAGGATGGGTCCTTACTCCCGATAATCGATTATCGGGAATTAAACAAGCGTACTAAAAAGAACAGGTACCCCCTACCTCTCATCCCAGAGTTGATCGAGAGGTTGAGAGGTGCTACTATATTCACTAAACTGGATCTTAGGGGTGCCTATAACCTTGTTAGAATAAGGGCCGGAGACGAGTGGCTGACTGCATTTAGGACCAGGTAGGGTCTTTTTGAATATACAGTTATGCCATTCAGGTTATGCAATGCTCCGGCAACATTCCAGAATTTCATTAACGACATCTTTAGGGACATCCTTGACACTTTCTTGGTGGTCTATCTTGACGACATTCTTATCTATTCCTCCTCTTTCTCTGAACATGTCACACACGTGAGGTTAGTGTTATCCAGGTTACAGACTCATAAACTGTACGTCAAGTTGGAGAAGTGCCTCTTTCATGTTAATGAAGTATCTTTCCTTGGCTACCGTATCAGCAAGAGCAAAGTCTTGATGGAGGATAGTAAAATCTCTGCCATAACCACTTGGCCTAAACCCTCCAACATAAAAGAAGTCCAGCGTTTTTTAGGCTTCGCCAACTTTTACCGGCGCTTCATCCGGAATTTCGCAGCCATTGCGAGACCACTTACTAACTTGACAAGGACCACTAAACCATTCTTGTGGACTCCACAGACCCAAAAAGCCTTTGATTTGCTTAAGTCACTTTTTGTCACATCTCCTGTTCTGCATATCCCCAACAGCAAAGCCCAGTTTGTATTAGAAGTGGATGCTTCCGAATATGCCATCGGTTCAGTTCTGTCTCAGAGACTGTCACCAAAGGATACACTACACCCCGTTTGCTACTTCTCCAGACTTCTAACACCTGCTGAGGTGAATTATCCTGTGGGGGAGAAAGAGCTCCTGGCAATTAAGACATCTTTTGACCAGTGGAGGCATTTGCTGGAGGGCGCGGAACAACCCGTAGTGATTTACACGGACCATAAAAACTTACAATATCTCCAAACTAGTTGCACTTTATCGGCTCGCCAGCTCAGGTGGAGCTTGTACTTTTCACAGTTTTCATTTACCATCACATATCCTGGATCGAGGAATGGTAAGGCGGACGCTCTCTTCCGTAAAGATACCAAACCTTCCTCAGCCTCACCCTTCTCAACTGTAGTTCCTATTTCATCTATAGTCGGTATTCTTTCAAGGGATTGTACTGAATTAAAAAACCAACAACAACTGGATACAACAAAGGCTACCTACCCTCTCACTCCTGATGACAACGGTATTCTATGCAATAACTCCATATATTATATACCACCATCTCTTCGTACCAAAGTCTTGTCTTTGACCCATGAATAAACTTTAGCTGGCCATTTGGGTATACACAAAACATTTGACCTTCTACAAAGGTACTTCTGGTGGCCTTCTTTGAGACTCTCATTAAAACAGTACGTTAGTTCCTGCTCCACCTGCCAAACCTGTAAATCATCTCATCAACTTCCTTTGGGTTTGTTGCAAAACTTACCCATACCTGAAAATCCATGGGCATACGTCTCCATGGATTTTATTGTTGACCTACCAAGATCTTGTGGCATGACTGTCATCTTTGTCGTTGTTGACTTATTCTTGAGGATGGCCCATTTTATTCCTACAGACTCACTCCCTACAGCACAGCAAACTGCTGAATTATTCATCAAGGAGATTGTTCATTTGCATGGTCTCCCAACTTCCATACTCAGTGACAGAGGTTCACAATTTACATCCAAATTCTGGAAATGTTTATGTCAATCTCATGGCATTCAGCAACACCTGACCACATCTTAACAAACCAATCAATGGTTGGAGCAGTACTTAAGATGCTTCTGCTCCCACAAGCATGATTCTTGGGCTTTGTTGCTCCCCCAGGCAGAATTCTCCTACAATAATACTACCAACTCTTCTACAGGTTACTCTCCTTTTTACGTCAATTCTGGTAGGCATCCACGTTTCCACCCTTTACCTCCTACAGACACTCCCTGTCCACAAGTTAACGATTTGGTCAATTCCATTAAACAAACCTATACTGTTATTCAAGAGAACATCAAACGAGCACAGGCCATTCAAAAGAGATCCTACGATCTACGCCATCATCCTCAACCTGCCTATAAGGTGGGAGACTTGGTTTGGCTCGCCACCAAAAATCTAAAACTACCTAGCCCTTGTAGGAAGTTCAATAAACTCTTTGTGGGGCCTTTCCCGACAGTTGCCATACGCAACCCTGTTACTGTTACACTTCGACTTCCAGCAAATTACCGCATTCATCCGACATTTCATGTGTCTCTGGTCAAACCCTGTGATGCCTCCCGTCAATTACCTCCTTCTACTCCGGATTCACCAACACCTGATCCTGAATACGAAGTACATTCTATACTAGACTCCCAAAGATATCGTGGAGAACTTCAGTACCTTGTCCCCTGGACTGGGTACGATTCTTCGGAGGATTCCTGGGAACCTGCAACCAACCTCTCGGCTCCCCGTCTGGTGTCTGTGTTCCATCGTCGGCATCCTGATCGTCCTGCACCTTGACACCTCCTTGAGGTTCTCTTTGGGGGGGGATGTGTCATGAATACCTCAATTCCACCTTAAGTTAATCTCTTATACTTCACATACAACCTTATAAATCAATTAACTTCTTCAGAATTCCTATATAACCTTCCTTCTCCCATAAACCTTTGCTGGTTTATTGAAGCTTACTACCCAAATCCTCCAGCTCACTACTTGTTGTCTTTGATGAACAATCACTTGTACTGTGATCCTCCGTGCTATCTGTAAGTTTTATCTCTCTGAATTCAAGCTGTGACGTCACCCGCTCTCCAGCCACGGCTCACGCCTTCCTTCCAAGCTACACTGAAGCCTCGTTCTCCTCCTCTATTCAGCGTGTCATGCTGCCTCAAGTGAAATCTGTCAGCCCCTTACGGCTTATATGCAGCTCCTCACGCTGCACTACAAACAACCATGCTAACGGATAAAGAGCCTACAGACAGCGCTTAAGATCCTTTGCTGCTACTCACTCATAGCTGCTACAGCCAGGTTCCGTATGCACTGATATTGTTGTCACCATTCTTTCAGAACTAAACAGTATTGTTAAATTGTGTTACTAAGAGGGCCTGCACACAATACCAGTTCAGTCATTATCTACCACTCTATACAAGGTGCACATGGAGTAAAAGTCTGTGCTATACATTTGCTACTTACCGATAAGAATCAATTCAGGGGTTAATGTGTTAAAGCCACAGTACCTGTAAAGTAGTATAACGTTTTCCTCTGCTAATATATGTTAAAGCTTGAATGCTTTATGTCTGCACCTAACACCCTAACATGAACCCAGAGTCTAAACACCCCTAACCTTACACGAAATAAATTAACTCTTATTAAATAAATTATTCTTATTTAAAGCTAAATACTTACCTGTAAAATAAACCCTAATATAGCTACAATATAAATAATAATTATATTGCAGCTATCTTAGAATTTATTTTTATTTTACAGACAAATTTCAATTTATTTTAACTAGGTACAATAGCTATTAAATAGTTATTAACTATTTAATAGCTACCTAGCTAAAATAAAGAGAAATTTACCTGTAAAATAAATCCTAACCTAAGTTACAATTACACCTAACACTACACTATCATTAAATTAATTAAATAAATTAACTACAAATAACTACAATTAAATACAATTACATAAACTAACTAAAGTACAAAAAATAAAAAAGCTAAGTTACAAAAAATAAAAAAAATAAGTTACAAACATTTTAAAAATATTGCAACAATTTTAAACTAATTACACCTAATCTAAGCCCCCTAATGAAATAACAAAGCCCCCCAAAATAAAAAAATGCCCTACCCTATTCTAAATTAAAAAAGTTCAAAGCTCTTTTACCTTACCAGCCCTTAAAAGGGCCTTTTGTGGGGCATGCCCAAAGAAAACTGCTCTTTTGCCTGTAAAAGAAAAATACAACCCCCAACATTAAAAACCACCACCCACATACCCCTAATCTAACCCAAACCCCCCTTAAATAAACCTAACACTACCCCCCTGAAGATCATCCTACCTTGAGTTGTCTTCAGCCAGCCGACCCACCGATGGAACCGAAGAGGAGATCCGGAGCGGCAGAAGTGATCCTCCAAGGGATGCTGAAGAAGTCTTCCATCCGAGCAGCCAATCAGATTGAGCTTGCATTCTATTGGCTGTTCTGATCAGCCAATAGAATGCGAGTTCAATCTGATTGGCTGATTGGATCAGCCAATCGGATTGAACTTGAATCTGATTGGCTGATTCCATCATCCAATCAGAATTTTCCTACCTTAATTCCGATTGGCTGATAGAATCCTATTAGCCAATCGGAATTCGAGGGACGCCATCTTTGATGACGTCCCTTAAAGGAGCCTTCATTCGTCGGTAGTCCGTCGGGGAAGAAGGATGTGGAATAAAGATGGATCCTGAAGAAGAAGATTGAAGGCCCCGCTTGGAAGATGACATCGCCGGGATGGAAGACTTCTTCAGCGCCTCTTGGAAGATGACATCGCCCGGATGGAAGACTTCTTCAGCGCCGCCTGGAGGATCACTTCATCGGATGGAAGACTTCTTCAGCGCCCCTTGGAGGATCACTTCTGCCGCTCCGGATCTCCTCTTCGGTTCCATCGGTGGGTCGGCTGGCTGAAGACAACTCAAGGTAGGATGATCTTCAGGGGGGTAGTGTTAGGTTTATTTAAGAGTGGTTTGGGTTATATTAGGGGTATGTGGGTGGTGGGTTGTAATGTTGGGGGGGGGTATTGTATGTTTTTTTTTTTACAGGCAAAAGAGCTGAATTCTTTGGGGCATGCCCCTCAAAAGGCCCTTTTAAGGGCTGGTAAGGTAAAAGAGCTTTTCTATTTGTATTTTAGAATAGGGTAGGGCATTTTTTTTATTTTGGGGGGGCTTTGTTATTTTATTAGGGGGCTTAGAGTAGGTGTAATTAGCTTAAAATTGTTATAATATTTTTCTAATGTCTGTAAATATTTTTTTATTTTTTGTAACTTAGTTCTTTTTTATTTTTTGTACTTTAGTTAGTTTATTTAATTGTATTTATTTGTAGGTATTGTATTTAATTAATTTGTTGATAGTGTAGTTTTAGGTTTAATTGTAACTTAGGTTAGGATTTATTTTACAGGTAATTTTGTAATTATTTTAACTAGGTAGCTATTAAATAGTTATTAACTATTTAATAACTATTGTACCTGGTTAAAATAAATACAAAGTTGCCTGTAAAATAAATATTAATCCTAAAATAGCTACAATATAATTATAATTTATATTGTAGCTATATTATGGTTTTTTTTACAGGTAAGTATTTAGCTTTAAATAGGAATAATTTATTTAATAAGAGTTCATTTATTTTGTTAGATTTAAATTATATTTAATTTAGGGGGGTGCTAGGGTTAGACTTAGCGTTAGGGGTTAATACATTTATTAGAGTAGCGGTGAGGTCTGGTCGGCAGATTAGGGGTTAATACTTGAAGTTAGGTGTCGGCGATGTTAGGGAGGGCAGATTAGGGGTTAATACTATTTATTATAGGGTTATTGAGGCGGGAGTGAGGCGGATTAGGGGTTAATACATTTATTATAGTAGCAGTGAGGTCCGGTCGGCAGATTAGAAGTTAATAATTGTAGGTAGGTGGAGGCGACGTTGGGGGCGGCAGATTAGGGGTTAATAAATATAATATAGGGGTCGGCGGTGTTAGGGGCAGCAGATTAGAGGTTCATAGGGATAATGTAGGTTGCGGCGGTGTACGGAGCGTCAGATTAGGGGTTAAAAAATTTTAATAGAGTGGCGGCGATGTGGGGGGGGGCCTCGGTTTAGGGGTACATAGGTAGTTTATGGGTGTTAGTGTACTTTAGAGCACATTAGTTAAGAGCTTTATGAACCGGCGTTAGCCCAGAAAGCTCTTAACTCCTGACTTTTTTCTGCGGCTGGAGTTTTGTCGTTAGATTTCTAACGCTCACTTCAGCCACGACTCTAAATACCAGCGTTAGAAAGATCCCATTGAAAAGAAAGGATACGCAAATGGCGTAGGGGGATCTGCGGTATGGAAAAGTCGCAGCTGCAAAATGAGCTTTAGACCCTTTCCTGACTGACTCTAAATTCCAGCGGTAGCCCAAAACCAGCGTTAGGAGCCTCTAACGCTGGTTTTGACGGCTAACGCCAAACTCTAAATCTAGCCGTTAGTTACTTGACACAATCAAATATTTTTAGAGAATATCTGAGCCTTACAGGGTATTAGTTTCACAGTTAACATACAAAGACAATCGATTGAATATTTAGATGAAACAAACACTATAGAATCCAAGACCTTTTCAAAGAGGTCGACAGTAACAGTTTCCTAGAATTCAAAAGCAACCATCACAGAAGTTGGATTAGAAATATACCCTATAGCCAATTTAGAAGGATCAGAAGAAATTGCAGCAAATTAGAATTTTTTTTGGACAAAGTCAAGTATTATATCAGAGATTTATAGAAAAAGGCTATCCCACACATTTACTAGACCAAGCGTTAGATAAAGCTAAAAATCTGGATTGGACAACTATTCTTCAAGAAAATCCTAAACAATCCTATAAATCCAAAACAGACATTAAATGTGGAGACATAGGGGGGTAGTTATCAACGTGTCAACTTACCTGCCTTCGCCGGCCCTATACGCCCGCCTAAGCTCGCCTCACATCGCTGCCGCGGACCTGAAAAATTTCGCCTAAGTTATCAAATAAAGCTGTCAAAAAGCCGCGGGGCGATGAGCAGCGGACTGTGAGAGTTATCACTCATCCGATCTCGCTGCTCTTCGGCTTTTTTCCAGCTTTATTGCTAGCCTGTCACTAAACACCCACACTAACTACACTGTTCTACCCCCTATACCGGCGCCCCCGGAGCCCCCCGCAACTAAATAAAGTTATTAAACCCTAAACCGCCGCTCCTAGACCCTGCCGCAACTCTGATAGATGTATTAACCCCTAAACCGCCGCTCCTAGACCCCGCCGCAACTCTGATAAATGTATTAACCCCTAAACCGGTACAATAGCTATTAAATAGTTATTAACTATTTAATAGCTTACCTAGCTAAAATAAAGAGAAATTTACCTGTAAAATAAAAACTAACCTAAGTTACAATTACACCTAACACTACACTATACTTTAATAAATTTTTCCTATTTAAAACTAAATACTTACCTGTAAAATAAACCCTAATATAGCTACAATATAAATAATAATTATATTGCAGCTATTTTAGGATTTATATTTATTTTACAGGTAACTTTGTATTTATTTTAGCTAGTTAGAATAGTTATTAAATAGTTATTAACTATTTAATAACTACCTAGCTAAAAGAAATACAAAATCACCTGTAAAATAAATCCTAACTTAAGTTACAATTAAACCTAACACTACACTATCATTAAATAAATTAAATAAATTACCTACAAATAACTACAATTAAATACAATTACATAAACTAACTAAAGTACAAAAAATAAAAAAGCTAAGTTACAAAAAAATAAAAAAAATAGGTTACAAACATTTTAAAAATATTACAACAATTTTAAGCTACTTACACCTAATCTAAGCCCCCTAATAAAATAACAAACCCCACCAAAATAAAAAAATGCCCTACCCTATTCTACATTAAAAAAGTTCAAAGCTCTTTTATCTTAACAGCCCTTAAAAGGGCCATTTGTGGGGGCATGCCCCAAATAATTCAGCTCTTTTGCCTGTAAAAGAAAAATACAACCCCCCCGCAACATTAAAACCCACCACCCACATACCCCTAATCTAACCCAAACCCCCCTTAAAATAACCTAACACTAATCCCCTGAAGATCATCCTACCTTGTCTTCACTCAGCCGAGCCACCGATGGAACTGAAGAGGAGACCCGGACCGGCAGAAGTGATCCTCCAAGCGGCGCTGAAGAAATCTTCCATCCGATGAAGTGATCCTCCAAGCGGCGCTGAAAAAGTCTTCCATCTGGGCGATGTCATCTTCCAAGAGGCGCTGAAGAAGTCTTCTATCCGGGCGATGTCATCTTCCAAGCTGGGTCTTGAATCTTCATCCCGCCGACGCAGAACATCCTTCTTTACCGACGGACTACCGACGAATGAAGGCTCCTTTATGGGACGTCATCCAAGATGGCGCCCCTTCAATTCCGATTGGCTGATAGGATTCTATCAGCCAATCGGAATTAAGTTAGGAAAAATCTGATTGGCTGATTGAATCAGCCAATCAGATTCAAGTTCAATCCGATTGGCTGATCCAATCAGCCAATCAGATTGAGCGTGCATTCTATTGGCTGTTCCGATCAGCCAATAGAATGCGAGCTCAATCTGATTGGCTGATTGGATCAGCCAATCGGATTGAACTTGAATCTGATTGGCTGATTCAATCAGCCAATCAGATTTTTCCTACCTTAATTCCGATTGGCTGATAGAATCCTATCAGCCAATCGGAATTGAAGGGACGCCATCTTGGATGACGTCCCATAAAGGAGCCTTCATTCGTCGGTAGTCCGTCGGTAAAGAAGGATGTTCTGCGTCGGCGGGATGAAGATTCAAGACCCGGCTTGGAAGATGACATCGCCCGGATAGAAGACTTCTTCAGCGCCTCTTGGAAGATGACATCGCCCAGATGGAAGACTTTTTCAGCGCCGCTTGGAGGATCACTTCATCGGATGGAAGATTTCTTCAGCGCCGCTTGGAGGATCACTTCTGCCGGTCCGGGTCTCCTCTTCAGTTCCATCGGTGGCTCGGCTGAGTGAAGACAAGGTAGGATGATCTTCAGGGGATTAGTGTTAGGTTATTTTAAGGGGGGTTTGGGTTAGATTAGGGGTATGTGGGTGGTGGGTTTTAATGTTGGGGGGGTTGTATTTTCTTTTACAGGCAAAAGAGCTGAATTCTTTGGGGCATGCCCCCACAAATGGCCCTTTTAAGGGCTGGTAAGGTAAAAGAGCTTTGAACTTTTTTAATTTAGAATAGGGTAGGGCATTTTTTTATTTGGGGGGGGTTTGTTATTTTATTAGGGGGCTTAGATTAGGTGTAAGTAGCTTAAAATTGTTGTAATATTTTTAAAATGTTTGTAACCTATTTTTTTTATTTTTTGTAACTTAGCTTTTTTTATTTTTTGTACTTTAGTTAGTTTATGTAATTGTATTTAATTGTAGTTATTTGTAGGTAATTTATTTAATTTATTTAATGATAGTGTAGTGTTAGGTTTAATTGTAACTTAGGTTAGGATTTATTTTACAGGTGATTTTGTATTTCTTTTAGCTAGGTAGTTATTAAATAGTTAATAACTATTTAATAACTATTCTAACTAGCTAAAATAAATACAAAGTTACCTGTAAAATAAATATAAATCATAAAATAGCTGCAATGTAATTATTAATTACATTGTAGCTATCTTAGGGTTTATTTTAGAGGTAAGTATTTAGTTTTAAATAGGAATAATTTATTAAAGTATAGTGTAGTGTTAGGTGTAATTGTAACTTAGGTTAGTTTTTATTTTACAGGTTAATTTCTCTTTATTTTAGCTAGGTAAGCTATTAAATAGTTAATAACTATTTAATAGCTATTGTACCTAGTTAAAATAAATTGAAATTTGCCTGTAAAATAAAATAAATCCTAACATAGCTACAATATAATTATTATTTATATTGTATCTATCTTAGGGTTTATTTTACAGGTAAGTATTTAGTTTTAAATAGGAATAATTTATTAAAGTATAGTGTAGTGTTAGGTATAATTGTAACTTAGGTTAGTTTTTATTTTACAGGTTAATTTCACTTTATTTTAGCTAGGTAAGCTATTAAATAGTTAATAACTATTTAATAGCTATTGTACCTAGTTAAAATACATTGAAAGTTACCTGTAAAATAAAAATAAATCCTAAGATAGCTACAATATAATTATTATTTATATTGTAGCTATATTAGGGTTTATTTTAAAGGTAAGTATTTAGTTTTAAATAGGATTCATTTAGTTCATAATAGAAATATTATTTAGATTTATTTAATTAATATTTAAGTTAGGGGGTTGTTAGGGTTAGTGTTAGACTTAGGTTTAGGGGTTAATAATTTTATTACAGTGGCGGCGGTGTAGTGGGGGGCAGGATAGGGGTTAATAAATGTATTATAGGTGGCGACGGTGTAGGGGGGGCAGATTAGGGGTTAATAAATTTAATATAGGTTGCGGTGGGCTCCGGGAGCGGCGGTTTAAGGGTTAACATATTTATTATAGCTTGCGGTGGGCTTCGGGAGCGGCGGTTTAGGGGTTAACATATTTATTATAGTGTCGGTGGGCTCCGGGAGCGGCGGTTTAGGGGGTAATAAATTTATTTAGTTGCGGCTGTGTAGGGGGGCAGATTAGTGGTGTTTAGACTCGGGGTACATGTTAGGGTGTTAGGTGCAGACAGCTCCCATAGGAATCAATGGGATATCTGGCAGCAGCGAACTTGTACTTTCGCTATGGTCAGACTCCCATTGATTCCTATGGGATCCGCCGCCTCCAGGGTGGCGGTTTGGAAACCAGGTACGCTGGGCCGTAAAAGTGCCGAGCGTACCTGCTAGTCATTTGATAACTAGCAAAAGTAGTCAGATTGTGCCGCACTTGTGTGCGGAACATCTGGAGTGATGTAAGAAATGATCTGTGTCGGACTGAGTCCGGCGGATCGAAGTTTACGGCAGAAAATTCTACTTTTGCCGGTCTATAGCCTTTGATAACTAAGGCGAATCAGCCTCGCCACAAATACGCTGCGGAATTCCAGCGTATTTGAGGTTGACGGCTTGATAACTAGGCCTCAATATGTTCATCACACAATAACAATGATGATTACTGCAAAATACAGAATACATTAAACAAACATTGGCACATTATTCAGAGAGAACCTATACTTAGAAACATCGTTAGCGAGAAACCAAGAGTGGTATATAGAAGAGCACCCACTTTGAAAAATAAATTGGCCCCCAGCAAAAGAGTCAAACATGTCAGTTATGGAACACAGAATCACAAACGTACCAAAAATGGCATTTTTGGCCTTAAGGGTACATACAAATGTGGAAAAAAAATTGATGCAATTCTTGCAAATTCATCAAATCGGGACAAAAAAACCTTTACATCCACTATCCACTATTAGATTTTTTATATATTTCTGTTGATATATTTATCCAAACAAACAAATTTACTCATTGCATCTTTAAATATGGATAAACTTACGCTTTCTGGACTTTTTACATATTCCTGTGGATATGTGTATCCTTATTAATAAATATACACATTGCATACAATTTTACATATACATATACACTAACTTACTAACTTCATTTTTTTCTCCAGCTTAGCTAGCGAAACAGATCAATAATTTATACAAAGAAATTAAACTACAAAGTACACATTTGAAACTGCATTTTATTTTCATTTTGGAAATTTCATACAGCTTATGCATTAACGACACATTTTTAAGACTTTTAAGATGAGGCAAAATGTAACTTGTGAACTAATCGGTAACCTTTTAAATATAAACTTTGATACAAAGTGAACAAATCACATGTGATTAACATTTGTTGTTCCCATTGTTTTTTTTAAAAAAATTACAACTTCCTGTTTTAATTGAACCATGTGTATATAATGTTGCCCATGAAGCTATTTTGTATCCGTCTTTTTTATTGGCTGATGAAACAGCCATTCTACTGGTTGAGAAATGCGTTGCAAAAGAGAATAAAGCATTGTTTTTATTATACTTTTTGGAAGTTGTCTTATACGCTGACTTTGTTCAGCATTGTTTCTCACTAATCCGTCTTGATTAACTGTTTTGCCTGCTGAAAAACCAGACTTCTAGAGTTTCCACTTGATCACCTGTGATTATTTATCAGTGTACTAGCAGATGAAAGCGCTAGCCTGCTCTTAAGCACCGGTCACAGCATAAATTATTTTATTATTGTCAAAATTGTTGTTAGGAAGACAGCTTGCCTTAGAGGGCTTGTAAAGCTGTCAGCTGTAGGTCACCCCAGTCCTCCACTGTAGGGATGGGAAGTTTGAATCAGTCTCCCTCACGGTGTTGTACTAAATCAGTCTCCCTGTGTAGAACTGTCTCCCCTGTCGCTCGGCTATCACTCCTTGCAGAACTGCCCACATCACTCCTTACAGAACCGCTCATCCCTCTTTACAGAACCGCCCACCCAGTATTCCTCCTGAGCGCGTTCCACCAGATTCAGTATCCCCTATTGGAGTCTGTATCCCTGTTTCTCCCGGGTCTCCCCGCACTTGCTTTCAGCTCCAAACTCCTCCCTTTTCTCAAAATCTAAATCTTAGCTAATGCAAGGAGTAATGCAGCTACCTAAATAGCCGAGGGGCAGGGGAGACAGTTCTCCAACTGATTACAACACCGCCATGTCAAAAGCAATATATATATTTTTTTGCAGCCACATAGTCAGTGCAGTGGCAGTGCATTCATATATAATCCTATTGGCTGTTCAAATCAGCCAATAGGATTCAAGCAGCTCTCATTCTATTGAACAGCCAATAGGATTTTAGCAGCTCTAATTCCTATTAGCTGATTCCAATTTTTCAGCCAATAGGATTGCAAGGGATGCCATCTTGGATCATGTACCTTGCATTGAAGATTCAGTGTACGGCGGCGACCGTATGAAGAGGATGCTCCACACCGGATGTCTTCAGGATGGACCCGCTCCGCATCACCGGCATCAAGATAGAAGATGCCGCCTGCATGAAGATTGAAGAGGCCGGCTGGATGAAGACTTCTCGTCGCTTGGATGAGAACTTCGATGCCGGGATGAAGATTGATGAGGATCGTCTTGGGATAAGTGATAGGTTTTTTTAAGGGTTTTTTGGGTGGGTTTTATTTTTAGTTTAGGGTTTGGGCAGTAAAAGAGCTAAATGCCCTTTTAAGGGCAATGCCCATCCAAATGCCCTTTTCAGGGCAATAGGTAGCTTAGGTTTTTTAGATAGTTTTTTTTATTTCGCGGGTTTGGGGGGTTTGTAATGTTAGTGGGTATTTTTTTATTTCATAAACAGAGCTGATTTCTTTAGGGCAATGTCCTACAAAAGGCCCTTTTGAAGGGCCATTGGTAGTTTATTCTAGATTAGGTTTTTTATTTTGGGGTGTTTTTATTTTAATGGGTATTAGAATAGGAATAATTTTTATTATTTTTGATAATTTGTTTCTTTTTTTGTGTAATGTATTTTTTTAGGGGGTGCTTGTATTTCTTTTGTAGCAAGAGAGCTGTTTAACTTAGGGCAATGCACTACAAAACTCCCTTTTAAGGGCCCCCCAAAAAGCCCTTTTAAGGTCCCTTGGTAGTTTAGGGGGTGGGGGTTTGTATACTGTTAGGGGATGTTTGTTTGTTTTTTGTAGCAAAAGAGCTGTTTAACTTAGGGCAATGCCCTACAAAAGGTCTTTTTAAGGGCCTTGGTAGTTTATTTTAGTTTAGGCTTTTTTTTTTTTTAAAGGGTATTAGAATAGGAATATTTTTTAATTTTTTTGGATAATTTGGTTTTTTATTGTAATGGAAGGTTTTTTTAATTTTTTGTAATTTTAGGTTTTAGTGTAAGGTAGCTTAGGTTTTATTTGACAGGAAATTTTGTATTTTTTTTAACTAGATAGTTATTAAATAGTTAATAACTATTTACTAACTAGTCTACCTAGTTAAAATAAATACAAACTTACCTGTGAAATAAAAATAAAACCTAAGCTAGCTACAATATAACTATTAGTTACATTATAGCAAGCTTACGTTTCATTTTACAGGTAAGTATGTATTTAGTTTTAAATAGGTATTATTTAGTTAATTATTGTAAATTTAATTTAGCTATATTTTAATTATGTTAAAGTTAGGGGTGTTAGGGGTAGGGTTACGTTAGGGTTAGGGTTAGTTTTAGGGGTTAATATAGTTTAATTTAGTTTGTTGCAATGTAGGAGGCTGGCGGTTTAGGGGTTAATAGGTTTATTTAGTTAATAATTGTAAGTTTAATTTAGCTCTATTTTAATTATGTTAAAGTTAGGGGGTGTTAGGGTTAGGGTTACGTTAGGGGTTAATAGTTTAATTTAGGTTGTTGCGATGTGGGGGCTGGCAGTTTATGAGTTAATAGGTTTATTTAGTGGTAGTGATATGGGAGTCCAGAGGTTTAGGGGTTAATATCTTTATTTAGTTGCGGCGATGTGGGGGAGCGGCGGAATAGGGGTAAATATATTTATTATAGTGTGGGTGGTGTTGGGGTGCGGTGGAATAGGAGTTAATACCATTAGTATAGTGGTGGCGATATCGGGAGCGGCAGATTAGGGGTAAATACCTTTATTTAGGTGGTGGCGATATCGGGAGCGGCAGATTAGGGGTTAATAACTGTAATTGATATCTATGGGGAAAGCGTGCAGGAGCACATCAAACACAGTGCTTGTTTTGGGTGCGGTATGGATCTTAAAGTCTCCATATCGCACGCACAAGCCGTGTTTTTCAAACATGTAATGTCAGCACTATAGGGAATTAAATAACGCCACTTTTGTTGCGTTCATTAATTTCCCTATAGCGCTCAAAATTCGTAATCTAGGTGTGTGTAAATACAGTAAATATTTCACCTTCCAGATTTCTTCATATAGGGGTATATGTTCTAAAAGTATTTTTAAATAAATAAATTTTTAAATAAATATTACTATACATATACGTATATATATATATATATATATATATATATATATATATATATATATATACTAGTCCTAAAGCCCGTTCACACGGGGCATTTTTTGTAGTACAGGGGTCCCACCCCTTGCGCTCTCTCCCTCCCCCTCTCTTTTGCTCTCTCTCTCTCCCCCTCTCTTTTGAGCTCTCTCTCCCCCCTCTCTTTTGAGCTCTCTCTCTCCCCCTCTCTTTTGCGCTCTCTCTCTCCCCCCTCTCTTTTGCACTCTCTCTCTCCCCCTTTCTTTTGCGCTCTCTCTCTCTCCCTCTCTTTTGAGCTCTCTCTCTCCCCATATCTTTTGCGCTCTCTCTCTACCCCATCTCTTTTGCACTCTCTCCCCCCCCCCTCCCCCCTCTCTTTTGCACTCTCTTTCCCCCATCTTTCGCGCTCTCTCTCTCCCCCATCTTTTGTGCTCTCTCTCCCCCCCTCTCTTTTGTACTCTCTTCCCCCTCTCTTTTGTGCTCTCTCTCCCCCCTCTCTTTTGCGCTCTCTCTCTCTCCCTCCTCTTTTGCTCTGTCCCCCTCTCTTTTGCTCTCTCTCTCTCCCCCTCTCTTTTGCTCTTTCTCTCTCCCCCCTCTCTTTTGCTCTCTCTCCCCCCCTCTCTTTTGCGTGCTTGCTCCCCCTCTCTCTTTTGCACGCTCTCTCTCCCCCTCTCTTTTGCGCTCTCTCTCTCCCCCCTCTTTTGCACTCTCCCTCTCCCCCTCTCTTTTGCGCTCTCTCTCCCCCTCTCTTTTGCTCTGTATCTCTCCCCCATCTCTTTTGCGCTCTCTCTCCCCCCTCTCTTTTACTCTCTCTCTCCTCCATCTCTTTTGCGCTCTCTCTCCCCCCTCTCTTTTGCTCTCTCTCTCCCCCATCTCTTTTGCACTCTCTCTCCCCCTCTCTTTTGCTCTCTCTCTCTCCCCCATCTCTTTTGCACTCTCCCCCCCACTCTCTTTTGCTCTCTCTCTCCCCCTCTCTTTTGTGCTCTCTCTCCTCCATCTCTTTTGCGCTCTCTCTCCCCCTCTCTTTTGCTCTCTCTCTCCCCCATCTCTTTTGCACTCTCTCTCCCCCTCTCTTTTGCTCTCTCTCTCTCCCCCATCTCTTTTGCGCTCTCCCCCACTCTCTTTTGCTCTCTCTCTCCCCCTCTCTTTTGTGCTCTCTCTCTCCCCCTCTCTTTTGCACTCTCTCTCTCCCCCTCTCTTTTGCGCTCTCTCCCCCCTCTAGGATATATATGTATATATCTATACCTATATATAATTATATATATTTAAATATATATATATACATATATATATATATATATATATATATATATATATATATATATATATATATATATATATATATATATATATATATAAAACCCTAGGGGTTCTCCAGCTACCTTCTCTCTCCCATGTGAAATTTTCTATCCCAGAGAGCTTCATTACTTTCTATAGAAGGCATCTCTCTGGGAATTCCATGTTCCTCCCCTTTTCATAAAAAATTCTGTGAGTTCTGCCCCTGTGAAGTCTGCTCAATAATCAGAATTTGTAAAATCATAATCCTAAATACATAGCTGTACACAAAATAAAATACAAAATAGAAAGTGCAAAGCTTAAATATAATAAAATGTAATCTGAAGTGTAAATTTATATAAAATAGAAAGCACAAATTGTAAATGCAGCAGAACAGTCATGTCATGCTGTTTACAATTTCACTAGGCTTGTCTCTCCTTCAAATACAGAAATGCAGGGAACATCCCTTGGAGAAGTAAAGCAAAATCTGCCTTTTGAAAATTTCACTAGGGATTTTGCAGTGCTGGAGGATCATTTTAGAATATCTCACCTGAGCAGATAGGTTTTATAATGACCTTAGAAAGAACAACAGAAAATTAATAATATATTACTTATCTATTCCACACACCACTGGGAGTCCAATTTCTTCTGCTGGCTGTGTTTACACAGCTTCTCATGAGCCTATACTTAAAGGGACATAATACTCATATGCTAAATCACTTGAAATTGATGCAGTATAACTGTAAAAAGCTGACAGGAAAATATCACCTGAGCATCTCTATGTATACAATGAAGATATTTTACCTCACAATCTCCTCAGCTCAGCAGAGCAAGTTTTGTGTAAAAAGTTATACTTCAGCTGCTGCCCAGCTGCAGGTAAAAAATAAATAAAAAATGAACAGCAGCCAATCAGCATCAGCAGTGCTGAGGTCATGAACTCTTTTACTGTGATCTCATGGGATTTCACTTAACTCTCATGAGATTTCATAGTAAACTTCCTTAAACTGAATAGGGAAATAATATGAGTGTGCACAAAAGCTCACTCCCTTTCCTGTCCCGGGACAGACATACTGATTTCCTGCTTAAAGTCCTTTACAATGGGGTGTGAATACTTTGGACATTTTGAGGTAAAATATCTTTCTTTTTTACATAGAGATGTTCAGGTGATATTTTCTATTCAGCTTTTTACAGCTATGCTGCATCACTTTCAAGTGTTTCAACATTTGGGTATCATGGCCCTTTAAAGGGATATTCCAGCCAAAATTGGAATACACATGGATGCATTTCAGTTTTAAATAGAAGAATTTTTGTAATATACATGTATCAGCAAAAAAATGTTTCTAATAATAGTTATAGCTGTTTCAAAAGTGTATTTGTGTGCACTGTGCACCAACATTTTAAACACAACACTTGCTCAGAGATCCTAAGGTGCTTATACCATCTGGTAATTAACTAATTTGTTAATTGCTAACATGATACAAGTCCCACTGTATCTCTGAGCAGCTGCAGTATTTAAATTGCTGATGCATTGAGAATATCTAGTTATGCTTTACATGCATGTACAGAAAAAGCATGTGTTAACACTGAAACAGTAATAACTTTAACTAGAAGCATGTTTTCTAATATCTGTATATTGTAAATATGTTTATATTCAAAGATATAATTACTCTATGTGCATTTCAATTTTGACCGGAATGTCCCTTTAAGTATAGAAGCTTTCAGTATAGGTAGGGACACCACAGGCTAAATTAGCTATTTCAAATACCATCATAAGGTTAAAGGAGATACTTGTAAACAATTTAATACACTCCAGCATGTAAAATGGATCATTTGGGAACAAATTAAAGGGGATAAAATATTTGGATAAACTGTCCCTTTAATGTCCTAGAAGGTTTTCTTATATTGTGTGAGGTGCATTTCCTTATGTTATTTTTGTATTGTTTCAATATTTGTTATGCACCTCATACTGATTTTGCTTGTATTTTTTCCTGTCAAAATCAGTAAAAAGAAAGTTAAATTGTAGAGGATATCTGGGTAACTATAGAAACTGAAAAATGCATGTTTTATCCTTGCAGTAAAATATATTCAGGCTGATTTTGGAAAAGGTAAACTGTTCTCTATTATCTGACACAATAGAATCAAGCTATCCATGTGCTGTAACCTGTATAATAGTCTAATACCTTTATTGCTTATATTTCAGAATGGCCATCAATGATCTAGATATTGAGTGATGCACATGAGCATTATCGGGTTTATCGCATTACAAGCGGAAAGTAAACTCGTTCGCTCAAGCACAATTGAATTTAACATGTGTCGGGTTATCGTGAATTCAGGGCTCTCTTTAACTGTTACGCTTGAATAAAAAGTTGCACAAAACACATTCAAAATACATTTAAATGTACTAATAATAACACTAATAAAAATATAAAAAAATGGCTTCCGGTGGGCGGCGTTCCAAGATGTCTGCACTTCTTTGAAGCTCCGAGACATCTGGTGAAAGGCAATCCTTCTACAGCCAGGATCCATTGCCATCCACGCCTCTCTTGACAGCTCTGTGTGTCCGAGAATCACTGTGGGTAGAGGAACTATCATCTTCTCTCCCACGGAAGGCATATTGAAAGTAAAAGCCGTTTGGCACAGTGGCGGGTCTCCAGCCGCAATACTGTATATAGTAACCTTTGCGTTGTAATAGAGTAGTGGGCACCACTATTGGATCCACTAAATACCAAGTTTTACATAATGGGCACAGAACACTACCTTATTGGACAGATAAAACTCATTTTCCTACCTGCACTAGAACGCTTGGTCCAAAGCTATGAGAAATTGCATGAGGAGGTTCTGGTGACTGGGAGGTCCTGTACTATATGTTGCACCGGCACACAGAACTGCTCCCCACTCCCCGAGTTGCAGGACTTGAAGGAGATTGCTACATCTGACGGCCCAGCGCTTCCCTTCTCAAATCTGCTTGAGGGACTCCCACCCGGTGATAGAGAAAAATGCTTACCTCCGCTACAACCTGTCGCTGGGCCTGAGGGGCTTGCTACGCCTTGTCTTGGGAACGCTCCATTGGGGGAGCTGGTTCTTTCCCTATATGCAGGGAGGCGAGATGTAGAAGTGCCGGCTATGTCAGATGCATTGCAGAATTTTCTGACATATCAATCTCCAACTGATGTCTTTTCTCTTGTATATCAGGCAAGATGGCTGCCGGACCTGCTTTACATATCTACAACCACCAAACCCGACAAGTCCCGAAACGGACTCAGCCCTCTGAAGGGCGATTTGAAAGGTTGCAGAGCCGCTACTGTTGACAGGAGTAAGCAAAGTAAGCTTTGTTTGGTTAGGGGCATTGGCTGAACTGACTGTCTCCACTGTATAGCATAGAGGGTTTGCCACTCTCTAGCCCTTCATACCTGGACAAAGGTTTATATATACCATAGCATAATCATAGCGATGTCTCAATTCTCTAGTTAACATGTTTGTTTACCGGGTTGTCCCCCCTTGTTTATTTGTGTGATTGCTGTCATGTTATGGAACGCAGAACCCTCAGACCCTCCTCCTTAGCTAAGACGATACCTCATAGGGATTAATGTACCACAATATATGAATCTGCTATTCCCGGCTCTGCATATAATTTACTGCTGAATCGCAGACGCTCTCTGACCTAAAGGATCCCTTTAATGATAAGTTTATTGTAGCACTCACATAATCATCTGACACACGTATTATAGACAAGTGTTTGTATTTACCATATTGGTTCTGGAAGCGTTGGTTCATATTGGGGGTAACAGAACAGTGCATCATACAGAGACAACAATTCTGTGTCTAGACCTGGTAGCTACCTCCTCTTTTAGTATTTAGGTCACTGTCTAAATTTTCTGTCATGGGTTACAACAGGCTTAGACCTTTAACACCACCATAGATGCCCTACTGCCTCTATTAGGCTCAGACAGGGGATGCCATCCTTTCTAGGATTATTTAAGGTAAAGAAACTTCCTGGTATATCGATGTTATGATACAGAGCATTGGATACCTGGACCATTAAATGCCTCACATTTCATGGCCATGTTGCACCACATGCAAAAGGTCCTATGCCCCTTATCTCCCGGTACTAGGACTGCACATATTTTTAATACTTGTGTGTTATGGACATACCCACCTACGCTACCCATTTTAATTTCTGTTGGAGGTCTATAAATCTCCAGAATCACTTCTCCTTTTCTCTATAACAAAGAAGAAACGAGACAATATTATCACCCCTTTTAAGTGACGCAAACCTTCTGGCTGTTCCCTTATCTACTCTTATGTACATAACCCTCTAACACCGTTCTATAAACAGAGTGAATCATAACTCTTATAAGTCTCATTGCAGCCTTGATAACATTTGTGTGTAAAATTGGACATGCAGGAGTAATGTAACAACCATCCTAGTACCTTGTACTTATACTCATTTCGTTCAGCCTAGTTTAATTTAATCTAGAGGTTAATTTAGTTAAATTATATATAGGTAACAGAACCCCAAGTAAGAGTGCATATTTCATATATAATAACTGTTATCTTTCATCGGTGTAGAGCCGCTCTTATATGGCAACTTACTTCATCAAATGCTGTATACTGCTTTCATTTCAACTCCTCCTAAGAGGAAGTTTAGGTCCACGGTTAGTACCTAGGGGAGCGAGATGGTTACTTGAGCTACTGGGGCACTTCAAAAATAAAATTTAGCCACCCCCCTAGCTTTGGGCACGGCTCAGACAGACTGTTACTCATGCTAAGTCTCTCAATATTATTCTGGCTAGGACTGGGTATGTCTCGTTTGTTTGTTTGGTTGGTTGTTTGATTTATGTGTTATTTTATGTTGAGTTTAATAATATTAAAAACAAAATAATATTGTGGTGCAAATCCATATCTATTGGGACCCCTGCTGACCCATTTAAAATTCTCAGTCACATATATATCAATATATGAAACCTCAGCTTATTGTATTGTTATATCTGCCTTTCTAGCTCACCCTGCGAGGTGGGCCGATGATGTAATTTGTATCTTTGTACCCTGTATTGGTCATAAATAAAAATTAAAAAAAAATAAAAAATATTAAAAAATATATTGTAACCAAAAGTTGTAAGGGCTCAAATATATGAGGTCTCAGGTATTTAAAAAAAAAAAAAAAAAAATACAGTGTATATATATATATATATATATATATATATACAGTCCAGATAGAGGACAGCACAATCTTACACCAATTCAACTGCCAAGGTGCACTGCAAGCCAATTCGTATCCTCTCCAAGAACACAGGCACTCACTGGTCTTTATAAAAGGTAATCCTTTATTCAATCCATTAAAACGATTATAATACCATGACGTTTCGGCACACCATTGTGCCTTTATCAAATGTATCAAAATATTAAAAAGCTTCATATCAAACTTACCCCAAATCACCTCTTAAATACTACTGGAATATAGCACATGCCGCCAGCTCATCGTGTGTAAAATCGGCGTCTGACGTCATCAGGGAGCGCTGGTCTGTGCGCCCTGTGAGATCGTAAGGCCGACGTTGCCATGGCAACATGTAAACTATACACAGTTACTCGGCGAATGTGCAATAGACCAATAGATATATTTGCATATCGAGTGTGTCGCCGATTACACATATTGACGGAGTTCCCCATACTTATTATAATGGGGCAAAGTACCGCAAGTCTCCAAAATATTGGACAAAAACGATGTCTATATCAGCGCAACACTCCCAGCAAATAATACTAAAAACAAAGTGCGTAAAAAACATAGTGTATAAAATTCAAAAATGTGTTAGAAAGGAGCAACTATATAACATTGTATCCATATCATAATGAGTGAAAAGTATCAAAAAAGCATTTGATGTCATAGTGACAGTAAACTACTTCAATTTACATATAAGGTGAGATACTAGCTTGCATTCATGCCTACTAGTATTATGGTAGAAACATGGGAACAATATGTGAGAGATGATTATATGTCCATTTTTAAGACCCATACGCTATAACAGGACAAATCTGTGTACTCTGTTTATGTTACAAAAACAGAATTTATCTAGTAGAAAGGGCTGAAGTCCAGTGAGGTATTGAGGCCATATGGAGAGATGGTATTTAGCCTGTAGATCCACTTGGTTTCGCATTGTAGTAACAGGTTCCCCCTGTCACCTCCCCTTGGGAGTGGGGGTATATGATCTATAAGCATTGTGCGTAAACTTGAAACCGCATGTTTATGTTGGATGCAATGCCTAGCTACTGGTTGTTCTGATTCACCAGTGCGTAGGGCCTCCCATATAGCACACCGGTGGTTTGCCATACGCTCGCGGAAGGTTGTTACAGTTTTACCGATGTATACACTGGAACATGGGCAAATAATCATGTATACTACATATACGCTGGTGCAGGTAAGGCGATGCCTAATGTCGAATCTTTTGTTGCTGTGAGGGTTCTGAAACGAATTGCCCCTAAGCATACCATTGCAGGTTACACATCCAGAACAGGGAAAACAGCCCATCTTCGTGGGTTTAAGCCAAGTATCCTTTTTGTAATTCCTTATTGGATCTGACTTAACCAATATGTCCCTTAGGTTATTTGCTCTTCGGTATGCTATTCTGGGGGCAGCCACCTCCCGAATAGTAGTGTGGGATCACTGCCTACCACTGGCCAATGCCTCCCTCACAGAGGCAGTCCGGAGGCATTGCACATTCGCCGAGTAACTGTGTATAGTTTACATGTTGCCATGGCAACGTCGGCCTTACGATCTCACAGGGCGCACAGACCAGCGCTCCCTGATGACGTCAGACGCCGATTTTACACACGATGAGCTGGCGGCATGTGCTATATTCCAGTAGTATTTAAGAGGTGATTTGAGGTAAGTTTGATATGAAGCTTTTTAATATTTTGATACATTTGATAAAGGCACGATGGTGTGCCGAAACGTCATGGTATTATAATCGTTTTAATGGATTGAATAAAGGATTACCTTTTATAAAGACCAGTGAGTGCCTGTGTTCTTGGAGAGGATATATATATATATATATATATATATATATATATATCAGGACTCAAAATTTCCAAAAATGCTGAGTAACAGTTTGAGCTGGCTAGTATCTTAGGGCTTATTTGTGTATATATGTGTGTGCGTGTGTTTGTGTACAGATGTATTTATTATTACTGTATATTTACTGTACATATTTAACATTCCAATGTTAATCACTTACAGGATAATGTCCTTTTTATTCTTAAATACATATTTGTATATATATATATATGCATATACTGTACCTATAGTTGCATATCTATTCCTATAGATATATACTGTAGGTATAGAAATGTGTTTTACATTAACAGTATCATATATATATATATATATATATATATATATATATAAATACAGAAATATATATTTAAGAATTAAAAGGACATTATTTTCTGTGTGAAGAACATAATAATGTAAATATGTGTTTTTTTGAGCATCACTTATCTCGGTTTAGATCTTAACGAGGTCGAGTTAGCAAACATGAGAACTTAGTATTCTTAAGGTGCATTATTGAAATATTTCATATAAAATACAAAAAAATATCAATTATTAAAAATATTTAAACATACTGTAAAATATTCTAAATAATCTCTAAAATATATTTATATCTTTTACAGTATGTTTAATCACTTGTAATAAGTTATAAAATATATATATATGTATATATATATATATATATATATATATGTATGTAGGAGTCTTACCCTATATATACTGTCTCATACCCCATTCATCTTGTCTGCGTTTCCTTTACGTTTTCCCACCCACCACATCCCTTTATTTCTTCTTCTCTCTTTATCATTTACCTCTTTGGGTTTTCCCCATTTAGGCATACTGACCATGTGACTTCGGCATACCTCAGATCACTTTCCCTTTACCTCTTTGTAGCTCTCTGTTACTTTACAGTAAGACTCAGAGTACAAATATATATATATATATATATATATATATATATACAGTATATATATATCTCGACACACACACATTTGGACCCTTCCCAGAGAACCACCTTACCATATTCAATTTCCTCCTTTTGTAACCCTCTTAAAACATTTTTGCCTAGATTTAGAGTTCTGTGTTAGCCGTCCAAACTAGCGTTAGGGGGCCCTAACGCTGGTTTTGGCCGCCCGCTGGTATTTAGAGTCTTGTAGGTAAGGGTCTAACGCTCACTTTCCAGCCGCGACTTTTCCATACCGAAGATCCCCTTACGTCAATTGCGTATCCTATCTTTTCAATGGGATCTTTCTAACGCTGGTATTTAGAGTCTTGGCTGAAGTGAGCGTTAGAACTCTAACGACAAACTCCAGCCGCAGAAAAAAGTCAGGAGTTAAGAGCTTTATGGGCCGGTTCATAAAGCTCTTAACTACTGTGCTCTAAAGTACACTAACACCCATAAACTACCTATGTACCCCTGAACCGAGGTCCCCCCACATCGCCGCCACTCTATTAAATTTTTTTAACCCCTAATCTGCCGACCGCACACCGCGGCAACCTACATTATCCCTATGTACCCCTAATCTGCTGCCCCTAACATCGCCGACACCTACATAATATTTATTACCCCCTAATCTGCCCCCCCAACGTCGCCGCTACCTACCTACACTTATTAACCCCTAATCTGCCGACCGGACCTCGCCGCCACTATAATAAATGTATTAACCCCTAAACCGCCTCACTCCCGACTCAAAAACCCTATAATAAATAGTATTAACCCCTAATCTGCCCTCCCTAACATCGCCAACACCTAACTTCAAGTATTAACCCCTAATCTGCCGACCGGACCTCACCGCTACTCTAATAAATGTATTAACCCCTAAAGCTAAGTCTAACCCTAACACTAACACCCCCTAAGTTAAATATAATTTTTATCTAACGAAATAAATTAACTCTTATTAAATAAATTAATCCTATTTAAAGCTAAATACTTACCTGTAAAATAAACCCTAATATAGCTACAATATAACGAATAATTATATTGTAGCTATTTTAGGATTTATATTTATTTTACAGGCAACTTTGTATTTATTTTAACTAGGTACAATAGCTATTAAATAGTTAATAACTATTTAATAGCTACCTAGTTAAAATAATTACAAAATTACCTGTAAAATAAATCCTAACCTAAGTTACAATTAAACCTAACACTACACTATCAATAAATGAATTAAATAAATAAACTACAATTAGCTAAACTAAAATACAATTAAATAAACTAATCTATAATACAAAAAACCCCCACTAAATTACAAAAAATAAAAAAAAATAATAATAATTAAACTATCTACAATTATCTACAATTAAATCAACTAAACTAAATTACAAAAAAACAAACAAACACTAAATTACAAAAAAATAAAAAAAGATTACAAGAATTTTAAACTAATTACACCTACTCTAAGCCCCCTAAAAAAATAACAAAGCCCCCCAAAATAAAAAAATGCCCTACCCTATTCTAAAATAAAAATTTAACAGCTCTTTTACCTTACCAGCCCTTAAAAGGGGCTTTTGCGGGGCATGCCCTAAAGAAAACAGCGTTTTTGCATTTAAATAAACATACAATATTCCCCCCCAACATTACAACCCACCAGCCACATACCCCTAATCTAACCCATTTATATTGATAGTGTAGTGTTAGGTTTAATTGTAACTTAGGCTAGGATTTATTTTACAGGTAATTTTGTAATTATTTTAACTAGGTAGCTATTAAATAGTTATTAACTATTTAATAGCTATTGTACCTGGTTAAAATAAATACAAAGTTGCCTGTAAAATAAATATAAATGCTAAAATAGCTACAATATAATTATTCATTATATTGTAGCTATATTAGGGTTTATTTTACAGGTAAGTATTTAGCTTTAAATAGGATTAATTTATTTAATAAGAGTTAATTTATTTCGTTAGATAAAAATTATATTTAACTTAGGGGGGTGTTAGTGTTAGGGTTAGACATAGCTTTAGGGGTTAATACATTTATTATAGTAGCGGTGAGGTCCGGTCGGCAGATTAGGGGTTAATAAGTGTAGGTAGGTAGCGGCGACGTGGGGGGGGCAGATTAAGGGGTAATAAATATAATATAGGGGTCGGCGATGTTAAGGGCAGCAGATTAGGGGTACATAGGGATAATGCAGGTTGCGGCGGTGTACGGAGCAGCAGATTAGGGGTTAAAAATAATATGCAGGGGTCAGCGATAGCGGGGGCGGCAGATAGCGGGGGCGGCAGATTAGGGGTTAATAAGTGTAAGGTTAGGGGTGTTTAGACTCGGGTTTCATGTTAGAGTGTTAGGTGCAGACTTAGGAAGTGTTTCCCCATAGGAAACAATGGGGCTGTGTTAGGAGCTGAACGCTGCTTTTTTGCAGGTGTTAGGTTTTTTTCTAGCTCAAACTGCCCATTGTTTCCTATGGGGGAATCGTGCACAAGCATGTTTTTGAAGCTGGCCGCTACCGTAAGCAACGGTGGTATTTAGAGTTGCAGTGGCAGTAAATTATGCTCTATGCTCCCTTTTTGGAGCCTAACGCAGCCCTTCAGAGAACTCTCAATACCAGCGTTGTTTAAAAGGTGCGGGGGAAAAAAGACACGCGTAGCTAACGCACCCCTTCTAACGCAAAACTCTAAATCTAGGCGTTTATTAATATAAATGTTATATTTTTTATTAAGAATATGTATCTTTCTGTGTAATATTTTATTTTAATGTGTTTCCCATGTGTTTTGTGAAACTTTTTTTTAAAAAAAACCTTTACCCACATCAGCGCTATTTAGCCTGGTCGCAATATCCATTGATTATGTTGGCCATGCTAAATCTTCTCTAAATATCAATCTTCTCTGGTAAATCTCTGGTAAATCTAGGGGGTTTACCATGGACTGAATGCTAATTTAAACATTGTTCTGGTGATACTGCTTCTCGCGTCCAGCGCTACTTCTAATCTGGGACATTGTTTGTATTATGGTTTTATGGTTTACTGGTGGTACTATGAACCCCTATTAATTAGCCTATCAGTCTCAAATCTTGAAGGAACAGGCTGACTTGAATTTAGAAGATATTGCCTTTTTACGTGTCTAATGATCTTGGCAGAGCAAGGATGGAAGTGCAGGAGGGAGAAGGGGGTTAAAAAAAAATAATAGTATGAACAGGTTGCAGAAAACTGATTCCATCACCAGTACCCCTTGCAGATTTCATATTTAGCTTTGATGGTCAATGGTCAACTTATTGCCCCACCCTCACTAAATTTTATGGTCTGAGGCTGCGGACATCAATCCGCCCGATCGTGTATGATTGGGTTGATTGACACCCCTGCTAGCGGCTGATTGGCCGCAAATCTGCAGGGGGTGGCATTGCACAAGCAGTTCATTCAGCGATGTCTGGCGGACATGATCCGCTACAGTGGATCTGTCACGCCGCTCCCTTGCGCCGCCGCGGCTGCTGCTCTGGCTGTTGCCAGGGATGCGGCGGTTGCTGTGAGCGTGTGGTAATGAGTCATCGCTGCATGTCTCTTCCCCTCTGAAGCCGGATCCTTTGAGCTCCTTGGTGCGAATCTGCGCCTATATAAAAACCTGCATAACTTACATTCACTGCCCAAGTATAGGTGTTACTGTGTGTGCTCCTAGGTGCTTTATGCTTGAATTGCTGGATTTCCTTAATGTTGCTGAACTCTGCCTGTCTGACTACTCTGCCTGTTCAACCCTTGAATTGTTGGATTGCCCTAATATTGCTGAACTCTGCCTGTCTGACTACTCTGCCTGTTTAACCCTTGAATTGCCGGATTACCTTATCATTGCCGAACGCTGCCTGATTTACCCCTGAACTGCTAAACTGATGGATTATCTTTTGTTGCTGACCTCTGCCTGTTCCTGACCACTCTATTGGTTTATCCCTGAACTGCTATACTGCTGCATTGCCTTTCTGTTGCCGTGAAGTCTACCCTGTCTACCGTGAGTACTGCTTAGGTCATTTTCTACACTCACTTTGCTCTGTGATATTTCCTCTGTGACCCTGGGATAAGAAGACTACAGATCAAGTTTGGTCTGATAGGGAAGTATCCCACAAGCATTACAGGATCATGTCCGCCAGACATTGATAAATCGGCCCCTAAATGACTTAAAGATACTGAAAGCTATAAAAGAGGATCAAGACTTGAAAAATGATACTTAATTCAGATGATTAAATGTTCGTAGTTACTGTAAGATTACACAGGAGTAGCCAGTAGGGTGCGTGGGAAGTTTTCATGCATTAAAGCATTATCTGCACTGCAATTATTTTGCAGCATACTTAAAAAATATGTAATACACTTATTTTTCAACTAAATTGACTGCTAGAAAATGTAATTTATCTTTATTTACTGTATTTACAGGAGGCTTGTGAAAGTTGCAGTGCGGATAACAAATTAAAGATGAATCAAATGTACCAAAGAACCAGTAAACTCCCAGATTTTATTAAATATTTCAAGAGTAGTTTTAAATATTTTAAAAGAAAAATACATTCTCAAGAACGCAGAACATGTAAATTCCACCTTTGTTCTGTTTCAGAAAACAACTTCCACAGGGGTCAAGTCCTACAAAAAAAAGTGTGGGAGCTCACCATGACTTCCACCCCCTCACAATTAATATTGTTTTATACACACACACACTGTATTTATATGTAAATAATCTATACACTCTGGTTAATGAAAGCAAATTAAAACCAATGAAGGACTGAATGGTTGCCTTTGGGCCTGAAGATGGACACCATGGTTAAATTTTTACATGGCAGGGGTGAAAGTTTTATTTGTAATTTATGATTCAACTGATACTGAATACTGAGAAGCCAGACAGACACTTTTTAGAACACATGAAGGGACATTTGTATATAGATGATATTTAATAAAAAGCTAAGAGTCTCAGTAAAATTTTAGAAGATGTTATTCCCTGGCTCTCAGGATGCGTAAGGCTCTGTAATGTAAACATCTGATATCATGATATTGATAAACTTTCTGTGTGAACTCCGCTGTAAGAAACAATGAAAATGTAATTTAAAGTAAAATTATGATCACAAGGCATCTGAGTGTCATTTTCTTTTACCATTAACACGTATACCAAGTAAATATGAAGCAAGTAATACTGACAGAGGATGCAGGAGGCATGAGGAGCACAGTAACGCTGAAAGCAAAACAGGTCACCTTGTACTTTGGGATGAAATTGGTAAGGTCGAATCTGCAGCAAATACATTATCTTGCCCAGGTCAGCATTCTGCAGAGAATCTGGCCTGCTGACGATAAATTGATAGACGTACAGGTGCCAACATAGATAAACAGGCTGCACATGTTATTAGTATATAAAATAAAACACCTTTAATTGCAAGGACTATTTTCCTTTGTGTGTACTTATGTATTTTGCTTTTTATTCTCTGTCCAGGGGAACTTAGTTCCGCCTGCAAAAATAGTGCAGGATGTCCATTCCCATGCGTTCCCACTGGGCTTGACCCCTGAACTTCCATCTATTTAGCTCATCATGAAGCAGGACAGTTGTACACTGTGTGTTGTTTTCAGTATAGTAGGGAAGCCATTCTTCCTTGTGAAACTGATAGTGGAACAATACTTGTGTTGCAGCATTATATTTGGTTGGAGCATTTTATTTCTAAATGAATAACATTTTCTACTATTTGTTTAACTTTTGTAATGGGTTAAACAAAAAGTAGTCAATCACAATCCTTTAGAGAAAAATACCTAATGGTTTTCAACAGAGAATCAATATTAAAGCCTGTGGGGATTTTTGTAGATTATTTATTATTATTTTTAATAATTTATTTATAAAGCGCCAACACATTCTGTCCCTGGGTTCAATTGATATAAGTAAAACAATGATACAATACTTGTAAGAGACAAGAGAAAATGTGACAAAAAAATACAGGAGGAATTTATGGTCCCATTCCTGAGGGTAGGAGGGTGAGAAACAGGAGGTGAGGACTGCAAGGGTGAGAATGATGTTAATACAGAATTAGATGAGGGCAATTATTAGGGAAGTTAAATTGCAGATTGGGGGAAGTCTGACAATGTGAGGAAGTGTGTTCCATGGGTAGGTGCCACACAAGAGAAATCCTGCAGTCTATAAATTATTAGATTTGTTTTTCTAAAGGAATGTGATTGACACCATAGCTAAAGTCACAAACCCAGATATAATGCACTGTCATTTGTGAAGGACATGGCTGATTCAATCAGGCATGGCATAGGTACTATCCACCAATCACTAGCAGTGCCCTGATCAGGAATGCCAGAAGCACAAAGGAGTGCTAGACTATGGGCTCTCTATATCTGTTTTCTGAGCCATATTGGTGCTAGCTCGCTCAGAGGTGGTATAGTAAAATTATCACTGTCTAATCCATTCGTGGTAATTGACAACCCCTGCTCTTGCGCAATTGATTGACAGTTTTTGAAGAATCTATTTGCAAGAGTACTAGATGCAGCGCTATTTCCTGCCATGTAGTACTCCATACACCTACCTAGGTATCCCTTCAACAAAGAATACAATGGGAACTAAGTATTTTGATAATATAAGTAAATTGGAAACTTTTTTTTATGTCATGCTCTGTCTGAATCACAAAATAATTTTTTTGGGGTTTTATATTCCTTTAAATAAGCAATTATAACAATAAAATAAGCCACATAAACATGAGCAACTATGGGCTAGATTACAAGTGGAGAGTTAATTTATCATGGGCCCACAAATGTGCAAATTTGCCCGTTTGCAGGCACGCAATAAATAACCAGCTATTACAAGTGACTTACCTACAAGTGACTTACCTACAAGTGACTTACCTACAAGTGACTTACCTACAAGTGACTTACCTACAAGTGACTTACCTACAAGTGACTTACCTACAAGTGGTTATTGCTACCGGTAGATCGCAGTAGCAATTAGTGATAATAAAATTTACCAGAGATCAGATCTCTGGATAATTTTATAAATGTGCCCCAAATGCCCCCAAAATACAGTGGTGTGTATTGTATTGAAAAATACATTTTTTAGCATTTTTATTTTGTAATAAAACAACTGCACTAGGCAGTATATTGGGGGTAAAGTTGGTGGTTGTTGGGTGTTAGAGAAAAAAACGGCACTGCAAATTGCCTTTATATTGTTGTCTAGGGGAACTGTGTGTTCCTTGTAAATATATATGTATATGCTTATATACATATATATTCATGTGTTAATATATGTATATACACAAATTAACACATACATATATAGGTATATAATCAGATACATATATATTTAATATTGATGCCATCGCTGCACTACTTACCCCCTTCGCTGTGCTTAGGTTCAGTGCTGTCTCTGATGTCAACAGAACAAGGCTCCCATTGGAGCCTGTGGAAGTGTGCTCTCATAAATGCAATAGTTCCCAGCAATGCGAACTCGAGCTCGCGTTCACATTGCTGACACGTTGTAATACCAGCACACATTAGTGTGCACTGGTATAGCTCAGTGGAGCGCAAATATTGCTTTCACAAAAGCGATATTTAGCGCTCCACTTGTAATATGGCCCTAAATGTTTCTTGCCCCATTCCTCATCATGTGTCTCCACAAAACACCTTTTAATTCAAAACATCTGCAAAAATAGCAGGACTAACCCCAGGCCAATTTTAGTACCATGCATCCACTGTCTTTGGCAAACACTTATTGCCCCATACAGCTGTTAAATTAGGGTAGGTGAACAGAAGTATCTTTTTTGCTGTCCAGCATTGCTCACCCACATATAAAATAACCTTCTGGCCCAGCCCATCTTTAACTTACCAATGACCCCTTGCTCTCTAGCTATGTTGGGTCAAATAATCCCTGCAGTCATCTGGCTACTATGTGGTCTTCCTTTGAAGGGATTAAATACGGAAAGGGGAATTTGTTTAAAAATATACAACTCTCGCTAAATAGACTAGAGCCTGGTTTCTCAACAGCCAGGCCGTTGCACTGTACCAGGCCGTGACTTTCACATGCTTGCCGCTCCACGCATAAGGAATACTGGGCAGGACTGTCAGAGTGATATGTGTGTGTGTGCTGTGCGCATGTAGTGGCAGTGTAGTTGGAGGACAGAGCGGGACAAGGAGCATACAGGACTGGACCTGAACCCCACAGGTAAGTAAGTGATACCAGCCCACTGACACCAATGAAAGTATATATTTTCTCCCCCACTGACACCAATGCATTTTAATAAATATGTGTATGTATGTATACGTGTATGTATGTATATGTGTATGTGTGTGTGTATATATATATATATATATGTGTATAGTTGGCGCACCTGTCCTTGCAAGATTTGCCTTAAAAAGAGGAGGATGTCCTGGATCAAACAGGCCAAGTTGAAGGGCAGAGCCCAAAATGCTCGCCGCCTGTGTGTGTGACGTCAGACGCCAGACTGAGCCGATGCAAGCGGGTTCATTTGAACTGCTGAAGGATCGTTGGATTGCCTTGTGTGCATAGAGGGATCTTCATACATTGCAACATACCATTTATCATCTGGATAGCACAGTGGCGTATTTAGGTTTTGTGCTGCAAAGTAGAAAACAGCACTCTCTGGACTTAAGTTTTAAACAAATAGTTTAATCGGTCATATATATATATATAGAACAGATTGCAGTTCCCTTACCTAAGATTTTTTTTTATTATTCACTAAAAGGTAAATTGCACTTTAAAAATCTAGGTCAAAATAGACCAACCAGAAAAATTCTCCAATTCAGCTCATAAGGTATCTTAGTCTAGATTTTGCAATTCTCCTGCAATTCTCCCTTTAGTGCTTTTGTGAATATCCCTGAGAGTCTGATTATGTGGGAGACACAGACAGGTCTATTCACTAAAGGGTGAATTGCAGGAGAATTTCAAAATCTTGAACAAAATAGCGAACTGGAAAAATCCCCTAATTCAGCTCATTATCCAAATCAGCTATCTTGGTCAAGATTTTGAAATTCTCCTGCAAATCACCCTTTACCTTTAGTGAATAGACCTGAAAGTGTCTATATGTGAGAAAGACAGACAGGGTTATTCACTAGAATGCCCCTGATTTGCAGCCTAATTGATAAAGATTTTTGTTAAAGTATAGGGCTCCAATTAATTTGTGTGAAATCTGTTAGTTTATCTGATAGTAAATTACCCTGAGAGACAGTCTCACTCATACACACACTGTCAGACTCTACTGACATTGTGTGTTTCCCCAGCAGCTCCTACAGACTTCACTTTACCGCTGAGGTCTTCTAGTTTCTGCTTTTTCTCTGTACCACGTGGTTTCCAACTCCAGTAACTATATTTTACACACACTCAGAGCCCGCTTCCACTCACACATAAACAACCTAACAGACACTCAGATGCCCCACTCACAAACACTCAGGTCCCACTAACACACACTCAGGTTCCCCCCTCACATACACTCAGACTACCTCCCCCCACTTGCACACTCTCCGACTCACACTCTTCCCCATCAGATGCTCATATAGCATATACTCACACTCTCACCCCCCTTCAGTCATTCAGATTGACAGTCTCACCCACATAAGATAAACACTCTCACCCCCCTCAGATGCACATCCCCACACCATCCTTCCCTGGCTTCAGACACACTTCCCCAAAATCATTTCTTTCAGATGCACTGTCACACACTCCCCCTACCATCTTTACCTTCAGACACACTGCATGTCAGTCATCATGTTTAAAAATATTATTGCATGAAAAAAAGTTTAGAAGTCATTAAACCTGTTTCAGCTGATATTGAACTAACATGTTTGTGCACAACTGATATATATGTCTCAGTTGCTCATTGGCAGACAGAGATAAGATTCCACAAGCATAAAAAAATGTTTGTTTTTTAGTACAGGAGTTTTTTTTTGTTTTTTGTTTTTATAAACCTGTAAAATATTTTATATTATCCAATTTGATATACAACAAATAACAAATACAGTCCTAAATTGTATACAATATATTATATAAATATAAAAAATACAAATATATTAAATAACTAGCTTTCCAATTTTTTTTTTTTGCATAACATGGATGTTCCTTACAATCATAATAACCTACTGATAGCTAGGAACAACTACTCCCTCTGACTCAGTTCTATTAATAGGAAGGTTGGGAAATGCATCCGCAATTCTGGAAAAATGTGTGTTTGCTCTGCACAGCGACATACTTAAAACTGAAAGTAAAGGGTGACTGCCCCACTCCCCCCTTCCTTGAGATGCATCATGCAGCAGTGCCCACCTTCCCCTCAGATACACTACCCCCGGCCACTTGCCATCAGGAACACAGTCTAACCCCCCCCCCCCGTTCTCCCATCAGTTGCATATAGGGCACTTCCGTCCCTCCTCCCCGGCATGTACACAGGACTCTCTCTCCCCCCCCCAGCAAGCAGGCACACAGGGCTCCCCCCTTCAAGATACTAACTTATCCTGCAGAAATGTCCCACAATGCTGCTCTCTTTGAATCTGCTGCTTTCTAATTGAAACAGGATGCCTGTAGGGGGCGAAGTCACCTCCCGGCAGCTCTCTGTTTAACTAAACTTGTGAATGTGAAGCAGGAACACTGCAGACTCGGAGCGCACTGCGCAGGGGCTGGTTAGGGGTGATCTTTTTAAACACCCTATCAGCTCAGAGTGTGAAAGCGCACACTCAGGCTGGTGCTAGAGGGGGCAAGTGCCCCCCTCTGACTCCCCCTTGCTAACTTCCATTTTGCTATTATTGCCGTAACCTGGGGCTGCCCTGTCAAAATATATATATATATTTTTTTAAAGCCTGCTCCATGGCCATATATTCAGTGCATCGGCCAGGTGCCGCCCCCAAAAGCTGCCGTTATAGGCACCGGCCTTGTTGGCCTAGGCATTAATACGCCCCTGGGATGGCATAACGCATTACGGAGGTGGATCATTTGTACAGCCGCACATGTTTATACAAACCTCCGGAGGACTGGGTGAGATCACTCATTGAGCGAAGCTTTACTGTGCTATTACTACTTTACTGGTGGACTTTGGTCGTTAAGTGCCAGTATTTGTTCTTACACCTGATATATGCCTGCTATCACGCTGAGGATACTGACATTCATACTATCGTTATGCTTTGTACAAGGCAATCTTGATGCATGAACTGCTTGACCATATCACCGCTAAGTTTCTGCACCTTATGCCGCTTGCATACAACCCTGCTGCATTTGCTTCTAAACTTACAGCTTGCTTATATCCTTAAAGGGACATAATACCCATATGCTAAATCACTTGAAACTGACGCAGTATAACTGTAAAAAGCTGACAGGAAAATATCACCTGAGCATATCTATGTAAAAAAGGAAGATATTTTACCTCACAATTTCCTCAGCTTAGCAGAGTAAGTTCTGTGTAAAAAGTTATACTCAGCTGCTCCCACCTGCAAGTAAAAAAATAAAAATGAAGAAATGAACAGCAGCCAATCAGCATCAGCAGTGCTGAGGTCATGAACTCTTACTGTGATCTCATGAGATTTGACTTAACTCTCATGAGATTTCATAGTAAGCTTCCTTTACCTGATTGGTGAAATAATATGAGAGTTCACGAGGCTCATCCTTTCAGCTGTCCCAGGACAGACACACTAAAATGCTGCTTAGAAGTCCTTTACATTGGGATGTGGCTACTGAGGAACTTTTGAGGTAAAATATCTTTCTTTTTTACATAGAGATGTTCAGGAGATATTTTCTAGTCAGCTTTTTACAGCTATGCTGCATCACTTTCAAGTGTTAAAACATTTGGGTATTATGGCCCTTTAAGATATACATAGTTCTATTACTGAACATTTCAGCTTAAAGGGTCTGGCCCAGTATTTTTGTGTTTCGTTTTTTTACTGTGTATTTGCATCTTTGAAGAACTCTTTATATATTTGTAGATGATGTACATTAAATTACTATTTTCTTTCTTTAATATACAGAATATACCTTTGTAATTGCATTTGTGTGACATATTAATTGCTTGGTTGTGCGGAGACACCTATATTTATTTATTATTTGTTTGTGTTTGTGTTTTGCCTGGAGTACACCTTAGTCTCGAGCATTACTATTCCCTGCATTTATATCTTTTTAGCTATAACCTGTTTATTAGTGCTTATCCATAATCTCTTGTGTGTGTATATATATATATATATACACACACACAAGAGATTATATATATATATATATATATATATATATATATGCACACATACATACATGACTACCGGGCCCTGGCCACATTCAGCTTTAATGTACTTGAGGCAACTTGAGTTGAGAACCACTGGACTAGAGTATTTTATTTTTAATATAAAACCCCTTGATATGCTTTGAAGAAATTTAGCTTTTTCCTGTAATGTTTCCTAATTAATCACAGTTGCAATTTTGTTCCACTCACAGACCTTTGACTCAGGCTTCTGAATGCAATCGTCTTGCGTTGAGAATTTTACTTTAGTAAGAAAAATTAATTAATTATTTTAGCAATAAAATAGAAGAATTGTACAAAGGTAACCACTGTAGCACAGGTAGCTTTGTGTCTATTTCATGGGAAATATTGAATTCCATACTAATGAACTGGCTTTTGCAGTGGTCCAAATAATATTATCTGTTCTTGTCATTTACAAATGAATATAGTGATCAGCACTGAACATATTTATCATTCTTAGATTCTTTGCACGTGTTTAATTTTAATAAGGAAATCTGTAGGGTTGTGCCCTGCATTATGCCCCGTCACACGGCTCACAGGTGTACTACTGTATCCTGGTATCCTTTGGTTACAGTACAATAACATGACAAAACATTAATTGCAAGCAATAATTGCCATCTAAACAGGTATAATTAAATGTAAATACTTGCACAAACAGAATAATAATCCAAAAACTTCAATTTGCCCAGATGGTAACAGGTAATAATTAGCTCCCCATCTCATTTATAAGAGCGAGTGAGCGATTTGTCTATGTGCAAGAGCATCCTTTGTCTGCAGAGCTGCGGATTATAAACAGTTTAATAGAGGACCATGGGGAGCTACCGCTGAAATGAAGCTCTTAGCAGATGCACTGAAGCACACTTGAAATATTAAAATTTTATAGCGTATTTATTCACATTACTCATTCAGTATTGTTAGCTTAACTTCTGCAGCAAGCATGAATGTCCAGAAGGGGCCGGGGAGGGGAAGCAAGTGCTAACCTCTGGAATTGTGTTCTTTATACATACGCATACGCATTTGAATAAATTACTCTTTTGACACCAATGAACCATGTTTTGTTTTTTGTTTTTTCAAATGATGAGCAGATCATGTGGACAACAAGTAGCTTTCAACTATCACTAATATTAAAATGTTTGGGGCATTTGTTTTTCTTTTTTACCCCCCATGCTAAGAAAAAAAATTATCTGGATGCTCAGGACAACAGAACACACACATGCACCAAGAAAGGTAGACAGACAGATTGATAAAAAAGAGAAATGGATCAGCATGCAAGAATCATGTTAAATGCAGTAAAAAAACAAAAACTGGTATTTAGAGGGAGAACAGCTTCACATGCGGTTTTGCCATATGTGTATGAAACCTTTAACCAGCAGTAGGATGTAAAAGTATGTCATCATCATTTAACTCCTATCCTATAAATAATAATCTAAGTATAAAGTATAAGCACAGGTGCTACAATTTACACTTTTACATTTTTAAGTAAAGAAAGATCACTTAATATATACTGAAGCTTACTGTCCTTCAAATCTACCAAGAATTATTAACCAACTTACAAATGTCTGAAAATATTTTTCATCCACCTGCAGAAGATTCACTTCTAATGCCAGGAAGAAAAATGTTTTCTAATTTTTACATGTTACACATGTGGAAATTAGTGGGGCGGACTGGGCTTGGGGAGGCAGGGGGCAATTGCCCCCCGGGCCTCTATGATGTGCTGTAAAATGGCCGCAGGGGACAGACTTGCATACAGTTCAAATTACACATTCAGTCAGTCAGTCAAATTTAGTCAGAAAGCCCAAAAACATTCGGCTAGATTACGAGTTCGGCATTAGTCTTAAAAAGCAGCGTTAACAGGTCCTAACGCTGCTTTTTAACGACCGCTGGTATTGCGAGTTTGGCAGGTACAGGTGTAGTGCTCAATTTTCTTCCATGACTTTTCCATACCGCAAATCCCCTTACGTCAATTGCGTATCCTATCTTTTTAATGGGATTTTCCTAACGCTGGTATTACAAGTCTTGGAAGAAGTGAGCGGTACAGCCTCTACCTCCAAGACTCCTACCGGATATAAAAGTCAGTAGTTAACAGTTTTATGGGCTAACGCCGGAACATAAAGCTCTTAACTACAGTGCTACAAAGTACACTAACACCCATAAACTACCTATTAACCCCTAAACTAAGGCCCCCCACATCGCAAACACTATAATAAAATTATTTAACCCCTAATCTGCCGACCGGATATCGCCGCCACCTACATTATATCTATGAACCCCTAATCTGCTGCCCCTAACATCGCCAACACCTACATTATAGTTATTAACCCCTAATCTGCCGGCCCCAACATTGCTGCCACCTGACTACAATTATTAACCCCTAATCTGCCGACCTTACCTCGCCGCCACTATAATAAATGTATTAACCCCTAAACCAAAGTCTAACCCTAACCCTAACACCCCCCTAACTTAAATCTATTTTTAATAAATCTAAATAAAATTACTATAATTAAATAAATTATTCCTATTTAAAACTAAATACTTACCAATAAAATAAACCATAAGATAGCTACAATATAATTAATAGTTACATTGTAGCTATTTTAGGATTTATATTTATTTTAAAGGCAACTTTGTATTTATTTTAATTAGGTACAATAGTTATTAAATAGTTAATAACTATTTAATAGCTACCTAGTTAAAATAATTACAAAATTACCTGTAAAATAAATCCTAACCTAATTTACAAATACACCTAACACTACACTATCAATAAATTAATTAAATAAATAAACTACAATTATCTAAAATTAAATACAATGAAATAAACTAAACTATATTACAAAAAAAACACTTAATTACAAAAAATAAAAAAATATTGCAAGAAGTTTAATCTAATTACACCTAATCTAATCCCCTAATAAAATAAAAAAGCCCCCCAAAATAATAAAATTCCCTATCCTAAACTAAATTACAAATAGCCCTTAAAAGGGCCTTATGCGGGGCATTGTCCCAAAGTAATCAGCTCTTTTACCAGCCCTTAAAAGGGCTTTTTGCGGGGCATTGCCCCAAAGTAATCAGCTCTTTTACCTGTAAAAAAAAAAGAAATACAATACCCCCCCAACATTACAACCCACCACCCACACACCCCTACTCTAAAACCCACCCGATCCCCCCTGAAAAACCTAACACTACCCCATTGAAGATCACCCTACCTTGAGCCGTTTTCACCCAGCCGGGCACCAGTGGTCATCCGATGGGGCAGAAGAGGACATCCAGACCGGCAGAAGTCTTCATCCTATCCGGGCAGAAGAGGACATTCGGACCGGCAGACATCTTCATCCAAGCGGCATCTTTTATCTTCATCCTTCCGACGAGGAACGGCTCCATCTTGAAGACCTCCGGCGCGGAACATCCTTCTAGGCCTGACAGGCTAACGACGAATGAATATTCCTTTAAATTACGTCATCCAAGATGGCGTCCCTCGAATTCCGATTGGCTGATAGGATTCTATCAGCCAATCGGAATTAAGGTAGGAAAAATCCGATTGGTTGATTTAATCAGCCAATTGGATTGAAGTTCAATCCGATTGGCTGATTGGATCAGCCAATAGAATGTGAGGTCAATTCTATTGGCTGATCCAATCAGCCAATCGTATTGAAATTCAATCCGATTGGCTGATTAAATCAACCAATCAGATTTTTCCTACCTTAATTCCGATTGGCTGATAGAATCCTATCAGCCAATCGGAATTCGAGGGACGCCATCTTGGATGACGTAATTTAAAGGAATATTCATTCGTCGTTAGTCTGTCGGCCTAGAAGGATGTTCCGCGCCGGAGGTCTTCAAGATGGAGCCGTTCCTCGTCGGAAGGATGAAGATAGAAGATGCCACTTGGATGAAGATGTCTGCCGGTCCAGATGTCCTCTTCTGCCCGGATAGGATGAAGACTTCTGCTGGTCCGGATGTCCTCTTCTGCCCCATCGGATGACCACTGGTGCCCGGCTGGGTGAAAACGGCTTAAGGTAGGGTGATCTTCAATGGGGTAGTGTTAGGTTTTTTTAAGGGGGGGATCGGGTGGGTTTTAGAGTAGGGGTGTGTGGGTGGTGGGTTGTAATGTTGGGGGGGTATTGTATTTCTTTTTTTTATAGGTAAAAGAGCTGATTACTTTGGGGCAATGCCCCGCAAAAGCCCTTTTAAGGGCTGGTAAAAGAGCTGATTACTTTGGGGCAATTCCCTGCAAAAGGCCCTTTTAAGGGCTATTTGTAATTTAGTTTAGGATAGGGAATTTTTTTTTTTTTTTTTTTTATTATTTTATTAGGGGGATTAGATTCGGTGTAATTAGTTTAAACTTGTTGTAATATTTTTTTATTTTTTGTAATTTAGTGTTTTTTTTGTAATATAGTTTAGTTTATTTAATTGTATTTTATTTTAGATAATAGTAGTTAATTTATTTAACTAATTTATTGATAGTGTAGTGTTAGGTGTATTTGTAACTAAGGTTATGATTTATTTTACAGGTAATTTTGTAATTATTTTAACTAGGTTGCTATTAAATAGTTATTAACTATTTAATAACTATTGTACCTAGTTAAAATAAATACAAAGTTGCCTGTAAAATAAATATAAATCCTAAAATAGCTACAATGTAACTATTAGTTATATTGTAACTATCTTATGGTTTATTTTATAGGTAAGTATTTAGTTTTAAATAGGAATAATTTATTTAATTATAGTAATTTTATTTAGATTTATTAAAAATAGATTTAAGTTAGGGGGTGTTAGGGTTAGACTTAGACTTAGGTTTAGGGGTTAATAAATTTAATATAGTAGCAGCGACATTGGGGGCGGCAGATTAGGGGTTAATAATTGTAGGTAGGTGGCGGCGACATTGGGGGCGGCAGATTAGGGGTTACTAAATATAATGTAGGTGTCGGCGATGTTGGGGGAAGCAGATTAGGGGTTCATAAGTATAATGTAGGTGGCTGCGGTGTCCGGAGCGGCAGATTAGGGGTTAATAATATAATGTAGGTTGCGGCGATGTCGGGGGCGGTAGATTAGGGGTTAATAAGTGTAAGGTTAGGGGTGTTTAGACTCGGGGTTCATGTTAGGGTGTTAGGTGTAGACTTAGAAAGTATTTTCCCATAGGAAACAATGGGGCTGCTTTAGAAGCTGAACGTTTTTTCAGGCGTCTCAGCCCCATTATTTCCTATGGGGAGATCGTGCACGAGCACGTTTTAGCCAGCTTACCACTACCGTAAGCAACGCTGGTATTACAGGGAGAAGTGGCGCTAAGTTTGCTCAACGCTCACTTTTCTGAGGCTAATGCAGCCATTCAGAAAACTTGTAATACCAGCGTTGTTTAAAGTGAGCGCTGGAAAAAAAAGGCTCATTAGCAACGCAAGTCTTTACCGACAAAACTTGTAATCTAGCCGATTGTTTTTCCATTATATGAAACTGGGAAGACCAATGTAAGCTGTATCCCTACGTGAATTTGAATTGTATATTAGTGATTAGATGATTGAGTAATAGTCTGTACTGTCCTCTATTTTATTATTGATTCTTTTCGCTTAGCAAAACAAATTGGAGACTGCTCATTTCACTCTAAGTGGATTCATTCAAGGAGCAAGTCTTTTAAATAGATATATTGTTCTGTTTAAATATGAGATATTTCTCCACCCTAATGAGCTGGCTTGTGATAACAAAGCCCAGTGAGTCAATATTTTGTTTGATTAATATCCCTATATCAAATAGTATTGCCTCTCCCTTCCAGATGTCTTTGTTATATATTGCTTTCTTTTGAACAATTTGATTGCTTTGATCAGGCTGGTTATGTTAAATTATATTTGGTCCTTGTCATGCAGAGATTTGACCACAACAAATGTTTTTTTTACATATACAAAATTACAATAGCAAACTGCAAGCACTGTTTATGTCTACAACATTATAATGTCTATCACAATGAGTGGAATGAGAAATGTATGGGCAAGAGTATTCCATTTTTGTAAACACACAACAGGAAACTCTATATGCTCAGTTATATGTGTCCATTCAAAATGTACTGTATGCAAACACATTTCACTGCAGCTTGGTGTTTTTTGTTTTTTTATTTTTTTATATATTGAGAAAATGTTGCAAACAACAATAGATAACAAGCTCCTTGTGTACAATTACAAAACTGAAAAATACAGATATAATTCCTTAGGATCACCTTTTCCATTTTTGTATTTTTCTGTTTCTTGTTCTTTTTTTTTTTTTTTCAAAACAAACAACTGTTCAAAAAACCAATAACTTAGGATCACATATTGTGTTAATCCAAGCAAGGTTACCCAGTAGCTGGCACCATGTCCCATGCTGGTCGACAATCTATAACATCTGGAACCTTATGACTTTGAGAACACTGATGTTTTTTGTTTTTAGCATTTTTACAGCTAATAAATATTAGCCAATCAGCACAAGTGGAAAGTGCACAACTGATACTGCTGAATTAGTTTTGGTATAACTGCAGCCCCTTCAGGGAAGTCAGTGATTACATGTCATTGTCCTGGGGGTCTTCTTTCTAAGCCGCAGACTGTTGTAAAAAAAATAGCACAGGGATATCCTTATTAATGGAGCTGTAGCTGGTGGCTTTTAAAGACAACCTTTCTAGAACCCCGAAGACTTGCATGCATAAAGTCCCCTCATATCTACGCAATCAACTGGACTGTGCTTGTAGGGAGAGAAGACAATTATCTTCTCTCTGTCATTATTGGATGTTCCTACTATTAACACACATATATATATATATATATATATATATAAATATATATATATATATATATACGAAGTGCTCATTTTCTTGTATGGGAGTTCAGCTCAACAGCCGACTAATGATAAATTTTGTCTTGAAGAAGGCTCATATAGGAGCCAAAACGTTGACAATGATCTTCTGCAAATGACATTCTGATATTGTCAGAATAAATATATACATAGTCTAATTTAAAATCCTCAGAGTGGCCTTCTTTATACATATTTATAAAAGTTTCTTTAAGGATTGCACCCAGGTCGGCAACATACCACCAAGGTTGGAGTGCTGGGCCACCGGCTAATTGACAATATATATATATACTGCTTGTTAGTGCCCTAACACAATATATCGCTAAGCAAATAAGAACCGTGAAAAAGCAAAACAATCTTACAAATGGGTTTTGTAAGTATTTGCAGTTGGACAATGTGTGCCTGACAAATGCCAATCAGAGGCTGACTTTGGGAGTTCCAGTGTGTTCTGGGGTATTTATCAAAATGTAAAATAAAATGTTGTTTTTTTTCTGTATAATTTGTTGATTTTCTACTTGAAACTTATCGATTCCTTAGTCTCCATTATTTTCTTCAAAAAAGTTGGCAACCAAGGAACATTCCAGACTACCAACACACAACAATAACAAGAACATCCCAGGTAGAATTAAAAGTCTCTTTAATGATCCATCTTCAGTAAAAACAGGTAAGTAGTGAGGGACATGTCACAAGAAAAGCTGACGTATTTCGGCTCCACGCCGTAGTCTTAGCTTGATTTTTTGCGTGGGCATGTCTTTTTTTTAAAACACTAGTACCTAGATTACGAGTTGTGCGTTAGGGTTAAAAAGCAGCGTTGGCCGGTCCCAACGCTGCTTTTTAACGCCCGCTGGTATTGCTGGAGTCTTGCAGGTACAGGTGTACCGCTCACTTTTTTGGCCAGACTCGGAAATACCGCAAATCCATTTACGTCAATTGCGTATCCTCTTTTTTCAATAGGACTTGCATAGCGCCGGTATTACGAGTCTGACCAAAAGTGAGCGGTAGACCCTCTCCTGTCAAGACTGGTACTGCATTTTAAAGTCAGTAGTTAAGAGTTTTACACTACAACGCCGTAGCATAAAACTCTTAACTAAAGTGCTAAAAAGTACACTAACACCCATAAACTACCTATTAACCCCTAAACTGAGGGCCCCCCCCCACATCGCAAACACTAAAATAAATTTTTTAACCCCTAATCTGCCGCACCGGACATCGCCACCACTATAATAAATATATTAACCCCTAAACCATCACACTCCCGCATCGCAAATACTAGTTAAATATTATTAAACTCTAATCTGCTGTCCCTAACATCGCCGCCACCTACCTACATTTATTAACCCCTAATATGCCACCCACAACATCGCCGCCACTATATTAAATGTATTAACTCTTAAATCTAAGTCTAACCCTAACCCTAACCCTAACAACCCCTAACTTAAATATAATTACAATAAATCTAAATTAAATTACTACAATTCACTAAATTATTCCTATTTAAAACTAAATACTTACCTATAAAATAAACCCTAAGATAGCTACAATATAACTAATGGTTACATTGTAGCTATCTTAGGGTTTATTTTTATTTTACAGGCAACGTTCTATTTATTTTAACTAGGTACAATAGTTATTAAATGGTTATTAACTATTTAATAACTACCTAGTCAAAATAAAGACAAATTTACCTGTAAAATAAAACCTAACCTAAGTTACAATTACACCTAACACTACACTATAATTAATTTAATTCCCTAAACTAAATACAATTAATTACAATTAAAAAAGAATATCTAAAGTACAAAAAACCCCCACTAAATAACAGAAAATAATAAAATAATTACAAGATTTATAAAACTAATTACACCTACTCTAATCCCCCTAACAAAATAAAAAGCCCCACAAAATAAAAAAAGCCCTACCCTACACTAAATTACAAATAGCCCTTAAAAGGGCCTTTTGCGGGGCATTGCCCCAAAGTAATCAGCTCTTTTACCTGTAAAAAAAAATACAATCCCCAATAGGATTTTTCCTACCTTAATTCCGATTGGCTGATAGAATTCTATCAGCCAATCGGAATTGAAGGGATGCCATCTTGGATGATGTCACTTAAAGGAGCCGTCATTGTTGAAGAAGACTCCGGATGAAGAGGATGCTCCGCGTCAGATGTCTTGAAGATGGAGCCGCTCCGTGCCGGATGGATGAAGATAGAAGATGCCATCTGGATGAAGACTTCTGCCCATTTGGAGGACCTCTTCTGCCCGGCTTGGATGAAGACTTCTGCCCGTCTGGAGGACCACTTCTTCCCAATTGGGTGAAGACGTCTCACGGTAGGGTGATCTTCAAGGGGTTAGTGTTAGGTTTTTTTAAGGGGGGTTTGGGTGGGTTAGAGTAGGGGTATGTGGGTGGTGGGTTTTAATGTTGGGGGGGTTGTATTTTTTTACAGGTAAAAGAGCTGATTACTTTGGGGAAATGCCCTGCAAAAGGCCCTTTTAAGGGCTATTTGTAATTTAGTATAGGGTAGGGCTTTTTTATATTGGGGGGCTTTTTTATTTTGTTAGGGGGATTAGAGTAGGTGTAATTAGTTTAAAAATCTTGTAATTATTTTATTATTTTCTGTAATTTAGTGGGGGGGGGGTTTCGTACTTTAGATAATTTTTTTAAATTGTAATTAATTGTATTTAGTTTAGGGAATTAATTTATATATAGTATAATTATATATTATACACTATAGTATAGTGTTAGGTGTAATTGTAACTTAGGTTAGGTTTTATTTTACAGTTAAATTTGTCTTTATTTTAACTAGGTAGTTATTAAATAGTTAATAACTATTTAATAACTATTGTACCTAGTTAAAATAAATACAAAGTTGCCTGTAAAATAAAAATAAACCCTAACAGCTAGATTTAGAGTTCTGCGGCCAAAGGGGTGCGTTAGCTACGCGTGCTTTTTTTCCCCCGCACCTTTTAAATACCGCTGGTATTTAGAGTTCACAGAATGGCTGCGTTAGGCTCCAAAAAAGGGAGCGTAGAGCATATTTACCGCCACTGGAACTCTAAATACCAGCGTTGCTTACGGACGCGGCCAGCTTCAAAAACGTGCTCGTGCACGATTCCCCCATAGAAAACAATGGGGCCATTTCAGTTGAAAAAAACCTAACACCTGCAAAAAAGCAGCGTTCAGCTCCTAACGCAGCCCCATTGTTTTCTATGGGGAAACACTTCCTACGTCTGCACCTAACACTCTAACATGTACCCCGAGTCTAAACACCCCTAACCTTACACTTATTAACCCCTAATCTGCCGCCCCCGCTATCGCTGACACCTGCATATTTTTTTTAACCCCTAATCTGCCGCTCCGTACACCGCCGCAACCTACATTATACCTATGTACCCCTAATCTGCTGCCCCTAACACCACAGACCCCTATATTATATTTATTAACCCCTAATCTGTCGCCCCCAACGTCACCTCCACCTACCTACAATTATTAACCCCTAATCTGCCGACCGGACCTCACCGCTACTATAATAAATGTATTAACCCCTAATCCGCCTCACTCCCGCCTCAATAACCCTATAATAAATAGTATTAAACCCTAATCTGCCCTCCCTAACATCGCCGACACCTAACTTCAAGTATTAACCCCTAATCTGCTGACCGGACCTCACCGCTACTCTAATACATTTATTAACCCCTAAAGCTAAGTCTAACCCTAACACTAACACCCCCCTAACTTAAATATAATTTAAATCTAACTAAATAAATTAACTCTTATTAAATAAATTATTCCTATTTAAAGCTAAATACTTACCTGTAAAATAAACCCTAATATAGCTACAATATAAATTATAATTATATTGTAGCTATTTAAGGATTAATATTTATTTTACAGGCAACTTTGTAATTATTTTAACCAGGTAAAATAGCTATTAAATAGTTAATAACTATTTAATAGCTAAAATAGTTAAAATAATTACAAAATTACCTGTAAAATAAATCCTAACCTAAGTTACAATTAAACCTAACACTACACTATCAATAAATTAATTAAATACAATACCTACAAATAACTACAATGAAATAAACTAACTAAAGTACAAAAAATAAAAAAGAACTAAGTTACAAAAAATAAAAAAATATTTACAAACATTAGAAAAATATTACAACAATTTTAAACTAATTACACCTACTCTAAGCCCCCTAATAAAATAACAAAGACCCCCAAAATAAAAAAATGCCCTACCCTATTCTAAATTAAAAAAGTTCAAAGCTCTTTTACCTTACCAGCCCTGAAAAGGGCCATTTGCGGGGCATGCCCCAAATAATTCAGCTCTTTTGCCTGTAAAAAAAAACATACAATACCCCTCCAACATTACAACCCACCACCCACATACCCCTAATCTAACCCAAACCCCCCTTAAATAAACCTAACACTAAGCCCCTGAAGATCTTCCTACCTTATCTTCACCATGCCAGGTTCACCGATCCGTCCTCCGAAGTCTTGATCCAAGCCCAAGCAGGGGCTGGCGATCCATAATCCAGCTGAAGTCTTCTATCAAGCCGCAGCTGAAGAGGTCCAGAAGAGGCTCCAAAGTCTTCATCCTATCCGGGAAGAAGAGGAGATCCGGACCGGCAACCATCTTGATCCAAGCGGCATCTTCTATCTTCATCCGATGACGAACGGCTCCATCTTGAAGACCTCCAGCGCGGATCCATCTTCTTCTTCCGACATCCAACTGAAGAATGAAGGTTCCTTTAAGGGACGTCATCCAAGATGGCGTCCCTCGAATTCCGATTGGCTGATAGGATTCTATCAGCCAATCGGAATTAAGGTAGGAAAATTCTGATTGGCTGATGGAATCAGCCAATCAGATTCAAGTTCAATCCGATTGGCTGATTGGATCAGCCAATCAGATTGAGCTCGCATTCTATTGGCTGATCGGAACAGCCAATAGAATGCAAGCTCAATCTGATTGATAGATTGATAGGTTTATTTAAGGGGGGTTTGGGTTAGATTAGGGGTATGTGGGTGGTGGGTTGTAATGTTGGGGGGGGATATTGTATGTTTTTTTTACAGGCAAAAGAGCTGAATTATTTGGGGCATGCCCCGCAAATGGCCCTTTTCAGGGCTGGTAAGGTAAAAGAGCTTTGAACTTTTTAAATTTAGAATAGGGTAGGGCATTTTTTATTTTGGGGGTCTTTGTTATTTTATTAGGGGGCTTAGAGTAGGTGTAATTAGTTTAAAATTGTTGTAATATTTTTCTAATGTTTGCAAATATTTTTTTATTTTTTGTAACTTAGTTCTTTTTTATTTTTTGTACTTTAGTTAGTTTATTTAATTGTAGTTATTTGTAGGTATTGTATTTAATTAATTTATTGATAGTGTAGTGTTAGGTTTAATTGTAACTTAGGTTAGGATTTATTTTACAGGTAATTTTGTAATTATTTTAACTATTTTAGCTATTAAATAGTTCTTAACTATTTAATAGCTATTGTACCTGGTTAAAATAATTACAAAGTTGCCTGTAAAATAAATATTAATCCTAAAATAGCTACAATATAATTATAATTTATATTGTAGCTATATTAGGGTTTATTTTACAGGTAAGTATTTAGCTTTAAATAGGAATAATTTATTTAATAAGAGTTAATTTATTTCGTTAGATTTAAATTATATTTCAGTTAGGGGGGTGTTAGTGTTAGGGTTAGACTTAGCTTTAGGGGTTAATACATTTATTATAGTAGCGGTGTGGTCCGGTCGGCAGATTAGGGGTTAATAATTGTTGGTAGGTGGAGGCGACGTTGGGGGCGGCAGATTAGGGGTTAATAAATATAATATAGGGGTCGGCTGTGTTAGGGGCAGCAGATATGGGGTACATAGGTATAATGTAGGTTGTGGCGGTGTACGAAGCGGCAGATTAGGGGTTAAAAAAAATATGCAGGTGTCAGCGATAGCGGGGGCGGCAGATTAGGGGTTAATAAATATTATGTAGGGGTCGGCGGTATTTTAGGGCAGCAGATTAGGGGTACATAGGGATAACGTAAGTGGCAACGGTGTATGGAGCGTCAGATTAGGGGTTAAAAAATTTTAATAGAGTGGCGCCGATGTGGGGGACCTCGGTTTAGGGGTACATAGGTAGTTTATGGGTGTTAGTGTACTTTAGAGCACAGTAGTTAAGAGCTTTATAAACTGGCGTTAGCCCAGAAAGCTCTTAACTACTGACTTTTTTCTGCGGCTGGAGTTTTGTCATTAGATTTCTAACGCTCACTTCAGCCAAGACTCTAAGATCCCATTGAAAAGATAGGATACGCAAATGGCGTAGGGGGATCTGCGGTATGGAAAAGTTGTGGCTGCAAAGTGAGCGTTAGACCCTTTAATGACTGACTCCAAATACCAGCGGGCGGTAAAAACCAGCGTTAGGAGCCTCTAACGCTGGTTTTCAAGGCTACCGCCAAACTCTAAATCTAGGCCTTAGAAAGATACAATGTAACTATTAGTTATATTGTAGCTATCCTAGGGTTTATTTTATAGGTAAGTATTTAGTTTTAAATAGGAATTATTTAGGTAATTGTAGTTATTTTATTGAGATTTATTGTAATTATATTTATGTTAGGGGCTGTTAGGGTCAGGGTTAGACTTAGGTTTAGGGGTTAATACCTTTATTATAGTGGTGGTGACGTTGTGGGCGGCAGATTAGGGGTTAATAAATGTAGTTAGGTTGCGGCGACATTAGGGGCGGCAGATTAGGGGGTTACTAAATATAATGTAGGGTTCGGCGATGTTGGGGGCAGCAGATTAGGGGTTCATAAGTATAATGTAGGTGGCGGCGGTGTCCGGGGCGGCAGATTATGGGTTAATAAAAATAATGTAGGTGTCGGCGATGTCAGGGGCGGCAGATTAGGGGTTAATAAGTATAAGATTAGGGGTGTTTAGACTTGGGTTCATGTTAGGGTGTTAGGTGTAGACATAAAAAGTTTTTCCCCATAGGAATCAATGGGGCTGCATTAGAAGCTTTACACTGCTTTTTTGCATGTGTTAGCTTTTTTTTCAGCCGGCTCTCCCCCATTGATTCCTATGGGGAAATCGTGCACGAGCACGTTTTACCTGCTCACCGCTAACGTAAGCAGCGCTGGTATTGAGGTGAGATGTGGAGCTAATTTTTGCTGTTTGCTCACTTTTTTGCGGCTAACGACGGGTTTGTAAAAAACCTGTAATACCAGCGCTGTCTGTAAGTGAGCAGTGAGCATAAACTGCTTGTTAGCACCGCACAGCCTCTAACACAAAACTTGTAATCTAGGTGTAGGTAAATACACCATAGGTTAAAAACATAATTGGCAATCACAGACACCTTTGCTTAGAAAAATTAACAACCATTCTATGTAATAGATGCGGGAACACTGTGTCATATTTGACTACTATGGCATATTCACATATTCATGATTTGCAATGCGCTAGTGTAAATAGACAAAATTTTAAAAAGGCAAATTTAACCGAAATCTTGTACATAATTAGTGCAACACTTCAACATTTTGAATGATCTTGTTTGGCTTAAAACCCACATGTCTTTATCCATTTCTGCTTGCAATGTATAAGCCTATATCCATATATGCAAAATCTCCCAGTCCACTAGGAAGCATATTTTTATATTTATATTAATATTTCACTCAATTAAATGTTTCCAAATCCCCAGTTTGCTAATAATCATCCACTGGTTTATTTTTACGTTTTGTTTTTACATTTGTTAATTACCTCCCCTTCACAAATGGAGCAAAGACTATGTGTGAGTTTCCCCAGATGGATATGACAGAGAGTATACTTTCCCTTTAAACAATGCTGCCAAACATGATACCTTCACTGCCTACATCCACCTAGGACCAACAAACTAGGGGCATCTAAACTAACCCCATGGATGTAAGGGAGAGGGTATTTTGTAGTTCCTCTTACAAAACTCAGCATGTTAATAAGTGGTAGAGGAGCCTTTATAACATGGGCATGTGTCCTTACAATAATATAATATATTGGGTGACAATATATGACCTAATACCAAACATTTATCAGGTCATACTCTGAGTTAAGGCCATATGGAGCCCTCGTTCTCATCTTGAAGATCCAATATTCCTCTTGTCTTGCTAAAAGGAATTCTCTGTTCCCTCCTCGCTTGCTTTTGGACACATGGTCCACTATTGTCCATCTTATACTGTCGGGGCTCTTAAAATGATATAGTTTACAATGTTGTATTAGGGGCTTAGTAAGTGATCCTAACTTGATATTGGAAATGTGTTCATGTATACGACTTCTGACCTCTCGGGTTGTCATACCAACATACTGGATTTTGTAATCCGAGCAGGTCAAGATGTATATCACATGATTGGTCCTACAGTTATAGCACATCTTGTGTGTGTACATATCTCTTGTGACCTCACTGATAAAGTCATTCCCTACACTTAAATATTCACCTGCTTGGCATGAGTAATTGTGACACCTGAAAACCCCCTTCGTAGTTAACCATGAACTCTGTCGACTCTGAGTGGGAGTCAAAATGGTTGGAGACACAAGGTTTCCAACTGTTTTCCTCTCCTGTAGGTAAATTTACAGCCTCCATCAACTAGGTCATTTAGATCCTCATCTGCTGCCAAAATTTTAAAGTGTTTTTTGACAATGTCACACATTTGTTAGTATTGATCACTAAATAGAATAATAAAGGTGACCTTCCTTTGTTCTTTCCTTCCTCTGTTAAAATTATGTTTACTTTGGTTTTTACTCTGTGATAAAAGGTCTGCCCTATCAAGTGTTGACACTCACTGTCTGATATCCCTGATATCACGATTACGAGTTTTGCGTAATGGCTGTTCGCAAATAGCACATGTGTAATTTTCATTGCGCATTCTTTATAACGTAGGTATTAGAAGTCTGAAAAGAACCTTGTTATGCATCCCGTTAACATGAATACTACGTCTATTTCACTTGCGAAATCATGGACGCGTAATGGATTCGCCCATAGAGAACAATGCAAACTGAAGAATAAACTGATTTTTTATCTAACACTCGATATCGATATATCGAGAACTACACAGTGCTCTGTCACATTACATATACAACATAATGGACACTAAAAATAATCAGGGCAAATGTACAAGCAACAATCGCTCACACAACATAGCACATCCGCATTTAACATTCACAATCGTTTACAACAAATACTACATAACATTTACACTAAATGAGGATTCAGAATATATGTTGGGATCTGCATCACGGAACAAAAGAACAAGAAAAAGAAAGAATTTCACACTGATACACAAACAAAACATTTGCATTGGCGATTAGGAAAGATCATTAAAAATAAATATTTAGAACAGTTAACAAATATGATACGATCAGAGATCATCATTTTGATATACTAAATTATGATAATGTTATGCAAAACGATCACTATGACATGATCGCATTATACACATTCCATAAAAACATATGTGGATTTAGAAACTCAATATGAGCATGCGCAAATTCAAACAACTACTCCACATTGCACACATACAAATCATCACTAAAGCACACCTGGACCTTGTTTACTTTGCAAACCGGTACATCATTAACCATTTACATAGGGTATATAACCACGCTCTAAACATGGCTACATTGACTGTATTGCTTTTTCGAGACAGGTACAAGTCTAGGCGTTGGAGGTTAGAGATAGTCAGAGATAGAGAGTTAGTGAGAGAGAGAGAGAGAGAGAGAGTTAGTGAGACAGAGAGTTAGTGAGAGAGAGAGTTAGTGAGACAGATAGTTAGTGAGAGAGAGAGTTAGTGAGACAGAGAGTTAGTGAGAGAGAGAGTTAGTGTATGAATCTGTCTTGGTGAGTGTGCGAGTGCTGCTTTGTTTTTCATTACTTACACATAGTTAAACACATTTACTTTCATTTACATGCAAACACATTCAATGCATACATACACATAGCAGTAACACTACATACACACACACATACCTCCATACCCCATTCCCTTTAAACCTATACCCAGCCTACAGTTATATTTTGTTCTTTTTAGACCAACTTATTGTTTACATACCCTCATTTAATCCTTTTTTTTAATGTTTGTCAGTTTATTACTAACCCTTACCCTATTTTATAAATCCCATTCACACTTTGAGCACTTTTTACTTTTATTTCATTATTTTTACCCCCTTTCATTTATGCACTTTCACCTTCTGAAAGGGTATGGTGGGAAGGAGGACTAGGGTAGAGCCCAGGCAGGAGATTAGTGAGGAGATGAGGGAGGAGATTAGGGTCGAGATGAGGCAGAAGATTGAGGACATTAGGGAGGAGATGAGGTAAGAGAGCGGGACAGGAAGGGGGAGAGAAACTAGAGAGGAAGGGGGAGAGGAAGTTGGAGAGGTCAGGGTGGGTGGGCCCAGCCACATTGTTGAAGATGAAGTGGTTGGGCCCAGTGGGGCAGGTCAGAAGCGCAGACAGGGCGCAATACAGTCCGGAGAACAGAGGCTCACATCACAGGGGAAGGGAGGTATACCAGGGAGGAGAAGGAGGTCCTTATAGTGACCTATATGGAGATGGTTATGAGGCTACAAGCACCGAAGACCACCCCTTCAGTGAAGAAAAAGTTGTGGCTGGAGATAACAGATGCTGTCAATGCAGTGGGGGAGTTCAGGAGGCCATAAAATCCATAGAACACCGCTACCAGGACTGCAAATGTGAGCTAAAGAAGAAAATATCGAGGGAGAGGCAATATAATACCGGGACCGGTGGCGGGCCAGAGCAGACATTTGTCTACAACCACTGGAAATGCTGCGTCCCAACATCTCCGAGGTGGCCCTAGTCAGGATCGAAGGAGGAATCGAAACCGGGAACCTGCACTTCTCATCTGCTGGTAAGCTCATTTACTAATCTCTTTCCATCTACCTCATAACCCATTCACACACAAAGAAATTATGGATATGACTAATGCAATTACGCTTTTTTAAACATTATTATGAAAACGCATTCAGAATTACCTTGAGAAAATTGGATTTGAAGAAAAGACATCACATTAGTATCCAGTTTACAGATTATGTGTGCATTTAAACATATTTAAGACGCACACAAAAATACATTCATATTGACCATCTAGATATCTGAAAGACGGGTTTGCAAATACGTTAATTTGCTTTTGGTTACAATTGAATTACGAAGGCAGCCTCATTATTACACGTTCAAATCTAACATTAACATCTTTATTTGGAACTGTGCTAATATCTCTTATTTCTTTAATTTACAAATATACAGTCTGAGGCCAGTGAAGAGAAAACACAGCAGGAACATGCTCCTCCTTCACCCAGGCATGAGAGTGGTGCAGAAGGTGACACGCCACCTCGGGGAGAACTGGAGGATAACCTTGCAGAAGATAACCCTGCAGAAGATATCCCTGCACCAGCCCCCCCTGCAGAAGATATCCCTGCACCAGCCCCCCATGCAGCAGCAGCCCCCCGTGCAGCAGCCCCCCATGCAGCAGCTCCCCCTGAGGAGAACATTCCCCCCAAAATCTCTGAGGTGGAGCTGATGAGAGTCTTCCTGGAGAAAATGCAGACCTCCCGGAGTGCACAACAGGCACACACAGAGTTTATGACCAACGCAGTGAACAGCCTGATAGAAGTACAAACAAATATTGTCAATGTTCCAAATAATATATTTCAGGTCCTCCGGGAGGTGGCAATCAGACCATATTCAGATATGGGAAGTCCACAAGAGCCTGGACCATCAGCTCCTGGACCATCATCTCCTATGCCTCCTCCATCTCTTACTCTGCCTGGTCAATCCCCAATCACTCACAGTACTCCTCTCCCCCCTCTTCCCCAACCATCTCTAATGAGGACATGTCTGAGAAGGCATTTGACCACCCCAGAGCCTCACTCTCCTGGGAAGAAGGGAAGGAGGAAGAAGTAAAGAAGTAATTATGTTTATATATTAGTGTTTTTAATTTAAAGTTAATGTGTAAAGGATAATTATGTGATGATGTTGTCTTCTTACACTTGTGGAGCACATTCTGTATTTAATAGGCTTCTATGGAGGCAGATTGTTTGCAGAATGTGTTTTACAAATGTGTTGAGACAACATCATCACATACGGTCATTGTTGATTCGATTGATTCGTTTTTGTGATGTGATGTCCAAACATGTTATCCTAATATAAACCAATGAACATTTCAATTATACATGATGGCATATCACTGTGTTGATGCCTGCAACATAGCTTAAACAAGAACATATGCTAACATATACAAAGACTTATGGCACATTGGTATATCTACATGTGCTTGTTAAATAAAGCAAATATTGGTATTTTTTAATAAGCCTGTATGCCATATTTCTCGCAATGTGTTGACAACATTTAATACGTTAAATAAAGTGTATTTTTTTAAAGCTAGCTTAAAGTGTTTTACTTATTTGGGAAATCTATTTAATTTAAAAGGTGCATGAAAGCAGAAAATTCGCTTACATGATTTTGACAGAGCATAACATTTTAAACAACATTCGCGTTTACTCATATTCTTTGATTCATTATCTTGTTATCCTTTGCTGAAAGGTTTATCTAGGAAAGCTCAGGAGCAGTAAAGAACCTAGCTTCGATCTGCTGATTGGTGGCTGCATATATCTACCGATTGTAATTGCCTTACCCATGTGTTCACTTAAAAACTAGTAGTGTATTGATGCTCCTTCAACACATTATACCAAGAGAATGAAGCACATTTGAGAATAGAAGATAATTGGAAACCTGGTTAAAATTGTATGTTCAACATAACTAATGAAAGATACATTTAGGGTTTCATGTCCCTTTAAGAGTTACATTTGAAATTCATACTCATTACTATATTTGGATAACAACACTGTGGAATCGATACATGACACGATATTGAACATATACATTAAGAAGAAATGTCAGGACATAACATTTATAAAAAGTGTACACCTTTTATATATATATATATATATCTCATGATATAGGTGAATGCATATTAAGAAATTACTTCAAATACAAATGCGAATGTTTAGGAATTTTATAATGTAGACAATTAAACACAACACATAAATTATTTGTTAATGTGAAAATATTGTTGACAAACATATTAAAGGGACACTAAACCCACATTTTTTCTTTCATGATTCAGATAGAGCATTACATTTTAAGCAACTTTCTAATTTACTCCTATTATCAATTTTTCTTCGTTCTCTTGCTATCTTCAGCCCATTTTAGGTTAAGTTAATTTGCATTAAGGCCAAAAAAGTGTGCGGTGCCCCTAAACCTGCAAGACTCGTAATACCAGCGGTAGTGAAAAAGCCGCATTATGAGGTTGAACGCTGCTTTCTCATACCACAAAACTCGTAATCTAGCTGTGTGTTAATTATGCAAAACTAGGGAATGGGTAATAAAGGGATTATCTATCTTTTAAAACAATAAATATTCTGGTGTAGACTGTCCCTTTAACTAAGGTTAATTTACAAGTTAGACTTTGGTATATAAGTCCTCAAATACCTCGACTTGTTAGCTGCCTTAGGCTACTCTCCTGTGTCCATGCAGCATATATTTCTAGTGAAATGTCTTTCCAGCTGCTCATGCAGTCCTTTATTGAAAGAAACATAGACTTTAGACAAATAGCAATAAGTTATATATCAGTTCTATTATGGGGATATGATGCACCTGACTACACTTAAAGTGATAGTAAACGTTACATGTTCTAAAATCAGGCTCAGAATTTAAGCAATATTTTATATGGACTTTAATGAATCACTTCTAATGAAGATGTGCTGTAGATTCCAGACCTGATTTTAAAACATGTAAAGTTTACCATCACTTTATTGCATGGTTTAAGCAGAGAACTCTTTATAGTAGACCATATAAAGCTGTACAACTCTGCCACCTGGTATGTTTCAATCGGCAAGTATGTGTCTCATGTAAGATATACAGTACAAGTAACAACTGGTGCACGCTATAGGGTTCTGCACACCCCTATACATTGTATTCCAAAAGAGTAGCAGGACCACTTCTTAATTTAAACCATGATTAAGGTCAGATAGACTGAAACGTTGTGATTTTTTGTAAAGATGATGTTCTAAATAAATCCTTTTGAATTAATTTGGATGTGGTGTTGCTACTCTTTTGGAAGACCTCTTGTAAGATCCCTGATATTTTCCATCTGATCATCTCATCCATGAGAATGTGTGGCGCTGTTTATTACAGTGTTCAGTCTTTTTACATCGGAGTCCAGTCACTCTGCTCATATTTATGTGTCAGTCTGTTCCCTGTCTCCTCAATTGTACTCTGCAACTGGCTGTTTAATCCACCCAATCATGTGCAGAATGTGTACAATCCTAATGCGGAGGAGCTTTTTATTTGTGTAGGTTGCAGGTACACTTATCTACGCAATTTCATTATACAGATCAGCATATATATTATTACTATTGCTTATTATCTTTCTTATCTTTTGGAAGCATCTTTGAGTAGGTTGAGTGTATATTAGTGGTGTGTGCGTTTGTGTGTATAAATGTGTATATATATATATATATATATATATATAATGACCTTAAAGTCCATAAGATGACAAAGTGTAATCTTACATATATAAGCTGCTGTTTACATTATATGAGACAGTTGAGAATACATTATGATAAATATTTTAACATGCCTTGTTTACTGACAGGATATTCACTTGATTACAAAAACTTGGTCAATAACATGAACACACAATGCAGCTGTCCTGCAGAATAAGGAACAATGCATTAAAGAGAATCAAATTGCTATTTATTTCCTTTTTTTCTCTTTCAGAAACCATAGGCCAGAATATCCCTGCTTCTGAACACTCAAAATTCAGTTTAAGTGCCCTGGTTTACCCTAAGATTGACATTAGCCTGTTCCTTTACACCAGGTCCTTGGTTTAATTCTCCCTATATTGGTAGACAAGCACTGGGATAATAAAAATGAACAAGCACACACAAAGGTTATGGGACCACATGTATTATGATGGTTGCTTATATCAAAGTCAGGATATAGCACTACTAATATAGTATGAGGCTCTATACCTTATATATCATATTTTACACATTTAGATTTCCATATTTCCACTATCATGATCTGGCTTCCATCATGGCACCTTCTTCCCTTCATGATAAGCATGGGTCCATGTCTAAAACAGATATAAATATCACTGACTTACTTTAACAAAAATAATGTCAATCATAATGATTTTTGTGAAGAATAAATTAGCAGTGTCTGAATATATTTATAATAGTTTATGATTTTTATAATTCTTAAAGTATATCTCTTTCTCTGTGTGAAATACATGCACATTATTCCACATGTTTAAAGGTTCTTCTATGATATTGCTATATTGATATATTGTTACAATTTTGAGCTTAGGAAAGTATTTTAAGTAAATATTACAGATAACTTATCTTTCTATGATTTGCACAAGTGGCAGCACTTTCAAGCTAACAGCAGAATAGAGCTAGTTATCTCAAGCCATTACCCAATAATATGATTGCTACGGTTGCCATAAATGATAATAAAACATTGATAAATACACATTTTGTAGACCTGGCTTTTATTTAAATGTAATGCTGTATTAGAAGCTAAACAATCATTGCTGGGAAAGTCCAGAATATTCAGTAATGACTTGTAGAAATGAAGATTTTGGAGTCATACACATTATGATTGTTGATGGGATTTTCACTTGTTTTCAAATTTTGACTGATAGAGGTTATAATGAATTTTATGTATTTTATGTAAATATGACAGCTATGTGATATAATGGCCAACAGTTTCATGTATCTTAGCTCATATCATAGCTTTGTTAGTCATCTCTACAATTTAAATGATAGGATTATGTTTACAGAAGGAGTTAATGTTTTTAAAATATTCTATACATCTCAAATACAATGAATATATTCTGTTTGTTCCTTTATGTCATTTAGGGGGCATGGTGTCCAGTCTTCAACTGAACAGTGCAGTATTTTAGTAGACTGTCTAGTAAAATCTTCACAAAAATACTAGACACTTAAAGGACCTTTTAAATACAGTAGAGTTGCATAATCAACAAATGCATACTAAAAAGACATTGCAATATCACTTACTCTGAATTGTAAATGATCAGTAGATTTTTTGCTGAAAGAATTCAACATTTATGTCAATTCGCTGGCCCCCTTTATCATGTGACAGCTATCAGCCAATGGAGGTATATGTATACACTGTAAACTCTTGCACATGCTCAGTAGTAGCTGGTACCTCCTGAAAACATGCATAAAAAGGCTGAGCAGGGGCAGAGCAAGCATAAGTTCATAGCTCCTTGCTACAACCGGTGTCAACTGCTTCTTACAGCAGTGCCAGCATGTCCGTAGGAGACAAGTAAAGTGGAAGACAAGTGGGAAATCTACCCGGATCAAGTTTGACACCGGATAGCCAATATATCATGCTCATTATAGCGAAGCAGCTGGGATGAAGGGCACATCACATCACATTAAATACCATGCAGCCATTTTCACTGCGCAATACGCTGATCTATGAACAGTTTCCTACATCAGAGATGCCCCATGAAAGCATTTAATACTTTGATCAATACTCGGTTTTGGAAAAAAACACAATATCTGAGCTGTAAGTACACAGTGATATACCTCCCATTACTCATTTCATTTACTACATTTAGTTGCATGCTTTGCAGACCAAGAATGGCCTCTGTTTTACACAACCACGCTGGAAAATAAAAAACAGGAGGGTAATACACAACATATGTCAGGCATCATAAGTGGACCTATTGAAATATACTATATATATATATATATATATATATATATATATATATATATATATATATATATATACTGAAACTGTATATAATAATCCACTGGTATTATATAAAGAGACTCTTTATTAACACTTCTCCTATAATTACTATAGTAGATCACAGTTGAAGACTTGGGATTTATTTTTCTGCTATTATTTGCATGGTATATGTGATAGAAAAGTTTTCATCAAGTCTCCCACTTAATAAATAGAAAGGAAAAGAGAAATTAAGAGATTGATCTATCCACATTTCACTGTGCCATGTTTAAAAAATGTAACTGAATTATTTGTTCTCATGCTGCAATCTTAATATTCTTGCAACAGCAGTCTAATTGCCTCCAGTTTAAACAGTCTATCAGACACTGCTTTATTTCCTCTTGCAATGCCTTGACAAGATGGCTTCTAGAAAGTCCAGTAAACCTGATAAAGCCCCTAAATCTTTAAGTCAAGTAACCACAGGAAACTTGAAAGTGAATTCATTGTTCGGATCACTTGATACAACTACAATAGAAGCCCATGCATCTCCACAGAATACCTAGTCTGCAATATCAACTTATCAAGAAAACGACACTGCTCCAATCACTAAAGTGGATCTTAGACAACTTCCAACCAAAGAATATTTTTCCAAACTAATTTTGCATGTTGGGCAGCTCGTAAAAGATGGCATTGTGGGGGTGAAATCAGATGTACTTAAACTAGGCCATAGAGTAGAGCAATTGGAGGACGACACTGACACTTTAACAACAGATAATGCTTTGCTGACTGAACAATTATATTTCCAAGGTAACATTATCACTAAATTATAGTCACAACTTGAAGACCTTGATAATAAAGGACGCAGACAAAATCTGAGGAAAAGAAATATCTCTGAAAAGATCACACAGCCTCACCTATCTATCTGCTTACAAAGGCTTTTTCATCAGATTTTTAGGGATTCACCTGAACCTGAAATTTCATTAGCTAGAGTACACAGAGCCCTGCGTCAACATCACCTCCTAGAGATGTTATTCTCCAGTTCCATCGATTTGAAGATAAAGACAAAATACTGGCCTCTGCTATTTCATTGCTTATTTAGTTCCAGATTAATAGAAGCCGGCCGTGACTTTTTGCAAACAACTTTCCCAGATTAAGTCAAAACTTTTTAAACCCCAAGATACTATACCAAGTATTCTACTAGTGATGACCTCTCAGTATTTATTTATTTATTGTACATCAGATCACTAGGGTGGATCCAATGTTTAATTGTAATTGTTTGTTCTTTGTTTTTATTGTAATTTTTAATTATATGGTGAAGGTTCCTACATATTGTCATACCTTTATGAGCTCTTTCTCTTTTCTCCTCTGTTGAGCTGTGCTTTGTTTCCCTTAAGATGGAGAGCCCATACATAATGCTAAACCAAAAAGTGGTTGTTAAAAGTAAATTTATTAAAATACAGGCAGCTCTCAAAAATGCATACCACAGAACATATAAAACACTCTGAGAGAAGCTTAGAGAAACAGAATTAAAACACAAAAAGACCCTACTAGCACAATGTTACATACACTACGAGATGAAACTAGAGAATCCCTTAACAGCCTCCTACAGATTGAAGCTTACAAAAAAGTGTTATATTTAAACAAAACATATTTTGTGGAGGGTAATAAAGCAAGTTCCCACTAGAGCATTAAATTAAAAAAACATGTAGCCACCATATTCAAACAATAGCAAAGCCTGACAAGGGATTGAAGTCAGATAGTAACAGTATTGCTGATGGGCTCCCAAAACTGGTGCTCCCAAAACTTTACTCTTAACTTCACTGCTAGAAATCCATATTATTATATGTTTCAGGTTTTTGTTGTTATGCTAAATTCACTACCCACACAATATAAAAGCACGACGTCCATGCAAAAACTTAACATTCTATATGAAAATGTTAAGGGGCTCAATTCACCTCATTAAAGATCTAAAGCTCATAACTGGTTTAAACATCATAATGGAGATATAATATTTCTCCAAGAAACCCATTTTGCTTCACACTCTCAACCCAGATGTAACTCAAAACAAATGGTTACTTCAACTAGGCTTTGACAAAACATAATGGGGCCGTATACTATTTCACAGAAAACTCAATTTTCATCTCCTTCACAAGGAAATGGATGAAGAGGACAGATATATCATTTTAGTGGGCCTGTTATATAATAGACCCACTACGCTAATTAATGTATATAGTTCAATTACCAAACAAGCCCCTTTTTTAGATAAGCTCTTAAATAAAATATTGGAAATAAAAAAAGGCACTGTAATCATGGGGGATATCTTAATATAGCCTTGGACCCCATACTAGACTGTTCTCATCAAAGGAAGACACAATCACAATGGGTTACCACAAGGAGAGGTTATGGGATTTCACATTATTAGACACTTGACGATTACTGCACCCTAATCAAAAGAACTACCTTTTATTCATATCCACACCAAGTATATTACATAATTGACTACCTCCTCATAAATCAAAACAGCTTACCTTTGCTATGGACAGCAGATATACTTCCCACTTCCTGGTCAGACCATTCCATGGTTACCATAGAATTAAGCTGGTCCTCTGATCCTGCCACCCCATTCATCTGGAGACTAGATGAAACACGACTTCATAAACCTGACTTGGTTGAAAAGATTTCCGTAGTCAGACTAATTTTTACATAATGCTAAACCAAAAAGTGGTTGTTAAAAGTAAATTTATTAAAATACAGGCAGCTCTCAAAAGTGCATACCACAGAACATATAAAACACTCTGAGAGAAGCTTAGAGAAACAGAATTAAAACACAAAAAGACCCTACTAGCACAATGTTACATACACTACGAGATGAAACCAGAGAATCCCTTAACAGCCTCCTACAGATTGAAGCTTACAAAAAAGTGTTATATTTAAACAAAACATATTTTGTGGAGGGTAATAAAGCAAGTTCCCACTAGAGCATTAAATTAAAAAAACATGTAGCCACCATATTCAAACAATAGCAAAGCCTGACAAGGGATTGAAGTCAGATAGTAACAGTATTGCTGATGGGCTCCCAAAACTGGTGCTCCCAAAACTTTACTCTTAACTTCACTGCTAGAAATCCATATTATTATATGTTTCAGGTTTTTGTTGTTATGCTAAATTTACTACCCACACAATATAAAAGCACGACGTCCATGCAAAAACTTAACATTCTATATGAAAATGTTAAGGGGCTCAATTCACCTCATTAAAGATCTAAAGCTCATAACTGGTTTAAACATCATAATGGAGATATAATATTTCTCCAAGAAACCCATTTTGCTTCACACTCTCAACCCAGATGTAACTCAAAACAAATGGTTACTTCAACTAGGCTTTGACAAAACATAATGGGGCCGTATACTATTTCACAGAAAACTCAATTTTCATCTCCTTCACAAGGAAATGGATGAAGAGGACAGATATATCATTTTAGTGGGCCTGTTATATAATAGACCCACTACGCTAATTAATGTATATAGTTCAATTACCAAACAAGCCCCTTTTTTAGATAAGCTCTTAAATAAAATATTGGAAATAAAAAAAGGCACTTTAATCATGGGGGATATCTTAATATAGCCTTGGACCCCATACTAGACTGTTCTCATCAAAGGAAGACACAATCACAATGGGTTACCACAAGGAGAGGTTATGGGATTTCACATTATTAGACACTTGACGATTACTGCACCCTAATCAAAAGAACTACCTTTTATTCATATCCACACCAAGTATATTACAAAATTGACTACCTCCTCATAGATCAAAACAGCTTACCTTTGCTATTGACAGCAGATATACTTCCCACTTCCTGGTCAGACCATTCCATGGTTACCATAGAATTAAGCTGGTCCTCTGATCCTGCCACCCCATTCATCTGGAGACTAGATGAAACACGACTTCATAAACCTGACTTGGCTGAAAAGATTTCCGTAGTCAGACTAATTTTTACATAATGCTAAACCAAAAAGTGGTTGTTAAAAGTAAATTTATTAAAATACAGGCAGCTCTCAAAAGTGCATACCACAGAACATATAAAACACTCTGAGAGAAGCTTAGAGAAACAGAATTAAAACACAAAAAGACCCTACTAGCACAATGTTACATACACTACGAGATGAAACCAGAGAATCCCTTAACAGCCTCCTACAGATTGAAGCTTACAAAAAAGTGTTATATTTAAACAAAACATATTTTGTGGAGGGTAATAAAGCAAGTTCCCACTAGAGCATTAAATTAAAAAAACATGTAGCCACCATATTCAAACAATAGCAAAGCCTGACAAGGGATTGAAGTCAGATAGTAACAGTATTGCTGAAACCTTTCATAACTATTACGAAAAGCTATACAACAATCTCCCTAAATCCCCAAATGATGCTATACAATATAATATGTTACAGTATATTAAAAAAGCGGACCTTCCTATGACAAAGCAGAAACAAAAAAAATGATCTAGAAAAGCCCATTACTTTGGACAAAGTGTTTGTCGCAATTGACATCTTGCCCACAGGGAAAAGCCCAGGACCAGATGGACTAAGTAATAAATATTACAAAACATTTAAAAAAATCTTAGAACCACATCTCTTGACCCTATTTATTTAAATTGATGAGGAAGGTGAACTTTCTCTAGAATTCATAATGTCCCACATCTCTCGGTAATTCCCAAACTCAATAAACCACCTTTCCAGGTAATTATTGCCCCATATCACTTTTAAATACTGATCTTAAAATATATTCAAAAATGTTTTTCATGAGAATAAACAACAACTTTACCAGATATAATCCACGTGATCAAGCAGGATTTGTTCCCCACAGAGAGGCCAGGGACAACACCATCAGACTCCTACAACTTATTGACTTTAAAATTTAACAATATCCCAGCAATCATGATTTCAACTGATGCCGAGAAAGCATGGTGGCCTTTGCTGGCGGGATTGTTGACAGAGAGGAAACATAACACATATATGGTGAAGCTGCAAGAAGATTAAAACTTTGTGGGACGAGGTGGAAGGGCTTGGGACATCAATCCCAGGCTGCAAACATCAAACTGACCGATCATGTATGATCGGGTTGATTGACATCCCCTTCTAGCGGCCGATTGGCCGCGAATCTGCAGGGGGCGGCATTGCACAAGCAGTTCTGGTGAACTGCTTGTGCAATGTTAAATGCCGACAGCATATGCTGTCGGCATTTAGCGATGTCTGGCTGACATGATCCGCTACAGCGAATCATGTCCGTCAAACATTGATAAATCAGTCCCAAAGGCTTCTCACATTTGAGTTACAAATTTCAAACAATATAGAAACACATTCATCCAGGCGGTATCTTCTATCTTGATCCCGGAGGCGCGGAGCGGGTCCATCCTGAAGACATCCGGCGCGGAGCATCCTCTATTTTAGCAGCCCTAATTCCTATTGGCTGATTCAAAATTTTAAGCCAATAGAAATACAAGGGACGCCATCTTGAATCGCGTCCCTTACATTGAAGATTCAGTGTACGGAGGCGACCGTATGAAGAGGATGCTCCGCGGTGGATGTCTTCAGGATGGACCCGCTCGGCGCCTCCGGGATCAAGATAGAAGATGCCGCCTGGATGAAGATTGAAGAGGCCGCCTGGATGAAGACTTCTCACCATGTGGATCAGGACTTCGCCGCTGGGATGAAGATCGTTCAAGCGGGACTTCAAAAACTGTGGGGTGGTTTGTTTTATGGGTATTAGAATAGGAATATTTTTTTTATTTTTGATAATTTTATTTTTAGGGGGTGTATTTTTTTTTAGTAAAAGAGCTGTTTAACTCAGCGCAATGCCCTACAAAAGGCCCTTTTAAGGGCCCTTGGTAGTTTGGGGGTGGGGGTTTGTATAGTGTTAGGGGGTGTTTGTCTTTTTTTTTGGAACAAAAGAGCTGTTTATTAACTCAGGGCAATGCCCTTTTAAGGGTCCCCTAAAAGGCCCTTTTAAGAGCCCTTGGTAGTTTATTCTAGATTAGGCTTTTTTATTTTGCGGTGTTTTTTTTTATTTTTTATTTTAAAAGGGTATTAGAATAGGAATACACTTTATTTTTTTGGATAATTTCGTTTTTTTGTAATGGTAGTTTTTTTTATTTTTTGTAATGTTAGGTTTTAGTGTAAGGCAGGTTAGGTTTTATTTCACAGGTAAGTTTGTATTTATTTTAACTAGGTAGTTAATAAATAGTTAATAACTATTTACTAACTAGTCTACCTAGTTAAAATAAATACAAATTTACCTGTGAAATAAAAATAAAACCTAAGCTAGCTATAATGTAACTATTAGTTATATTGCAGCTACCTTAGGTTTTATTTCACAGGTATTTAGTTTTAAATAGGTATTATTTAGTTAATAATAGTAAATTTTATGTAAAAGCTCCTTTTTCCAGAATGCCGCTCCTTGCTCTACTGAGCGGGTCTGGTTTTTCCACAGCGCATCGCGGCAACTTTGTATAGTCACAGTGTGCCCGGTCGCGCCATTAAAATGAATGTAGATTGCTCCGGCTCTGGTCTAGTAGCAGGAGCGAGCTACATTCATTTTAATGGCACGACCGGGCACACTGTGACTAGACAGTGTTGCCGCGATGCGCTGTGGAAAAAACAGATCCATTAAGTAGAGCAAGGAGTTCATGAAAAAGGAGCTTTTACATAAAATTTCTCTGCAATACTTTACTGTATAAATCTGCCGGTAATCTAATGTTATATAAGTTTGCTGTCCCTTTAACACATAAATACTGTATATATGTATGTAATCATAGACATATATATTTATATTTGCTGCCCATCGCTGCATGACTTACCCCCGTAGCTGCGCTAGTTCTCATGCCATGTCTTACGGCATGAGAATGAGGCTCCCGTTGAAGCCTATGGAAGCGAGCGCCTCATGAGTGCAAAGCTTCCGTGTAATTAGTGTGCGCTGGTATTACTCACTTGAGTGCAAATATCGCTTTAGCCTAAGCAATATTTAGCGCTCAACTTGTAATCTGGCCCTTTATTCTTTATTGGGAATACAGTGTAGGAGCTGAATATCCCTTTAAAGGACCATTAAATACAGTAGAATATCATAATAAAAAAATGGGTAATAAAAATACAATGCAGAGGCACTTACTTTGAGTTTCAAATGAGTAGTAGATTTGTTTTTCCTGACAATTTTCAAAGTAAATTCTATTTTCCTTCCACTTTCATCATGTGACAGCCATCAGCCAATCACAAAATGCAAAAAGGCCCAGACATTTTAAAGGGACAGTAAACACAAGAATTGTTGTTGTTTAAAAGGTAGATAATCCATTTATTACCCATTCCCCAGTTTTGCATAACCAACATAGTTATAACAGTTCTGGAGGCCATATCTTCAGAAGGATATTAAAAAACTTGAATCTGTGCAAAGGAGGGCTACCAAAATGGTACATGGTCTAAAAAATAAAACTTACCAGGATAGGCTCAATGACCTGAATATGTATAGCTTAGAGGAGAGAAGGGAAAGAGGTGATATGATAGCAACTTTCAAGTACGTTAAAGGGCTTAGTAAAACTGAGGCTGTGGGTATTTTACATAAAATGGAAAATTCAAGAACAAGGGGTCAAGATCTCAAGCTAAAGGGTAGTAGATTCAGGAGTAATTTGAGGAAGCACTTCTTTACAGAAAGAGTGATTGATTTATGGAATAAACTTCTTTAAGAGGTAGTAGCAACAAACACTGTGGGGGACTTTAAAAATGCATGGGACATGCATAAGGCTATACTACAAACTATAGCAGCCCTCCCCTTTTTTATTTAACCACCCACATACTCACTCATATGCACACATGCCACATATACACCCACATCACACATTCATATGCACGCACACCACACATACATCTACATACTCACACTCATGTGTACCCACACCATACATACACATACTCATAAGCACGCACACCACACATACATCCATACCCACACTTTTATGCACGTACATCTACATACACACACACTCATATGAATGCATATACATACATACACACATACACCTACATAAACATACTTGTGCACGCACACCATTCATACACCCAAATACACAAATTCATATGCACGCAAACCACACATGCACACAATTATATGCACGCACACCACACACTCTAATGCACGCATAACATACATACATACACACACACACACTTATATGCACACATATATACATACATACACACACTCATATATATATATATATATATATATATATATATACTGTATATACACAAGCTAGTGTGAGAATATGAATTTATGCCGTATATATATATATATATATATATATATATATATATATACTGTGTATGTGTGGGGATAGATAGATACATACATACACAGTATAAATAAATATATATATACATATACACTATACTGTATGATATAGATATATACATATACATAAATATATATATATATACTATACTGCGTCTATCTATCTATCTATCTATATATATAGGGCCTGATCCGATATGCAGCGTCGCCCGCAAAAGCCGGCGACGCCAAATTTTGGGCGGGTTTGGTATCACATATACGGCGTAACATAGAAGTTACGCTCGTATATTTCTGCCTTCGGCCGTAGTTTTTTGGCCCATAGACAGGTATACCAAACCCGCGCAGTTTGGTATCCAATATACAGCGTAAGGACTTACGTGGCAAAAATGGAGAAATCTTACTCCATTTTCACCTCGCCACAAAATGCAGACGTAGTAAGCCTTACGCTGAGTATTGGAGCCCTGTAACTCCCTAAACTGCCTTCAAAATAAAACCTAACACCTAACGCATGTGCAATGTCTATCTACCTGTCAACCGCAATCCCCTGCCGCAATCCCTAATAAAGTGTTTAACCCCTAAACCGCCGCTCCCGGACCCTGCCGCCACCTACATTAAATGTCTAACCCCCTAATGTGATCCCCCTACACCGCCGCCACCTACATTAAAATTATTACCCCCTAATGTGAACCCCCTACCCCGCCGCCACCTATTTTAACTACATTACCCCCTAATCTAATCCCCCTACACTGCCACCACCTATATTAAATATATTAACCCCTAATCTAATCCCCCTACACCGCCGCCACCTATTTTAACTATATTAACCCCTAATGTGAGCCCCCCTACCCCTCAGCCACCTACATTAACTATATTACCCCTAATATGATCCCCCTACACCGCCACCACCTATTTTAACTACATTACCCCCTAATCTAATCCCCTTACCCCGTCGTCACCTACATTAAAATGATTAACCCCTAATCTAATCCCCCTACACCGCCGCCACCTATAATAAAAGTATTACCCACCAAAATACTAAAATGTCCCTACCCTAAACTAAATTACAAATAGCCCTGAAAAGGGCCTTTGCGGGGCATTGCCCCAAAGTAATCAGCTCTATTACCAGCCCATAAAAGGGCCTTTTGTGGGGCATTGCCCCAAAGTAATCAGCTCTTTTACCTGTAATCTGACCCCCCTACACCGCCGCCACCTATATTAAATATATTAACCCCTAATCTAATCCCCCTACACTGCCGCCACCTATATTAAATATATTAACCCCCTAATCTGACCCCCCTACACCACCGCCACCTATAGTAACTATATTATATATATTATTAATATAGTTAATAAATAATATAGTTATTATATTATATATATTAACTATATTAACCCTATCTAACCCTAACAACCCTAACTTAATTATTATTGCAATAAATCTAAATAATATTAATATTATTAACTAAAATATTCCTATTTAAAACTAAATACTTACCTATAAAATAAACCCTAAGATAGCTACAATATAATTAATAATTACATTGTAGCTATTTTAGGGTTTATATTTATTTTACAGGTAACTTGGTATTTATTTTAACTAGGTACAATACACCTACACTATCAATAAATTAATTAAATAAACTACAATTATCTAAACTGAAATATAATTAAATACACTAAACTAAATTACAAAAAATAAAAAAGGATTACAAGAATTTTAAGCTAATTACACCTAATCTAAGCCCCCTAATAAAATAACAAAGCCCCCCAAAATAAAAAAAATGTCCCTACCCTAAACTAAATTACAAAAAGTAATCAGCTCTATTACCAGCCCTTAAAGGGGCCTTTTGTGGGGCATTGCCCCAAAGTAATCAGCTCTTTTACCTGTGAAAAAAAGAACAAACCCCCCCATTACAACCCACCACCCACATACCCCTACTCTAACACCCACCCTATCCCCCCTTAAAAAACCTAAGTATAACACCCAAGTTGTCCTTACCTGTCCTGAAGACCGGCGGAGAAGGTCCTGTTCCAGGTGGAGAAGTCTTCTTCCAGGCGGCGACCTCTTCTTCTTCCAGGAACCAGCCGGCGCGGAGCGGAGGAGTTGAAGACCGATGACCGCAGAGCTGAAGACCGTCCTCTCTGGAACTGAAGACCGGCGATGCAGGAACTGAAGATCGGCGACGCTGGAACTGAAGACCGGAGCCATGGAGCGTGGAGGATCCTCTTCATACGATCGTCGCCGTACACTGAATCGGAATTCAAGGTACGCGATTAAAAATGGTGTCCCTTGAATTCCTATTGGCTGATTTGAGCCTTCAAATTCAAATCAGCCAATCGGATGAGAGCTACTTTAATTCTATTGGCTGATTTGATTAGCCAATAGAATAAGAGCTACTGTAATTCTATTGGCTATTCTAATAAGCCAATAGAATTACAGTAGCTCTTAGCTCAAGGGACGCCATTTTTAATCATCGCGTACCTTGAATTCCGATTCAGTGTACGGCGGCGATCGTATGAGGAGGATCCTCCATGCTCCATGGCTCTGGTCTTCAGTTCCAGCGTTGCGGATCTTCAGTTCCTGCATCGCCGGTCTTCAGTTCCAGAGAGGACGGTCTTCAGCTCCGCAGTCATCGGTCTTCAACTCCTCCGCTCCATGCCGGCTGGTTCCTGGAAGAAGAAGAGGTCACCACCTTGAAGAAGACTTCTCCGCCTGGAACAGGACCTTCTCCGCCGCTCTTCAGGACAGGTAAGGACCACTTGGGGGTTAGACTTAGGTTTTTTAAGGGGGGATAGGGTGGGTTTTAGAGTAGGGGTGTGTGGGTGGTGGGTTGTAATGGGGGGGTTGTTCTTTTTTTTCACAGGTAAAAGAGCTGATTACTTTGGGGCAATGCCCCACAAAAGGCCCTTTTAAGGGCTGGTAATAGAGCTGATTACTTTTTGTAATTTAGTTTAGGGTAGGGACATTTTTTTATTTTGGGGGGCTTTGTTATTTTATTAGGGGGCTTAGATTAGGTGTAATTAGCTTAAAATTCTTGTAATCTTTTTTTATATTTTGTAATTTAGTGTTGTTTTTTTTTGTATTTTAGTTTAGTGTATTTAATTATATTTTAGTTTAGATAATTGTAGTTTATTTAATTAATTTATTGATAGTGTAGGTGTATTTGTAACTTAGGTTAAGATTTATTTTACAGGTAAATTGGTAATTATTTTAACTAGGTAGCTATTAAATAGTTATTAACTATTTAATAGCTATTGTACCTAGTTAAAATAAATACCAATGTAATTATTAATTATATTGTAGCTATCTTAGGGTTTATTTTGTAAGTATTTAGTTTTAAATAGGAATATTTTAGTTAATAATATTAATATTATTTAGATTTATTGCAATAATAATTAAGTTAGGGGTGTTAGGGTTAGATAGGGTTAATATAGTTAATATATATAATATAATAACTATATTAATTATTAACTATCGCCTAGATTTAGAGTTCTGCGTTAGCCGTCAAAAGCAGCGTTAAGGGGTCCTATCGCTGCTTTTGGCCGCCCGCTGGTATTTAGAGTCAGGCAGGAAAGGGTCTAACGCTCACTTTCAAGCCGCGACTTTTCCATACCGCAGATCCCCTTACGCCAATTGCGTATCCTATCTTTTCAATGGGATCTTTCTAACGCCGGTATTTAGAGTCTTGGCTGAAGTGAGCGGTACAGCCTCTACCGACAAGACTCCAGCCGCAAAAAAAAGTCAGTAGTTAAGAGCTTTATGGGCTAACGCCGGTTTATAAAGCTCTTAACTACAGTGCTCTAAAGTACACTAACACCCATAAACTACCTATGTACCCCTAAACCGAGGCCCCCCCACATCGCTGCCACTATAATAAATATTTTTAACCCCTAATCTGCCGACCGCACACCGCCGCCACCTACATTATCCCTATGAACCCCTAATCTGCTGCCCCTAACATCGCCCACACCTACATAATATTTATTAACCCCTAATCCTCCCCCCCAACGTCGCCGCTACCTAACTACACTTAATAACCCCTAATCTGCTGACCGGACCTTGCCGTTACTATAATAAATGTTTTAACCCCTAAAGCTAAGTCTAACCCTAACACCCCCCTAAATTAAATATAATTTTAATCTAACAAAATAAATTAAATCTTATGAACTAAAGTATTCCTATTTAAAACTAAATACTTACCTGTAAAATAAACCCTAATAAAGCTACAATATAACAAATAATTATATTGTAGCTATTTTAGGATTTATATTTATTTTACAGGCAACTTTCTATTTATTTTAACTAGGTACTATAGCTATTAAATAGTTATTAACTATTTAATAGCTACCTAGTTAAAATAATTACAAAATTACCTGTAAAATAAATCCTAACCTAAGTTACAATTAAACCTAACACTACACTATCAATAAATTAATTAAATAAATGACCTACAATTACATACAATTAAATAAAATAAACTAAATTACAAAAAAAAAAAAAACTATATTACAAAAAATAAAAAAAGATTATAAGAATATTAGGCTAATTACACCTACTCTAAGCCCCCTAATAAAATAAAACAGCCCCCCAAAATAATAAAGGTCCCTACCCTATTCTAAATAAAAAAGTAATCAGCTCTTTTGCCTGTAAAAAAAAATACAACCCCCCCAACATTAAAACCCACCACCCACATACCCCTACTCTAACCCAAACCCCCCCTAAATAAACCTAACACTACCCCCCTGAAGATCTCCCTACCTTGAGTCGTGTTCACCCAGCCGGGCACTGATGGACCAAAAGAGGACATCCGGAGCGGCAGAAGTCTTCATCCTATCCGGGCAGAAGAGGACATCCGGACTGGCAGACATCTTCATCCAAGTGGCATCTTCTATCTTCATCCATCCGGAGCGGAGCGGAGCCATCTTTTTCCAGCCGACGCGGATCCATCCTCTTCAACCGACGCCTACTCGCCGAATGAAGGTTCCTTTAAATGACGTCATCCAAGATGGCGTCCCTCGAATTCCGATTGGCTGATAGGATTCTATCAGCCAATCGGAATAAAGGTAGGAAAAATCTGATTGGCTGATTAAATCAGCCAATCAGATTCAAGTTCAATCCGATTGGCTGATCCAATCAGCCAATCAGATTGAGCTTGCATTCTATTGGCTATTCCGATCAGCCAATAGAATGCGAGCTCAATCTAATTGGCTGATTTGATCAGCCAATCAGATTTTTCCTACCTTATTTCCGATTTGCTGATAGAATCCTATCAGCCAATCGGAATTCGAGGGACGCCATCTTGGATGATGTCATTTAATGGAACCTTCATTCGGCGAGTAGGCGTCGGTTGAAGAGGATGGATCCACGTCAGCTGGAAGAAGATGGCTCCGCTCCGTTCTGGATGGATGAAGATAGAAGATGCCGCTTGAATGAAGATGTCTGCCGGTCTGGATGTCCTCTTCTGCCCGGATAGGATGAAGACTTCTGCCGCTCCGGATGTCCTCTTTTGGTCCATCGGTGCCCAGCTGGGTGAAAATGACTCAAGGTAGGGAGATCTTCAGGGGGGTAGTGTTAGGTTTATTTAAGAGGGTTTGGGTTAGAGTAGGGGTATGTGGGTGGTGGGTTTTAATGTTGGGGGGTTGTATTTTTTTTTACAGGTAAAAGAGCTGATTACTTAGAGGCATGCCCCGCAAAAAGCCCTTTTAAGGGCTGGTAAAAGAACTGGTTACTTTTTAATTTAGAATAGGGTAGGGACCTTTACTATTTTGGGGGCTTTTTTATTTTATTAGGGGGCTTAGAGTAGGTGTAATTAGCCTATTATTCTTGTAATCTTTTTTTATTTTTTGTAATTTAGTGTTTGGTTTTTTTTTGTAATTTAGTTTAGTTTATTTAATTGTATGTAATTGTAGGTAATTTATTTAATTAATTTATTGATAGTGTAGTGTTAGGTTTAATTGTAACTTAGGTTAGGATTTATTTTACATGTAATTTTGTAATTATTTTAACTAGGTAGCTATTAAATAGTTAATAACTATTTAATAGCTATTGTACCTAGTTAAAATAAATACAAAGTTGCCTGCAAAATAAATATAAATCCTAAAATAGCTACAATATAATTATTCGTTATATTGTAGCTATATTAGGGTTTATTTTACAGGTAAATATTTAGTTTTAAATAGGAATACTTTAGTTAATAAGATTTAATTTATTTCGTTAGATTAAAATTATATTTAACTTAGGGGGGTGTTAGGGTTAGGGTTAGACTTAGCTTTAGGGGTTAATACATTTATTAGAGTAGCGGCGAGGTCCGATCGGCAGATTAGGGGTTAATAAGTGTAGGTAAGGTAGCGGCGACGTGGGGGGGGGCAGATTAGGGGTTAATAAATATAATATAGGGGTCGGCGATGTTAGGGGCAGCAGATTAGGGGTACATAGGTATAATGTAGGTTGCGGCGTTGTCCGGAGCGGCAGATTAGGGGTTAATAGTATAATGCAGGTGTCAGCGATAGCGGGGGTGGCAGATTAGGGGTTAATGAGTGTAAGGTTAGGGGTGTTTAGACTCAGGGTTTATGTTAGGGTGTTAGGTGCAGACTTAGAAAGTGTTTCCCCATAGGAAACAATGGGGCTGCGTTGGGAGCTTAACGCTGCTTTTTTGCAGGTGTTAGGTTTTTTTCATCCCAAACTGCCCCATTGTTTCCTATGGGGGAATCGTGCACGAGCACGTTTTGCCAGCTTACTGCTACCATAAGCAACGCTGGTATTGAGGGTTGAAGTGGCGGTACATTCGGCTCAATGCACCCTTTTTGGAGCCTAACGCAGCCCTTCAGACAACTTTAAATACCAGCGTTGTCTTAAGGGTGCATTGGGAAAGAAAGCTGCGTTAGCTACGTGGGTCTTTACCGACAAAACTCTAAATCTAGGCATATATTAATAATATGTATAATATAATAACTATATTAATTATATTAACCCTAATATAATTAGGTTTAATATAGTTAATATAGGTGGCAGCGGTGTAGGGGGGTCAGATTAGGGGTTAATATATTTAATATAGGTGGCAGCGGTGTAGGGGGGTCAGATTATGGGTTAATATATTTAATATAGGTGGCGGCAGTGTAGGGGGGTCAGATTACAGGTAAAAGAGCTGATTACTTAGAGGCATGCCCCGCAAAAAGCCCTTTTAAGGGCTGGTAAAAGAACTGGTTACTTTTTAATTTAGAATAGGGTAGGGACCTTTACTATTTTGGGGGGCTTTTTTATTTTATTAGGGGGCTTAGAGTAGGTGTAATTAGCCTATTATTCTTGTAATCTTTTTTTATTTTTTGTAATTTAGTGTTTGGTTTTTTTTTGTAATTTAGTTTAGTTTATTTAATTGTATGTAATTGTAGGTAATTTATTTAATTAATTTATTGATAGTGTAGTGTTAGGTTTAATTGTAACTTAGGTTAGGATTTATTTTACATGTAATTTTGTAATTATTTTAACTAGGTAGCTATTAAATAGTTAATAACTATTTAATAGCTATTGTACCTAGTTAAAATAAATACAAAGTTGCCTGTAAAATAAATATAAATCCTAAAATAGCTACAATATAATTATTCGTTATATTGTAGCTATATTAGGGTTTATTTTACAGGTAAATATTTAGTTTTAAATAGGAATACTTTAGTTAATAAGATTTAATTTATTTCGTTAGATTAAAATTATATTTAACTTAGGGGGGTGTTAGGGTTAGGGTTAGACTTAGCTTTAGGGGTTAATACATTTATTAGAGTAGCGGCGAGGTCCGATCGGCAGATTAGGGGTTAATAAGTGTAGGTAAGGTAGCGGCGACGTGGGGGGGGGCAGATTAGGGGTTAATAAATATAATATAGGGGTCGGCGATGTTAGGGGCAGCAGATTAGGGGTACATAGGTATAATGTAGGTTGCGGCGTTGTCCGGAGCGGCAGATTAGGGGTTAATAGTATAATGCAGGTGTCAGCGATAGCGGGGGTGGCAGATTAGGGGTTAATGAGTGTAAGGTTAGGGGTGTTTAGACTCAGGGTTTATGTTAGGGTGTTAGGTGCAGACTTAGAAAGTGTTTCCCCATAGGAAACAATGGGGCTGCGTTGGGAGCTTAACGCTGCTTTTTTGCAGGTGTTAGGTTTTTTTCATCCCAAACTGCCCCATTGTTTCCTATGGGGGAATCGTGCACGAGCACGTTTTGCCAGCTTACTGCTACCATAAGCAACGCTGGTATTGAGGGTTGAAGTGGCGGTACATTCGGCTCAATGCACCCTTTTTGGAGCCTAACGCAGCCCTTCAGACAACTTTAAATACCAGCGTTGTCTTAAGGGTGCATTGGGAAAGAAAGCTGCGTTAGCTACGTGGGTCTTTACCGACAAAACTCTAAATCTAGGCATATATTAATAATATGTATAATATAATAACTATATTAATTATATTAACCCTAATATAATTAGGTTTAATATAGTTAATATAGGTGGCAGCGGTGTAGGGGGGTCAGATTAGGGGTTAATATATTTAATATAGGTGGCAGCGGTGTAGGGGGGTCAGATTATGGGTTAATATATTTAATATAGGTGGCGGCAGTGTAGGGGGGTCAGATTACAGGTAAAAGAGCTGATTACTTTGGGGCAATTCCCTGCAAAAGGCCCTTTTAAGGGCTGGTAATAGAGCTGATTACTTTGGGGCAATGCCTCGCAAAAGGCCCTTTTCAGGGCTATTTGTAATATAGTTTAGGGTAGGGACATTTTAGTATTTTAGGGGGTAATACATTTATTATAGGTGGCAGCGGTGTAGGGGGATTAGATTAGGGGTTAATCATTTTAATATAGGTTGCGGCAGTGAGAGGGGGGATTGCGGATAGAGGGGTATATGTGTCAGGTTATTTTTGGGAGACGTGTTAGACAGTAACGGCAGATTTTATACTTTAGTCAGTTTTTTTATGCGGCGGCAGTTTCTAAAGTGCCGTAAGTCACTGGCGACTCCAGAAATTTGTACTTACGCAGATTTTTGGACATCGCTAGTTTGTCAGATTTACGGCACTTTAGCAAATGCCGGTGCCATATATGAGATAGCTCGCTGTGCGAGCTGAAACTATGGGCGGCGCAGGTTTCCACGCTTGCGCCGAAACCTGCGCCGTATATATGATCGCGCCCATAGTGGTAGATCATATAAAAACATAGATTATGGTGATAGAGGTATAATATAAAGGAGAAACCAAGTACAAACCTTTCCAACTTGCTGAAGAGCCACTGTCAGCCAGCTGAGCCTGCTTCTTTTTCAGCTCAGTCAGGGCCGACTCAACCATGGGACCAAGTGGGTCCAATGGACCCATGCAGCACTTGAAAAGGGGAAGCACTTCAGTATCTGAGTCAGTCACTGTCAGACTCAGACCACTCCTGTCCTCTGTCTCCAGGGGCGAACTCACAGGTTCCCAGCAGCATAACCTCATCATGCACAAAGACATAGTACAGGTCAGATGTGACATCCAAAGTGGAAAAAAGTGAATCTCCCACCTAACGTCCTTCCCACTTATTGTGTAATTGTGCATAAGCATTGATTGCATGCAGGTAAACAGGCAGGCTTAGTAGGGTCAGCGGCCAGGCCTAGTAGGAAGTTTTGCTAATCAGTGATTTTACTAATGGGGAGGGGGCGTCATTGCATTCTCGGGTTCAGGCAGCACAAGATCTTAAACCGGCCCTGAGCTCAGTGCATTGGTTCTGTGAGGGAGGTCGGACTCAGTGGTGAAAGACAAGTCACGTGGGTGGCTGCAATGGGAAATGCATAAACCCAGCTGCAAAAAGGCCACCCACAGGCACCAGTGCCCAACTTATGCAGACTCCAGAAAGACAAACGCTGGAGGGATAAGTAGGATGAGGGCAGGCCCGGCCATCAAAGAAGGTCTGCTTCTGTTTTTGATTTACAACAAAGCTGCCATTGCAGGACAGGGCAGGTTACGGCAACCGGCCCCGGCGCACTGGGTTTAATTTTAAATTTAGTAGAAACTAATATAGTAGTGTTGGTTTTGTACTTCAAAGAATCCTTACTGGCTGATAAGGAGAAATACCTCTACTTAACGGGTGGAGAGGGACACACTGCTATAAGTATGACAACATAATATAGTTTATTTAGGACAGGAACATGTTTTTATGTAATACAATTTGAAAAGAAGACTACATTGTCCTTTTAAAGAGCGATGTAGATGTTCCTCAAACATCAGTTCCTTTCCGACGTTTCTAGTAAGAGGGTAGAAGCTTTTACAGGTATTCTTAAAGTTAAAAACATATTCTAGCAGGCAGCCTGGCATGTTTCCAAGATAAAGATGTCAAGCCTGAGATTTCAGACTTTCTTCTGTTTTTTGTTACACAGCAGGGAAGCTGCTAAATTAAGTGGTTTTGCTTTGATTTAATTAACATCCATAATGCATGATCTTAAACAATCTTTACTGATATGCTTTATATTGTCATCTGGATCCTCAGTGATAGTAGTTAATCAACTTTGCATTCATGAATTTTATGATGTCAGAACACACTTTTTTACCTTCTAGTACATTAAGGGCTAGATTACAAGTGAGGCGCGAACAAATTTGCAAGGGTTTTCACGATTGTTTGCGCTCCGTTTTAATTGCGCTCATATTACAAGTTCAGCTAAATCACTATTGCGCTAGTGCAATCGCGATTTACACTAGAATCCTTACCACTATCTTAGAGCTGTGGTTAACTGTTTTCCAAAACTAAAAAGTGTCTAACAATACATAAAAAATGCATTACAGTACAGTTACATTCATAATAACACTGTCTAATAAAAATTCTTTAAAAAAAATATTCCATTAAAAAGTTATAAGGACTCAAAGATCTGAAATCTTGGGTGTTAGAAAAACAAAGCAGACAAAGGACTTTAACATTGAGATACCTACATATACAGGCAGTCCCCAGGTTACGAACAAGATAGGTTCTTTAGGTTTGTTCTTAAGTTGAATTTGAATGTATGTTGGAACAGGCACTTTTTTTAGGTAAAACTCTAGCCAAACATTTTTTTAGTTTTGGATAGCATAAGGAAAAGCTTGTTTTGCTATCTGTGACCCTGTTCAGAAAATTTCACATCACTCTCTGTCCTTGTGACAATTGGATTTTGACTATTTTGGGTTATCCTGGAAAGAAGGATTGGCAATAAAGCTCTATTTTCTCCGTTTGTAAGTATGAGTTTTACTAAAGTCGGATGTCTATAACCAGGGGACTGCCTGTACATGTACAATGATGCTTATTTATGTATATATAAATATATATATATATATATATATATATATATATATAAAACAACATTTTAAATTAGGGGGAGATAAAAGGTGAGTTTAAAATCCTCCACTACGCACAAAATATAGAAAAAATCCTTTGCTGCATTGGAAACAATGTAAATCAGAGGTTTTCTGTGGGTAAACAAGCCTCTGGGCCTGTCTAGATTTGTTAATGAACTACACAATGAGTTATTTTTTCTATATTTTGTGCGTAGTGGAGGATTTTAAACTCACCTTTTATCTCCCCCTAATTTAAAATGTTGTTGTTTTCTGCCCGGAATCAACTTCACCCAGCAGTGATTCTAACCTACTCCCAGCTGATGAGTGGCAAAAACCATGAAACAGCTGTCCTGGGATGGTTATGAATCACTGCACTAACCTTAGCTAAGTTTATAAGCTGTGTGAACAGCGACACTTTGGCATAAAGGGAACCTGCTGAAAAGCAGACTGAAGTAAAAAGGTGTGTCATTGTGTACTTAATTTGCATATCTTACCCAGAATCCTTTGCTGCATTGGAAACAATGTAAATCAGAGGTTTTCTGTGGGTAAACAAGCCTCTGGGCCTGTCTAGATTTGTTAATGAACTACACAATGAGTTATTTTATATATATATATATATATATATATATATATATATATATATATATATATATATATGTGTGTTTGTGTGTGTGTGTACATATGTATTAATGTATTTATATGTATATATATCTATTTACAGATGTATACACATATAAAACCATTAATATACATGTACACACACACATATATATGCATTGGAGTCTTTTCCCGTTAAGTAGATGAAAACATGTAAAATCATATTTATGCAATATTAATATTTAACTTTGTATTTACTTTAAATATTTCACATTCCAATGTTCTGCACATAGAAGAATATATTCTACTAGTCCTAAAGCCCGTGTACATGGGCCATTTTTTGCAGTACAGCGGTTCCACCCCTTGCTCTCTCTTTTGCTCTCTCTCTCCCCCCTCTCTTCTGCTCGCTCTCTCTCCCCCTCTCTCTATTTTGCTTTCTCTCTCCCCTCTCTTTTGATCTCTCTCTCCTCCTCTCTTTTGCTCTCTCTCTCTCCCCCTCTATTTTCCTCCCTCTCTTTTGTGCTCTCTCTCCCCCTCTCTTTTGTGCTCTCCCCCCTCTCTTTTGCTCTCTCTCTCTCCCCCTCTCTTTTGCTCTCTCTCTCCCTCTCTTTTGCTGTCTCTCTCCCTCTCTTTTGCTGTCTCTCTCCCCCTTTCTTTTGCTCTCTCCCCCATCTGTTTTGCTGTCTCTCTCCCCTTTTTTGCTCTCTCTATCCCCCCTCTTTAGCTCTCTCTCCCCTTTCTTTTGATCTCTTTCCTCCCTCTCTTTTGCTGTCTCTCTTCCTCTCTTTTGCTGTCTCTCCTCCTCTATTTTGCTCTCTCTAACCCCCCTCTTTTACTCTCTCTTCCCCCTTTTTTGCTCTCTCCCCCCTCTCTTATGCTGTCTCTCTCCCTCTTTTTTGTCCTCTCTATCCCCCTCTTTTGCTCTCTCTATCCCCCCTCTTTTGCTCTCTCTCTCCCCTCTCTTTTGCTCTCTCTCTCTCCCCCCTCTCTTTTGCTCTCTCTCTCTCCCCTCTCTTTTGTTCTCTCTATCCCCCCTCTTTTGCTCTCTCTACCCCCATCTTTTGCTCTCTCTCCCACCTCTCTTTTGCTCTCTCTCTCCCCCTCTTTTGTACTCTCTATTCCCCCTCTTTTGCTCTCTCCCCCCCTTTCTTTTGCTCTCTCCCCCTCTTTTTTGCTGTCTCTCCCCCCCTCTTTTGCTCTCTCTATCTCCCATCTTTTGCTGTCTCTCTCCCCCCCTCTTTTGCTCTCTCTATCTCCCATCTTTTGCTCTCTCTCTCCCCCCTTTCTTTTGCTCTCTCTCGCTCCCCTCTTTTGCTCTCTCTCCCCTACTTTCTTTTGCTCTCTCTATCCTCCCTCTTTTGCTTTCTCTCCCCTTTTTTTTGCTCTCTTTCCCCCCTCTCTTTTGCTGTTTCTCTCCCTCTCTTATGTTGTCTCTCTCCCAGTCTATCTATCCCCCTCTCTTTTGCTCTCTCTAACCCCCCTCTTTTACTCTCAATCTCCCCCCTTTTTTTGCTCTCTCCCCTCTCTCTTTTGCTGTCTCTCTCCCTCTATTTTGCTCTCTCTATCCCCCCTCTTTTGATCTCTCTATCCCCCTCTTTGGCTCTCTTTCTCCCCCATCTCTTTTGCTCTCTCTCTCTCTTCCCCCTCTCTTTTTCTCTCTCTCTCCCCCCTCTCTTTTGTTCTCTCTATCCCCCTCTTTTGCTCTCTCTATCCCCCATATTTTGCTCTCTCTCACCCATCTCTTTTTCTCTCTCCCCCCTCTTTTGCTCTCTCTATCCCCCTCCTTTTGCTCTCTTTCCCAACTTTTGTTTGCTCTCTCCCCCTCTCTTTTGCTGTCTCTCTCCCCCTCTTTTGCTCTCTCTATCCCCCCTCTTTTGCTCTCTCTCTCCCCTTTCTTTTGCTCTCTTTTCCCCCACTCTTTTGCTGTTTCTCTCCCTCTCTTTTGCTGTCTCTCTCCCCCTCTCTTTTGCTGTCTCTCTCCCCTCTCTTTTGCTCTCTCTCTTCCCCCTCTCTTTTGCGCTCTCTCTCCCCCTCTCTTTTGCTTTCTCTCCCCTCTCTTTTGCTCTCTCTCTCTCCCTATCTTCCCCCTCTCTCCCCCCTCTCTTTTGCTCTCTCCCCCTCTCTTTTGCTCTCTCTCCCCCCTTTCTCCCCCCTCTCTTTTGCTCTCTCTGTCTCCCCTCTTTTGCTCTCTCTACCATTTATTTTGCTCTCCCTCCCACCTCTCTTTTGCTGTCTCTCTCCCTCTCTTTTGCTCTCTCTATCCCCCCACTTTTTCTCTCTCTTTCCCCCCCTTTTGCTCTCTCTCTATCCCCCCTCTTTTGAGCTCTCTCTTTCACGGGTGCATGGCCCTGCCCGGCCCCACCCACATCACACCCTACCCCATCCGTGTCTCGCCCGTCCCCGTCCCACCACGCCCACGTCACGCCCGACCCAGCCCCCTATCACGCCCGGTCGGCCCCAAATGCCAGGAGGTTAGTCTATTGAAGGCCAGGTGTGTTTGTCCTCATGCAGTTTCTACTGTGCATGACAGCTTCGGACAAACACGATTGGCCTTTTATATTATAGGATGTATTTCTAAATAGATATTCCTATATATATCTGTATATATCTATACCTATATATAATCATCTGTATATATATAGGTATAAACATGCATTTATTTAAAAAACATCTGATATATCTAGAAATATTTATTTATGACTATATAGAACATAATCTGTTTTGTAAAGAACATTGGAATATGAAATATTCATATTTTCATGTCGGTTTAGCGCTAATGAGAATATGTCATGGTGTTTGCGCAAGAGAATGGGTGACTTCAATGGGAGAATGCGAAAATGCGATTTTTGACTTTTAGCGCGACTTGAGTTACCGCTGGGAAAAAAACCTCAGTTTTCGCTAAAGCAAAAACGCAAAATATTGCTCCATTTGTAATCTAGCCCTAATTATGATAAAATTATTCTTGCATCTGAAAGACATTATGGACTAAATTACAAGTGTAGAGTTAATAATAGCACAGGGTACACAATTCATATTGTTACCCTGTACTAAGAATAGCTCACAATCTAGTATTACAAGCAAATGGTAAAAAATGATTTACCAGAGAATGTTAACGCTGCCGACACTTTCATGCCCTATACTGTCAATGGATAGTGCAAGATGCACTACCATCGCTCATGTTATAAGTGGTGAGTTATGTGTTATACACAGACAATTTGGCGCTCTTGGAGACCTTAAAGAGATAGTAAAGTCAAAATTAAACTTTAAAGGGACAGGAAACCCCAAAATTTTCTTTCATGATTCGGATAGAACATACAATTTTGAACAACTTTCCAATTTACTTCTATTATCAAATTTGCTTCATTCTCTTATTTTTTGCTGAATAAACAGCATTGCACTAATGACATTTAGCTGAACACATCTAGTTAGTCAATCACAAGAGACAAGTTTATGCAGGCACCAATCAGCAGCTAGATCCCAGTATTGTAGGTTACATGCATATTCTTTTTCAACAAGAGAATGAAGCACATTTGAAAATAGAAGTGAATTTAAAAGTGTCTTAAAATGATATGCTCTATCCAAATCATGAAAGTTTAATTTTTAGTTTCCTATACCTTTTAATGATTCAGATGGAGCATGTAGTTTTAAACAACTTTCCAATATTCTTCTATTATCAAATTTGCTTTGTTTTCTGGTATCCTTTGTTGAAGACTAAACCCAGGTAGGCTGATAGGAGCTTAGGAGTGTGCATGTGTGTATATAGCAGTCTATAGCATCAGCGTCTGTAACTAGGTATAAAATTGCTATAAACAATGTTGCAAATACTGCTGAAAGATGGGTAAAGACACGTGCATGTTTCTGACCTCATCTAGAATTACTCTTTAACAAAGGATATCAGTATATGCAACATTTGAATTATGGCTGAATAAAATGTTTGTTCCATGTCTCTTTAAGGAACAAAATAAATATAATGGGATGATAAAGAAGTAAAATTTAAAATATCCAAAATTTCATGGATATCTTTTATCTTAGTGAATACACAACATAGGTTCCTCAACCTCCAACTATTATCAATGTTAAAACTTAACCTTTGTTAACATTTACTCAAATTAAAGGGATACTAAACCCAAATGTTTTCTTTCATGATTCAGATAGAGCATGCAATGTTAAAGGTATAGGAATGTCAAAATGAAACTTGCATGATTCAGATAGAGCATGCAATTTTAAGATATTTTTTAATTCACTTATATATTACAATGTGCTTTGTTCTCTTGGTATCCCTTGTTGAAAATGAATATGCACATATCCTACACTAGTGGGAGCTAGCTTCTGCTAAAAACAGATCTCCTTTCTCCTAAAAGCAAAGCTACTTCTCTATACTCATCTTACTTGTCCTCTCTGCTGCCTTTGACACTGTTAACCATTCCCTCCTCCTAAAGACTCTCAGCTCTCTTGGTCTCTGTGACACTGCCCTCTCCTGGATTCACTCTTATTTCTCTAACAGATCCTTTTCTGTCTCTTTTGCTGGTGACTCCTCCTCTCTATTGCCTCTGTCTGTTGGAGTACCTCAAGTCTCTGTCCTGGGTCCTCTACTCTTCTCTATTTACACTTCTTCACTGGGTAAATGTATCAACAGCTATGGCTTCAACTATCACCTCTATGCTGATGATACCCAGATCTACCTATCCACCCCTCCACTCTCTCCTTCTGTCAATTCTCACATCAGCGACTGCTTATCTGTCATTTTCCTCCTGGATGGCAATGAGTAAAGAAGAAAAGGCAGCACACTAGGGTATCCAGGTTAAAAGACCATACTTTATTCCAGCATCAAAAAACAAACATTCAAACACGAGGAAAGGGGGCGTGTCCTTACGTGTTTTGTGCTGGGCGGCATTTAATAATAGGATAACAGGTAAGTGATGAAGCAACATCTATATACCTGGCACCTCCAATCATATCCCACATACAGGTAATTATGGGAGTGACTCAGCATACACGCTCATTCATATAGAGTAAAACCAGTGTGTATCTAAAACAAAAGTTAGACTTACTAAAGATTACAAAAACAACATGAGAATGCTAGTAAGCTTAGTCGTAATGGAAAGGCTGAACTTGTACTGGGGACAAATCTTGGGATAGAGTATAAATAATAATATACAATAATGTTGCGACTTTAATTGAATGTAGTGTACAATGTAATAAACTTAAATTCACTGTAAAATGACGCACAATAATGCAGACCCAAAAGAGGAACAAAAATTAATCATTACTAGATTAACAAAGTGTGAAAACAGTGTATGAAATACTCATACTAGACACTAATACAAAGCCTCTCCATTGGGTACGCAATATGATTCATAACATAAAGGAAGCTACAATAAATATTTCTGGTTAGAAATGAAAAAAAAAGTTTCAAAAATCCTCCTGGATGGCCTCTCACCACCTAAAAATAAACATGTCCAAGACCGAACTACTTCTAATCCCCCCCCCAACTCTACTCCAGTTTCTAATTTTTCTATCACTGTTGGCGGCACCACTATCTCCCCATCACCCCAAGTCCGCTGCCTTGGAGTCACACTTGACTCAAATCTGTCCTTCATTCCCCACATCCAATTGCTCTGTTCATCCTGCCGCAACCACCTATGCAATATCTCCAAATTTCATCCGTTTCTGAGCACTGAAACTACTAAACAACTAATCCACTCCCTGGTAATTTCCCGACTTGACTACTGTAATAGCCTACTATCTGGCTTCCCTCTCTCCCGCCTCTCTCCCCTTCAATCCATCCTAATCCACCTCTCCCGACGCTCTGTTTTTGCTGCACCTCTCTGTGAGTCCATTCACTGGCTCCCCATTCACAGCAGAGTTAAATTCAAAATTCTCACCCTGACCTACAAAGCCTTCACCAATACTGCCCCACACTACCTGTCCTAACTCATCAACAAATATATTCCAGCACGCCCCCTAAGATCCAACAATGACCTGCTCCTTGCGTCCTCTATCATCACCTTCTCTCATGCTAGACTACAGGACTTCTCTTGTGCGGCACCAACCCTCTGGAACCCACTTCCTCAAGCTGTCAGACTTTCCCCTAACCTGTCCTCCTTTAAAAGTTCCCTAAATAACTTTTTGTTAAGGGAAGCAAATCACCTGACTCAGTAACAAATGAATTTCACTTACCTAACAGTTGCCCTCATCTACTCCTCACTAATATCATTCTCACCTTTTCAGTCCCCACCTCCTGTTTCCCATCCTCCTACCCATCTAGATTGTAAGTTCCCACGGGAATAAGGCCCTCAATTCCCCCTGTATTTGTCTGTAAAATGGTATCTTTTATTCTATTGTTTCTCTGTTGTACTTTTATCTTTGTACCCATGGGCAGCGCTGCAGAATCTATTGGAGCTTTATAAATAAGGAATAATAATAATACAATTGGTGCCTGCACACATTTGTCTCTTGTGATTGGCTTAGTAGATGTGTTCAGCTAGCTGTCAGTAGTACAATGCTGTTGCAAGCAAATTTGAAAACAGAAGTAAATTTGAAAGTTGTTTAAAATTGTATGTTCTGGGGGCGGAGCCAGCTGCCGAAGCAACAGGACGTGCCATCTTAGAGCTCCTGCAATCTGACTATTAAGATATTATTTTATTGCACCCTATGACTTAATATAACTTCATATTCGGCTCCTACTATATCTTGGGAGGTTGATCGTAAAGTGTGAGACTAAGCTGACATGTAACTGGCATATTACTAACACTGAGGCCTATTAATTAGCTGGGACTGCTGTAACGCTCTCACCACTATACTCGCAATTGCCCACGCACTGCCTTAACAAGTAGAACCATACTTCTTACAATAGCACCCTCAGCATTCTAATGGAGCGACAATTTCTTTCGGCAATACACGCTTTAATGCGCTCCATGGACCGCCACCAGCAAGCTCTTGTTGCTGAATTGAGATTGGCAAGAGACCCACCACGACAGACTGCACTGACTGGAGAAGTGAAGGCGGAGGTAGACTGGTCGGAACCTGACCCACCGAAAAGCAACACAGATCTGCCCCAAGTCCCAGCAGACTGTCATCTTATAGCTACAGTTTGGGGATCAACAACACAGACGGAAATTTCTGTTTTGAGCTGTTCCCTACAGCACGCCCCAGTCCTCGCAAGGCCAAAGCAATGTAATCCTCACAATGAGGCACCACCTACAAGTTCCCGGTATGCTATGCCAAATTCTAGTGGTCAGTGGAAGGCTGCAGCAACCTCAGCTCGACTGATTGATACTGGGCTTCAGCTCTCTCATGCAGAAAAACCTAAGAGGTTCAGACACAGCGCAAAGCTCCTAAGCCCTCACCCACTTACCGGGAACTCTTGCGGCCCTTATCAGGTAGGCGAAGATTGCCGCTTTGTATATCTCACCCATGAGTGGCTGCATCACACATGGACTTGGGTATGCTGGGTTTCAGGTTCCTCTCATGATGCGTTTTTGCTGAGCAATGTTAGTACTTGCTGGACTGCTGCAGGAGATCCGAATAAAATGCCGAGGTCACTGTGGGACCCTGGTCAATCTATAACCCTTTACCACACGGGAGAACACACTCTAGCCATATAGGAGGATTGATACCTTGGCTCTTTGAAACTAAATTGCTTACCATGGTTAGAAAGCCAGATTGTAGCTCAGTTTAAACCCACCTTTCTTACTCGTTGTTTATATGTTTGAAACACTCTATCCATAAGGGAAGTATGTTTAATTTTAGCTAATTAAGGCTTATGCGCACGTAATGCACATTTACCAATATCACATTCAAGTGGACATCTCTATCCTTGCTATTTTACAATCACACAAATCTATCTTATGAGTAGGTGCGGTTCATATTCAGTATATATTTCTGCAAAGCTAGGTCTTACCGCATGTATGTTTATTATACCTGTTAAATGTGCATTTGTTGGGATAAAAGAATATATGTTAAGGTAATGTATATCTGCCACTATTATGCTGACCATTGGAGCTATAATTGATAGAGTTTATTGTCTAACAGGTGTATTAGGTTAGAATAAGTGTAATAAGAGAAAAGGGAGATCCACCATATCTCTTGACAGTCAGAGATAATACCACCATATAGTCCTAGTTTTTATAGGTATGTTCCTAGCCGCCCACTCTTTTTACAGATAATATATCCATTATTAACATGAGGAATCAATAGTATGACAACTGCATGTTTGAAATCTTACTTGATGCTCCCTGTTTACATATACCCCCCTAGAAATGTGCTCTGTCCTCACATATCCTACTTTAGTTATAGATCAGTCTATTGGCTCATGTTATAGAGTATTATCTTCTCTCTCTGGGGCTCACTCTCTGCCAAGTCTGCCATTAGAAGTTAGAACATTTTTTAGTGAAAGGTGCATTGTGCTTATCCTTATATATGGAGCTGTGCATGTTGATATGTGTGTTAACCTCTCTCAACAATCATACTACCGCTATGATATCCTGGCACACAATGTATTTGGTATCACATACCCGGAGCCTGTTCTCATTGTCCCCAGTTGAGTGATACTCATATAGCCAGCTAGTTTATGTATAAGGACCTATATAGCCTCATCTTTTTACTGCAGGTTACATACTTAGTTTAGTAAGATAACAGTGTGCATAACAATATACCACTACCATGGTGTTCCTGTATGTAACATATTCTAATTCTGATCTTAGGTATTGTACAGTTATCATTATAGATGAGTGGGTTTAGCAATTGTATCCGGAAACTACATGGGCTACAGGTATATCACCCCATATGTTAACGGCTATCACACCAGACGTGGTTATTACACCAATATTATCACAGATGTGTGTGTTTGTCAATTAAATTGCTCTTTACTAAGGGAAACATACTTATCTCATACTATGCATAAAAACTAGAACGGGCTAACTACAGATAGCGCAAAAGACATATCTGAACTCTTCATGGATATGGTAGCCTCATATACCCTGTACATGTTCTTATTGCCACCAGTTGAGAGATACTCATATAATCAGCTAGCTTAAGTTTAATAATCTATATAAACGTATCTCTGTACTGTAGTTTATACATCTTGTTTTGTAAGGTAACTGTGTACATAACAACATCTATCATCATAGTCTTTCTGTATGTAAAATGCTCCAGTCCCAGCTTTAGATATTACACAATTTTGGCCCGCTGAGCCTATTCTGTAAGAATTCACCTTACTCAGTTAACTGTTAATAATGTCGCACCTCTAGTTCATAATACCCTCCTCTTTAATTATCCCACCTAACTGCGTTCCATCAACTCACTACATCTCCTTTATGTTCTTACCCTCAGATAGCACACATCCACAACAGGGACCCAACCTCCTCCCCCCTGCTCTCTTTCTTTCTCTTTTCCTTTTCTTCTTATTCTCTAAAAGCAGCTTTCACCTGCTGATTTTCCCCATCTTTCTATCCCCACACTAGGTCCAAAAGTGGCCACTTCCAATGCCAAGTTCCTCCTCAAATGTTCATAAGCTATGTAAGGTTCAAGAGTAACCTTCCTTATCAATAGAGGAACCCACTATAGAACTTAATATAAATATAAAAATGAGGTTCAAGATGATTACTTATACAGACCCACTGTAATACTGTTGCTTTATCTTGCATATAACTGTTTGTCATATCATATGTTATATATATTTTTTGGTATTTCATATTAGTTGTACTATTCTTATAACCTCAATAAAAAATTTATAAAAAAAAAATAAAAAAAAATTGTATGTTCTGTCATTATTATGAAAGAAAAATGTTGGGTTTTCTGTCCCTTTACGCAACTTTCTAATTTACTTCCACTATCATTTTTTTTAAAACAAAACAGGAATCTAAGCTTAGGACCCGGCCCATTTTTTGGTTCCGAACCTTGGGTAGCGCTACCCAAGTGCTGAACCAAAAATGAGCTGGCTCCTAAGCATACATTCTTGCTTTTCAAATAAAGATACCAAGAGAAGGAAGAACAATTGATAATAGGAGTAAATTAGAAAGTTGCTTAAAATTACATGCTCTATCTGAATCACGAAATTAAAAAAATTGGGTTTAGTATCCCTTTAAATAGGTAACTGAATTAGTTTGAAACCATAAATCATCCTAAACATGGCTTAAGATGCTGTATATAATATATACTCTATATAGAGCACATAAAAGATACATTGCAATGCAAAAATATTTTCCAATAAGCAACCAAAAACTTCACTTTAACTTATTTAACCTATGCCTAGCTGTGGAATAATTCTACTACTCATGATATGGGCTAGTTTTCTAATATTCGTTGGCAGGGAGTGAATTCATCAAGCTTACCCTTGTATGGGCAGACCTCACTAAAGTCTCTAAAAGTATGGTGAGGGACAAGGTGCCTCCCATAGAAAGTAATCTGGAATGCTAGAGAGAAAGTAATAGACGCTGATAGCAACATTTTTTGAAGCACATACAAATGAAATTCCTTCATATACAGACATGTAGGTTACGCTCCCTAGAGTAATACACAGCTATTAAGGTCAAATGTTCCTTGTGGGAATCCCCTTAAGGACCTAGTAGGACTGGTAAGTCTGTAAAGGGAATATTGGCTGAGCAGAGCAGCTTTAAAGAATAGGGTTCTTAGAGAAGGTAAAAAAGGAACTTATCCTGCAGATAAAAAGGAACCTCAGTGAATATAGCAGTATTGACTCACTATGCTGATTGACAACTGGATACATCAGCAGCCAACAGGTGGGTCAGACAACAATGCTGGGAAGGAGGCTTAGGGCCAATGGTAAATAATGAGCTCCACAACTATCCATGTGCCAAACGTTGAAGCGATATGTGATATGAATAGTGTTAATTCACTTTAAATTCCTCCAAGTTCACTAATTGGAAGGATGGTAATAATTAAATGTTAGATATGGGGCAGGAAGGGTGTATGCTAGATGATGTAATACTTTCTGGAATATCAAATTATTTTTAGTTTTACTTTTAATTTCCATTGTAAGATGAGTTACCCAGAAGTTCATGACTAATGTCATCTGCTCTTGTAAAGAACATGACAGGAAATAGATTTTTCTTGCCAGTGAATCTTTTTTCCTTTCTGCATTGACTGCTTACTATTTTAGTCTTCTAAAGAGAAGTGAACGCCATTTATTTTTCTTTGTTGAACCTAAAAGAGAGCATTTTACCTTTTTTGATGTAAGAAATATTTCTGTTGTAAAAAACATGCAATTTTGGTTTCATGTTTGTAGTGTTAGTGTGTGTTCCTGTTCACCAGTGTGAGTTTTCCATACCAGCCAGCAAGCTTCTCTCTTCTGCACAGGTTAAGCATAACCATACACTCTGGGTTAAATTTATTGAGCTATGCAACGCATGGATAAGCATGTAGCCCCAAATTTAAAGGGCCGGTAAACTTAAAAAATAATTTTACATAATTCTGCACAAAGTGCAGAATTATGTAACATTATCTTAGCAACAGCTTTAAAAATCAAAGGATTTAAGATATTTTAGCCCCCAATGTTAAACTTACCTCGTTTCCTCTCCAGGCTTTTCTGATCAGGTCTTCTTTTTAAAAAATGGTTTATGGGTGCAGGGGCGGAACTACTATTGGTGCAGCAGGTGCAGTGGCACTGAGGCCCAAGGGCTGGGGGGCCCCATAGCAGTCAATCTATAAATAGGCTTGTGCAGAATGTCTATCATTCTAACACAGGTGAGCCTTTTATTAGTGCAGGTTGCAGGGGTAGCTTTCTATTTATCTAGTTTCAAAATCATTATACAGTTACCTTTTGGGTGGGTTAAAAAAATGTTTGCACCAGGGCCCTCTGTTGAGTAGGTTCGCTATTGCACGGGTAGGTTCACTACTGCACAGGTGCGCTGTCTAATCACAGCGTGCCCAATCACCCTATTGAACTAAATGTAGCTCAAACTACTTTTAATTAAATAGCACCACCGGGCGCGCTGCGATTAGACAGTAAGCCAGTGAACCACTTTTGAATGGAAGAACTAATCAGAAAAGCCCGGAGATGAAACGAGTTAAGTTTAACATTGGGGGGCTAAAATCTCTAAAATCTTTTGATTTTTTAAAGCTGTTGCTAAGATAGCATTACATAATTTTGCACTATGTGCAGAATTATGTAAAATTATTTTTATATTTACTGTCCCTTTAAGAAGCAGAAACTGCTTTTTTTGCTTCTCTGCTAACTCTGAAGGGGCCAGATCAATCACCCTGAACTCACTCGCTCTGGGTGATTGACATGCCCTGCTCTCGTACAATTGCTTGCATGAGAGCAGGGGACAGTTCTTGTGCAATGTTGAATGTTGAATATCTCCATGCGATGAAGCATCACAAGTGACAATTGCAGACAGACAGGTTGTCTAATGCAAAGTCATGTTAAATCTTTCTTTTTATGTTTCTTGCAATATAAACAGCTTTAAAGGAACAGTAACACCCTCAGATTTTAAAATAATATGTTTAATTATGTGTCATAAACAACTTTGCATTTTACTTTAATTATTTATTGTGCACCCTTTTCGTGTAACTAAGTTCTGAAAATTGTTGATTTTTTTTATTCTCAAAGCTGTAAATATACACTGCTGACTCCCCAAGGCTAATCCTGATACATGTCTACAGACTTAAGCCCAGATTGGCTCCTCAAAATAAGCAAATGGTGGTTAGAGTTTGGCAATTGAACAATAAAAGCAGTGAACTGTTAATTTGGTTGAAATGGTATTCTATAGCAAAGCAAAAGAAATGTCTTGTAATTACAAGGTGTTCACTGTTACTTTAACTTTGCTCTTTTCGAGACAAATATTTATTTAGCATGTTTATATTGTGCACATTCATATTCTCAGTAAAACATATATAGTTAAATGTCTCTGACAACATATTAGACTGAAGATAAAAGTGATGCCGTGGAAAGGATTTGTTATTTTGGGGTTGATCACAATCTATTAGTCATGTGCTCATGGCATTCGTCTCCTTTCAGAACTGAATTTATTCTTGTGAAAGTGCAACCAACTGAGATTTCTGCAAATCCAGATCTTAGTGTGTTACACTTTCACAAGAATAAATCTAGTTCTGAAAAGAGCCAAAACAGTCTATGCCGGTCTGAGTGCCTCAGGCTGCCCATGGCAGAAGCTATTTTACTGATGAGGTGATGTTAGCCAATAGCATGCTAGCTATCTGGCATAATTCCGATTGGATTGCACGGCTATTGGCTAAGAGGTGTAAACGTAACCTTACTGAAAAAATATTGTTCTGCCGTAGGCAGCCTGAGACGCTCAGGAAATACTTCATGATTGAAAGTCCCCTTTGTTTGTAACACTGGTAAATCCTAGTGTTTCAAAAACGCTAGAATTTACATTGACTTTAATTGCACACACGTCACCTATTAGCATCACTACACTTGTAAAAGGATTCAATTAAAGGGGCAGTCTACTCCAGATTTGTTATTCATTAAAAAGATAGATAATTACCCATTTCCCAGTTTTGTATAACCAACATGGTTATATTAATACACTTTTTAACTCTGTGATTAACTTGTATCTAAGCTTCTGCAGACTGCCCCCTTATCTCAGTTCTTTTGACAGACATGCATGCTGCATTTTAAATAACTCCACGGTAGTGAGCACAATGTTATCTATATGACACACATAGATAACACAACAAAAAATACCAAGAGAGCAAAGCAAATTTGATGATAAAAGTAAATTGGAAAGTGGTTTAAAATGACAAGCCCTATTGGAATCATGAACGTTTAATTTTGACTAGACTGTCCCTTTAAGATATGGCTTTTTGACCTGTAATATAATTGATAAACTCTGCCATTTTGTTTGCCTTCAATCCATTCTATTTTATAATTAAAAATTTCCAATATTAACAAGGCAAATAAGGATTTTGTGTTGTTATTAGCAGGTAATGATTTCATGCTCGAATGGTATTATTGGCAGAAACATTTTGTGATTGGGATCTGATGAAAATGAAGGTTTATTATTTTCTTGGTGTACACCATTTTTTGCACTTTATGTTCTTAGATAAACTTTTTGACATATTACATAACTCAAAAAAGGTCAGGGGACATGAAAAATGTTTTGTTTTTTAGTATATGTATGGAGCTGCATGCTTTTATTGCACAAAAAACATAACAATAACCCCTAGTCTACAAACATTCATTTTAGCTACAGAACACACATAACTGCAGATTTCTGCAAATTTTGCTCCTCATTTTAATTATTTTTTTTCTTGAATTGATTAATGATGCTAAATAACTAATCAATACACAGGCATACCAAAAAAGACATGTAACTCCTCTACCCCTAAATCTGTCTCACTAAGCCTTGTTCTCCCAGTCACAGGGGGCTTCTGGGAAGTTTGAGGATTTATGATTGTATGGGTGCTGAACCTTTTTGAGAGTGTACGCCAAGATTGGTGATAATGCACCACTGGGAGCTGGCTGGCGATTGACTGGCTACAAAGATGTGATCAGCTAGGTCCAAATAGTGCATTGCTTCTCTGGAGCTGACTTAACTATCGGCTAGATTGTTCCAAACAGCCAATAGAATGCAAGCTCAATCCTATTGGCTGATTGGATCACCCAATAGGATTGAAGCTCAATCCTATTGGCTGATTGCATCAGCCAAAATGATTTTTTACCCTTTAATTCCGATTGGCTGATAGAATTCTATCAGCCAATCGGAATTCAAGGGACACCATCTTGGATGACGTCATTTAAAGGAAACTTCATTCTTCAAGAGCCATCGAAAGAAGAGGATGCTTCACGCCGGATGTCTTGAAGATGGAGCCGGAAGGATGAAGATAGAAGATGCCGTCTGGATGAAGACTTCTGCCGCCTGGAGGACGACTTCTTGCCGCTTGGATGAAGACTTCTCCCGGCTGGATGAGGATGGATGTCCGGTCTTCAAAAACTGTAAGTGGATCTTCGGGAGTTAGTGTTAGGTTTTTTTAAGGGTTTATTGGGTGGGTTTTATTTTTAGATTAGGGACTTTGGGCAACGTAAAAGAGCTAAATGCCCTTTTAAGGGCAATGCCCACCCAAATGCCCTTTTCAGGGCAATGGAAAGCATAGGTTTTTTAGGTAGGTTTTTTTTGGGGGGGGTGGTTGTGTGGATGGTGGGTTTTACTCTTGGGGGTTGTTTGTGTTTTTTTTTACAGGTAAAAGAGCTGATTTCTTTGGGGCAATGCCCCGCTATTGGCAGTTTAGTATAGGCTAGGGTTTTTTTATTTTGGGGGGGCTTTTTTATTTTGATAGGGCTATTAGATTAGGTCTAATTAGTTTAAAAAATTGATAATTTCTTTTTTATTTTTTGTAATTTAGTGTTTATTATTTTTTATAATTTAGATAAATGTATTTTGTTAATTTAATTTATTTAAATTTAGTGTAATGTTAGGTTTTATTGTAAGACAGGTTAGGTTTTATTTTACAGGTAACTTTGTATTTATTTTAACTAGGTAGCTAGTAAATAGTTAATAACTATTTACTAACTAGTCTATCTAGTTAAAATAAATAAAAACTTACCTGTAAAATAAAAATAGGGTTTATTTTACAGGTAAGTATTTAGTCTTAAATAGGTATTATTTAGGTAATAATAGTAATTTTTATTTAGATATATTTAATTATATTAAAGTTAGGGGTGTTAGGGTTAGGGTTATACTTAGGGTTAGGTTTAGGGGTTAATATATTTATTTAGTGTTAGTGATGTGGGAGGCCAGAGGTTTAGGGGTTAATAACTTTAGTATAGTGGCGGTGGCGACATTGGGGTGGCAGATTAGGGGTTAATAAGTGTAGGTAGGTGTCGGCGAAGTCAGGGGTTGAAGATTAGGAGTTAATAAGTGTAATGTATGTGTCGGCGATGTCAGGGGCAGCAGATTAGGGGTGTTTAGACTCAGGGTTTATGTTAGGGTGTTAGGTTTAAACATAAATGTTCTTTCCCCATAGGAATCAATGGGCCTGCATTACGGAGCTTTATGTTCCGTTATTGCAGGTGTTAGGCTTTTTTTTAGCTGGCTCTCCCCATTGATGTCTATAGGGAAATCGTACACGAGCACGTAAAACCAGCTCAAAGCAGCGCTGATATTTGTGTGCGGTATGGAGCTCAACGCTGCCATATTGCCCACAAATGCAGGTTTTTAAAAAACCTGCAATAGCAGCGCTATTAAAAGTGAGCGGTGGAAATAACTTGCAAGTTATTACCGAGCCACTCATAATGCAAAACTGGACATATGTGTTTAATCCATTTGCACTAGCAGTAGTGCAATAATACAATTCTCTAACGCAGACCATTTTCTTTTTGTACTTTGTATAGTATGTGTGTTAATTTGTTTTATAAATCCATATTTTGTACATACTATGGGGCCGATTTAACAAACCAGCAAACTTGTCCGCCTGGGATTGCAGAAAGTGTCAGACAACACAGAGCAGCACTCAGGATAAACACCTTACTTCAGTATGCTGTAAAGAGAAATCAGCCGTGTTCACACTATGAAGCACCGATACATGCTTACTTGAAAGGCGAGTCTCTGATATCACCCGCCGGTGCTAGTATGAGCGCACCATCAATGCTCCAATTCAAAGATAGAACCTCCAAAATTGCACCCGGCTCCGGACAATCACAAGGCAAGTTATTCCATAAAAGCAAATCATTTAATGGCATAATCCAAAGGTGAATACACTCAACAAAAAACAATCAGGTCAAACATGTTTTATATATTACATATTGCACTTTTTCAATGACCGTTAACTGGCAACTTACTAAATGACATTATATAGCCAAAATAGATCCTCCCATACAAAACAGAGCACCTATCAAATGTTACACCATAAATTAAAGTAACAATACCCTATCTTAAAGTATACAAAGTATTACATTTTTACCTACTCTTATACATTGACTGGTAACTTATAATTGTTAAAGGCGAATCACTATTTATATACTTTAATCAACTATTTAGTTGAACTGCGATAGAATTAAATGGCTATTAAACATTTTAATAGAACAATAAATCCTTACACAAACAATTTAACCTCCCATTTTAAATTCAGACCTTTTGGCATTCTTGAGTCCAACTGGATTGCAGAAAGTGGGCAGCAATACACTTCCTGTATTTAACATAGCACACGTGTCTGTATGTGCAGTGCCACCCGCTGCTCACGCTAGCCCAATGGTGTGCAAGTAGGAGATGTCAATCACCCTGGGTGAACGTGTCCAGGTGATTTTAATCCACCAGCTAAGAGCTAGTGTAATGGTTCGGAAGCTGTGAGCCTGCAGTGAAGGGCCTCCAAAGCTTCATGCACAGCTTGATAAATGGAACCCTATATCAGTAACTTAAACTGATTTTTTTTTTATTTTCATTAATGATTATGTATATCATGTGTTCATAAGAAAAATGTTTTTGTAATTACTACGATTCTAGCTAATGACACCAATCAATGTGCTAGCCCAGAATACATGTTAATTGGTTATAAGTGCCACCTTGGTCACTTGTGTCATTTGTTCACCATTCCTGATTTAGGGCACTGGTTTTTCAAACCTGTCATCAGGCCTCCCTAACAGGTCATGAACTCTGGTCTCTCAAGTTGTATCCCAGTGACTTTCCACTGAGCCACCAGGGGGCTTTAGTTGTGGATGCTTTGCTTTAGTTTTCTGCTTTCTCTCTGTCTCTCTGGCTGCACCTCCTGTCAGCTGTTGGTAATGTGCAATTACCAACAGTTTACCGGTAACCCTCAGTTTACGCCGGGGTTAGGTTCCAGAAGGAATGGTTGTAAATCGAAACCATTGTAAATTGAAACCCAGTTTATAATGTAAGTCAATGGGAAGTGAGGGAGTTAGGTTCCAGGCCCCTCTCAAAATTGACATAAGTAACACCTAATACATTATTTTTAAAGCTTTGAAATAAAGACTTTAAATATGAAACAGCATTATTAACCTAATAAAATAGATTGTATCATCATCAAACTAAGTTTAATGAACAAAAACATTTGCTAAACCGCACCTAATAAAATTATCACTCAAACACAGACTGTATCATCAATCTAAGTTTAATGAACAAAAACAAAATAATCACACAACAGACTGTATCATCATCAAACTAAGTTTAATGAACAAAAACGTTTTTTTACTTGAATTTTTCTGCAGCTAAGGGAAGTAGCTGCTAGATCTTGTTCCTTTAAAAACGGCTCCATTGCTCAGGTCTGGTTATACACTGATTTCAGCCTGTCTGTGTTTAATCACACAACAGACTGTATCATCATCAAATTAAGTTTAATAAAAAAAAACGTTTTTTTACTTGCCTTTTCCTGCAAACAGTTCTCTGCATTGAATCTGCAGCTAAGGGAAGTGGCTGCTAGATCTTGTTCCTTTGAAAGCTGATCCATTGATCGTGTCTGACCTGCTTTTCTTTGCATGTGTTTGCTGCAACACAAGCCGACAGCTCCACCTACTGGCTATTTTAATGTATGCATGTGCTAATGCTTTCATTAGCAGTCAATGCTTTTCAATAGCAAAAAAAAGGGCGTTATTCTGAAACAGCGCAAATTGAACCGTCGTAAACCGAGGGGCACCTGTATTTAATCCTGCCTGGCTAATCAGTCTTTGTCCTGTGTCTACAGCCAGTAACAGCAGTACCTGTGTGTCCTGTGTCTCCAGCCTGTCACAGCAGTACCTGTGTGTCTTGTATCTCCAGCCTGTCACAGCATCTCTGCTGTGATACCTGTGTATGCTTACCCTGCTCCTGAAGCCAAGCAGCTCTACTATGATATCTTCATATGCTTATCCTGCTCCTGAAGCCAAGCATCTCTACTGTGATACCTGTAAATGCTTACCCTGCTCCTGAAGCCAAGCATCTCTACTGCCAATACCTGTGTTTAACCTCTTACTTGCCTGAACTGCCAAGACCTGCGTTTTACCTCTTGCTGCCTGAACTGCCAAGACCTGTGTTTTACCTCTTGCTGCCTGAACTGCCAAGACCTGCATTTTACCTCTTGCTGCCTGAACTGCCAAGACCTGCCATCGCTCAGCCTCTGCTGTATCCTGTGTTCAAGCAATTCTTATACTTGGTCTTGCAAGTATTCTGCCTGTGATACCAGTCTCTATATTTCTCATTCATCACTATACCTAAAAGTAAGAAAGCTACATTAGCCCCATTCAATAAACTGGAGCCTGTAACCGACTAGGCCTCTGCAAATGAGCTTCTCTCTCCAGACCCGACAGTATGTCAGGGCCAAACATTGGAGCTCGCATAGGTGGTCCGGTACCTGTCTGTATTGTCGGACCAAGTGACAACAATGACTAAGGTAGTCAAAGAACTCTTTTGAGTTTAAAACTTCCTGACAAGATTTGTTCTTTTCTGAAACCTTGGTCAAATATATTTTAGGCCCTCCATCAAAGTAATAAAGACTTTATTCAGAAGCTACTACAATTTATTCTGTCTGAGCCTAGTACCCTATCAGGACTAACACCAGCTACATCAGTTTAAACTGCCCCACACAGCAGCGCTCTTTCCAAGGCATCCCTTCCTGTTAGTGAAAAGATCAGAAGGAAGGCCGAAGGACTTTGTTTTTATTGTGAGTCTGCTAATCATGTCATTCCTTTTTCTCAAGTTAGACCCCCTTAACCTGCCAGCTCTGAGAAACAATCCTCTTCTACTACATTATCATCTCCTCCTTCGAGAATGTCTAAGACAAATCTATCCCAACTGAAAGCTGTGAGCACTACTCAAGGTACAAAGGGAAGTGCTACAAGACTCACTGTCCAGAAATCTACTGTACCTGAGCAGAGTTGTTCAGCACCAAGGTCCAAGACTGATTTTCAGGAACTTAAAAAACAGACAGAGATTACTTTGGCATCAGTATACCTTGCACCACACTCTCCAGCCTCTTGTCCTTCTGATGCTAGCTCTGATTTGGGGATCAGAATGAAAGACTGCTCCAAACTAGTGATCTCTGCGTCCCTAATTTACAAACTAGTGATATCTGCGTCCCTAATTTACAAACTAGTGATATCTGCGTCCCTAATTTACAAACTAGTGATATCTGCGTCCCTAATTTACAAACTTGGGATATCTGCATCCCTGATTTACAACCTGCAGTCCCTAAGGACAGAGTATCCACATTTACTTTGCTGCCTTCTCAGAGTAGTATCGAGAAGACTATTTCCAAAGCCCCCGCAACCTGTTCTCTAAATGACCTCAAAACATCTAGCCCTTTTGATTTTATCATTTTTTATTGAATGGCTTTGAAATAAACTTTTGAATCTTACCCCTGTGCCCACTTTTGTCTGTTTCTGCTACCCTGCTCCTGAAGCCAAGCATCTCTACTGCCAAGACCTGTGTTTAACCTCTTGCTTGCCTGAACTGCCAAGATCTGTGTTTGACCACTTGCTGCCTGAACTGCCAAGACCTGCCATTGTTTAGCCTCCGCTGTACTCAAGCTATTCTTATACTTGGTCTTGCAAGTATTCTGCCTGTGATATCAGTTTCTGTATTTCTCATCCATCACTATGCATAAAAGTAAGAAAGCTGCATTAGTCCCGTTGAATAAACTAAAGCCTGTAACCGACTATGTTTTATTTCTGAAATGTTTTGCAAACATATTTACAAAACATGTCTTCTGCGTCGAAAAAGTGAGTGACTGTGTTCCTTTCTTTCATTTCTGTATAAATAATAACTTGTCCCTTTGCTTTGTAATGAACTCTATGACAGAAAGACAATGATGAAACATAACCCATAACATCTCCCTACTTGATTTTATTTAGTAATAAGGGCATATCTTGATATATTTTTTTTATCAAAAAAAAGGTTAAAGGGACAGTCTACACCAAAAATGTTCTTATTTAAAAAGATAGATAATCCCTTTATTACCCATTCCCCGTTTTTCATAACCAACACAGTTATATTAATATGCTTTTTACCTCTGTGATTACCTTGTATCTAAGCCTTTGCAGACAGCCTCCTTATCTAAGAGCCTTTGACAGACATGCAGTGTAGTCAATCAGTGAAGACTCCTAAATAACTTCACGGGAGTGAGCACAATGTTATCTATATGACACATGTGAACTAGCACAGTCTAACTGTGAAAAACTTTCAAAATGCTCTGAGCTAGGAGGCGTTTTTCAACTGTTTAGAAATCGGTTTGAGCCTAGCTAGGTTTAGCTTTTCAAAAATACCACCAAGGGAACAAAGCAAATTTGATGATACAAGTAAATTGGAAAGTTGTTTAAAATTGCATGCCCTATCTGAATCATGAAAGTTTAGTTTTGACTAGACTGTCCCTTTAAAGGGACATGAAACATTTTTATTAGACTTCATGATTCAGATGGTTCATTTATATTCTCCTTCCGTGTCATAAAAGTATCGCACATTTAAAAATATTCTGCATGTTCATTGTTAACTGTCTGCGACGACAAACAGCATAGAACAAAATCTTTTTTAACTCCCATTGATTTCTATGCATTCGCGGCCTCAGAGGTGGCTGGTTTGAACGATAGGTACGCTGCGTCTGACTAGATGCGAGCGTAACTGTTGAATGTTTGATAAATTGGTAGGAGGATCAAATAGAGTCGAAAGTGAATGCGGATCATCAGTATTACACTCGAATAACTCACATCATCGATTTGCATCGGATTGATCTCGCTAGATCTTATATTATGTCGAATATTTCAACATTGATGCTGTGTTAACTACTGTGGATCAACTTGACGTCTAATTTGATGCAAAATTCCAGCGCATTTACATTTAAAGCTTTGATAAATTGCCCCCTAGGAGTGTATATCATTCTATTGTCTGTGTCAGCTTTTTGTTATTAAAGGGACATAATACTCATATGCTAAATCACTTGAAAGAGATGCAGAAAAACTGTAAAAAGCTGACAAGAAAATATCACCTGAGCATCTCTATGTAAAAAGGAAGATATTTTACCTCAAAATTTCTTCAGCTCACCAGAGTAAGTACTGTGTAAACAGTTATACTTAAAGGGACATGCCACCCACATTTTTTCCTTTTTTGATTTAGAAAGAGAATGCAATTTTAAACATCTTTCTAATTTACTTATATTATCTAATTTGTTTTATTCTCTTGATATTCTTTGATGAAAAGCATATCTAGATATGCTCACTAGCTGCTGATTGGTTGCTGCACATAGAAGCTTCATGTGATTGGCTGACCATGTGCATTGCTTTTTCTTCAACTAAGGATATTTAAAAAATGAAGCAAAATAAATAATGGAAGAAAATTGTAATGTTGTTTAAATTTTTATTCTCTATCTGAATCATGAAAGAAAGATTTTGGGTTTAGTGGCCCTTTAAGCTGTCCAGCTGCAAGTAAAAAAAAAAACTGGAAAAAAAAACAATAGTCAATCAGCATCAGCAGTGCTGAGGTAATGCTTTGCCTTTCCTGTAATCTATTGAGATTTCACCGAAATCTCATGAGATTTCATAGAGCTTACTTAAAGGGATAGTAAACACAATTTTTTTTCTTTCATGATTCAGATAGAGCATGCCATTTTAAGCAACTTTCTAATTTACTCCTATTATCAAATTTTCTTTGTTCTCTTGGTATCTTTATTTGAAAAAGTAGGAATATAAGCTAAGGAGCCGGCCCATTTTTATTTTCAGCACCCTGGCTAGCGCTTATGATTGGCGGCTACATTTAGCAAACCAATAAGCAAGGGCAACCTAGGTTCTCAACCAAAAATTGGCCGGCTAATTGGCCGGCTATTAAGCTTACATTCCTGCTTTTCAAATAAAGATACCAAGAGAATGAAGAAAAATACATTGATAATAGGAGTAAATTAGAAAGTTGCTTAAAATTGCATGCTCTATCTGAATCATTAAATAAAAACATTGGGTTTACTATCCCTTTAAACTGAATAGGAAAATAACATGACTGTGCCTGCACATGAAAGATGCACAATCGCTAACTTGTCCTGGGACAAGCATCTTGACTGGCTGCTTAAAGTCTCTTTACATTGGGGTGTGAATACTTAGGAAATTTGAGGTAAAATATCTTCATTTTTTGTATAGAGATGTTCATATTTTCTAGTCAGCTTTTTACAGCTATGCTTCATGTCCCTTTAAATCAGAATTTTTCTTTAAGCATTTGGTTGTAGTGCTAGAAAAATAGAAAGCTGAATGTAAGGGATTTCTCGGTTGCAGATATTAGATGACATTCTGTACTTGCAATCCATCCTGGTTACACAAAGAATTCATCCTAATTTTATAGGACACAATTCTAATATACTTTCAGTGAAAAGCATCTCTTGTCAAAAGAAAATAGCACACTCTCCTACATGCTCCAACTATATCTCCATTCTCAAAGAAATTAATTTTCATGTCTTGTCCAATAAGGATGTTTGAAGTTCTGCATCATGCAACATCCCCCCTCAACCCCTATAACATGTATTAATCAATCACACAAGCCATAGTGGAATAAACATTTCTAGCTGACAGATCTATATCTCTTGGAGGAAATTGAACAGCATATGTATTCTATTTGGTTTCTATGCAGTGTTAGAAATTATCCAGTTTTATGATATACACTTTTACTTCTGCATTTAAAGAAAACATATTGATAAACAGCCCGTTAAATACAATAACGAGTGTTTTTTCCTAATAATGTTTGCCAGTACTAAGTAGATCTATTTATCATCTATGTATGTATGTATCTATCTATCTATCTATCTATCTATCTATCTATTTATAATTTGAACGCTTTTTGGAGATCTTTGCTAGTCATCACAAGATGGACATAACTAGAGGCTATCCTTCTTCCTTTCTTAATCTGAGCTGGAGGTTTTTTTGTGTCACTTGATTAAGGTGAGAGAAGCAGGAAAGGGAATGGAGGGAAAGGGGATCCAAGTGGATGAGGATTTTGGCCCGTGTATGCAGGCTTTAGGACTAGTGTGTATGTATATATATAATATTTATTTTTTACGTGAGATCTTAACATTACCTGGGAAAAATAATTGTATCATCTTTAATAATCCTGATTGGAGAAATAACAATCAGCACTTTTCCTATATTGGACACATTTGTGTAGAAAGTGCTGATAATATTCAAAAATACGCTGAAACTAATTAAGAAATTAAATCTTATTTGTGTGTTGTTTTGAAGATCATCAATCTAATTGTAAAATGGGGGATAATTATATTATTGCTGCTACTGATCCATCTGTAATTTAAGAGTTTATTAGAAATGTCAAGCATGCATTAGGATGGAAAAGTCAGGCACTTCATCATACTGGTTTGATTAAAGGTCTCATGTTACAGATCAGTTTTCTATTTCAATGCCCTTCAGTATTGGTTAGTTTACTAAAGTGCCATAAAACATTTTGAGTTATGTGCATATTATAAAAAGGTCAACTGAGGTAAAACAGTGTGTGGAAAAAAAAAGTATTTTGATAAAATTTCTAAAAAATCTGCAAAATTACTTACACTTTAGTGTTGCCAGGTGTAGCCTGCTCCATCCCCCTTATCAGTGTCCTACTCCATCCCCCTTATCAGTGTTCTACTCCATACCTTGTGCTATCATATTACATCATATGCATGTGAGAGGATAATTACTTATGCAAGCAAGGGAGGGTTGAGGAGGGACAGCAGGTACTGCTATTTTTTTGTTGCCAAGAGGCTTGCTAGTTTCCATGGGAATAATGTCACCATTATACTATGCACTCCTTTAGTCAGGTGACACGTAGCTCTGTCCCCTACCCTGCACGTGCACAAGTGCATTCTGCAGAAGCTATGGCGTGGATAGCACCTTCCATATATGGAAATGCCCGGGGGGGGGGGGGGGTTGGGGCTTGCTGCAAACAAAAAAACTATGCCTGAATTAAAGGGGTTTATGGGAGTTGAAACAGAAACTGTTTTGCAGGTAAGCTTTGGCTGCTTTATATATTTAGAATCTTATGTTTGTTCATACTTTTTGTACGTCCCTTTAAAACAACTTGTTTTTATCTATCTGTCTGTTCGTTTGTCTGTTTTATATGAGATATAATGAAAAGAATATAGAACAATTATACATCAAGATGCCATATTTTAATCTACTTTGGCCATGTTTTCAGTTATTAAACTAACCATACATTACACAACTGCTGTTTGAGGGAAATGAAACCCAAAAAAAATTATTTTGTAATTTAGACAGAGCATACAATTCTAAAAAAAAGTTTCCATTTCACGTCTATTATCAAATTTGCATAGTCCCCTGTTATTCTTTGTTGAAAATATACCTATGTGTGTGTCTGGAACACTAAATGGCAGGAAATAGTTCTGCCATGTAGTGATCTTGCATATGGATAACATTCTTGCAAAACTGCTGCCATATAGTGCTCATGTGGACAATCCTGAGCGAAAATGATACCAAAATAACGAACAAAATTAAAACGTTAATTCAAATTACATACTTTATCTGAATCATGAAAGAAAAATGTGGGTTTCATGTCCCTTTAATGTTCAATAGGGTTAATTACCAATTCCCTTTCTTTCAGACTTGCACAGTTATGTTATTTTTTACAGAAGTTGAAACTGAATTGTTAAAGCTAATTGCTAATAAATAGGTATCTTCTTATATGATATCATATACCTTTGAGTATAGAAGTCTTTGGACACAGATTAAAATTCTAAGCTAAGGGGGGCGGAGTCAGCATTCCACTTGGGCAGACGTATAGTGCTGGAGCTCCAGCTGGTATTATATAATATAGTTGAATTGTAGCGCTTTACCCACATCGAAGAAGATGTACACACTTTATGTGAGCCCTGCAGTGGCTGAGGAACTGACTGGCAATTTGTGAGAGGGTTTGAGGCACAGGAGAGGAGCGACAGATTGAAGCCTAGCTGAGCTCTGGGCCTTCCTGGGAGAAACGCATCCTGTTTCTCACACAGCAGGATGGCAGTGGGAGAGGCCTGAGCTGGCTTTGCGTAGCAGTGCCTGCTGGAGAGTGGGGTCTCTGGGAACATGGAGGGACTGTTTGCGACACTGCAAAATTGGCTTGAGAATTTTGATGACAGGATGTGCCGAAGATTTGACCGCCTCCTATCTACCATGGCGGATACCCACGCAGAAGTTGCTACTGAAGACCGGGAGGTGACACCCCATGCAGCTTTGTGCGCACAGTACAGAGATTCCCAGGAGGACAACGCTCAACCCCCGGCTATCTCAGAGCACACCGCAGAATCGGAGGCTTGTGGATTCCCTGTGGCCCGGTGCAGGATAGATCTCTTAACCCAAATGCCCCGGGGGGAGTGCGGGAGCTCCTACTATTGTGCCGCTACACTTCAGGAGTGCACATAGGAGTCCATCCGACCTTAGCATGAATAACTGTCTGGGGCTACATCTGGTGGACATATCATGCTGGAGAACTTTGGATCTCTCTGCTGATTCGGTGGGACAACTTTGTGTAAAGACCAGTGTGGGCTGAGTGTTCCTGCTGAGGCTGTCATTTTTGCAGCAGCTACCATGTTCAGCAGGTTGCCTTTGCTCTGTACTTATAACCCTGCATGATGACCGTTAGGTCTGAATTTACAGACTCAACCTTGTGAACATTTTGTTTTGTGGCCCCAGCAATATTAATATCTGTCAGTTAGATGGAGATGTGAGATCCTCTACCCTCTTTGATTATTTGGCTACCTTTGGATTTAAATATGTAACTGTAATATTTCTTGTACTTGCAAAATTACCATTGTCTGCCCCTTTATCTTCCCCAAACTTATTTCTATTTCTATATTGTGAACAGTCTATTCCCCTCACATCATTGCAGCCCCCTCCTGATAATATGTGTTGTTGGGGAAGAGAGTGATTACTTTCAGATATTACTTGGGCAGCATGGTCTCTTCAAAGAATGGGACTTCATTACTTGTCTTAGATTCGCCCCCCTCCCTCCTCCCTCCCTCTTCCCTCCTTTCTCCCCTTTCTCCCTCCTCCCCCTCTCTCCCCCCTTCCCTCCCCCCCTCTCCCCCCTTCCCTCCCTCTCCTCCCTTCCCCCCTCTCCCCCTTTCCCCCCTCTCCCCTTCCACCCCTCTCCCTCCCCTCTCCCCCTTTCCCCCCCTCTCCTCCTTTCCCCCCCTCCCCCCTTCCCCCTCCCCTCTCCTCCTCTCCCCCTTTCCCCCTTTCCTCTCCCCCCAATTTCCCCCTTTCCTCTCCCTCTCCCCCTCTCCCCCTCTCCTCCCCCATCCCCCTCCCCTCCCTCCTCTCCCTCCCTTTCCGCCCTTCCCCCTCTTCCCTTTTCCCTCTTCCCTTTTCCCCCTTCCCCCTGTTTCCCCCTTCCCCTTTTCCTCTATGCTCCTATCTGGCAGAGTTATGCAGTCTCTGCCCTGTTCGTAGAGCCTATGTTAGAGAATTTACCCATATGAGTGTAAAAATGGCTCTTCGAATGCTACTAATGTAACGATTTACTATGAATGTCATTCTATGTTTAATATCTACAGACTGTATATCATTATTAGTTTATTATATCTGTAACCTCACTTATCTATCTAATGTATCTCTTAGAATTATTGGTATGTTGTCTAAGGCTCAGAGATTCTGGGACGTCTAATATATGTGTTTTCCACTCATTTCGTAGGGTGAAGCCCTGGGGGTATGTCCGGTTGACACAGCCGTTACTGAGGTGCTCTACTGTAAGTTATCTGAGGCACCAGCTTTTTTTTTTTTGACCTGCAAATTTGGTATATATGGATACCCGTGGGGGGATCGTCTCTTTCTTAACTGGCATAATACAGCCAGGCATACTAAGATTACTAGTTTTTAACTAAATCTATTTAGTAACATTTTCTCTAGCTGCCCACCATGGTGGTATAAGTACTTAATTACTCCCAGGTGCTTACAGAGTTTGTAGCCCAGTCAGCTTCCTATTTTTTACAAAATTATAATCCTTTTTGAGCCTGCAACTTCTAGTTTGTTTGTACAGTGTTAGATATTGGAATATTTAATGTTATTATTCGTGATTCTATCATCTCCTTCAATATTATTCTCAGTCTCTCTGACCTTTCTAGGGTCCTAGTTGTCATTGGAAGGAGTCTATCAGCGTAGGCCTTGATTGGGCCTGTGCTCTCTAAAAGCCCTCTGAGTAGTACGTTTAATTCATAGAGGTCCAAAAGTGGCTTCAGCTAGCTTCGAGGGAAAAGAGGGCGATTTTGAGTTTGCTCTCCAACTTTTATCCATTTGATGTATATTTCAACTTGAGAACACTATGTGAATTTTGATAAGAGGTTTATCTCTAAATATGTTCATTTACATTTGTATATGTCCACAATACGTGTCTTATTATATGCTATGTAACACGTCCTTGTTGGGGCAAACTGTTTTTGTGTATCTGTTAGTGTAATTCCCTCAATAAAAAAATATTTAACAAAAAAAAAAAAATTCTAAGCTAAACATTTTAAAGCTACACATTGAATTATGCATGCTTTATTTCTTCTTTATTGGTAGAGCATTTCATTGGGCACTTTGATATCTAAAAGAACAAGAGTTAAATGTACTTTTTTACCATAGGAATTAAAAACTAAACATTCAAGTTCATTATTACAAAATAATGGTTAATTGTAAGAGATTCAGCTTCCAGAGAAACTTTTCATTCACAAGTAGGGACACCTTTCATGCAGTCCAGAGGGAAAAGATGTAGCAAGCCCTCTTGATCTAAACACAGTAAATCACAATACTGATGTGAAAGCTCAAATATTTTGTATAAGAGCTTGTCAATTTTCAAAAGTGTTTGAGCAAGTTTGATATAAGATCAACACTGGATCTCATCTCAAGAGGCTGTCTACTACAGTAAATAAAAATGTACCAAATTCTGTATTCAATAGATCTCAAGGATTCCTGTTTCCATATTCCAGGTCATTAAGTAATACACAGTACATTTACTTTGCAGTGGGATGTCAGCATTACCAGTTTGTGGCTCTACTGTTCTGCAAATTCCTCAGAATTAAAAACCAAAATCCTGGTTATGCTCATTATAGAAATACAGATTTTTTTATTTATTTTTTTGCCATTAGTCGAATGGTTTCCCTGGTTTTATACAATTCAAAGAAGGAGGTTTATGCATATCACAGAAAGTTTTAGAAATACTAACAGTTCATGACTTGACTGTGAATTTAGAGAAAATTCAGTAGGTTCTGAGCCAGGAATATGTCTTTCTTGGAGCAGTCTTTAATACCAAAGATTATGTTTCTTTCTACCTTCGAGTAATTCAAAATCTCATTTTCTACCTCAACAAATACTCTTCTTCAGTAAAATTTCACAAAGACAGAACTTAGATGAGAAGCTTGGGAGAACTAGTTTCAGACATTCATGTTAAAAAATGTGCAAGATGGTAGACCCCTTCCTCATAGCAAAGCTTTCTTAGGAATTAAAAAAAAAAGAAGCCAATAGGATTAGAGCTCTCATTCTATTGGCTGATTGGAACAGCCAATAGGATGAGAGCTCAATCCTATTGGCTGATTGGAACAGCCAATAGGATTTTAGCAGCTCTAATCCTATTGGCTGATTGAAATCTTTCAGCCAATAGGAATGCAAGGGACGCCAAGAATAATTTTAACAAAGCAAACTTTTGTGGAATCTAAAAATGGATTTGATGGCATCCAAGAATAATTTTTAAGCACCTCATTTCTTAATGGGACATTAAACGCTAGATAGAATGATGCATTCAAAGAAAATATTAGTCTGAGAATAACATGTAGATGTATTTTTAAAGTTTCACTAGCTGTTTAAATATTGACGAAATAAGTGTATATGTTAAGTGTCTATAAAACAATGGGAGCAGCAATGTTGTAACTTAGCTTCTCTGCTGTGGCCAATTAGGGACATTTATAAATAGGTCACTACTGCGCAGCCAATGACTGTGTGGAATATAACAGTGTTCAGCATATCCATTTCTAACAGGATCCGAAAAACCAACTTTTTTTTAATAAATATATGATTTAGAATATTACATTACCATCTCAAAGTGTTTAATGTCCATTTAGGTTGATTCTTGTTTCATCAGTTAATGGGAGTGTATGCTTTCACTCAATGTTGACATTTCAAACTGATTTATATATTTCCTCCTATATCAGTGCTTTCTCAGTTCTTGTTCAGAATTAAAACACAGTATCATGGTACTCATTAGTAAGACAGTTAAGAATATAACTGTCTTGGATTGTCCTTCCAGGTGTTCTTTATCATGAACCAATATCCCATCCCAGAAATTGAGAATGAATGTTTGGTTGCTGAATTTTCAAGGCTGCAGAGCTTAGATATTGCAGTTTCTGATCTTACTCTGAGCAATAAAGATGTCAACTACTTCCTTTTGCTATATCTTTCTTTGAAGAGCTTTTCTATACCTGCTTGGGATATGTTTTAAGTACTTAGCACTCACCTGTAGACACCTTTTGAGATTTTGAAAGAAATTTCCTTGTAGTTTCTGAATCTTAAAATCATATTTCTGGTAGCTATTACATTGGAACAAAGATTATCTGAACTGAAAGCTCTTTCAGGCAAACAATCTTACTTTGTTGTCTTTTTCGTTATTATTTTTGCCAGCAAGAAAGTTGTATTATCCTTCAAAGAGGTATCATTAAAATGTACTTTCAGTTCCAGAGGGGCTCAGGGCTCATTCTTCTAGGACTGTTTCAGCTTCCTGGTCAATAGAAGCAAATGCATTGCCATCTGAACTTTAGATGAGAGTTGGGAAAACTCCTAATGCATTAATCTCCTAAAAAAGTTGTTTATTTGTTAGTTAACATCAGCAAAGTATTGGAATAAAGATCTTGCATTCTGTAATAGCATAATATATTTTCTCTACTTAGCAGTAAAGTATTATATTCCTATTAAGTGTATTATTCTCACCTTTATATTTGCGCTGCTTAGTAATCATCTTACCTGGAACCAGATGATCACGACCAAGTGAAATGTTCTAAAAAAAGTGATCTGTCCCTTGTCATACAAACAGTCATAAAGAAATGCACCAACTCAAACGTAGATTCTGCTGAAGGTAAAATTTTTTATTGTACAATCCAACAGTGGTTAGGTAACAAGGTCACAGTTGAAAACGCCTGACGCGTTTCGCGCATGCGTAGATGCGCTTCTTCGGAGGCTGATTAGAATCTGATTGTGACAGCTTTTTACAACACACAAGGTGGCTTCAATATGAAAGTCTAGGCCTCGCTACCTTAGAACATTTTGAAAAATGTACAAATCAATGACATCAACAGTATATGGGGATGCATATTTTTTTAAAAGTGTGTTTTTCAAAATCTGAAAGTAGATACTGATTAACTATTCATCAGGGAATCTATTTGCAAACAAATTAAAAAGTAAATTACATATATTTCTTAAAAATCTTCATCTTGCCAATGAAAGAGTGGTGAGTCATGTATGTCTGAGGAATTTGATGTCATATGTTGTTTTGATAATTCAAATATTCCTGCAAAGTTTCTTCATTGTAATAAATTTTACACCTATGGAAAGCCCATGGAAGCTTATGTCTTTGCTATGTACTGTGATGATCATTGGGAATTTTTTTGATTAATACATTTCAGCTGGGGTATTATGGGTATACTAAGCACATGTGTAGAATGTGATATTTATGTGCATGGTACATTAAAACTGCTTATTATATACATTTTTAAACTTCATTTATTGTGAGGAATGTGTTTATTAATTTTGTAAAGTTTTGCCATAGAGTAAAGGCTATTAATGAAATTTAATATCTTTCAGCAGAAAGTGGGCACAACATTTCCCATTCACACTTATCTAGATTACGAGTTTTGTGTTATGAGTGAAAAAGCATCGTTATGCTTCATAAAGCTGCTTTTTCCCTAACGCCGCTATTACGAGTCTTGTAGGTATAGGTGTACCGCACACATTTTTGGCCGTCACGCAACGTCAGTACCGCACTTTTAAAAAAGTCCTTTTTCAATGGGACTTCCATAGCGCAAACACTATTTAAAGATTATTAACCCCTAATATCCCATCTGCCCACACCGCCACTATAATAAACCTATTAACCACTAAACCGCAAGCCCCCCACATTGAAATATACTTAAATAAATTATTAACCCCTAAACCTCTGACCTCCCACATCACTAACTCTACATAAATATATTTACCCCTAAACCTAACCCTAACCCTAACGCAACCCTAAGCCTAACCCTAACACCCTCTAACTTAAATATAATTAAAAAAATCTATATAAACCTTACAATTATTACCTAAATAATTCCTATTTAAAACTAAATACATACTTACCTTAAAATAAAACCTAAGCTAACTACAATATAACTAATAGTTATATTGTAGCTATCTTAAGTTTTATTTTTATTTCACAGGTAAGTTGTATTTATTTTAACTAGGTAGACTAGTTAGTAAATAGTTATTAACTATTTAATAACTACCTAGTTGAAATAAATACAAAGTTACCTGTAAAATAAAACCTAACCTGCCTTACACTAAAAACTAACATTACAATAAAATAAAATAAATTAAATTATTAAAATACAAAAACCACATTATCAAAAATAAAAACAAATTACTCCTAATCTAATAGCCCTATAAAAATAAAAAAGCCCCCCCAAATAAAAAAACCCATAGGCTACACTAAACTGCCAATAGCCCATAAAAGGGCCTTTTGAGGGGCATTGTGTCAGGTTAGGAAATGTCCAGAAGAAGACCCAAATGCTAGAGCGAACTTAAACAACACCCTTGCACTCTGAGTTTAATCCAGGACGTGACCCCACGACAACCTCTAAAAAACAATGTACTCACGATATGGAGCAGAGTTAGCCTGATTCCAAAGTAATTCAAGATATCAGTCAAAATAGACTTCTGAGTAAGGAACTGGTTTCAGGAAATGTCTTCAACAGAATCAGGAGAGCAGGGATAGTCCACTTATACTCAGACAGAGGAAGGGTAAAACAAGAAACAGTTAATAATGCAGGAGTAGGTAACTTGTTATCAGACAGTTTGAGGGTTAACACTGTGTAGTCAGTCCTTGCAGAGTTTGGCAACAGGTTATCAGGCAGTTTGAAGGTTAATACTGAATAGTCAGTACTTGCAGAGTTAGACAACAGGATATCAGGTAGTTTGAGGGTTAACACTGTGTAGTCAGTCCTTGCAGAGTTTGGCAACAGGTTATCATGCAGTTTGAGGGTTAATACTGAATAGTCAGTACTTGCAGAGTTAGACAACAGGATATCAGGTAGTTTGAAGGTTAACACAGATTAATCAGTACTTGCAGAGATTGGCAACAGGTTATCATGCAGTTTGAGAGTTTACACTGAATAAACAGCACTTGCAGAGTTTGGCAACAGGATATCAAGCAGTTTGAAGTTTTACACTGAATAAACAGTACTTGCAGAGTTTGGCAACAAGTTAACATGCAGTTTGAGAGTTTCACAGAATAAACAGTACTTGCAGAGTTTGGCAACAGGATATCAAGCAGTTTGAAGGTTTACACTGAATTAACAGTACTTGCAGAGATTGGCAACAGGTAAACATTCAGTTTGAGAGTTTCACAGAATAAACAGTATTTGCAGTGTTTGGCAACAGGATATCAAGCAGTTTGAAGGTTTACACTGAATTAACAGTACTTGCAGAGATTGGCAACAGGTAAACATGCAGTTTGAGAGTTTCACAGAATAAACAGTACTTGCAGTGTTTGGCAACAGGATATCAAGCAGTTTGAAGGTTTACACTGAATTAACAGTACTTGCAGAGATTGGCAACAGGCAAACATGCAGTTTGAGAGTTTCACAAAATAAACAGTACTTGCAGTGTTTGGCAACAGGATATCAGGAAGTTTGAGGGTTAACCCAGCATAGTCAGTATTTGCAGAGTTTGGCAACAGAAAATCAGCAGTTAGAGAGATTCCACAGCGGAGTCCTCACAGGAGCTACAAAGAGTAACAAACGGGTACTGAAGAAACAGGAAGCCCGGAATAAAAAGCCTGGTAGTGACATCATCAGGAAGGGGCGGCTCAGACTACCTGCCAATCAAGCACACAGAGAGGACCGCAGGAGCTTCCCACCGGCTGAGCGTGACAGTGCCCCCTCCTCAAGGACCCCTCCGTGGGACCCGACCGGGCCTGGCAGGGTATTTCTTGTGAAAAAACTTGACAAGAGCTGGAGCATGAACATGAGAGGCTGGTTCCCAAGATCGTTCAGAGATAGGATAACCCTTCCAATGGACCAGGTAGTGCAGCCGATTGCCCCGTAGCTTGGAATCCAAAATCTGGCTGACTTCAAACTCAGAAGTTCCCTCTACGGAAAGTGGAGGAGGTGGTTTACTCTTGATAGAGTACCAGTTGTAGATGACTGGCTTGAGCAAGGAGACATGAAACACTGGATGGATCTTGAGAGTCTTGGGTAAAGCCAGGCGGTATGCAGAAGAACAAACTTTGGAAACAATTCGAAAAGGTCCAATGTACTTAGGACCCAACTTAGTACAAGGTTGTTTTAGATGTATGAATCTGGTGGATAAAAATACTCTGTCTCCCGTACGAAGTAAAGGAGCCTTACAACTTCTGCGATCAGCATATCTCTTGTGTCTTAAGGAAGAGGAAAGTAGATTTTGACAAATGAGTTGCCAGTGGTTACTGAGATTTTTCACAATACGATCTGCTCCAGGGACTTCAGTAGAACTGGTAATCATAGGAAAGGTTCTAGGTTCAAAACCATAAGCTGCCTTAAAGGGAGAGGTCTCTAATGAGGCGTTATAGTGTGAGTTGTGAGCTAATTCTGCCAAAGGCAATAACTGAGACCAGTTGGAGTGGTGATGGTCTACATAATGTCTAAGAAAAGATTCCAAGGCTTGATTTACATGCTCAGTCTGTCCGTTGGATTGAGGATGATGGGCAGTAGAAAGAGATATGTTGATTCCGAAGTGCTTACAAAAAGACCTCCAAAACTTGGAAACAAATTGAACTCCGCGATCTGAGACTATGTCAGTGGGAAAACCATGTAAATTAGATATATGTAGAACAAAGAGTTCAGAAAGTCTTTGAGCTGAAGGCAAGCCTGGAAGAGGTATGAAGTGAGCAGACTTGGAGAACCGATCCACCACTACCCAAATGGTTGTATTTCCAGCAGAAACAGGAAGATTTGTAAAGAAGTCCATGGATAAGTGAGACCAAGGGTAATGAGGAATAGGAAGAGGGTGTAATAGACCAAATGGTCAATGAGAAGATTGTTTGTTCGAAGCACAAGAACTACAAGCAGCAATATAATCCTTAACATCCCTCCTCATAGTGGACCATCAAACATGCTGCTTCAGTTTCCACAAGGTATTGGTTACTCCAGGATGACCTGCTGAAATGTTGTTGTGAGCCCAACGTAGAAGCTTTAGACGTAATCCTTTGGGTACATACAGGATACCAGAAGGTAGTTTGCAAGAAGATGGTACCCGGACTTGAGCAGCATGTAAAGCCTGTACTGGAAAAGAGGATACTTGAGCCAAAACTTTGACTGGACATAGTATAGGTTCAGAATCCAAAGGAGAAGGTGTAGAAGATTGGAACTGCCTAGATAAAGCATCTGCCTTGGAATTTTTTGAACCAGGAACATAGGAAAGTACAAAATTAAACCTGGAGAAGAACAAGGCCCATTGAGCCTGACGAGGACTGAGACGAGTAGCTGTATGGAGGTATAAAAGATTCTTTTGATCTGTAAGAATGAAAAAAGGTTGACTGGTACCCTCTAACCAATGCCTCCATTCATCCAAAGCTAATTTTATAGCCAAAAGCTCCTTATTGCTCACATCATAATTTAACTCGGCAGGATTGAATTTTTTTGAAAAGAACGCCACAGGATGTATCTTGCTGGTAGTCGGATCACGGTGGGAGAGAACAGCTCCAGCTGCTATAGAAGAAGCGTCAACCTCCAAAATAAACTGGAGATCAGGAATTGGATGACTGAGAAGAGGTGCAGAAGAAAATGCTGATTTTAGCGTTTCAAAAGCCTTTACTGCCGAAGTGGACCAGTTCTTACAATCTTGCCCTTTCTTAGTAAGAGAAGTGAGTGGAGACGTGATGTCAGCAAAGTTCTTAATAAACTTTCTATAGTAATTGGCAAAGCCAAGAAACCTCTGCAGGGATTTGAGAGTAGTTGGTCTGGGCCAGTCCTTGATAGCCGAAAGTTTAGCAGGATCCATCTCAAAACCTGATTCTGAAATGATAGAACCCAAAAAGGGAATGGAACTCTGATGAAAAGAGCATTTCTCCAATTTAGCGAACAGGGAATTGTCTCGTAACCTCTGAAGTACCAGTCTTACATGATGTACATGTTCCTGTAATGTTTTGGAATAGATCAGAATGTCATCGAGATAAATGATAACAAATTGATTTAGATAATCTCTTAAGATTTTGTTAACAAAGTGCTGAAATACTGCTGGTGCATTGCACAATCCGAATGGCATTACTAGATACTCGTAGTGACCAAATCTAGTGTTAAATGCCGTCTTCCATTCGTCTCCTTTACGGATTCTGACCAAATTGTAGGCCCCACAGAGATCTAACTTGGAAAAAATAGAAGCACCTTGAAGACGATCAAATAACTCAGGAATGAGCGGCAGAGGATAGCTGTTTTTGACAGTAATCTGATTCAAGGCCTGATAATCGATACAGGGTTGGAGACCTCCATCTTTTTCCCAATGAAGAAAAAACCCGCACCCACAGGTGATGAGGAAGGACGAATAAATCCTCTGGCTAATTTGTCCTTTATGTATTCCTCAAGAGAGACATTTTCTTGACGAAAGAGGGGATAGGTCCTTCCCTTAGGTAGAGGAGCCCCTGAAAACAATTTGATAGGACAGTCAAATATCCGGTGTGGAGGTAACGTCTCAGCCTCCTTTTTAGAAAACACATCACTAAAGACATGATAGTAATTAGGCAATGAATCAGGAACTTCCACCATAGCTACGACAGGACAAGATGGTTTTGAGGATTTGGATTCCCCAGGAAATAAGTTCTCCTTTAGACCATGAGAAGACTGGATCATGAAGCTGCAACCAAGGTAACCCCAGAATCAACGGTATGTGGGGAGAAGTGATGACGTCAAAACGAATAATTTCAGAATGGAGTATGCCCACAGACAAAAGAAGAGGAATGGTAGAATTTTGTATGATACCAGAACCTAGAGGCTGTCCACTAACAGTGGTTACCTTAATTAACTGTTTCTTGGCTTGAAGAGGAATCCTGAGAGAGTCAGCAAAGTTTGAATCAATGAAAACTCCAGCAGCTCCAGAGTCAATGAGGGCTTGAGCTCGAAACTTGTTGTTTCCAAAAGTGATAGTTACAGGAACAAAAAGTTTAGAATTGAGGGAAGACATGGGATTCTGGCTTAACTCTGTCCCTCTATCAAAAGTTAAGCCTCTGCTTTTACTGGTCAGATAGGACAGTCCTTCAGTAAATGTCCTTTGGTACCACAATACAGACATAATCCAAGAGTACGCCTTCTATGGCGTTCAGCTTCTGATAATTTAATAGCTCCTACTTCCATGGGTTCCACAGACTCAGGAGATTGGGAAATATTATTAGACAGACTTGAGGTTCGAATAGGAGGATGAAAAGAAGATTTAACAAAGGATCTCCGATTCCTATCTCTCTCCTGAAGACGTTCAGAATGCCGGGCGTCAAGAGTAATACACAAATTGATAAAACCCTCCAATGAATCGGGGAAATCCCGAAATACAAAGTCCCTTGCGAAAGGCTGCCCGTAAGGCTCCATGGTTCCAATCAGTTTCTGCGGCTAAAGTCCTTAATTCAATAGCATATTGAGCTACCGAAAAGGATCCCTGTCTCAGATCCAACAATCCTGCCTCTGCAGCTGCAGACCTCCCAGGCTTGTCAAAAACAAAAGAAAAAATGGACACAAATAATTCCACATCCTGTAGTAAAGGATCATTCTTCTCTAAAAGAGGAGATACCCAGGCTAGAGCCTTACCCTTCATGAGGGATATAATAAAGGTGATTTTGGAAGTAGAATTGGAAAAAACTTGAGGATTGTTTCTGAAGTGTAAACGACATTGATTAAGGAATCCACGGCATTCTTCAGGGTTACTGTCATATTTATCTGGAAGTGGGATTCGCGGTATATACTGTCCAACAGGTTGAGGTGGGTTAAAAACAGCATTGGAGCTAGTAGCAGCTGCAGCAGGAGGTGCCGTAACTTGAGAAGGAGCGGAGAGGTTATGTAGCAGAGCAGTAATCTGGTCAAGCTTGGAATCCAAAGATTGCAAATGAGCAGAATGATTTCCTAGAAGTTGCCCTTGTAGAGCCACAGCCCTGGATAACTCATCAGGGTCCATATTAAGGCCCGTTTGTACTGTCAGGTTAGGAAATGTCCAGAAGAAGACTCAAATGCTAGGGCAAACTTAAACAACACCCTTGCACTCTGAGTTTAATCCAGGAAGTGACCCCACGACAACTTCTAAAAAACAATGTACTCACGATGTGGAGCAGAGTTAGCCTGAGTCCAAAGTAATTCAAGATATCAGCCAAAATAGACTTCTGAGTAAGGAACTGGTTTCAGGAAATGTCTTCAACAGAATCAGGAGAGCAGGGATAGTCCACTTATACTCAGACAGAGGAAGGGTAAAACAAGAAACAGTTAATAATGCAGGAGTAGGTAACTTGTTATCAGGCAGTTTGAGGGTTAACACTGTGTAGTCAGTCCTTGCAGAGTTTGGCAACAGGTTATCAGGCAGTTTGAAAGTTAATACTGAATAGTCAGTACTTGCAGAGTTAGACAACAGGATATCAGGTAGTTTGAGGGTTAACACTGTGTAGTCAGTTCTTGCAGAGTTTGGCAACAGGTTATCAGGCAGTCTGAGGGTTAATACTGAATAGTCAGTACTTGCAGAGTTAGACAACAGGATATCAGGTAGTTTGAAGGTTAACACAGATTAATCAGTACTTGCAGAGATTGGCAACAGTATATCAAGCAGTTTGAAGGTTTACACTGAATAAACAGTACTTGCAGAGTTTGGCAACAGGATATCAAGCAGTTTGAAGGTTTACACTGAATAAACAGTACTTGCAGAGTTTGACAACAAGTTAACATGCAGTTTGAAGATTTACACTGAATAAACAGTACTTGCAGAGATTGGCAACAGGTAAACATGCAGTTTGAGAATTTCACAGAATAAACAGTACTTGCAGTGTTTGGCAACAGGATATCAAGCAGTTTGAAGGTTTACACTGAATAAACAGTACTTACAGAGATTGGCAACAGGTAAACATACAGTTTGAGAGTTTCACAGAATAAACAGTACTTGCAGTGTTTGGCAACAGGATATCAGGAAGTTTGAGGGTTAACCCAGCATAGTCAGTCTTTGCAGAGTTTGGCAACAGAAAATCAGCAGTTAGAGAGATTCCACAGCGAAGTCCTCACAGGAGCCACAAAGAGTAACAAACAAACGGGCACTGAAGAAACAGGAAGCCCGGAATAAAAAGCCTGGTAGTGACATCATCAGGAAGGGGCAGCTCAGACTACCTGCCAATCAAGCACACAGAGAGGACCACAGGAGCATCCCAGTGCCCGAGTGTGACACATTGCCCCAAATAAATCAGCTCCTTTACCTGTAAAAAAAATACAAACACCCCCAACAGTAAAACCCACCACCCAACCAACCAAACCCCCTCAATGAAATAAACCTAAGCTAACCATTGCCCTAAAAATGGCATTTGGATGGGCATTGCCCTTAAAAGGGCATTTAGCTCTTTTACATTGCCCAAACCCTAAGCTAAAAAAAAAAACACCCAAAAAACCCTTAAAAAAACCTAACACTATCCACTTACAGTTTTCGAAGTCCGGACCAGACCAGATGGATGAAGATAGAAGATGCTGTCTGAATGAAGACTTCTTGCCGCCTGGATGAGGACTTTGCCAGCTGGATGAAGATGGAAGAGGCTGCCCGGATGAAGACTTATTGCCGCCTGGATGATGACTTCTCCGGCTGGATGAGGATTGATGTCCGGACTTCGAAAACTGTAAGTGGATCGTCGAGGTGTTTTTTAAGGGTTTTTTGGGTGGTTTTTTTTTAGCTTAGGGTTTGGGCAATGTAAAAGAGCTAAATGCCCTTTTAAGGGCAATGCCCAACCAAATGCCCTTTTCAGGGCAATGGTTAGCTTAGGTTTATTTAGATAGGTTTTTATTTTGGGGGGGTGGTTGGTTGGGTGGTGGGTTTTACTGTTGGGGGTGTATATTTTTTTACAGGTAAAAGAGCTGATTTCTTTGGGGCATAAAACCTAGGGGGGCGTGTCCGGGCAGCGGCCATGATCGGTCGCAAACTCAGGGACTGCTAAAAAGATAAGGTCAATCCACCGATTACCTGACATTGAAGGTCCCATCTAACACTGAGACTGGAATATCTAGTTAAAGAATTGTGTGCTGAACCTGGGGACATAACTTTTGCTAATAAGATACTGGCAGTTTTTCTGATCTGGATCATTGAAGTTGGAGGCGGCGGCCTACATGTCAACACCCCTCCGTATCCCGGGGTAGAGCAGTATTGGTTTTATACTGCTATCATCACCTTAACCATGGAGGAGACTTTTCAGGTCATACAAAAATTAATGGCGGATTTGGAGCACTCGCTGTGTGAAAAGCTTGATCGCCTTATAGGCCATATGGAGCGCACCCATACCAGAAATGAGGTATCTAAACCTTGTAAAGATATGAGCGCGGAAACCATTCATCTAAGCAGCGCTACACAATTAGGTATGATCCCACTCTTGCCTGTCTGTGAGCAGACGAACATCTGTGACGATTCCCTACCTTCTACTTTGGCCCCCATACGGAGAGGTACGACCGACCCCCTGGAGGGGGAAAAGATACACGCTATGGTGCAATCAAGGATCAGTTTGTCTAATGGGACACTTAGTCAGCCAGGAGAGCCCCCCAGATATGGGGCCGGGTCCCACAACTGTCCGGAAGCATTTGAAGTTACCAGGGACCAATTTTGGTTGCTAGCGGTGGGGGTCCCTTATCTGAGCAAAGAGGTAGCCGGACTACTAAATTGCGCAATCGGAGAGGTATGTGACATGCAAGGCTTGCAGTGTGCCGTGCAGATCTGGCTTCGAATGAAGATTCAAGCTGGGCAGTGTGACCCCCCTGGAGACTTTAAATGTAGCCTGTGGACAGACATACTTGTTGAAATGGCTGCCCGATTGGGCATTGGATAGACTTTGGTGTCTCCTTTGATGCCGGACTGGGGCTGTATTGTTATTGTCAGTTCTGACCTCCGCAAACAAGACTGATAGTTCTGAGGCCTCAGGGTCTATTCCATAGAATATTTAAAATAAGCTTGCAATGCATGATGTAGGATCAAAGGTATTAGGATGTTTTATAATTGTTGCATAAGATTGTTCCATAATATATGTGTTATTTTTTCTCTATGATGGGAACCTACATGCCAGGGCTCAATTCAAGAGGATGTTACATGGGCTAAAAGTTGATTAAAAAACTGTGTATATGTTATAATTGTGGCCATACCACAAAGGGTTTTATGTTGCTCAGCTCTACAGGTACTAAGGGTTTTGAAGATGCCAATGTACAGTAATAAGTGTGCCTCATTGTGATAGCATTCGGTGATTTATATGTTATTTTCGCGATAATGCCCAAAGTAGCCTTGTATAATCGTTAAATGATTTTTGAGGACTCAAGGGGGTACATGTTTGACCATATATGCAATGTGGCCCTAATATTCAATCCTCTACTATGGAGGTATAATCACTATATACCTGTGGCTCATTACAAAATTTCTACAGTGTTATATATGCCCTATATGCTTGTGTTTTAAATCAGTACAGGTACTGGTACGTGTGTTTATAGTTAACCCAGCCTTTACCCCTTGGTTCAAATGATTACTTGTAGCTCAAGAGCGGCCAAATACTACTCCTATATACGTTAAGGGGATACTGGTTCATCACTAACACAGGCCTAGATTTAGAGTTCGGCGGTAGCCGTCAAAACCAGCGTTAGAGGCTCCTAACGCTGGTTTTGGGCGCCCGCTGGTATTTGGAGTCAGTGATTAAAGGGTCTAACGCTCACTTTTCAGCCGCGACTTTTCCATACCGCAGATCCCCCTACGCCATTTGCGTAGCCTATCTTTTCAATGGGATCTTTCTAACGCTGGTATTTAGAGTCGTTTCTGCAGTGAGCGTTAGAGCTCTAACGACAAGATTCCAGCCGCCTGAAAATAGCAGGAGTTAAGAGCTTTCTGGCTAACGCCGGTTTATAAAGCTCTTAACTACTGTACCCTAAAGTACACTAACACCCATAAACTACCTATGTACCCCTAAACCGAGCTCCCCCCACATCGCCGCCACTCGATTAAAATTTTTAACCCCTAATCTGCCGACCGCCACCTACGTTATACTTATGTACCCCTAATCTGCTGCCCCTAACCCCGCCGACCCCTATATTATATTTCTTAACCCCTAACTTGCCCCCCACAACGTCGCCGCAAGCTACTTAAAATAATTAACCCCTAATCTTCCGACCGCCACCTACGTTATCCCTATGTACCCCTAATCTGATACCCCTAACACCGCCGACCCCTATATTATATTTATTAACCCCTAATCTGCCCCCCTCAACGTCGCCGACACCTGCCTACACTTATTAACCCCTAATCTGCCGAGCGGACCTGAGCGCTACTATAATAAAGTTATTAACCCCTAATCCGCCTCACTAACCCTATCATAAATAGTATTAACCCCTAATCTGCCCTCCCTAACATCGCCGACACCTAACTTCAATTATTAACCCCTAATCTGCCGACCGGAGCTCACCGCTATTCTAATAAATGTATTAACCCCTAAAGCTAAGTCTAACCCTAACACTAACACCCCCCTAAGTTAAATATAATTTTTATCTAACGAAATAAATTAACTCTTATTAAATAAATTATTCCTATTTAAAGCTAAATACTTACCTGTAAAATAAATCCTAATATAGCTACAATATAAATTATAATTATATTATAGCTATTTTAGGATTAATATTTATTTTACAGGCAACTTTGAAATTATTTTAACCAGGTACAATAGCTATTAAATAGTTAAGAACTATTTAATAGTTACCTAGTTAAAATAATAACAAATTTACCTGTAAAATAAATCCTAACCTAAGATATAATTAAACCTAACACTACCCTATCAATAAAATAATTAAATAAACTACCTACAATTACCTACAATTAACCTAACACTACACTATCAATAAATTAATTAAACACAATTGCTACAAATAAATACAATTAAATAAACTAGCTAAAGTACAAAAAATAAAAAAGATCTAAGTTACAGAAAATAAAAAAATATTTACAAACATAATAAAAATATTACAACAATTTTAAACTAATTACACCTACTCTAAGCCCCCTAATAAAATAACAAAGCCCCCCAAAATAAAAAATTCCCTACCCTATTCTAAATTAAAAAAGTTACAAGCTCTTTTACCTTACCAGCCCTGAACAGGGCCCTTTGCGGGGCATGCCCCAAGGATTTCAGCTCTTTTGCCTGTAAAAAAAAACATACCATACCCCCCCCCCAACATTACAACCCACCACCCACATACCCCTAATCTAACCCAAACCCCCCTTAAATAAACCTAACACTAAGCCCCTGAAGATCTTCCTACCTTGTCTTCACCATCCAGGTTCACCGATCCGTCCTGAAGAGCTCCTCCGATGTCCTGATCCAAGCCCAAGCGGGGGCTGAAGAGGTCCATGATCCGGTCAAAGTCTTCATCCAAGCGGGGCAGAAGAGGATCTTCCATCCGATTGAAGTCATCATCCAGGCGGCATCTTCGATCTTCTTCCATCCGGAGCGAAGCGGCAGGATCCTGAAGACATCCAGCGCGGAACATCCATCCGGACCGACGACTGAACGACGAATGACTGTTCCTTTAAGGGACGTCATCCAAGATGGCGTCCCTCGAATTCCGATTGGCTGATAGGATTCTATCAGCCAATCGGAATTAAGGTAGGAATTTTCTGATTGGCTGATGGAATCAGCCAATCAGAATCAAGTTCAATCCGATTGGCTGATCCAATCAGCCAATCAGATTGAGCTCGCATTCTATTGGCTGTTCCGATCAGCCAATAGAATGCGAGCTCAATCTGATTGGCTGATTGGATCGGCCAATCGGATTGAACTAGATTCTGATTGGCTGATTCCATCAGCCAATCAGAAAATTCCTACCTTAATTCCGATTGGCTGATAGAATCCTATCAGCCAATCGGAATTCGAGGGACGCCATCTTGGATGACGTCCCTTAAAGGAACAGTCATTCGTCGTTCAGTCGTCGGTCCGGATGGATGTTCCGCGCTGGATGTCTTCAGGATCCTGCCGCTTCGCTCCGGATGGAAGAAGATCGAAGATGCCGCCTGGATGATGACTTCAATCGGATGGAAGATCCTCTTCTGCCCCGCTTGGATGAAGACTTTGACCGGATCATGGACCTCTTCAGCCCCCGCTTGGGCTTGGATCAGGACATCGGAGGAGCTCTTCAGGACGGATCGGTGAACCTGGATGGTGAAGACAAGGTAGGAAGATCTTCAGGGGCTTAGTGTTAGGTTTATTTAAGGGGGGTTTGGGTTAGATTAGGGGTATGTGGGTGGTGGGTTGTAATGTTGGGGGGGGTATGGTATGTTTTTTTTTACAGGCAAAAGAGCTGAAATCCTTGGGGCATGCCCCGCAAAGGGCCCTGTTCAGGGCTGGTAAGGTAAAAGAGCTTGTAACTTTTTTAATTTAGAATAGTGTAGGGAATTTTTTATTTTGGGGGGCTTTGTTATTTTATTAGGGGGCTTAGAGTAGGTGTAATTAGTTTAAAATTGTTGTAATATTTTTATTATGTTTGTAAATATTTTTTTATTTTCTGTAACTTAGATCTTTTTTATTTTTTGTACTTTAGCTAGTTTATTTAATTGTATTTATTTGTAGCAATTGTGTTTAATTAATTTATTGATAGTGTAGTGTTAGGTTAATTGTAGGTAATTGTAGGTAGTTTATTTAATTATTTTATTGATAGGGTAGTGTTAGGTTTAATTATATCTTAGGTTAGGATTTATTTTACAGGTAAATTTGTTATTATTTTAACTAGGTAACTATTAAATAGTTCTTAACTATTTAATAGCTATTGTACCTGGTTAAAATAATTACAAAGTTACCTGTAAAATAAATATTAATCCTAAAATAGCTATAATATAATTATAATTTATATTGTAGCTATATTAGGATGTATTTTACAGGTAAGTATTTAGCTTTAAATAGGAATAATTTATTTAATAAGAGTTAATTTATTTCGTTAGATAAAAATTATATTTAACTTAGGGGGGTGTTAGTGTTAGGGTTAGACTTAGCTTTAGGGGTTAATACATTTATTAGAATAGCGGTGAGCTCCGGTCGGCAGATTAGGGGTTAATAATTGAAGTTAGGTGTCGGCGATGTTAGGGAGGGCAGATTAGGGGTTAATACTATTTATGATAGGGTTAGTGAGGCGGATTAGGGGTTAATAACTTTATTATAGTAGCGCTCAGGTCCGCTCGGCAGATTAGGGGTTAATAAGTGTAGGCAGGTGTCGGCGACGTTGAGGGGGGCAGATTAGGGGTTAATAAATATAATATAGGGGTCGGCGATGTTAGGGCAGCAGATTAGGGGTACATAGGGATAACAAAGGTTGCGGCGGTTTACGGAGCGGCAGATTAGGGGTTTAAAAAAATATGCAGGGGTCAGCGATAGCGTGGGCGGCAGATTAGGGGTTAATAAGTGTAAGGCTAGGGGTGTTTAGACTCGGGGTACATGTTAGAGTGTTAGGTGCAGACGTAGGAAGTGTTTCCCCATAGGAAACAATGGGGCTGCGTTAGGAGCTGAACGCTGCTTTTTTGCAGGTGTTAGGTTTTTTTTCAGCTCAAACAGCCCCATTGTTTCCTATGGGAGAATCGTGCACGAGCACGTTTTTGATGCCGGCCGCGTCCGTAAGCAGCTCTGGTATCGAGAGTTGCATTTGCGGTAAAAATGCTCTACGCTCCTTTTTTGGAGCCTAACGCAGCATTTGTTTGAACTCTCGATACCAGAGTTAAATTTATGGTGCGGCCAGAAAAAAACCCGCGGAGCGTTAACAGCCCTTTTACCGCCGAACTCCAAATCTAGGCCACAGAGTTTTTACACAGGGCTCCAGAGTTGCTGGCCCATATATGTATACGCCATGAAGGATACTGCACTAAACAATATATAGAGACCCAAAAGTGGCCTATATGTCTCTTCTTAAGTAGTATGCATGTGTATCCATGTATATATCATGTACAACATCTAAAATTTATACTGTACTAAACATTGTATAGAGGCCCAAAGGTGGCATATATATATCTTATGGACACCATCCTCCCTGTTTATATAGTCTCTCCATGTGTTTTTTTTTTATTTATTTTTTATTTTTTATCTTAGATAGGTGATTCTAATCCATATGGATGTTCATATATGCAAGTGTATTTATATTCGCATTTTTTATGAAGTTGTATATTTAATAATATTTCATTACCCCTAGAAGCTCAACAAGAATGGAAATGGGACCAGTTATTATGGATATGAATATTACCTTGCTGAGGTTGCTATTTACCCAAGCTTAAAATAGTGTTAAGGGGACCCCTTGAGACTTAAGAGTGACCCTACATATTGTTAGAATATATATACTTTACTACTTTGAGGGATAGTTACTGTTTGATGTAGGGCCATATAAGCGGCTACTATAATATTATTTATATAAAATACTTAAGGCCCGGGAGTGGCCCTGCTCCTCCTGAAAATGTATCTACAAGAGTTTATGTATCCCACTAACTTTGAGGGTCAGCTATTGTTATATATGGGGCCCTATGAACTACTAGCACAACAATATCTATATAAAATATCTAAGGTTCGAGAATGGTCCTGCCTCTCTTGAAAATGGGGTTTCTTAATACTATAGTATACAGCCTATCCGTATTTCTGTTGTCCTATTATGTACTGTGTTACGTAAATTTAGAATATCATTTTTTTTGGTTGTTATTTATGTTATGGACACAAGAAGACCTATGTCTTATTCTTTAGAGACAGGGTACGAAATATAGGTCTCATGACTAACACTAGGTATGATATGCTGTGTCCATGTTAGCATATTTATGTATAAAATGAGGTACCGGTCATGGCCTAATGTATTTCCTATTGATTGGAAATCTATGTTGTTTTCTGTTCTAAGACATACTTATGTATTAACTGTGCATGAATTAATGTATGTATACAGGTGTGTTGCCATGAACGTATACACTGTTATTTTTGTATGTCTTTGTTACCTCAATAAAAACTATGAAACAAAAAATAAAAAAAAATAAAACCTAAGATATCTATCATATAACTATTAGGTATATATTGTAGCTAGCTAAGGTTTTATTTTACAGGGAAGTATGTATTTAGTTTTAAATAGGAATTATTTAGGTAATAATTGTAAGGTTTATTTAGCTTTATTTTAATTATATTTAAGTTAGGGGGTGTTAGGGTTAGAGTTAGACTTATGCTTAGGGTTAGGGTTAGGTTTAGGTTTAGGGGTTAATAACTTTAGTATAGTGGCGGCCACATTGGGGGCGGCAGATTAGGGGTTAATAACTGTAATGTAGGTGGCGGCGATGTTAAGGGCGGCAGATTAGGGGTTAATAGTTTTATTTACAGTAGGTGGCGGCGATGTTAGGGGTTAATAACATTATGTAGGTGGCGGCGATTTCGGGGGCGGTAGATTAGGAATGTTTAGACGTGGTTTTTATGTTAGGGTATAAGGTTTAAACTTAACTTTTTCTTTCCCCATAGACATCAATGAGGCTGCGTTACAGAGCTTTTGTTTCTGCGATCGCAGGTGTTAGGCACGTCAAAGCAGCGCTTGTATTTTGGTGCGGTATGGAGCTCAACGCCACCATATCGCTTGCACAAGCCTGTATTTTTTAAACCTGTAATAGCAGCGCTATAGGGAGGTGAAATAACGCTGCTTTTGTGGTGGTCGTTAATTTCCCTATAGCGCTGAAAACTTGTAATCTAGCTGACTGTAAATTGTGTTTTTAATTTTTTTTGAGATTTCCACCATTGAAACTATTGAGCTGCTAAAAGTGTAGTGTGTATATATATATATATATATATATATATATATAAATATATATACACATACACACATACACACACACACATATATATATATATATATATATATATATATTTCCAAATTATATAAGGTAGATGTAAGGATAACTGGGGAATGGGTAATAAAGGGATTATATAACTTTTCAAAGAATACAAATTCTGGAGTCGACTGTCCCTTTAATTAATCTGTATATTGTATCTTATCGTTTGTCTCAGTTCAAATATGAAAGTCTCTAAGCATACTCTCTTGTCAATTAAGTAAAGGTTAACCATTTATTTATAAAAACTCCTGAAAGCTTACAACCTAAAATTAATCAGCCATTAAAAAGTTTCACCTTCACTCACTTCATCTTCAATGAATTGGAGTAAACTCTCAATAAAACCTATAACTACATAATATGCACCGGTTTAAATAAATAAACTAAACATTTTGTTATTTCTTTTAGTTACAGTGATACTAAGGATATTGTGTATCAACAACGAGGAAGTTCCAAATTCACAATATCTCAAAAAATAAAAATAATTAAATTATGGTGCAACATTGTAGCACAAATCTGATGTGAAAAATTGTGTCAATTGTCTACTCACATAATCTTGAACTATATTAAAGGGATACTAAACCCATGTTTTTTTCTTTCATGATTCAGATAGAGGAGTATATTTATTATAGTGCGAGCGGACATGATACGCTGCACATCGATAAATGCCGACAGCATACGCTGTCTTGTGAACTGCTGGTGCAACGCCGCCCCCTGCAGATTCACAGCCGATAGCAGGGGGTGTCAATCAACCCGATCGTATTCGATCGGGTTGATTTCTGCACGCTGCCTCAGAGCAGGCGGAGCTTGATAAATCGGCCCCAGAGCATGCAATTTTAAGCAACTTTTTAATTTACTCCAATTATGATTTTTTTTTCTTTGTTCTCTTGCTATCTTTATTTGAAAAAGAAGGCATCTAAGCTAAGAGCCGATTTTTGGTTCAGTACCCTGGACAGCACTTCTAAACTTACATTCTTGCTTTTCAAATAAAGATAGCAAGAGAATTAAGAAAAAATTATAAAAGTGTGTCAGGATGCCAGGAATCAGACTGAGACGAGAAGTGCAAAAATAATCACACCTTTATTAATAGCAAAAAATAATAAAAAGTCCACAAGTCAAATAATAAGCCAGGAATCAAAACCAGAGCTGGTAGTCAGACAAGCCGGGTCAGGAGCCAAAGCGAATAGTCAGACGAGCCGAGTCAGGAGCCAAAGCAAGTACAGCAGAGTCACGAACAAGCCAGGGATCAGGAACCAGGAGGGACGTCAGACAGCCAGGTAATACACAGGAGCTGTGAAAGGTGTGGGGAAATAGTGCGCTGGTTTAAATAAAGTATCAGACCCCTTACAGTATATTAGATCCTTCAATCTAAAAAGTATTAAGCCGTAAAAGAAGATTTTGTAAGGGCGCTATAAGCTGAAGATACTTGTGTGAAATAATTATTATTTACAATATCTGTGATAATTATCTATAATAAGTATCTAGTGATTAGGTGTACAGTAAGTCAAAACAGCTTCTATCAAAAGTAGAATAATTTATTTGATAACAATAATATTTAAAATTTTAAAATTTAGAGACGTCTCTAGCACAATTTGTTAGACATAAAAATAATACTCATTGGTACTTCATGAGAAATATTAGTTTGCTGTTTATTAGTATTTTTAGTCACAGTAGATCTACTGGTGTGTGACTGAGCAATTTCTAAAATCTCTCATGAATTTTTTGGAGTTCAAAGGATTGCAAATTAACATCTATTAAAACAGCAATTTAAAATAACACATAACAACTTGATAAACTTTTGTGTAGAAAATGGAGCTTGAGAAAGGGCTGTGCATAAAAGGAGAATCTGATGTACTTATGTCTCTATATCAGAATAGATCAGTCCTTAGGCTGTTTTTGTATCACAGCGTACTTTCAAAGATACTTTTTATGTCCATATGTATGAACCAAAAGAGAGTCCAATAATCGTATACTGATATTAGCCTTAAATTACAATTTGTAGCTCCCATACAAATTTGTACCTTATCGTGTGCGTGAGCAACAACAGGGTATCCTATGCGTCCTGTGGCTCAGTTCTTCTGGCAGTGTCCTCGTGTTGTCGGCGTCTGACGTCACACCCGATGTATGGGGGCTCGACTTGCGCCTGCCAATCACTGCTTGGCGGATCGTTAGTGTACAATGTTTCTTCTTGTATCCAGTATTTTGTACTTCTCAAGTGCCGGTCAGTGGAAATGTGTATTAAAGATGGATTCACCTGCCCTTAGTGCTGTTTGCACGCAGGTTCAGATAACACTTGTCTTTGGTATCCTACGGTAGCGGTCAACCCGGGTTGGTCCAAGCGGCTCGAGAAATAGCTCGAGAAATAGTGGAGTCAGATGAAGTATAAGACTGTATATCTGACTCCACTATTTCTCGAGCTATTTCTCGAGCCGCTTGGACCAACCCGGGTTGACCGCTACCGTAGGATACCAAAGACAAGTGTTATCTGAACCTGCGTGCAAACAGCACTAAGGGCAGGTGAATCCATCTTTAATACACATTTCCACTGACCGGCACTTGAGAAGTACAAAATACTGGATACAAGAAGAAACATTGTACACTAACGATCCGCCAAGCAGTGATTGGCAGGCGCAAGTCGAGCCCCCATACATCGGGTGTGACGTCAGACGCCGACAACACGAGGACACTGCCAGAAGAACTGAGCCACAGGACGCATAGGATACCCTGTTGTTGCTCACGCACACGATAAGGTACAAATTTGTATGGGAGCTACAAATTGTAATTTAAGGCTAATATCAGTATACGATTATTGGACTCTCTTTTGGTTCATACATATGGACATAAAAAGTATCTTTGAAAGTACGCTGTGATACAAAAACAGCCTAAGGACTGATCTATTCTGATATAGAGACATAAGTACATCAGATTCTCCTTTTATGCACAGCCCTTTCTCAAGCTCCATTTTCTACACAAAAGTTTATCAAGTTGTTATGTGTTATTTTAAATTGCTGTTTTAATAGATGTTAATTTGCAATCCTTTGAACTCCAAAAAATTCATGAGAGATTTTAGAAATTGCTCAGTCACACACCAGTAGATCTACTGTGACTAAAAATACTAATAAACAGCAAACTAATATTTCTCATGAAGTACCAATGAGTATTATTTTTATGTCTAACAAATTGTGCTAGAGACGTCTCTAAATTTTAAAATTTTAAATATTATTGTTATCAAATAAATTATTCTACTTTTGATAGAAGCTGTTTTGACTTACTGTACACCTAATCACTAGATACTTATTATAGATAATTATCACAGATATTGTAAATAATAATTAATACACAGGAGCTCTCACAAATAGGTCTGAGACAATGCAAGGGCAAAGCATACTGAACAGAGGCCCTTTAAATAATAAGTGATGACATCACAATTCTGAGACTGCATCCTGTTTCACATGGATGATGTACACCAGTCTGGCCATAAAAGGAAGTGCAGGAAATGAGCAGCATCACACAGTATGCACCAGAGTCAGCAAGACAGGTGAGTAAATTGGCTGCCAGCAGCAAATGGTAAAAAATGCAGGGAAAAAACCCTGACAGTACCCTCACGTCAACGACCCCTCCCCCGTGGGAGGACAAAAGGCTTATTGGGGAAACGGGCATGGAAGGCACGGAGGAGGACAGGAGTATGAACATCAGAGGAGGGAACCCATGAACGCTCCTCTGGACCGTAGCCCCTCCAGTGAACCAAATACTGTACGCGTCCCCTGCACATATGAGAGTCAATAATGCTGCTGACCTCATACTCCTCATGGTTGTCAGCAAAGATAGGACGGGAACGAGGCATCACAGTTGTAAACCGATTACAAACCAATGGTTTCAAGAGGGAGACATGAATAACATTGGAGATGCGCATTGCAGGAGGAAGGTCAAGAGTGTAGGCCACAGGATTGACCCGTCGGAGTATTCGAAAAGGACCAACATAATGGGGAACCAGTTTATTGGAAGGCACACGAAGGTTCGGGAGTTCCAATGATGGTTCCTTTAAGTGACTTCATCCAAGATGGTGTCCCTTCAATTCCGATTGGCTGATAGAATTCTATCAGCCAATCGGAATTAAGGTAGGAAAAAATACTATTGGCTGATGCAATCAGCCAATAGGATTGAGCTCGTATTCTATTGGCTGATTGGAACAGCCAATAGAATGTGAGCTCAATCCTATTAGCTGATTGGATCAGCCAATAGGATTTTTCCTACCTTAATTCCGATTGGCTGATAGAATTCTATCAGCCAATCGGAAATGAAGGGATGCCATCTTGGATGACGTCACTTAAAGGAACCGTCATTGTTCAAGAAGACGTTGGATGAAGAGGATGCTCCGCGTCGGATGTCTAGAAGATGGAGCCGCTCCGCACCGGATGGATGAAGATAGAAGATGCCGTCTGGATGAAGACTTCTGCCCGTCTGGAGGACCACTTCTGCCCGTCTGGAGGACCACTTCTGCTGGCTTCGTTGAGGATTTCGGCCCGGTTGGGTGAAGACTTCTCCTGGTAAGGTGATCTTCAAGGGGTTAGTGTTAGGTTTTTTTAAGGGGATATTGGGTGGGTTTTAGAGTAGGTTTTGTTGTGTGGATGGTGGGTTTTTTTTTTTTGTTTTTTTTTTTTAAAACAATTTTTATTGAAGTCATACATAGATACAACATATTGGGTATGCCCCAAAACATTTACATATGAGTGTACACACAGCATTATTAAAGAAGGGTTGCAACAGAAAAAAGAAACCAAGTAGAAAAGGTCTTATGCATCCACAAATCTTCAACATTATTATACAATTTGGGCTATCAATTTAGAGACTTCGGTTTTATAATATAGTTATAATATAGTATCACAAGAGTAACGTAGGGAAAAATGGTCCTCCCTGTGCCGGATAAAGAAATAGATTCAACTAAAATATCGATTCAGGCGTTATTAGGGCCAGGGGGGAGTTAGCTTTATGGTTTTAAATGGTCCACTCTGAGCCATAGAAGTAGTAAAATGGAGTATCTGTTCAGTTATTGATAGGGCCAGGGGGGAGTTAGTTTTATAGTGTTAAGGGGGAAGGGAGTGCAGCGGGCAATAGCCGCTCAAAATGGAATAAGGGAGGGATTAGTGGGATGGGGGGGGACGGAGCCAATTAGCAAATCAGGATGGCGGTTATCAATATTGGGTCTCTAGATTTTCAAAAATACTACTAGTGAAGGTACTCTCTACTAATACCTTGGGGGGATTAAGTTAGGATATCACATATAATAGCAAAGCTCTCTATCTCTCCAGTACAATAGTATTGATTCAGGTTCCTTATAAAGTAATATGAATAGCTATAATAGGAAGAAGTATGGGAGCAACCTATAAGGGTTGTTGTAAATTGAGTCAGAGTAAGCAGTATCATTTGGGGAGAGCAGTTCCATATATCTGAATAAGCTTAGAAAATTCAATTTTTGAATTGCAGAAAAGGTAGGGTCAATCTGATAAAAAGAAAAACAAAGGGTGTACTAGGATCACACTCGTGGATCAATAACAGCTCTAGTGCAAGTCTTAATACAAAAAAAACCCATGGTACAGTAATATTCTCCAAATATCAAAATCGATAAATTGGATGGCTATAAGGAATATAATGATTGGGAGCTAGTCTAATGTAATTATGTAGCATAAGAAAGAAACAGAAAAAAAAAAATAGTCCTGTGACTCATATCATAGGCTACTGATACTAGAGCACAGTGTAAGAGCCTGAGCCCCAGGGTATATATGACAAGTATCAATGTAGATAGCATGCGAGTATCCTCATATGTGTAAATAAATTTTGTATAAAAATGGATGTGTAGAGAAACCCAACTAGATAATTAACATGATCTGATAGTGCACTGCATTTAGAGATTAGTATGGTGCCATAAAGAGGACTTAGATAAGGAAGTATATTTACACACATATTAAGGGAAGAGAAAATAGTAATAACATATACATAAACATCTATACACCATACTCATGCATACACGTGTACATAAGATACAATGGATGTACATTAAAGCTTTATGTGTCTATACCCATGTGAGGAGAGAGATAGTAGTTACTCAATATAAGAAAATACTTGGGTATAGTTTATAAGTTAACGGTAACTAGTGTATAATCTAATTAATGTCAACACTTCAAACAAGGGGTTGTATGAGGGCAAAGTTAAAGTAAGACCATGTGCACATAGAAAAACACTGCATCAGACATGGTAATCATATCGTCATTAGTGATATTCAATAGATCTGAGAATTAGCTGAAGATTCTTTAAAAGCCATATAAAGTTTTCTAATTATCTAAACAAAAAGGGAGCAGTAGGAGTGCTGTAGCTTCTCTCAGACTATATATACAAAGGAGCGCACAACTGAACTACTTGTGGCCATTTTGCAACAGCTGCACCTATCTTTTAAGCTAGATTGCAGTCCAGGAGAAACTAGATATAAAACCAAGGATTCTCCACTGTAGCCAGTTACTGCCAACTAGTTATTGAAAAACTTTAAAACAAGTCTGGAGGCTCAAAGGTGGTACAGCGGTCATAATCTGCGAGAGTGATAAGATAAAACAGCAGATAAACACATACAAATAGGAGCCATCGTCTCCTATACTGATAATATAGATCTATGTAAAAAAACAAAAAAACAAACAAACAATGGGTCATGTAAGCATCTCTAATATACATATTAAACCAACACAATATTGTACTATCTGTTTGAGTATACTTATGAAAACATAAGAAAATAATGGTGGAATCAAATGCCACAGAAACTGGCAGGTTTATTATAATTGTTGAAGTAAGCATCCAGCACTGAAGTCGTCCCTACTGCGTGTGCACATATGAGTCCTAGCTTCACTGTCTCTTCAAGTGAATGACAAGTTGGAAAGCAATAGTTCACTATCCGATTCCTGCAGGGGTGTCTGTGAGTTGGCTACCACCGCAAGAGGGACGTTGATTGCGGTAATAAAGAAAAGTGAGCCATAAGAGGTGCCGATTAGAAAGAGTCAGGTCCAACAGAAGCGGGTAGGTATATGACTGCTGGGACAGTTTTTGCCGTACTGGTTGGGGTGCCTTTAGCCATTCAGGGTTCTCGCTTAGTGCCAGGTCACCACATAAAGCACTTTGCAGTGTGGAGTGACTCGCTGCATCTACCCCCGCTAAGAAATAGTCTCCTCTAGCTGTGTCCCTAAACATAGGATTCTTGCCGATGGCCCAAGAATTAGTGAACTCGTGGGAGGGGGTGTTATTTTCCTTTGGCCGCATGCACAAGCCCTCATGCGACAGTACACGTCCCTGAGCAGGCACGGCATCTTCCAAAATGGGATCTGGATGTTCACACTGCACATCAGAAATTGATCCGGTCGCCATTTTGTTAGCTGCGTGCTCTTCTTGTGGGGGTCGCTCTCTGATTATAGACGTTAGGTTAGCGAATGAGTCATCTACCTTCCTGGCTAATGACCCCAAAAGGGTCTGAATTTGTATGAAATAGAGATCCTCCTTCCAGGTGCCAGAGGTGGTTAAGTTGACCCACGAGTTCCTCTCTCCGTGAAAAATATTTTGTCCCAGGTATCAAGGGCACAATTCTTTCTCTGCGCAGACATCCAAAAACGATATGATTGTAGATATAGTCATCAGCTAGTGATATTGATAGAAAACATTAATCTTTGTCACTTGGAAGTCATAGTAAAATTAGATAAATTGCTATTATAAGCAGGAGCTGCAGGAAAACATGTCTGAACGCTCCAGTGGCTAGCACCGCCCCCCCCCCCTGATCTTGGGTTTTAATGTTGGGGGGTTTGAAAAATTTTTTTACAGGTAAAAGAGCTGATTACTTTGGGGCAATGCCCCGCAAAAGGCCCTTTTAAGGGCTATTTGTAATTTAGTGTAGCGTAGGGGTTTGTTTTATTTTGGGGGGGCTTTTTTATTTTGTTAGGGGGATTAGATTAGGTGTAATTAGTTTAAAAATCTTGTAATTTGTTTATTATTTTCTGTAATTTAGTGTTTGTTTGTTTTGTACTTTAGATAATTTTATTTAATTGTATTTAATTGTATTTAGTTTTGGGAATTAATTTAATTATAGTGTAGTGTTAGGTGTAATTGTAACTTAGGTTAGGTTTTATTTTACCGGTATATTTGTATTTATTTTAACTAGGTAGTTATTAAATAGTTAATAACTATTTAATAACTAGTCTACCTAGTTAAAATAAATACAAACTTGCCTGTAAAATAAATATAAACCCTAAGCTAGCTACAATGTAACTATTAGTTATATTGTAGCTAGCTTAGGGTTTATTTTATAGGTAAGTATTTAGTTTTAAATAGGAATAATTTAGTTAATGACAGTAATATTTATTTAGATTTATTTAAATTATATTTAAGTTAGTGGGTGTTAGGGTTAGACTTAGGTTTAGGGATTAATAAATTTAATATAGTGGTGGCGGTGTAGGGGGGCAGATTAGGGGTTAATAAATATAATGTAGGTGGCGGCGGTGTAGGGGGGCAGATTAGGGGTTAATACAAATAATTTTGGTGGCGGCGGTGTAGGGGGGCAGATTAGGGGTTAATAAATATAATATAGGTGGCGGCGGTGTAGGGGGCGGCAGATTAGGGGTTAATAAGTATAATGTAGCTGGCGGAGGGCTCCAGGAGTGGCGATTTAGGAGTTAAACAATTTATTTAGTTGCGGCGGGGTCCGTGAGCAGCGGTTTAGGGGTTAATACATTAATTATAGTTGCGGCGGGGTCCGGGAGCGGCGGTATAGGGGGTAAACAGTATAGTATAGCGTGGGTGTTTAGTGACAGTATACCAATAGAGCTGGGAAAAAGCCGAAGAGCAGCGAGATCGATGACTGTTAGTTAACAACAGTCCGCTGCTCATCGCCCCGTACTGGGTGCATGGCTTTTTGACAGCTTTTTTGGTAACTTTGGAGAACGTATTCAGGTCCGCAGCCGCGATGTTAGGCGATCTTAGGCGAGCATATTGGTGCCGTCAAATGCAAGTAAGTTGACAGCTTGATAAGTAGATGCCATGGTCTTAACTCGCCACCCTTTTTCTTCACAAAGAAGAAGCCAGCCCCTGCAGGAAAGCAAAAACGTCTAGGAACTCTCGGTACTCCTCTGGCAATTGAGATACCGAAGAAGTGCACAAGACTTTAACTGGTTTCCGAAAACAAGTGGAAATACATTGCGGAGACGACGACAAAATTTCGGACCTGCACCAGTCGAGACTGGGATTGTGCTTTTGGAGCCAGGGATAACCCAGAACAACCGGAAAATGCAGAGAGTTTATCACCTGGAACTGGAGGGTTTAAAAATGGAGAGCCCCAACAGCCATGGATAACGGAGCAGTTTCATGAGTAACAAGTGCGGGCTGAAGGGGCCTGCCATCAATGACCTCAATTGCAAGCGGAACGGACCGAGGCAAAACAGGAATGGAGTGCTTTGATACAAAAGCACTGTCAATGAAATAGCCCGCAGCACCGGAGTCAACAAGAGCCTGGGTGACTATGGAGGAGTCCACCCAGGAAAGGACAACCATGACCAAAGGTTTCTCCTTTAGCGGTTCCGGGGAAAAGGATAAACCACCCAAGGTCTGCCCCCAATAGGACCTTAGGTGTGAATGTTTCCCGGCCGTGTAGGACAAGACTTCAAAAGGTGACCCTGTAACCCACAATAGAGGCAGAGCCCCTCCCTCCTCCTAAAGGCCCTCTCTGCCGTGGAGAGACGCATGAATCCCAACTGCATCAGCTCAGCAGTACCTGGTGACTCGGGACCAGGAGGCATGGGAGGAGAGGGAAGCATGGGTGGGAACAAACACGTAGGAGACAACGGAAAAGGAGGCTTCAGCAAGCACTCCTTGAAAGAGGACCTCTCTCTGAGTCTGATGTCAATTAGGATAAAAAAGACACTAATGCCTCGAGATTCTCTGGTAAATCTCTGGCATGAAAGGCAAGCGTATGGAACTTAATGGCATACTGAGCAACAGATCTTGTACCTTGCTGAATGGACATGATTCGTTTAGCAGCAGAGGAGGAGCGAGCCGAAACATCAAATACCCTTCGAAAGGAGGCCACAAATTCAGGGTAATTTGAAATCACAGGTTTATTAGTCTCCCACAAGGGATTAGCCCAGGCAAGAGCTGTGTCAGAGAGTAATGAGATGAGAAATCCCACCTTAGCTCTGTCAGAGGGAAACACCTGAGGTAACATCTCAAAGTAAATGCCCACCTGGTTCAAAAACCCTCTGCACTGATTAGGATTGCCTCCATATCGCTGAGGTAGAGGTGCAGAACCGGACATGCTCCTGGTAGGACTAGGTGCAGCAGCAGAAACAGGAGCAGCCATAACTTTGCTGAACACTTTGGTCCAAATGTGCAGTGCGAGTCAGCAGAGTTTGCAGGGCTAGTACAAATTGATCCAAGCGGTGATCCTGTTCATCCATCCTGGAAATTATGGCAGGTAAAGGTGGATTATTAGCACCATCAGGATTCATGGCCCTTGCGTAACGTCAGGATGCCAGGAATCAGACTGAGATGAGAAGTGCAAAAATAATCACACCTTTATAAATAGCAAAAAAAAATAAAAAAGTCCACAAGTCAAATAACAAGCCAGGAATCAAAACCAGAGCTGATAGTCAGACAAGCCGAGTCAGGAGCCAAAGCGAATAGTCATACGAGCCGAGTCAGGAGCTAAAGCGAGTAGTCAGACGAGCCGGAATCAGGAACAAGGAGAACAGCAGAGTCAGGAACAAGCCAGGGATCAGGAACCAGGAGGGACGTCAGACAGCCAGGTAATACACAGGAACTCTCACAAACAGGTCTGAGACAATGCAAGGGCAAAGCATACTGAACAGAGGCCCTTTAAATAATAAGTGATGACATCACAATTCTGAGACTGCATCCTGTCTCACACGGATGATGTACACCAGTCTGGCCCTAAAAGGAAGTGCAGGAAATGAACAGCATCACAAAGTATGCACCAGAGTCAGCAGGAGAGATGAGTAAAATGGCTGCCAGCAGCACATGGCAAACAAAGCAGGGAAAAACCCTGACAAGAAGTAAATTAGAAAGTTGCTTAAAATCTGAATCATGAAAGAAAACATTTGGGTCGGTTTAAGTTCAAGTACTGTGCGATCCTGATCCGATCACAAAACTGTCAGGCTCAGCTCTCCAAGTGTTGATAGAATCACTGCTATCGGAATCTGTGACCGTGTCTCAAAAATATAAAGAACAAATATATAGTGTCATACTGCGTGTAACAGACGTAAAGTAATTCGATAGATATGTACTCACACTTTTCAGAAGCTCCTTTCAGCTCCTGATATGTTTGCAGACCTGATATAGGCTATCAGGGAAGCCAATAGTAGAACAAGGATCCGGAATCACTATATAAAAAAGCAGATTTATTTAAAAATATAAAAACATACTATAAACTTAAAAATGGATATCAAGACTTCAAGTCACTATGGGCTACAGAGGAAATTTGTAACAACTGAAATTGCATCCAAAGTCTACAAAGAGGATGGTAATGGATTGCTTTGAATCAAATAATGTATCCATTAAGTTACCACTTTGTACACTGAGAAAGCCCTTCACTGTGATGTCACTGAAAAGTGTGAGTACATATCTATTTAATTACTTTACATCTGTTACATGCAGTAGCACACTATATATTTGTTGTTTATATTTTTGAGACACAGGAGCTGATTTATCAAGCCCCGTATGGGCCCCAATGCCTCTGTTTCCATGTGAGCCTTCAGGCTCACTGGAAACAGGAGTTAAAAAAGCGTCTAAAGCGGTGGACAGCAATCCGCCCAATCGTATACGATTGGGTTGATTGACACCCCCTTCTAACGGTGTCAATCTACCTGATCGTATGAGATCGGGCGGATTGATGTCTGCAGCTTCAGAGGCGGCAGACCAGTTAAGTATATACAGTATATATATATATATATATATATATATATATATATATATATATATATATATAGTCCAACAACAAGAACGCACCCTGCTAATGTGGATAAAGCACTTTATTATTCCATCATATATGAAGTAACACATTCTGAAAAAAAAGGCAGCTCAAATATCGGTCAAACGCGTTTAGTCGACAGACTGACTTTATCAATGACTGTAACTCAATTCTGTTATGCTCTGCTACTTTATGTGTATTAGGAGCCCTCCTCCTTCACAAGATTGGACAACTTCACTCAATTGAATAGGGGCAACAAAGACACACACTCCTCTGTACACATGCAGTGTTAAACACAAGAGATACAAGAAGGAATGTAATACATATAAGCAATTAAATGGCAAATGTACATATATATAATTCTTAGTGACATCAGTAGAGCACATAAAAAGACACAAAAATATAAATAAACATAATGATCTAAGCATTATTTAGAATAAGTATATTTATATATGCACTACCCAAGATGTCTTAACAAGTTCTCCATAGCTTATCAATCATTGCGACACTATAACAAGAAATTAAATTTAATATTAAATTCAGCACAATAGAACAAGAAGAAAAAATGGCATAATATCTAAATCTATAGAGTTAAATTCTTTCAACAAAGAGTTTAACGTCCCACTCCAAGTTGAGACCCTTTGGCATTCGAGTATCCAGCTGAAAGATAAAAAAAAACCTCTCTTCGACTAAGAGCAATGCCTCTATTGCCCCCCTCTTGGGTGTCTAGGGATCAGCTGGATACCCTGGAATGTCAAAAGAGAACGGTCAGCATCATGGAACCTTTTGAAATGTAGGGATACCTGTCTTTCAAGGCCCTGGTAGTTTGACCTACATAATTCTTGTGGCACCCCCTACAGTTCAAGAGGTAAATGACTTAACAGGAATTACAAGTTATGTGTTCCTGTATCTTAAAATTTTTCTTATTAGCACTGGATATAAACTCGCTACCAAAAGTTGCATAAGTGCAAGACTTATATCTCTTACTACCACACTTGAAGAAGCCAGGCTTTATAGTAAGCCAATTGTCCTTAGCCTTTGAGGGCGACAGAATATTACCCAAAGTTTTAGCTCTTTTTGATATAAAAGTGACCCCTTCTTTAATGATTTCACATAGGGCCTCATCAGTTTTTAAAATGGGCAATGCTTTGCTCACTATCTTGCATATTCTCCCATATTCTTCACTAGTAGTGACAAATTTAGGTCTAGCTGAAAAAGCCTCTCATTTACGTCTACTAGATCTCAAGTACTCATGTCTGTCCTCATTATCTACCTAATTTTTGGCCATATCCAAAGATTCTCTACAATATCCTCTTTCAACAAACCTTTCACTCACTAGTGCAGTTTTTTTTTACCCGAATATATTGGCTTTTGGGAATGGCCTTGATGGTATGTTTTGGATGACAAGACTTGGCATTCAAGATAGTGTTACCTGCTACTTCTTTAAGAAAAAGTTCCACCTCAATACAGGACTTCTCAGGATTGGACAATAATTTAATGTCCAAAAAGGACATTACTTTGTCATTATATTCCATTGTGAACTTCAAGTTTGAATCATTATCCTGTAAGTACCCGAAAAAGTGTCGGATAAGCTCTTGAGGTCCCCTCCAAACAAGCAATAAGTCATCGATATATCTACCATAAAAGTAGATATAGTCTCTAAAGGGATTTCTGTCTTCATAGACGAGTTTATATCCAGTGCTAATAAGAAAAGTTTTAAGATACAGGAACACATAACTTGTAATTCCATTTATGTAATTTACCTCTTGACCTGTAGGGTGTGCCACAAGAATTATGTAGGTCAAACTACCAGGGCCTTGAAGACAGGTTTTTGGAGCATATTCGCTCCATTAAAGACCCTGAATCAAAAACTCTGGTATCCCTACATTTCAAAAGGTACCATGTATCTGACAGTTCTCTTTTGACATTCCAGGGTATCCAGCTGATCCCTAGACACCCAAGAGGGGGCAATAGAGGCATTGCTCTCAGTCAAAGAGAGTTTTTTTTTTATCTTTCAGCTGGATACTCAAATGCCAAAGGGTCTCAATTTTGAGTGGGACGTTAAACTTTTTGTTGAAAGAATTTAACTCTATAGGTTTAGATATTATGCCATTTTTTCTTCTTGCTCTATTGTGCTGAATTTAATATTAAAGGACCAGTCAACACAGTAGATTTGTATAATCAACAAATGCAAGATAACAAGACAATGCAATAGCACTTAGTCTGAACTTCAAATGAGTAGTAGATTTTTTTTCTGACAATTTTAAAAGTTATGTCTTTTTCAACTCCCCCTGTACCATGTGACAGTCATCAGCTAATCATAAATGCATACACGTACCATGTGACAGCCATCAGCCATTCACAAATGCATACACACCTATTCTTGCACATGCTCAGTAGGAGCTGGTGACTCAAAAAGTTTAAATATAAAAAGACTGTGCACATTTTATTAATGGAAGTAAATTGGAAAGTTGTTTAAAATAGCATGCTCTTTCTGAATAATGAAAGTTTAATTTTGATTGAGTGTCCCTTTAAATGTAATTTCTTGTTATATTGTCGCGATGATTGCTAACATATAAGCTTATGGAGAACTTGTTAAGACATCTCAGTAGTGCATATATAAACATACTTATTCTAAATAATGCTTAGTTCATTATGTTTATTTATATTTTTATGTCTTTTTATGTGCTCTAATGATGTCACTTTTCATTTAATTGCTTATATGTATTACATTCCTTCTTGTATCTCTTGTGTTTAACATTGCATGTGTACAGAGGAGCGTGTGTCTTTGTTGCCCCTATCCGATTGGGTGAAGTTGTCCACTCTTGTGAAGGAGGAGGGCTCCTAATACACATAAAGTAGCAGTGCATAACAGAATTCAGTTACGGTCAATGATAAAGTCAGTCTGTCAACGAAACGTGTTTGACCGATATTTGAGCTGCCTGTTTTTCAGTGTGTGTTGCTTCATATATGATGGAATAAATAAAGTGCTTTATCCACATTAGCAGGGTGTGTTCTTGTTGTTGGACTGTGCTTCTTGAAGTGGTAGTGGATCGCTTCTTTTTTACGGCACCTGCTATAATTTTGGTATTGCCCATGTTTCTGCCCAATCGTTGATGCTAACGGATCTCTGTAGGAGGGTGTAATAAACATTTACATATGAGGAACAATTGTATTATGTTTGTTGCTCTTTTGTATAATGAACCCAGGAGATACTGTTTCCACTGAGTAAATGTACTGTGAGCGTAGTTAATGGCCAGTAGTAATGATTGTTTTAGAGATTGTGTATAAGTTACACTTGAGACTCTGGAGGTTATTTGCACTATTTACAGATGTAGTTGTAGATAATGGTAATGTTCCTTTAAGTTACAATGGCTTGGTATAATCGTCAGTCTTCACACACACACACTCGGAATCCACATTCATACTAATGTCCCACTCAGCATATAAAAAGATAAGAAGCTGGTATTCCGGATCGCAGTTTATACAAGTATCAGCAGCGGAGTCTACATATGCAAAAGATATCATATATGGGTAGCAGATGATAAACAGGTAAATGCAGAGAGAAGTTCAGTTGTTACCTGTGAGTTGCTTGCAGCTTGTATGCGTCTGAGCTGAGCGAGCGTGTGTGTGACTTACTTCCGGTCCTGCGGTAAACGAGACCGCGGTGATGAATCCAAGGAAACGGCTGACTCCTGTCAGCGGTAAGAAATAGAACAACTTCTGTTAAAAGTATTTCCGTGATGTAGAAATCCTAAATACTTTGTGAGAGTGAGAGATTATCTTTAGTTAACGTTGTAGCAGGAGTTGAGGTGATACAAAGAATAGTATATCAGTCTTAAAGGTATTTGCAGACAGATTCACTATGCAGCATGATGTCCTTCAATATTCAGGCAAGGAATTGGGAAAACAGGAAGCCTTATAAAGGGTCAGAGGTTAATGAAGGGAGATACCTTAAAGGTATATCACATACCCCCCTTCTCAAGGACCTCCAGTAGACCCCATTACGAAGGTTTTGCAGGGTAACGACGGTGGAAAGCAGTCTGAAGCAAAGGGGCATGGACATCCCGATGTGAAACCCATGAATTTTCCTCCAACTCATAACCTTTCCATTTAACCAGATATTGGAGGGAACCCCTCCGAACTCGGGAATCAAGTATATGTTCAACTTCGAATTCTGAATCATCCTGCAATTGCAAAGGAGGAGGAGATGGGTTCGGAGGAGCGGAGATATAGGGTTTCAGTAAAGACACATGGAATACTGGGTGTAACCTGCAGTTAGGAGGTAGTTTCAGCTTAACAGCATTAGGGTTAAAGGGACAGTATACTGTAAAATAGTTTTTCCCTTAATGTGTTTACAATTGCTTTTTTTATCAACTGCAGAGTAAAAAATGTATGAAAATTAGCTTTTTAAGGTTTATTTCTGTATATTAAAGCTCTGATTTTGTGTTTTGAAGCCACAGCCTAATAAAATAGGTTGAGCTTGTAGGTATAATCAGATCTCATTACTGTATCACATTGTGCACATATACCTGCTTCTTTATCTTATATCTGTCCTTAAAACAATCACCAATACTTTGAGAGAACAATGGAAAATCAACATTGTATTACCTTATCTCTGCTTTATCACACTGGGAGTGTAATTTCTTCTGCTGGCTGTGTTTACAAAGCTTATCTATAGCTGGTACGCGCGGCCACAAACTTTCAGAATAGGTGGGGATACCACATGCTAAATTAACGATTTCAAATGCCAATATAAGGGTAAAGGAGCTACTTGTAAACAATTTAATACACTCCAGCAGGTAAAGTGGATCATTGGGAACAAATTAAAGGGGAGAAAATTTTTGAGTAAACTGTCCCTTTAATGATGGACTCTACAGAATAAGGACCTATGTATTGATTAGCCAGTTTCTTGCTGGGAAGCTGAAGCTTCAGATGTTTAGTAGAGAGCAGTACCAAGTTACCAACATTGTAAGAAGGAGTTGGGGAGTGATGTTGATCATAGTATTTTTTCTGACGGTTTTTGACTTCAGTTAAATGTTGTTTTATTATATCCAACCTATCTTTTAGAGTTGAGGAGAAATCTGATACACTTGGACAAGGAGTTGCTGAGTGTGACATAGCAATAGTGGCAGGGCGATAGCCATAATGGAATTATTATACGAGAATTCCGCCATGGCTAAATAATCCACCCAGTCATCCTGTAAATGAGTGATGTAACATCTCAGAAATTGTTCTAAGGTTTGATTTAAACGTTCAGTTAGCCCATTAGTTTGGGGATGAAAGGAAGTCGAATATCTGGTATCCATATGCAGAAGCTTACATAGGGATCTCCATAGGGCAGAGGTGAACTGTGTACCTCGGTCTGTAATGATGGTAGTGGGTATGCCGTGTAAACGTACAATATTGTCTAAAAACACCTTAGCTGTAACCATGGCAGTGGGTAGTTTCTTAAGTGGTATGAAATGGGCCAGTTTTGTTAAGTGATCAATAACTACTAATATAGTGTTAAACTGTTGGGAAGCAGGTAGATCTACAATAAAATCCATTGATATGATGGACCACGGCACAGACGGTATTGGTAGAGGTGTAAGATACCCTATTGTTTTTTTATGTACAATTTTATTCCTTGCACAAGTGTCACAGTTTCTAATATGTGTGATGATAAAATGTTCCATTTGAGGCCACCAAAAAGACCTTTTCACTAATTCGGTAGTTTTTTGTATGCTTTTGTGTCCTGCTAATACGTTGTCATGGTACAATTGTAATATGACTTTTCTAAATGACTTAGGGATATATATCTTGTTACAATAAAGAAAAAGTCCTGTGGTATCGTCTCTTACACATTCCTTGGGTAAGTCTTTTTCTTTAGTGACTTCAAGGAGGATCTCTTTTTCTAGTGAGGTAAGGGAACCTATACATTTTTCTTCGGGTATAATTGGATTTAGAGTTTTCAAAGATAAGTCATTGTTAATAATTCGGTATAAAGCATCAGCCTTCTGATTTAGGGTACCTAGTCTATATGAGATTAGAAAATCGAACCTATCTAAGAATAGTGACCATCTAACCTGACGAGCTGACAAGGTTTTGTTTTTTCTAAGATATTCGAGATTCTTGTGGTCGGTGGATATTAGAAAAGGTTCTGATGTCCCCTCTAATAAGTGCCTCCAATGTTCTAATGAACTTTTGATCGCTAAAAGTTCTTTGTCCCCCACAATGTAGTTAACCTCAGCTGGGAGTAGTGATCTAGAGTAGAAAGCAATGGGATGTAGTTCTTGTGATATTTTATCCTTTTGAAAAAGAACTGCTCCTATTCCAAAATTGGAAGCGTCCACTTCTAGAATAAATTGGGAGTTGTAGTCTGGCAGTGTTAAAACTGGTGCAGTAGAAAAAATTTGTTTCAAATTACAAAAAGCTTCTTGCGCCTCTTTATTCCATGTGAATTTGTGTTTTTTTCTGGTAAGTAGCGTAAGTGGCTTCACAATGATAGAAAAATTCTTTATAAATTTTCTATAAAAGTTCGAGAACCCCAGAAACCTCTGGAGTGCTCTGATGGTCTTGGGTTGAGGCCAGTTGCGAATAGCGTTAACCTTGTTATGGTCCATTTGGATAGCATTAGGTGATATCACATAACCTAAAAATTTAATTTCCTTAACATGAAAATTACATTTTTCCATTTTTGCAAACAGCCTATGTTCACGCAGGCATGTTAACACCCATCTGACGTGTTTTTCATGTTCCTGTAAGGTTTTAGAGTAAACAAGAATATCATCTAAATAGATGATAACGCAGATGTCAGTAAGATCATGAAAGATTTCATTAATAAAATTCTGGAAAGTCGCCGGGGCATTAGTCAAGCCAAATGGCATCACATTGTATTGGTACAGTCCGTAACGCATCCTGAAGGCTGTTTTCCATTCAACCCCCTTTTTTATATGAATCAGATTATATGCCCCTTTTAAATCCAGTTTGGTATATATGGTTGCGTCTGTGAGTCTTTCTATTAATTCTGGTATAAGGGGTAATGGATAACGTTTTTTTATGGTTATTGCATTAAGTCCTCTGTAGTCTATTATAGGTCGTAGTGATTGATCTTTGTTTTTCACAAAGAATATACCAGCGGCTGCAGGTGAGGTGGAATGTGAGATAAAACCCTTTTTAAGATTTTCATCCAAATATGTGCGTAAATGGATGAGTTCTTTTTGAGATAGAGGGTAGATTTTTCCAAAAGGAATTTGAGAGCCTGGTATGATGTCTATAGGGCAATCAAAAGGCCTGTGTGGAGGTAAACTTTCAGCTTCTTTTAAATCAAACACATCTACCAAGTCTGAATATGCCATGGGTAAACCAGTCTCAAGACTAGCTATGGTACAATGTGGGTAACAAGTTTTTGTACAATAATTAGATGTCAGCTGAATGGAACTATGTGACCAATCTATGCTGGGATTATGTGTGTGCAACCATGAATACCTCAGTATTACTGAATGCTTATCTATAGGAATAATATCATACGTTACATATTCAGTGTGACCTGCTAATGTTGTTGTAAGTAACGGGATGGTGTGATGGGTGATAGGACCCTTTTGTATAAGTGAACCATCAATCAATTTGACAAATACTGGATGCTCTTTACACACAATAGGTATTTTATTTTTATGTACATAATTTGCATCTATGTAAACACCGGATGCTCCCGAGTCAATTAGGGCGTCATTCTGGATAAGCGTTTGGTCCCACTGCAAAGAAATGGATAGAGTGAGGTGGGTAGGAACACTTAAGGTCGATATTGATAATGAGGATATGTTCTTACCCTTTTTGTTTTTAGCCAATAAAGGGCATGTTGACACCGTATGCTCCTTATGGGCACAATAAAGGCAGAGATTAGCCAATCTCCTTCTGGTTTTTTCTTCTGTAGATAAAGGACATTTTATAGTACCCATTTCCATATGTGTTTGTTGAGTGGAGAATTTATCTTGAGAAATTGAAGTTTGTAAGGGACGTTTAGAATATGACTCAAAATAACCTCTTTCAGCTTTTCGTTCTCTCAGTCTACGGTCTAAAGTAGTGCTGAGTTTAATCAGTGCTGTGAGTGTCTCTGGAAGTTCTAAACGAGAGAGCTCATCTTTTAATACTTCTGAGAGCCCCAAACGGAATTGGTTTTTCAAGCTAATCTCATTCCAGAGTGAGTCGGCAGCCCACATCTGGAAGTCAGTGGTATATTCTTCCACTGTTCTCTTTCCTTGCTTTAATGCTCTTAACTTTGTTTCTGCATTAAGCTGGGTATTCGGGTCCTCATATAGGCTAGATAAAGCAGCGAAAAAATCTTGCACCGAATCCAGAATGGGATTGTTACTTTCAAAAAACCTGTTTGCCCAGGTCCGTGGTTCTCCACTTAGATAAGAAATAGTCGTACAAACTTTAATTCTATCTGTTGGATAGGTGCGTGGTTTCATAGAGAACAAAAGATGACAGGCATTTTTAAAGTCGCAATATTCTGATCTTTTCCCTGAAAATGGTGTGGGTAATTGTATGTGAGGTTCAGAAAGCTGTGGTTCTTTAGGAGTTAAGCAATCCTTTAAGAGTGCCCTGATTGCTGCATTCTCAGCTTGTACTTCAGTTAATGCACGTGCTAAATAGTCTAATTTTTGGTAAACGTTATTAAATTCTTTCTTTATTTCATTGGGATCCATGACTGTGTAGTAAATAACAATCTGAATCTAATGATAACTCTGGCCTGAATATTATGTAATAAACATTTACATATGAGGAACAATTGTATTATGTTTGTTGCTCTTTTGTACAATGAACCCAGGAGATACTGTTTCCACTGAGTAAATGTACTGTGAGCGTAGTTAATGGCCAGTAGTAATGATTGTTTTAGAGATTGTGTATAAGTTACACTTGAGACTCTGGAGGTTATTTGCACTATTTACAGATGTAGTTGTAGATAATGGTAATGTTCCTTTTAGTTACAATGGCTTGGTATAATCGTCAGTCTTCACACACACACACTCAGAATCCACATTCATACTAATGTCCCACTCAGCATATAAAAAGATAAGAAGCTGGTATTCCGGATCGCAGTTTATACAAGTATCAGCAGCGGAGTCTACATATGCAAAAGATATCATATATGGGGAGCAGATGATAAACAGGTAAATGCAGAGAGAAGTTCAGTTGTTACCTGTGAGTTGCTTGCAGCTTGTATGCGTCTGAGCTGAGCGAGACCGCGGTGATGAATCTAAGGAAACGGCTGACTCCTGTCAGCGGTAAGAAATAGAACAACTTCTGTTAAAAGTATTTCTGTGATGTAGAAATCCTAAATACTTTGTGAGAGAGAGAGATTATCTTTAGTTAACGTTGTAGCAGGAGTTGAGGTGATACAAAGAATAGTATATCAGCCTTAAAGGTATTTGAAGACAGATTCACTGTGCAGCATGATGTCCTTCAATATTCAGGCAAAGAATTGGGAAAACAGGAAGCCTTATAAAGGGTCACAGGTTAATGAAGGGAGATACCTTAAAGGTATATCACAGAGGGGGGGTGTCCGTCTGCAGCGTGAAGACCAGTACATTGTGCATTACACTGATACACGGAGGAGGATTATCTGAGCGCTGCCCGAGAGTGTGTTTGCTTGCTATATATGTATAAATATATATATATATATATATAAAATCAATTAAAGCTTAATTGCTGTTATATAACTGATTCATAATAAAAATAATGTATTGTGGACAATGTGAACAAGTAGTATGTTGGAGTGCCCGCAAATAGCAAATTTAAGTGTACCACTGTGGGCACCAGCATAGGTTTGCTACATAGAAACTTGTGGTCACCCATGTTTCCTCTTTCATTTACTACTGACTACTTAGAACAAAATCTAAGAATAGTGCAAACTGCTTTTTAGATTTATTTAAGTCATTATAAAAATAAAAAAAAATGCAGTTCGGAATTCCTCAGAAATAGGGTTTACTTTATTAATGTTGTCAGGGTGAGTATTCCTCAGAAATACAGTTGAAATTTATTTTTCTGCCAGTTTTGTAGACTGTTTGGCAGATGAACCAAAAAGCGTCCTTGGGGTGTAGACACTTTTTGTTTCATTCATTGCAGGCCAGAGTTAATACACGTACTACATGCCGAATGCTAGTCCACATCTGCTGTTTTTAATGTGCACTGTATAGAATAGAAATGGCAATTCAAACGTACCCTAATCAATTTAAGATTGTAGCCTAAAAAGTTATGCAGCATTTCTTTCACTGAATTGCATTATGGCAACATAATATTGGAAATGCATCCTACGCTGGATCTATATAGATATAATGTTCTAGAATAATTTCCACTAACAGGATTTGAACATTTCTGCTTCACAGAACATAGCTGATTTATCATCTCATTCACAATGTTAGGATGTCAGTGAATTAATCTAAGCCAAAATGGTATGGGTCATTTTCTGGTTCAGTGATTCTAAACACAGTTTATACATTTATACACATTTTTTTTTTTTTTTTTTGAGGATATTTTTTCTTCAGGCTAGTAAGACAATAGTAATATCATAGATAAAATATAAACAAAACGTGAGTGCACGGTAGTGCAATATACTTGATATCATCCATTCTAACTCTGCCCTCTCACAGTTATGCAAATTTTGTGGTTTTACCTTTTATGCTTTTTTTTGCTATGTAGTTTATTGTGGATTGAAGCATCATATGACTGAGAGCAGAACAAACTAAAACATTTAGTGCCAGATAACAAGTTGAGCGAAAAATATTGCTTCTGTGAAAGCGATATTTGCAAACAACTTAGTAATACCAGCACACTTCTCTAAGCTCCAATGGGAGCCTCCTTCTCATGTTGTGAGACACAGCAGTTTGTACTCAAACTTTTATCCCACTGCTAACTTCCTCTTGGAGAATTGCTGATCTCTTCTTTATGGTGCTGATCTCTTCTTTATGGTATATGGTATAGAGATAAACTGTACCACTCTGCACAACACATAGGGTTAGATTACAAGTGAGGCGCAAAATGTTTTGCGCTAGCACAATCGTGTTTTTCCAAACCATTCGTCCTTTATGCTTCAATCCTTACTGCGATCTCAGAGCAGCTGTGGTTAACTGTTTTCTGAAACAAAAAAGTACATTCATATTAAACAGTCTGATAAAAACATGTTAATAAAAATATTGCACAAAAAAGTTATATGGGCTCAAAGATTGGAGGCAGGCAAATGGCTTTAACATTGAAGGGCCTATTTATTAATGTGCGAGCAGACATGATCCAATATTGCGGATCATGTCCGCCATACATTGATAAATGCCAACAGCATACGCTGTTGGCATTTATCATTGCACCAGCAGTTCTTGTAAACTGCTGGTGCAATGCCGCCCCCTGCAGATTCGTGGGCAATCGGCCGCCAGCAGGGGGTGTCAATCAACCTGATTGTATTGGATCGGGTTGATTTTCGGCAATGTCTGTCTGCCACCTCAGAGCAGGCGGACAAGTTATGGAGCACCGGGGCTTCAAGCTCCATACAAAGCTTGATAAATATGCCCCTGAGACACATAAGTATACATTGCTAAAGATGTATTTGTATAAATATATATATTTATATATGTGTACATACATATATATATTAATGTATTTATTTGTGTATATATGTATTTACAAACATACACAAGTTCAAAGTGATAGCACTAGTGGAAGACCTCCTGCTCAGTACACATAAGCGTCACCACTTTCCCAATATATGTAACAAATTAGGAGCAGGTGATACAAAAAAAAAAAAAGGCAACTCACTTATCTTGACACGATGTCGCAACTCATGTTGCATCAGTCAGCCAGGTAACCTCATAGGATTACACCTCCTGTGTTTTATTCCATCCGCTGTACTCTCTGTTTAAATGCCGGTCGTACGTGAGTGCCTATTTTGCAATGAGCTTCCGGTTCACGGCCCCAGCAAACATGTAGCAATCCCGGCGGATCTCCTCAAGCTCAATAGCTGTCTTGGTTAAATCATACAGGTGAAAAGAAAACGTATTGCTAGGCAGCTCGAAAAAAGATCCTTTATTGTTCTCCAAATAAAAGTAACAAGGTTCACCAACGAGGGCTTAAAGTAGTACACACACAAAAGAGAAAAAAATCCATATTAAAAAAGGAGAGTGTTAAAAACAAAACTAGGTTGCACACATCCTCTCAGACTGTAGGACACATTTCGGGTTGCCCCGTATTCAAATATAACTGGGAACTGTGCTCCTCTCACTTATACTCTATTACAAACTACTTACACCTGTTTCTCATTCCATACATTAAATTCGTGACAATCTTATGGTCTATTACACAAGCTTGATATACCCATGCTAAGTGGGAAAATACACTTTAAAATGTTCTAAACTAAATGAACGGGGATAATCTATTTCCCTCTCTGTGTCTAGTATTAAATTGACTAGTAGGCATAATTTTATGCTGTAACTATAAGTACTGACATAAATTTAATTCGTACTTATTTCACAGATATACTGAATGCACAAATTAACAAATTCAATAGGACTGCTTTAGCTTAACCATCACCATAATGGTGAAAGGGCTATTGAATAAATCTGTCAGTCTATAGGAGAAAAGAGAGGTCATGAATGCGTGTATTAAAAGTACAAGATCAATTGATAACTCTAAGAAAGGTTATTTTTACTAAGACACTAAATCCAATCTTCTAGTATTAAACTATTTTAAGAGTGGTAAAATGGTATAAATCTATACCATGATGTAACTATTGAACAAATTAGCTTGTTATATCGTCAAACAACAGATGGCTATATATATATATGACCCTCACATCAACTCTATACAATACTTCCAACGTCGAGGTGGAAACCTGCAGATACATATCTGTCTGTTTATAGAGGGAAAAAAAGAAAAAAGAAAAAGAGGTCATGTTACATAAAAAGTTTTTTTTATATAAATATCCGTCAGTTATTAATGGAAAGAAGAGGTCATGCTAAAAAGATTCAAAGGTAGACATGCACCCAATGACCAATCATTGGAAATTCTATACCTCATTTTTGGCATTAAGATAATCTGACCTAAAGTACATTCTATTACCAATACATGTAATTGACAATAAACAGTTTTAAGGAGTCGCAATAAATACCATAATATCAGTCCCTGACAGATTGACTTGTTTTATCTTCAGAAGGCTATATATACGTGTCTGTATGTAACCATCTCACCACCTCAGTACAATACTTCCAACATCATGGTGGAAACCTGCAGATATATATCTGTCTATTTTTAAAAAGAAAACCTACTGACCAATTATTAAGTGCTTTTTGACTCATTGATAACATTAAGATACTATGGCCAGTTATACATTCTATTAGCAATACATTCTAATTACGGTAGATAGTTAAATGGGAGAGCAACAATAATAGAACACACGGTATTGCTGGTGGTTAACAATATAACTTGAACAGCTGTATGTTTAACCCACTCACCACAGTTAAGAGCGGCCCAAGATCATAATAGGTGCCCCTTTAAAGGGTATACCTCATACATTAAGAGAAGGGGAAGGAAACTGTGTGCAACCTAGTTTTGTTTTTAACACTCTCCTTTTTTAATATGGATTGTTTTCTCTTTTGTGTGTGTACTACTTTAACCCTCGTTGGTGAACCTTGTTACTTTTATTTGGAGAACAATAAAGGATCTTTTTTTCGAGCTGCCTAGCAATACGTTTTCTTTTCACCTTATTACAGTCATATATACACATATAAAAACATTAATATATATCTACACATATATAAACATATAAATACATGCATTATATACCGTTGCCATTAAATTAAGAGTTTACACAAGAATTGTTATTGCTTTAAAATATAGATAATCCCTTTATTACCCATTCCCTAGTTTTGCATAACCAACACGTTTATATTAATATACTTTTTACCTCTGTGATTACCTTGTATCCAAGCCTCTGCAAACTGCCCATTACTTCAGTTCTTTTGACAGACTTACATTTTAGCCATTCAGTGGAGGTAACTCCACGTGGGTGAGCACAATGTTATCTATATGACACACATGAACTAACTCCCTCTAGTGGTGGAAAACTGTCAAAATGCATTCAGATAAGAGGCGGTCTTCAAGGTCTAAGAAATTAGCCTATGAATCTCCTAGGTTTAGCTTTAAACTAAGAATACCAAGAGAACAAAGCAAAATTGGTGATAAAAGTAAATTGTAAAGTTGTTTAAAATTGCATGCCCTATCTGAATCATGAAAGTTTATTTTGGACTAGAGTAGAGGAAAACATGAAATATATTGATGCACTATTCATACTAATAAAGATTTTAACTATGTATTTACTGTAAATATTTCCCATTTTCTAATGTGAATATGCTATGTTGTTTGGGAGATGGGGGGTTTTTTCAACAATTTTTTTTCTCCATTGACTTCTATAGGGAATGCAAAAATGCGATGGTGTTTACGCGATCTCTGTTTTTTTTTCACTTTTTTTCTCTTTCTATTCGGATTGACGCTAGCACAAAATATTTTTTTTAAACTTGTAATATGAACGCAACCCTACTAGCGCAAAAAGCTTAACACAAGCAGAGTTTTCACAAAGCTCCACTTGTAATCTGGCCCACAGGGTACAAAAAAGAATGGAATTACTCAGGTATGTAAACAATATAAAGGGCACACAACACAAAACCATTTCTTTAGATAAAGTTGCATTGCCAGGATAGAATGTAAGAGGATTTAAATGCCAAGAACAAGCAATCTGGAAGAACAAGAAAGTCAGGTGAGTTTGTCCTAATCGCTCAGATAAAAGCCTGCCTAGTATACACCTTGAATAAACTATTACAGGAGGACCACACCTATTAGCATTAGACTGAAAGAAGGAAATAACAAAAAGCCTCAGGGAAATGTATATGTAATACAAATGATAATATATGTATATATATATGACATATATATATATATATATATATATATATATATATATATATATATTTATATTAACCTATTGACTGCCAAAGGACTAAACACCAATTAAATCTATTTCCATGTGCTAAGGACGATGAGGGGTTTTAATTTAATCATCAGGAACAAAGCACACTCTTGAGTTTATTTGTATTATAATCACAGCACAAACCAGTGGTTTATCTGCCATTACCCAGACCTAATGATATGGGGCTCTGTATCTTCCTTTGTCAGATTAAAGCTCACGCTGTGACTATTGCACAGGCAGTTACACAGAATGCTTTGTTCCTGTGATTGATACTGATACAGTGTACTGTCTGTCAGATGTGCTGACCCATCATTTATATGTTGCATACATATACCCATCTTCAAGAGAATCATTGTACCAAAGCATGTTTGCTCCAATTAGCTTTGGCACACCACCTGAGCAAGCATTTGTTAACATACATCAATGCAGCAGTCTGGAATTTTTACAACTCCTTTACCAGTTAATGCAATACTAGTTTGCTCAAAATCATTACATTTTTGCAGCTATAAAATACATAGCAGAAATACAGGAAGATTTTACACATATGTTATATTAAATGTAACACTCCTATGTATATATATCTCACAAATAACAATTTTATAGCCAGAAGCATCAGTTCACATACACTGCATCTAAGCCAAGACCAATTAGGAAAAGTGTGTTTCTTATTTTAATTCTCTTGTATTTTAATTATTCTATTTAATTTTCATATTCTTCTATGTAGGAAGTGCATTTCAATTTGATTTTCATGTTTCTATAAATGGATTCAATGATCCTTGAAATAACTCTTTAACATAACAAGCTATTTTTAAACCATGTCCTTCTTTCCTTATTAGTATGATACAGGCAGCTGTAGACCACAGTCCATGAAAAAGTAGAAGAAAACTGCAACTACCAGAATATTAAAGGGACAGTAAACCTTAAAAATAATGTTATATAATTCTGCACTATGTGCAGAATTATATAACATTATTTTTAAGGTTTACTGTCCCTTTAATAGAAGATGCAGGCCAATCAGAGTTCTGGTCACACTTTATCCAATCAGAGCAGGGGCGCGATCCGATATAGATCGTAGTTTGCGGCGCAAGCGAGGGAACCCGCGTCACCCGCAGTTTCAGCTCGCAACTCAAGCTATCCCATATATGGCGCCGTCAGATGCTAACGTGCCGTAAGTCTGACAAACCAGCGATGTCCAGAAATCTGCGCAAGTACAAATTTCTGGCGTCGCCAGTGACTTGCGGCACGTTAGAAACTGCCGGCGCCTACAAAACCTGACTAAAGTCTAAATCACCCGCACTGTCTAACACGCCTCCCTAACATAGCCCGACACGTCTAACACGCCTCCCTAACATAACACGACACGTCTAACCCTCTATCCGCTATCCCCCCTCACTAGCCTAACAATAAAATATGTATTAACCCATTAACCGCCGCTACCTAATAAAGTTATTAACCCCTAAACCGGCGCCAGCTATATTAAATCTATAACCCCCTAAAGTGAGCCCCTAACACCGCCGCCATCTACCTTACCTACCCCCTAAAGTGAGCCCCTACCCCGCCGCTATCTATTTTAAAATTATTAACCCCTAATCTAATCCCCCTACCCCGCCGCCATCTATATTAAATTATTCAACCCCTAAAATACTAAACTATCCCTACCACTAAACCTAAGTCTAACCCTACAAATAGCCCTGAAAAGGGCTTTTTGCGTGGCATTGCCCCAAAGTAACAGCTCTTTTGCCAGCCCTTAAAAGGGCTTTTTGCGGGGCATGCCCCAAAGTAACAGCTCTTTTTCCAGCCCTTAAAAGGGCTTTTGGCGGGGCTTTGTCACAAAGTAAACTGCTCTTTTGCCTACAATCTACATCCCCCTACACTGCGGCCACCTATAATAAATGTATTAACCCCTAATCTAATCCCCCTACACCGCCACCAGCTATATTAACTATATTAACCCTAATTAAATTAGGGTTAATATAGTTAATATAGTTATTATATTATATATATTAACTATATTAACCCTAATTATATTAGGGTTCATATAGTTAATATCGTTATTATATTATATATATATTAAGTATAATAACCCTATCTAACTCTAACATCCTAACTAAACTCTTATTAAAATAAATCTAATATTAATATTATTAATTAAAATATTCCTATTTAAATCTAAATACTTACCTATAAAATAAACCCTAAGATAGCTACAATATAATTAATAATTACATTATAGCTATGTTAGGGTTTATATTTATTTTACAGGTAAATTGTTAATTATTTTAACTAGGTATAATAGCTATTAAATAGTTATTAACTATTTAATAGCTACCTAGTTAAAATAATTACCCAATTACCTGTAAAATAAATCCTAACCTAAGTTACAAATACACCTACACTATCAATAAATTAAAGAAACTACAAATATCTATCTAGAAATACAATTAAATAAACTAAACTAAATTACAAAAACAAACAAACACTAAATTACGAAAAATAAAAAAAAGATTACAAGATTTTTAAGCTAATTACACCTATTCTAAGCCCCCTAATAAAATAATAAAGCCCCCCAAAATAAAAAAATTCCCTACCCTATTCTAAATTAAAACAAGTTCAAAGCTCTTTTACCTTACCAGCCCTTAAAAGGGCCTTTTGTGGGGGCATGCCCCAAAGAAAACTGCTCTTTTGCCTGCAAAAACAAACCACAATACCACCCCCCAACATTACAACCCACCACCCACATACCACTAATCTAACCCAAACCCCCCTTAAATAAACCTAACACTACCCCCCTGAAGATCTCCCTACCTTGTATTCACCCAGCCGGGCCGAACCGATCCAGGCGATGTGTTCCAGCAAGCGGCAGTGAAGTCTTCATCCATCCGGGCGATGTCTTGAAGCAAGCGGCAGAGAGTCTTCTTCCATCGGCGACGTCTTCAAGCAAATCGGCATCTTCAATCTTCTTACTTCGCTCCTCCGTCGCGGAGCATCCTTCCAGCACGACCACTTCCCGATGAATGAGGTTCCTTTAAATGACGTCATCCAAGATGGCGTCCGCCGAATTCCGATTGGCTGATAGGATTCTATCAGCCAATCGGAATTAAGGTAGAAAAATCTGATTGGCTGATTGAATCAGCCAATCAGATTCAAGTTCAATCCAATTAGCTGATTTTAACTAGGTAGCTATTAAATAGTTAATAACTATTTAATAGCTATTATACCTAGTTAAAATAATTAACAATTTACATGTAAAATAAATATAAATTATTCAACCCCTAAAATACTAAACTGTCCCTACCACTAAACCTAAGTCTAACCCTACAAATAGCCCTGAAAAGGGCTTTTTGCGTGGCATTGCCCCAAAGTAACAGCTCTTTTGCCAGCCTTTAAAAGGGCTTTTTGCGGGGCATGCCCCAAAGTAACAGCTCTTTTTCCAGCCCTTAAAAGGGCTTTTGGCGGGGCTTTCTCACAAAGTAAACTGCTCTTTTGCCTACAATCTACATCCCCCTACACCGCGGCCACCTATAATAAATGTATTAACCCCTAATCTAATCCCCCTACACCGCCACCAGCTATATTAACTATATTAACCCTAATTATATTAGGGTTAATATAGTTAATATAGTTATTATATTATATATATTAACTATATTAACCCTAATTATATTAGGGTTCATATAGTTAATATCGTTATTATATTATATATATATTAAGTATAATAACCCTATCTAACTCTAACATCCTAACTAAACTCTTATTAAAATAAATCTAATATTAATATTATTAATTAAAATATTCCTATTTAAATCTAAATACTTACCTATAAAATAAACCCTAAGATAGCTACAATATAATTAATAATTACATTATAGCTATGTTAGGGTTTATATTTATTTTACAGGTAAATTGTTAATTATTTTAACTAGGTATAATAGCTATTAAATAGTTATTAACTATTTAATAGCTACCTAGTTAAAATAATTACCCGATTACCTGTAAAATAAATCCTAACCTAAGTTACAAATACACCTACACTATCAATAAATTAAAGAAACTACAAATATCTATCTAAAAATACAATTAAATAAACTAAACTAAATTACAAAAACAAACAAACACTAAATTACAAAAAATAAAAAAAAGATTACAAGATTTTTAAGCTAATTACACCTATTTTAAGCCCCCTAATAAAATAATAAAGCCCCCCAAAATAAAAAAATTCCCTACTATATTCTAAATTAAAACAAGTTCAAAGCTCTTTTACCTTACCAGCCCTTAAAAGGGCCTTTTGTGGGGGCATGCCCCAAAGAAAACTGCTCTTTTGCCTGCAAAAACAAACCACAATACCACCCCCCAACATTACAACCCACCACCCACATACCCCTAATCTAACCCAAACCCCCCTTAAATAAACCTAACACTACCCCCCTGAAGATCTCCCTACCTTGTATTCACCCAGCCGGGCCGAACCGATCCAGGCGATGTGTTCCAGCAAGCGGCAGTGAAGTCTTCATCCATCCGGGCGATGTCTTGAAGCAAGCGGCAGAGAGTCTTCTTCCATCGGCGACGTCTTCAAGCAAATTGGCATCTTCAATCTTCTTACTTCGCTCCTCCGCCGCGGAGCATCCTTCCGGCACGACGACTTCCCGATGAATGAGGTTCCTTTAAATGACGTCATCCAAGATGGCGTCCGCCGAATTCCGATTGGCTGATAGGATTCTATCAGCCAATCGGAATTAAGGTAGAAAAATCTGATTGGCTGATTGAATCAGCCAATCAGATTCAAGTTCAATCCAATTGGCTGATTTTAACTAGGTAGCTATTAAATAGTTAATAACTATTTAATAGCTATTATACCTAGTTAAAATAATTAACAATTTACATGTAAAATAAATATAAACCCTAACATAGCTATAATGTAATTATTAATTATATTGTAGCTATCTTAGGGTTTATTTTATAGGTAAGTATTTAGATTTAGTAGCAGTTATGATTGTCTTATATGTGTGCGCCTGTGTGCAAACACTGGCTTAATATCTACCAAATGACAATGGTCTTAGTAGTATTTGTATTTCTATGTCTATGTTTATATAAATAAATGTATAGAAAAAAAAGTTTTTTAGTTTTTAAAGAATTTTCATAGAATAATATCTTAAAATTATTAAGTTCAATTAATTCAAAAATAAAAATAAAAAATAATAATAAAAAAAATATACAAAGATTATTGGTTAAAAATAATATTCTTTTATTAGAATCAATATAAAACAGTCAGTCGAAATTGCTTAATCTTAAAGTGGTTATGTGAGAAAGTTGGTACCAACCAATTGTATTGAGGTGTAGCTAAAATTAGTATATGATATATGTGTGTAAAATTAGCAAGTCCAGTTTATACCTTGGTAGGTATTGAAAAATACTTTTTGTAAAAGATTTGGCTTTTCGCTCATAAAATGCACCAAAGGTAGAAAATAAGGTATAATTGGTAGAAATACAGTTGTTAGAGATTGTTGTTGAAGACAACTATTGACACCTGGTTCAACAATAGGTGTTTATTTTCAGCCTTTTTGAAATAAGCCTTTTTGTGATATGACCAAAAGATTTAGGCTAGGTGTTTGAGCCGTTTTCTGTATGTAACAGTAATTATATCACAATAGTTATTGAACACTTAGTTTGTCTTTTGCGATATTATTAATCAACAGACTTTGAATAAGGTACCTTATTTGCAGTTCCAAGTCATATAAGAAGGTTCTTGCGTGTCCAAATGAGGTATAGATGAGAAACTTTCTTTGTCCTTTCAAAGTTTCTAGGAGCGCTTGTTGCAGCGTGTATGTCTCCTGTGAAAGTTGCCTCTGTCACTTCCGTGTCCGGTCTTGACACGCCCACCAAATGCGAGATTGACAGATAGGTAAAGAGCAAGGTTTCTCCAGTGCAGTGTAAGCAGTCTGTATCCAAGGTGATCAGTAAGCAGTCTGTATCCAAAGCAACGCGTTTCAGCTCCAAAGAGCCTTTCTCAAGCTTCTGTCAGACCTGCTTAGAATCCTATCTTTTATACCTTTGTTCCTGATTGAGTAAATTGTTTAATTGTTTTATTGAAGCATTGTCAAAGCCAATATCATTTCTGTGTGTGGTTTTCAATATGCTTAAAAGCCGCTATAGAGTATTCATGTATTCTTATTAGAAAAAAATAATAAAATAAATAAACAACTAAATAAATAATTTTAGTAAAAAACTGGAATAGTTCTCTTTTTTCCTTTGTTGAAAAGATATTTTTTATATTTATATTGGTACTATACTGTGTGTGGTTTCAATATGTTTAAAAGCCAATTTAGATTAAGTAAATAATTATAGTGAAAACTGGAATAGAATCGGTTGGCTTAGTTCTCTTTTTTTCTTTTGTTGAAAAAATATTTTTACATTTTTATATTTCTATTGGTTCTTTCCAATGTATTTCCAAGTTATTACTGTACATTAAAAAGACTGTACATATCTATATATGACCTGCATCATATGAAAAATAAAACTTAAAATTTGTTTGTTAAGATAGAAAAATTATCAGATTTATTTATTTCCTTTAAAAACGTTTTTTTCTTTGGTAATAAAGGACTAAATAATATATACATATATATAAAGCTGGACATTCTAAGTTTTATAGAACAAACCAATGTGTAATAGATGGGTGAAACAGTCTCAATCTAGAGATTGTAGGTATTATTTATGATTTCTTGTAGTATTGTGTTATGATCTATGTGAAAAAACTTCTCAGTTCAATTTCTAAATTCAGACCTTGTGGGTGAAGAGTGTCTAAATTGTAAATCCATTTGCTTTCTAGCTGCAATAATCTTTTTTGATTATCTCCCCCTCTCTTTTGACCTTTTGAACCTTCTTATATGACTTGGAACTGCAAATAAGGTACCTTATTCAAAGTCTGTTGATTAATAATATCGCAAAAGACAAACTAAGTGTTCAATAACTATTGTGATATAATTACTGTGACATACAGAAAACGGCTCAAACACCTAGCCTAAATCTTTTGGTCATATCACAAAAAGGCTTTGTCAGTATATTTATAAGAATCTTAGTAGTGCTATCCAAATAATATATAAGTTTATGGCAGGGTTGCAAACACAATAAAAAAAAATAGAAACCCTAATTAACCATGCATCTACTAGACCATACAATTAATATAAATACCTGAATTCTTTTATTTAGTTAATATCCATGAACATATTGAACTATATTTGCAATAAAAGGAAACTAAATAAAATTTATATGCGTTAAAACAAACTCTTAAGATATGCTATCCTTCTTACAAAACCCAGAACAATATACCTTCACAATTCAGCCTTATTTATTTAACACAATGGGACTAAAAACCTTTAACATCCAAGCAATACAATTCTAAACAGTGTTTATAAAACAATAGGATAATATATATATTCTGCTATTTAACTGCAATTTATCCTAATACAAAATTAACTGACAATATCAGAACTTGCATAGATGAGTTACTTGGTCAATCAGACGCAGATTTAAACAATATATGTATATAGGCTGTGAAATGCTAACTTGAGAAAAACACACTGCTTCTTTAAATCTATTAAATACAAATTAACTATGCATATAACTTATCTTACAAAACCTTGAATACGTTACCAAAGTAAAAAGCAGTCGATATCCGATATTCCTTAGTAGGAATTATTTTACCTCAGATCACCAATAAGTGTATATCGCAATCAATGAGAAGGGTAGATTAGCTTTGCTCAAGTAAAGTGGTATCTCACACCCAGCGGGAACCAGTTACAAGTTTTAGCTTCAGCAGAAAATCTGTCCCTTTCTCTCCATTGCATTCACTTTTTATTTGGTTTTCCCATCATTGGTAAATTGTGGGTGGCCCTGCGGGAGCTGACCTTCCCATTGGTTATCTGGGAAGTCTAAATCGGATTGGCCCTTGGAAATTTCATTTTTAACAGCCAGAGAGAACCTTCTGGCTGTAGTTCTCGCAACATAACACCAGGTGGCAGCACAAACAGACACAGCAACATTTGAAAGTTTTAGCTTCAGCAGAAAATCTGTCCCTTTCTCTCCATTGCATTCACTTTTTATTTGGTTTTCCCATCATTGGTAAATTGTGGGTGGCCCTGCGGGAGCTGACCTTCCCATTGGTTATCTGGGAAGTCTAAATCGGATTGGCCCTTGGAAATTTCATTTTTAACAGCCAGAGAGAACCTTCTGGCTGTAGTTCTCGCAACATAACACCAGGTGGCAGCACAAACAGACACAGCAACATTTGAAACAACTTAAGTCAGTATTTCTATGAAATGGTTATTAATTTTATCATAATTTACTGCGACAACTATTCATAATATTTGTTTTGGATAAGTTATATCTTAATGAATTTTCTGATCATTTTGATATGAAACATCACATATCTAACATTATATTAAAATAACTTATATTTCATAGTTATATCACATCAAATATATATCTCATAGTCATATCACATCAAAGTAACTTCCATATTTTCATCTCACTATATTTTAAAAGATGTATGTGAAACTTTATAAACATTTATTTGTACGTTTATATGATATGACTTAATTCATTTCATGCGGCATTCCGTCTCTTTCTAAGATTGATGCTCATGACCAATGGTTGTCTGCAATAAAAATAGAAATAATTATTAGAGATGATCCAAGCATTAATATGTGTATGGTCCATAAGTATTTATTTATATTCTTAAAAACACAGAGGCTAAGTAAGATCTTTTGTGTTTTCAAAACATATATATCATTTCTATGTATATCTGAATTTATCTGTCTGAAAAATATAAGCAAAACAGAGGTTATTACACATTTTTGACTGACTAAAACAGTTACCTCCCAAGCTTAGCAAATACCCATGTAATAATAATATAGAATTAGACAATTTCCCAAATTTCTATATTTAATACATTCTGGGGCATGTATTTTAAACAGAGAGAGAAAAAAATAAATGTTTATTTGCTGTCTGCTTACGTGAACTTCCAGAGTCACACCTTAGCATTTGTCTGTGTTTCCCAAGGCCTTTATTGCTCCACATGGGGTCAATCCATGAGGAGTTGTAAAAGTCTTTAAAACAGCATATTTCCTGTTTAGCCAGCAGTGCAGATGTGTATTTGATAATTAACACCCATGTGCATAAAAGTTGTTTCTCTATGATTTTGATTAGTTCCAAAAGGGTAATTCAGACATTTCGTCTCCATATATTTGCCTGTATCCTGAAACTATGTTATATTTTAGTTCCTTGCTAAATTATACAATTGCATAATTTAACATATTGAGTGTGTGAGATCTCCCAGAGATAATCCTTTGTTCTCCTTTCAGCCAAGAATGTCTCCTGTGCAATTGGAGTGGGGGAGATCTAATCCTTTGTCCTACAGACCATGTTCACATCCACAGATTTATTAAATAAAGTTAAATATATTTCTATATATTATTTAATAATATTTCAAATACCTTGACATAAATCCCCCTTTCTAATTCAAAAATATGTAGGACACATGTATTTGAATTGGATCAAAGTTAGTGGTATTTGGTGAGGATGTTGACCGTACACATCATGGACAGTCTTCTATGTAGATAGTCTGTCAATTTTGAACCTTCATGTTTATCAGTTAGGCATCTTTAAACTATAGTATGTCTTTAGTTCATTTGGGGATATGACACTTCATTCTCCCTCTATGACTTGTAGTTGGGATCTGGGATGACACGCTCGCAATTGATTGATATGGACCCATTTATCTATGAAACTTTCATTTTTGGGGATCCGTATTTTATAGGCCACTGGAGATATTTTGTCAGTAATGACGAAAGGACCTTTCCATGAGGGAAGAAATTTCTTCTCCCTAACCTGATCTCTTCCAAAGTTATAAAGATAAACTTTATCATTTATTTCATATTCCTTTTTGGATGTTTTGAGATCATAATAGGTTGTAGTGGCAGTTGCGGCTCTTTCTAAATTCCTTTGAGCAAATGCAAAGGCATATTGCAGGTGCTTTCTTAGGTTTTCCACATATTGATGTGTATTGGCAGCATTTATCAAGTTTTGGTCTGATGTACGGTACAGCAGATGCTGAGGTAGAACCATTCTTCTACCAGTCATCAGTTCAAAAGGTGACATCTTGGTAGCACTACTTGGAGTTGCTCTTAATGCCATTAAGACTAGAGGTAGTTTTACATCCCAGTCTTTACCTGTTTCACTCACAAACTTTTTGAGGATTTTAACAATAGACTGGTTGTAACGCTCTACACCACCACTTGAGGCAGCTCTATAAGCAATATGGAGCTTTCTTTTAACCCCTAGTATTTTCCACATTTTTGTCATTACTTCGCTAGTGAAGTGGGTCCCCCGATCTGATTCGATTCTTTGGGGCAAACCAAATCTGGAAAATACATGGTTGATGAGCAATGCTGCACATGTTTCAGCACTATTGTTAGGTGCACTAATGCACTCTACCCATTTAGTGAACAGGCATGTCACAGTTAACATGTACTTGTTACCTCTTGATGACCTTGTTACCGGACCAATAAAATCAATTTGTATATCTGACCTTGGCATTACCATCCCCCTTTTCTGCAATGGCGCTCTATGCGTTGGTGCAGTGGGTTGGAACTGTGGGCAGATTAAACACCCTTGACAGTAGGTTTGAACATCTTTCAACATGTGTGGCCAAAAAGCATAATCACGCAATATTTCATACGTGAGTTTGGCACCACGATGACCAGATGTGGGAGCATCATGGGCATGTTGAAGCATTAGACCTCTGAACTTGGTGGGTACTACCCACTGCTGGATGCCAGTTTTGGAGGTTCTAATTAACAAACCATCCTGTAATTTGAATTGTGATCTAGATTTCATTAAAATTCTAAGATCTTCTTTGCCAATACAATCATCTTTTGAGATGGGGTTGCTTTCAGGATCTTCTATGTGTTTATAGAAGATGCCTACAATGGGGTCTTCTTTTTGACTAGTGATCAGGTCCTCACTAGGAGAATCCTGACTCCATTGTACCAAGTTAGGCTCACTCTGTTGTTTTGCCTGGTTTCTGGTAATGGCTTCTACCTGAATTGCACCCCATTAAGTGGTCAATATTAAGGAGTTCTCCAGTTATGGCTCCTTGTTTGGCTAATGAATCCGCAAGATCATTGCCTTCCTTATCAGGACCTAGAACTCTGGAATGACCCTTGGTCTTTTTCCAGTGTATGGTTAAATCATTGGATACTACCAGATTATCAATCTCGCAGAACAATTTGCCATGCTTGACTGGTTTGTTATTGCTTTTCTGCATGCCATTTCTTTTCCAAGTTGGCAGGTATTCAACAAAACTGTCACGCACATAATTTGAGTCAGTTATGATCACAAATTCATGAATACCATGTTCAATAGCCATTTCAATGGTTTTGAAAACAGCAGTTAGTTCTGCAACTTGACTGGATCTTGGTCCAATGTTGAAACCTACAGATATATTTGAGAATCCATTTGCCCCAGTTATACCAATGCCAGCGAATAGTCTGCGCTCATTATCAATAGTGGCATGGTAAGAACAACCATCAACATATACCCAAGGTAATGTTTGACAATGGTCCTCATTGTACATTTTATATGGGGAAAGCAATTGTTCTTCCAGAAAATCATCTTCTGATAATCCTTCCCCAGGATCTCTAGCGGTACAATCGTGGAGCTCAGCAAGCCCTTGTGCGACTGGATTCTTTTTATTCTGCTTGTAGCGAATTTCTAATGGCCAGCCTTGCAAGGAAAGAGTCCACGCTGTTATGCGGCTATTAGACAAATTCCCATCTCTTATTCTCTCACTCTGCAAATATAGCAAAGGCTGGTGGGCCGTTTCTACAATAATTTTCTCGCCCTGTATATAGCTGCGGAAATTTTGTAGAGCCCATACAGTAGATAAGAGGGCTTTTTCGCAATCGCTAAATTTTATTTCTACTGGGGATAGATTTTTGCTCGCATAAGCAATGGCTTTGTTCAAATTATCATGCTTTTGGTATAAAACAGCACTCATGCTTACATCTGTGTACCCTGTTTCTAAGTAGAAAGGTTTGCCACCTTCAGGGTACGCTAAGCAAGGTGCTTGAGTGAGTTTTCTCTTCAGCTCTCTGATGGCTGTCTCTTGAGACTCACTCCAGTGCCATTTCACATCTTTCTTCAGAAGAAGCAGTAGTGGTTTAGCTAATTCCGCATAATTATCAATGAATTTGCGAGAATAATTTGTCATACCCAGGAATGATCTCAATTCCTTTAAGTTAGTTGGGTTTTTAGAATTCACTATAGCTTCCACCTTTTTCTTTTGGGGATTTAATCCTTCAGAGGTAACTTCATGTCCCAAGAAGTTTACACGAGTGCGGCACCATTGAGCTTTTTGCAGGGATAATTTGACACCTGCCCTTTTAAGTTGGCTGAGGACGTGTTTAAGCTCTGCGATGTGTTTTTCAAAGTCTGTGCTTTTGATTAAAACATCATCAACATAAGATAAGGTCCCCCTTTCCAGTGTGTCAGGCATAGCCTTATGCATGAATACAGCAAATTCATGTCCAGAATTTATGTATCCAAATGGAAGTCTCTGGAATGCATATTGGACCATTTGGAAGGAGAATGCTAGCTTATATTGGTCCTCTTCATGTACCTTTATGGTCCAATATCCCTGTGCACAATCAATGGCAGTGAATATTTTGGATCCCTGCATTTGTGCTAGGCACTGGTCAATGTATGGTACAGGCCAGCCAGACATGTATACTCGTTTGTTTAGCTGTCTTAAGTCAGCACACAAACGCCATTGTCCATTGGGCTTAAGGACACCTACAATAGGGTTATTATAAGAGCTGTGCACCTGTCTGATAATACCTCTTTCTTCCAAATTCCTTATGATCTCTGCAAGAGAATCATATGAGGCTAAGGTAAGTCTGTATTGTTTGACAAATACAGGTGGCGCATCGGGATCTGTTTGTATTCTTGCAATGTGCAAGTCTGTAGTACCACAGTCATAAGAATCCTTAGCGAAAATATCCTTGTATTCCATTAGGAGTTCTCGCAGCTGTTGGCGTTCATCATCGCTGGAACAGCCATTAGCTAAGGATATTTGCTCTTCGACTATTTGCTGAAATCCTGGAAAGATTTCAGGCTGTCCTATTTCATATGCTTCTTCCAGTCTAGAGGTGAGATCCCCTTGATTATAGTTTACATTGCTCCCATGACTCTGGGTATTGGGATAATCTTGCTGTTTGATTGGCTGATCAAACACTAGAGAGGCTTCTTCAATTTTACAGATGCCTTCCTCTGAGCTGAAGGGATAAATAGACTGAACATTAAATAGACCCTCTGGTATAGATGCAAAGGATTGTTCTATTAATTGTTCTTCAGTTAGGTATCCTTCAGGTATTAGCCCAATTACATTATTCTGGAATCCAAAAGTGTAATAACTTGATTCCAGTGCATATCCTATGGTAGTTCCCTTGGATAATGTTATATCCTGTGGGGTCATGTTATGCACAACAATATGTATTGGAACAGTTCCAATATTCACCATAGGAGTGTAAGTCACTGTGACACCCAGATTTTGTATTCTATGGGAGAGGCAAATCAGTGTTTCAGAAGTTTTTAATTTCTGACCTCTCTTTACCTGTAAGGGTAAAATAAATTTATCAGCCCCAGCAGGAATTATAACATCGCTAGATACCTGCATATTCACAGCATATGGCAATTGCTGGTTTGATTTCAGGGCTGCATTTTCATCCTGAAATACTTCAGGGTCCCCCTTTAACCTGCTCCAGAGGCAAGAATTAATCAAATCTATTTGTATGGCATATCTATGTAAGACATCATTGCCAATGTATATTTGATTATGGGGAGTATTTAAAACTAAAAACAGGTGCTTCACTGACTTATTACCAATAGAGATAGATAATAAGCACTTAGCTGTGATGTTATAGCTTTCAGACCTGTCATCCAGGCTGTTGACACAGTGGTCTTGGGGAGAAAGATATTTAATCACTTTAGGTTCAGCTATTTGCGCTAATAAACCTTCGCTTATATAGCTAGCTTCCTGTTTTAAGTTTATTTTAGCATACTTGGTTTTACCAAGGTCATGTACTTGTATAGGGATAAATAGATCCTCTTTAACTCTCTCAATCCCTGTGAGGTATTGAGCATGGTCTCCCCCTTTAGGGATTTTAGGATCCCCCTTGTGGAGTGATATGGTTAATATATCGCCATCTAGGGAGATATTCGCTATCTTTCCGGGCGAAATTTTAAAAGTATTACCATCAGAGCCACTAAAAGGAGTTTGATCATCTATTTGTAGAATAGTGATTTCAGGTACAGAGTTATTCCTGAAATGAATCTCCACAGCATCTGGTTTCTCTTCCACCACGTGACAGCTATGTCGGGTGCGAGATATACCAGATTTTTCATAATTGATAGGCCGTTTAACTTGCGACCAAATTACATTATTTATGCAATCAATTATGGTGCTTAATCGTTTCAGGAGATCACTACCAATAATTAAACGATCAGTTGGCAGATCCACTATAATGACAGGGTGTCTTATGACCCTGTTCCCCAATTTAAATTTTAACCAGGCAGTACCGTAGACTTTTAGGGAGTCACCCCCAACACCTATTAGAGAACCGTCAAATTCTCTTATTTTGGGTTTGTGGGGTGTTAGCTCATTTAGCTGTGTGTAGTACCTGTGGGATAAGATAGTTGCCTGTGACCCAGTGTCAATTAATCCCTTGATAGGGTTGGAGACTGAATCTTGCAGCTCAACTAGTACATAATATCTTCCTGCAGTTTCTATCATTTCACACATAAAATTTGCATTCTTGTACATCTGTGGGCTTCGCCACGTTTTACCTGGATCCGCTGTGTCATTCGATGCAGAGGAAATTTCATACCTACCTGTTTCCCCTATGACAAGGTCAGCTGGGTTCTTGTGTACTGCATCTGTGGAAATAATGTTAAGAGAACACTGCAGAGGAAAAGTTTGGTTAATTTTTCCCGGCTGATGTCGCTCATTGTCACAGCTAATTTGTCCGTTTCCGGTCTGTGGGGAGATAAAATGATTAGTATCATTGATATTTATTACTACATTTTGTATATCTCTCCCCTCCCCTTCAGGTGATACTGCAGTATTTATGACTGTGCCTGTGGTCCACTGCTGACCACTGGCTGTACCCCTAAAAAAGTATTGTTCGGTTGCTGAGCCGTAGATTTTTGACTCATATTAGCGATTTGTTCGCTCAACCGATTTAATTGGGTAAACAGCATATCTACCTGATTGTACAAGTTACCTCTACCCCTGGGCCTATCTCTTGGTGCCCCATTGTACTGATTCCTGGACCATTGGGTTCCCTCAGAATCAGGGCCACTATTTCTATTCTGGCGTGGTTGCCCCTGGGGTTCAGCTTGTTCAGCATTAGTACTTTGGGGAGCATTATATACCTGGGGTGTCTGGTTACCCTGAGAATATCTTCGCCGTCTATTGTATCTACCCCTGCGCGGATACCAATTATTTGGTGAGTATTCTCTTTGTGAGTAATTATTCACCTGATTATGTCCCCCCCTTTGGTTATAGTCTCCCTGCGCCTCAACCTGTGTAGGGGGAGGGGCAGAATTAAACCTCTGTGGAGATGGCCTGTTTTGACTGGCCACCTCTGCATAAGTCCTCTTGTTAGACTCCAAATTGAGGGGGCTAGGTGACACCCTAGTTTCTGCCACAATTTTGGGTTTTGACTCCTTTTTAACCCCCTGCTCACTGGACTGCTGAATAGAGTATAACTTCGTACTCTCTTTGATCAGCCATTCCAATGAGCAGTCCTCATCAAAATCTCTAGCTAAGTTGATTTTGATGGGTGTAGGCAATGCTTCAAAAAATAAATTTACAAATTCTGAGCCATCAAATCTGGGATTATCTTCAGCCATACTGTACGCATTTTTCAATACAGAAAGGAATTCGACTGGACTCTGATTTGCACGACACTTTAAACCATATACCGCTATTTTCGCGGCAGTTTTAGTGCGATATTGCCCGAATTCTTTTCTGCATTGTTGTTTTACCCCATTCCAGGAATGAATATTCATATCCTTTAGTGAAACAAAGAATTTGTGATGCTTACTGTCAAATACCCAAGGCAGAAATTCAATTTTCAATTTCTCACTTGTAAAATTCATTATAGCTAACGCATTTTCAAAAGCCTGTAAATGATCAATTACAGATGTTGTTCCCTTATTGGAGAATATAGGTACTGCGCGTTGTATGAAGGTGATTATTTTATGGGAATCATAGACTTTATCAGACTTATTTTGGGATTCTCTGTTAGAGTTTCCCTCCCCCGCATCAGCTGCGCTACAGCTGTCCTCTGGATTTACATCCTGAGGGGATTGTCTATTTGGGAAATCTACTTCTGACCCGTTAGGGGTCATTTGTCTATGTTGTTCTATATATTTTCGTACCTCGTCCCTGACGCGTTCGCTAAAGGAGTTAGCATTATCTGTATTATTCTCATTGCTAATATAGGGGTTTTCATTATGGCGATATGACCTTTTTACATCGCTTAATTCTCTCTGGCTTTGCGCAAGCTGTTTATTTAAATCTTGTATCTGCGCGATTAAGTCTGTATTATGCTTATCTAAGGCTGTTAAGTTTTGGGCAAATTCATCCATTTTATTTTTGGCTATTTTTAAACCCTCTTCGCGTCTGCGCGAGGAACGAATACTATTTTCTAGCTCCTGTATTTGCAATCGTTTGTCTGTGACACAAAACGACATTTCGTCAATTATGCATATTAAAAGGGGCCAGGATTTTAGTATTAGTTCATCTCGCTTTTTGGGAGCTTCGCATTGATTAATCATTAATAATTCCTGGAAGAATTCATTCTCTTCATTCCACATATTATTATTAACGGTAATATTTTTAGCCCTAGTTTCAAGCATATCCATAAAATCATTTAATTCACCCGCAATATTAAACTTCCCTTTAAGGTAACTTAAGATATCTTTCTTAAGGACCTGACCTTTAGTAATAGGTATGGTTATGGGACCAATTTCATTGCTATGTATAGAATTAAATGAGTCACTTCTGGCTACAGACATTATTGTATTGGTTTAGTATTTATTTAACTAAAATGCTAATACAATTTTTGCCAATAAAAAGAGAGAAAAATTTTATATTTAAAAAAAAAATATTATTAATTTTGAAATATGAAAAATTAATATTTCGAAATATGAAAAATTAATATTTTTGATTAACTTTGAAAATATGAAAAATCAATATTTTTGACTAATTTTGAAATATGAAAAATTAATATTTTTATTAATTTTTCAAAATTAATCTTTAATAATATTTCAAGATATTAATGTCAATCTCGAAATATGAAAATTAATATTTCAACTTTTCAAAAAAAAATATATCTTCAAAATATTAATATCGAAATATGAATTATTTTTTTTTTTTTCTCTTTTATAATAATTTCTATTTACTTACAAATATATTATATCAATTATGATGGATATTATTAAATCTCATGCAAAGTGCCTCCAATTATTATGTCAGTATATTTATAAGAATCTTAGTAGTGCTATCCAAATAATATATAAGTTTATGGCAGGGTTGCAAACACAATAAAAAAAATAGAAACCCTAATTAACCATGCATCTACTAGACCATACAATTAATATAAATACCTGAATTCTTTTATTTAGTTAATATCCATGAACATATTGAACTATATTTGCAATAAAAGGAAACTAAATAAAATTTATATGCGTTAAAACCAACTCTTAAGATATGCTATCCTTCTTACAAAACCCAGAACAATATACCTTCACAATTCAGCCTTATTTATTTAACACAATGGGACTAAAAACCTTTAACATCCAAGCAATACAATTCTAAACAGTGTTTATAAAACAATAGGATAATATATATATTCTGCTATTTAACTGCAATTTATCCTAATACAAAATTAACTGACAATATCAGAACTTGCATAGATGAGTTACTTGGTCAATCAGACGCAGATTTAAACAATATATGTATATAGGCTGTGAAATGCTAACGAGAAAAACACACTGCTTCTTTAAATCTATTAAATACAAATTAACTATGCATATAACTTATCTTACAAAACCTTGAATACGTTACCAAAGTAAAAAGCAGTCGATATCCGATATTCCTTGGTAGGAATTATTTTACCTCAGATCACCAATAAGTGTATATCGCAATCAATGAGAAGGGTAGATTAGCTTTGCTCAAGTAAAGTGGTATCTCACACCCAGCGGGAACCAGTTACAAGTTTTAGCTTCAGCAGAAAATCTGTCCCTTTCTCTCCATTGCATTCACTTTTTATTTGGTTTTCCCATCATTGGTAAATTGTGGGTGGCCCTGCGGGAGCTGACCTTCCCATTGGTTATCTGGGAAGTCTAAATCGGATTGGCCCTTGGAAATTTCATTTTTAACAGCCAGAGAGAACCTTCTGGCTGTAGTTCTCACAACATAACACCAGGTGGCAGCACAAACAGACACAGCAACATTTGAAACAACTTAAGTCAGTATTTCTATGAAATGGTTATTAATTTTATCATAATTTACTGCGACAACTATTCATAATATTTGTTTTGGATAAGTTATATCTTAATGAATTTTCTGATCATTTTGATATGAAACATCACATATCTAACATTATATTAAAATAACTTATATTTCATAGTTATATCACATCAAATATATATCTCATAGTCATATCACATCAAAGTAACTTCCATATTTTCATCTCACTATATTTTAAAAGATGTATGTGAAACTTTATAAACATTTATTTGTACGTTTATATGATATGACTTAATTCATTTCATGCAGCATTCCGTCTCTTTCTAAGATTGATGCTCATGACCAATGGTTGTCTGCAATAAAAATAGAAATAATTATTAGAGATGATCCAAGCATTAATATGTGTATGGTCCATAAGTATTTATTTATATTCTTAAAAACACAGAGGCTAAGTAAGATCTTTTGTGTTTTCAAAACATATATATCATTTCTATGTATATCTGAATTTATCTGTCTGAAAAATATAAGCAAAACAGAGGTTATTACACATTTTTGACTGACTAAAACAGTTACCTCCCAAGCTTAGCAAATACCCATGTAATAATAATATAGAATTAGACAATTTCCCAAATTTCTATATTTAATACATTCTGGGGCATGTATTTTAAACAGAGAGAGAAAAAAATAAATGTTTATTTGCTGTCTGCTTACGTGAACTTCCAGAGTCACACCTTAGCATTTGTCTGTGTTTCCCAAGGCCTTTATTGCTCCACATGGGGTCAATCCATGAGGAATTGTAAAAGTCTTTAAAACAGCATATTTCCTGTTTAGCCAGCAGTGCAGATGTGTATTTGATAATTAACACCCATGTGCATAAAAGTTGTTTCTCTATGATTTTGATCAGTTCCAAAAGGGTAATTCAGACATTTCGTCTCCATATATTTGCCTGTATCCTGAAACTATGTTATATTTTAGTTCCTTGCTAAATTATACAATTGCATAATTTAACATATTGAGTGTGTGAGATCTCCCAGAGATAATCCTTTGTTCTCCTTTCAGCCAAGAATGTCTCCTGTGCAATTGGAGTGGGGGAGATCTAATCCTTTGTCCTACAGACCATGTTCACATCCACAGATTTATTAAATAAAGTTAAATATATTTCTATATATTATTTAATAATATTTCAAATACCTTGACAGCTTATTTCAAAAAGGCTGAAAATAAACACCTATTGTTGAACCAGGTGTCAATAGTTGTCTTCAACAACGATCTCTAACAACTGTATTTCTACCAATTATACCTTATTTTCTACCTTTGGTGCATTTTATGAGCGAAAAGCCAAATCTTTTACAAAAAGTATTTTTCAATACCTACCAAGGTATAAACTGGACTTGCTAATTTTACACACATATATCATATACTAATTTTAGCTACACCTCAATACAATTGGTTGGTACCAACTTTCTCACATAACCACTTTAAGATTAAGCAATTTCGACTGACTGTTTTATATTGATTCTAATAAAAGAATATTATCTTTAACCAATAATCTTTGTATATTTTTTTTATTATTATTTTTTATTTTTATTTTTGAATTAGAACTTAATAATTTTAAGATATTATTCTATGAAAATTCTTTAAAAACTAAAAAACGTTTTTTTTTCTATACATTTATTTATATAAACATAGACATAGAAATACAAATACTAGTAAGACCATTGTCATTTGGTAGATATTAAGCCAGTGTTTGCACACAGGCGCACACATATAAGACAATCATAACTGTTACTAAAACTATTTATTCAGATGACTTGGGGTATCTGATTTTTATGTGAAGTATTATCTACCACCAGCGCATAGATTTTTAGTTGTTTAATCATAAGTATTTAGATTTAAATAGGAATATTTTAGTTTATAATATGAATTAGATTTATTTAATAAGAATTTAGTTAGGGGTGTTAGGGTTAGATAGAGTTAATATAGTTTATATAAATACTATAGTAACTATATTAACTATATTAACCCTAATATAATTAGGGTTAATATAGTTAATATATATAATGTAATAACTATATTAACTATAATATACTTAGGGTTAATATAGATAATATAGCTGGCGGCGGGGTAGGTAGATTAAATTAGGGGTTAATCATTTTAATATAGATGGCGGCGGTGTAAGGGGTTCACATTAGGGGATAGATCAGTTAGATGGTGGCGGTTTTAGGGGCTCACAGTAGGGGGTTAGTTTATGTAGATGGCGACGGATTAGGGGTTAAATACTTTATTATGGATTGCGGCGGGGGATCGCGGTTGACAGGGAGATAGACATTGCGCATGCGTTAGGTGTTAGGTTTATTTTAGCAGATCGCGGTTGACAGGGAGATAGACGTTGCGCATGCGTTAGGTGTTAGGTTTATTTTAGCAGATCGCGGTTGACAGGGAGATAGACATTGCGCATGCGTTAGGTGTTAGGTTTATTTTAGCAGCCAGTTTAGGGAGTTACGGGGCTCCAATAGTCAGCGTAAGGCTTCTTACGGCTGCTTTTTGTAGCGAGGTGAAAATGGAGTAAGATTTCTCCATTTTCGCCACGTAAGTCCTTACGCTGTATATTGGATACCAAACTGCGCGGGTTTGGTATACCTGCCTATGGCCCAAAAAACTACGGGCGACGGCAGAAATATACGCGCGTAACTTCTAGGTTACGCCGTATATAGGATACCAAACCCGCGCAAATATTGGCGTCGCCGACTTTTGCGGGCGACGATTTTTATCGGATCGACCCCCAGATGCCGGCAAAAGATAATTTAATTTTCTTTTTATACCTGTGCACAAAGAATGCTGCTCTCATCATACTACAGAAGAATAGCTACAAAGGTTAGAATTGCAATACTCTGAAAACATTTCAATTAATTTCAAAGTAATTATAAATGTTTTTGGTTTTCAAAAGCTGCAGATTTTAAAACATTTCTTAACCATTTAGCTTACAGAGAGGGCTACAATGCATTACTAAGTAATGTGTTAGATTATTATATGACAGGAAAGAAGTTTTAAATCTGCACGCAAATAACTTCATCATTTAGATGTGCTTAATAGGTTTTTATTTTAAGATATGTATTACAAGGCTCTCCAGTCCTAGATGTGCTATTCATTTAATGCCAATACTGAGCATGACCCTTCATTTGTTGTTCACCTTAGTGTTACCCGTCTGCAATGATGCCAAGTATGGACTGATTCTGTGTATGACCACTACTTACCTTGTACCTAGTCTTTGGATATCCACCCTTCTGAGCCCTGTTCCAATCTTTGTGAGCCATTTACATCTGTCTGTCTCCAATATTGACTTCATTACCTGTTTGCATCCGGAGTGTCTTTAGATGCTACTGTTTTTAATTTCAGTTATCTTCAGAGATCTTCTATGTGATGTTTTTTTTTATAGATTTACATCCAGAGGTTACTTGGTTGGTTTCTTAACAACCACACCTCAGTATCTAATTCCACTTTCAGACACTGCCATCCATGATAGCTGTAATAAGAACACTAAGGGCATTCACAGGTCAGTGTATAACAAAGACAACAATACAAAGTAGTGGAGGTGGATACACTATAACAATTCCCTTTTCAGGAGAAATAAAATATGATTAAATACTTTAGGGGTCTCCTATTTAGTTGAGGTTGGGAGTTTATATTGTGCAATATGTGTGACTATAGAAATGCTGTGCAGATGGAGTTATTGAAAAATCAAAGGAGACAGTTTTAGTTTGGGTCTTAACTTGTTTGTTATTCTATAGATACACACTATATGGCAAAAAGTATACTGACAACCCTACTATTTTTTTTTTTTAAATGTAGGCATTTCAGCTACACCCATTGCTAACAGATGCATATAATCCAACACATAGCTGTTAAATCTCCATAGACAAACTTTGGCAGCAGTACCAAGGGTCATCTAGAGTGGTGTAAAGCACTGTACTCTGTAGCAGTTGAAACATGTTCCCGGGAATGATGAATCATGCTTCATTATCTGGATGTCTATTGGAAGAATCTGGGTGTGGTAGATGCCAAAAGATCGCTACCTGCTGGAATGCATTGTGCCTACTGTAAAGTTTGGTGGTGAAGGGAAAATGTTCTGGGGCTGTTTTTCAGAGTGTGAGCTAGGTCTCTTAGTTCCAATGAAGGGCCCTCTTAATGCTACAGGATACCAATATATTTTAGACAACTGGGTGCTTCCAACTTTGTGTCATCCTGACTGTGACCCGGTGTACAACAAGAGGTCCATGAAGACATGGTTTGACAAGTTGGTGTGGTGGAACTTGAATGGTCTTTGCAGAGCCCTGTCCTCAACCACATTGAACACCTTTTAAAATAAAAGCTGTAATAGTCACAAGGGGGGGGGGGGACAACAACGTCTTATTAAAGAGACAGTGTACTGTAAAAGAGTTTTCAATGACTTGTTATAACAGCTACAGAGTATTAAAATGGATGCAAACTTGTTTCTTTAGGTTTATTTTGTATATGAAATACAAGATTCTTTTAAACCACAAGCCATTAAAATGGATTGAGCTTGCAGGGATATCAGATATCTTTATTTTATCACTTTAAGTACACACTCTTGCTTCTTTATATTATCTCTCTGTCTGTACACCAAAGACAAAGATAATCCAGCTTGGAGAGAAATTATAGTTCAGACTTCACAGGGGGTGAACTCACTAAATGCTCAAAAGAAAAAGACTGCAACTCTCCAGCACTGCGAGATCTCTCTCATTTATGTATGTGAAAGATAGACAAGACTAGTGCAATATATCAGGGCATGATATGAGAGTTTTGTTACACTTACACTTTGTGTTTGTATTTTATATTACTACTAGTCGATAAGCCTGCCCAGAGGGCAGTCTAATTATTTTTTAAACTACAGATGTAGAAACAACGTATTTTGTAACTCTTCTTTTAGCAATACTATAATTTTAATGGACTACTTTCTTAAATATATAAAAAATATTTTCTATATAATAAACTACAGATATAGACACACTCTAATTGGACAAACTACTGTCCTAAATAAATACATTTCTTCTCTTTAAATTATATCTACTTTAAGTATATTTCTTTATATACAACATTTTTAGTAAAACAGGCATCACTTTCAGTTATTAATTTCCCTATAATGTAGACACTGACACAGAAAAAATAAGCATTAATAAAAATGTCAGTGTCTACATTATTTATACAGTCACTATGCTATGCATTGTGACTGTATAAATAATGTTTAGACTGAGCCGCCTCCCAAAAATAAACATAACATTTCTTAACCTATATTTCCGCCTTCCCCAAAAATTTGCAATTAAAACTAAAATTAATAACTACTTAACCATCAACCACGAACATCGCAATACACCTAATTACCCTATTAACCCCTAAACTGCAAAACCCCCACATCGCAATAAACCTAATTACCCTAATAACCCCTAAACCGCAAAACCCCCACATCACAATACACCTAATTACCCTATTACCCCTAAATCGCAATACCCCAACATTGCAATAAACCTAATAACCCTATTAACCCCTAAACCGAACCCCCCCCCACATTGCAATACACCTAATTAGCCTAATAACCCCTAAACCGCAAAACCCCCACATCGCAATAAACCTAATTACCCTATTAACCCCTAAACCGCAAAAACCCTTCATCGCAATAAACCTATTTACCCTATCAACCCCTAAACCGCAAAATCCCTACATCGCAATAAACCTATTTACCCTATTAACCCCTACATCGCAATAAACCTATTTAACTTATTAACCCTTTAAACCGCCAAAATCCACAACGCAAATAACTATTAAATAACTAAGTACACTAACCTAACACCCCCTAACCTAACAACCCTTAACCTAACACCCCATTGAATAAACCTAAATTACCTAAACTAATACATTCTAAAGTTTACAAAAAATAAAAAAGGCTAACAAAAATAAAAAAATCAAATTACCATATTTAACAAAATTAAACCTAATCCCTATGAAAATAAAAAAGAACCCCCAAAATAAAAGCACCCCCTACTCTAAGAATAAACTACCAGTAGCCCTTAAAAGGGCTTTTTGTAGGGCATTGCCCCAAGATAATCAGCTCTTTTACAAAAAATATACAAAGTCCTACCTAACATTAAACCCCCCCACCCCCCCAAAATAAAAGAACCTAACACTAAAAAACCTAAACTACCCATTGCCCTGAAAAGGGCATTTGTTTGGGCTCTTTTACTGCCCATCTCTAATCTAAATAAAACAAACCCCCCAAAAAACCTTTAAAAAATACTAAATCTAACCCCCAGGTTGGTACTCACGGTTCCTCAAGTCCGACGGAGAAGGTCCTCTTCCAGGCGGTGAAGTCTTCTTCCAAGCGCAACCTCTTCTTCTTCCAGGAACATCCTGCGTGGAGCAGTGCTGATGACTGAAGACCGCGGAGCTGAAGACCGGCGACCCTGGAACTGCAGACCGGTGACTGCGGAGCCATGGAGCATGGAGGATCCTCTTCATTCGATCTCCACCGTACACTAAATAGTGAATTCAAGGTACACAATTAAAGATGGTGCCCCTTGAATTCCTATTGAATTTCACTTGCTCCCATCCTATTGGCTAATTTAAACAGCCAATAGGATTTGAGTAGCTTTCATTATATTGGATGATTTGACTTTGAAGAATCAAATCAGCCAATAGGAATTCAAGGGACGACATCTTTAATCGCGTACCTTGAATTCACTATTCAGTGTACAGTGAAGATTGTACGAAGAGGATCCTCCACGCTCCATGGCTCCGCGGTCGCCGGTCTGCAGTTCCAGGGTCGCCGGTCTTCAGCTCAGCAGTCTTCACTCTTTAGCACCGCTCTGCGCAGGATGTTCCTGGAAGAAGAAGAGGTTGCGCTTGGAAGAAGACTTCACCGCCTGGAACAGGACCTTCTCTGCCGGACTTCAGGAACCGTGAGTACCAACCTGGGCTTTAGACTTAAGATTTTTTAAGTTTTTTTTGGGGGGGTTTGTTTTATTTAGATTAGGGATGGGCAGTAAAAGGGCTAAATGAACTTTAAAGGGCAATGCCCAAACAAATGCCCTTTTCAGAGCAATGGTTAGTTTAGGTTTTTTTTAGTGTTAGGTTCTTTTATTTTGGAGGGTGGGGGGTTTAATGTTAAGTGGGACTTTGCATATTTTTTGTAAAAGCGCTGATTATCTTGGGGCAATGCCCTGCAAAAAGCCCTTTTAAGGGCTACTGGTAGTTTATTCTTAGAGTAGAGGGTGTTTTTATTTTTTTATTTTCATAGAGATTAGGTTTAATTTTGTTAAATTTTGTAACTTGATTTTTTATTTTCTATAATGTTAGCCTTTTTTTATTTTTTGTAAACTTGTGTGGGAGTTTTGAGGTTTAGTAGTTAATAGGGTAAATAGGTTTATTGCGATGTGGGGGTTTTGCGGTTTAAGAGTTAATAGGGAAAATAGGTTTATTGCGATGTAGAGGTTTTTGCGGTTTAGGGGTTAATACTTTGTGTATGATTTTATTTGTTATATTTCGTGCGGGCGGTGTTTTTTTTTTTTTTAAATACTTGATGCAGGCGTTTTTTTTGTTTTTTTTAATACTTGATGGTTATTATTATTTTTTTTTAAATACTTTAAAGTGGGCGATTATTTGTTGCTTTTGTAATGCTCCGTTTGCCCTCGCTGCATCCCGGTGGATTCTGAAAATGGCAGGGTGGTCGGTGGATTCTTTCACCACCCTGCCATTTTTGGAATTCACCTGGATGCAGCTTTGCTGCATCCAGGTGAATTATTTTGTCCTTGCGCTGCCAACATTCCATTGAGGATGCATGTGCAACTGCCGACGGCGACGGACATTACAAACGCAATTATAGTATAGATACATTTCAGATTAGGTTCTTTCAGTATTATTGCATTTAAGCTTTTCTCTTTCTCTTTTATATTTTAATACATTTTGATTTAGATCTAGCAGTTATATTACAAATGCTGATTATGTTTTGAACATTTATGTGTTACTTAAACAAATTAGGATCATACTTTGTAAATGTCTGTGTATATTTTACAAATTACATTGCAGTTTGTATTTGCTCCATTGTAAACTAAAATCGACAGTTTCAGAAAGTGGGAGGGAAAGGGCAGGTCCGTGGGCTGAACAGGGGAGTTCCCAGGGTATGTCTGAAGCTCTCTTGTGAAGTTTGATCAAAATTCACAATTTACTTATTTTAACTAACAGAAAAGTAATATATATTAAAATATGGACAAAAGCAAGTTAAATTGTAGTAAAAACATTTCAGTTTAATATGTAATTGATGCAAACTGAGCCTTTTTTTTTTAGCCATGGTGTTCTCTAGTTACTTTCTCTCTCCCATGTGAAATTTTGTATCCCAGAGACCTATATAACTTTCTATAGAAGGCATCTCTCATCTCTCCAGATTCCTCCCTTTTTCTTAGAAAATTCAGCGAGTTCCAACTTCTGCCCCTGTGAAGTCTTCACTATAACTTCTTTCCAAACTAGAGAATGTTTGGTTATCTGGCCCATAGAAAGTAATGACGCTCTCTGGGAAACTGAAGTTGACATTTTTTCAGTTTTACTTTAAATAGAAGAAATGCAAAGTGCAATGTAATTTGTAAAAGATACACATAAATGTGCAAAGTATGAGACTAATGTTTTAAAGTTACACAGAAATGGTGAAGGCATAATCAGAGTTTGTAAAATCACAATCCTAAATACACTGTTGTATAGAAAATAAAATACAAAATAGAAAGTGCCAACTTTAAATTTAATAAAAGTTCATCTGAAGAGTAAAATGATAAAATACATAGCACACTGTATAAATACAGCAGAACTGTCATGTCATGTGGTGCTACATTGCACTGTGCTTGTCTCTCATTCACATAAAGAAATACAGGAATCACCCCTTGAAGAAGTAACGCAAAATCTGCCTATTGAAAATTTCACTAGGGATCTCGCAGTGCTGGAGGATCATTTTAGATCAGCTTTAGAGAAAACAATTAAACATTAACATTGTATTACTTATCTCTCCTAATCCCCACTGGGGGTGTATTTTATTCTGCTGGCTATATTTTGGTATGGAATCTTTTCAGTATAGGTAGGGATACCACAGGTAAAATCAGCTATTTCAAATGATGAAATAAAGGTAAATTAAAAATTGGTAAGCAATGTAATATACTCCAGCAGGTAAAATGAATCATTTAGAACAATTAAAATGGAGAAACATTAAGGGTACACTGTCTGTTTTGTAATGGGATGTTCAGCAAGCTCATATAGGTGTAATGGTCAGGTTTCCGCAAATCTTTGGTGAGCTAGATAGATAAATTATATAGATACATCAGATCAGGGATCTCCAACCGGTGGTCCATGGTCCACAAGAAGATGTTGATTGTCCTTGACACCATCAAGCAGGAATTAATCTCCTCTTATGGTGTCACCCCATCACGCCACAACTCCCTACAGTGCCTGGCTGGACATCAGTGAAAACCGATGGAGGAGGAGTTAAATTACAATCTCCCTATGCACGTTGTGTAGTACTGCTCAACTTGAGTGGCTAGATTGTATTTTAAACTCCACTCTTACAGTGCACTGCTCAGAGGAAGATGCTTCCATTCTAAAGCCAGCAGAGGTTGGTATAGTCATGGCTTGAAATAGTGGAATTAAAGTATATTAAAAAAGAAAAAAACATTTTTCTCATATTTCATTTATTTTCTTCCCTTTACCTGTCTCTTTGTAGTAGTTTTCTTAATTCCTTCAGATGGACTTACATCAATGCTTGTCTTCCTCCCCTCCACCTTCTTTTTTTTAATTAAATATTAATTATTTTTCGTTCTAATAATGTTCCCGTGCACAAAGCCATTCCACCTGAATTCTAGTAATTGCCATCCAGCAGATCAGCTATATCCCACCAGTATTATAGTAATTGCCAGTAACATCAGCCGTTGTTAGCTCACATCCATATTGAGAGCTTTCTGATATAAAGTTAATTTATGACTCCAATGTCTGTCCATGATCATAAGTAGTTTTGAATAATTCATAACTGGGGAGGTAACTTGGAAGTCTTGTGGTCCTTTTAAAAATAATTATTTTTTTCCAACTTTCTGCCTCTCTGTTTCCAGTTCAACAGTTGGCACTAACCCTTCATCTGTCATTTGGAAGTATTTTTTCAGTTCTGTCATTCAGTTAGTTAATTCCAATGGTCATATGGTTATACTAGTTATTTACAGTATGTGTGCGTATATATATATATATATATATATATATATATATATGAGAAAAAGATGTGATACCCGCGCTGTATTAGTTCTATTAAGTGACGTATAAATATAAATGTATGTATAAATACATAAATAAATCCCGTATAATGTAACGGAAATAAATACAAATATATATGCGTAATAGCACAAGTCCACAGATTTATTTAGATGTTCAGAAAGGCTGCTGAAAAAGGATTTGTGGAGACTCCCAGCTTGTCTCCACAGCTAAAAAGAAAATCAGGTAAAAAGAGTTTATATTCTGCGCCTTTCTTCTGCGGAGTATACAGTTGTGGGGCAAAAAACAGCCCCTATAACTAAGCACTTACTTCAGGCCACCTCAATCCGTATGAGGTAAGTGATCACCAGAGTATAGATATTGTTCCAGGACCAATGTAGGTTGTCATCCGTAAGCTGATTAACTGATGTAGAAGTAACAATATATCCAATGTGCTATGAAGAACCGGGTTGAGTGCAGAATCTTCGCCACCCAGTCAGATGTCTCCAATGATATGTGAAAAGGAAACAGACAAAAGTGCCCAACAATAGTGAAGTATGCCTTTATTAATTAAAACATATACACATATATAAGCCTCAGATGTCAGCCCACTCACACTAAGCGACCTCAATCAATATGAGGTAAGTTAAAAACCAATAATAGGAGAACATCAAGTGGCGAATCAAATAATGCACCAGCCCAGCGAATAAATAATAATCACTCAGTTGGTACCGTACTGCGTCCCTGACGCGTTTCGAAGTTGCCTTCTTCCTCAGAGGGATAGAAGTACGGAGATACTTACACATTTAGATCAAGAGTGATTTAAAAACCCGCGGCGTGTGACCACGGACGAAATTTCCGTCCACTGATTGGTTACACTAGCTCGCGGTTCATTGGATTAAACATCCTGATGCGTGATTGGTCTAAACAGGGTCATGTGACCATGTCATGAGACCCGATCGTCTGTACTATTCATACATTTAAGGTGGACCAATACCGCATCATACAAAACATAGCACAATTGGATAATAATAAATATATAGAAAATAAAAAGACCATAAATGAATAATGTGACCACTCTGTACCATATAGAAAAATATATAAAAAAAATAATTATATATATAGTAATAGTACCTAAAATATCACCATTATTATTGATGATATAGACAATATAAAAATTAATACATTGTAAAAACAACAACAATAATAATAAAAAATGATGATAATAACCAGTGTAATACATAATAATAAAAAGTAGATCTATAGATACATAAGCTAAAAGCTGTAAAAACATATACATCTCTGCACTTAAAATGTATATATACATATATATAAACACATAATTGTATGCACCTACACATATATATACATATACACACACATACATCCATCATTCCAAATATATACAAACCAATATTAATCAACAGTATTGTACACATTTAAAAACTAGTAATTAGTAATAAATAATGGATCTAAAATATTACTAACATAACTACATAGGGAACAGGATATTTTAAAAAATATATATAAAAAACTATATCAATTGATGTTAATAAAAAATATATTAAAAAATTAAAAAATTGTAAGACAGATATTTTATATTTTATATTAAAAACGCAGCCAGATCAATATCTTTATTGAGACCTTTTGGTATTTTGGTATCCAGGGTATGTATCCAGAAGGTTTCTCGTTTCCTTAAAGTTAACTCTCTATCTTCATTAGGAACAAATTTAATAAATTCAATAATAGAACCTTTAAGGCATGATGGATCTTGATTATGAAAGGACAGGTAATGTGCAGACAGATTGTGTGACTTTTCCCCATTCTTTATATTCGTAATGTGCTCCAGTAAGCGTTTCTTATAGGGGCGTGTCGTGCGACCCACATATTGTAGGCCACACCCACATTGGAGTAGGTACACGACAAAGTCAGTTCTGCAATTTACAAGTGCATTAATCTCTACTTCTTTGTTATTTGAGCTGGAGATCACCTTTTTAGTCACTTTATTACAAGAATAATGGTGGCTGCATGATACACAATTTGCTCTGTTGCATTTAAAGAAACCAGTTGATCTTCTTTCTAACCAATTAGTCTCGGATACAGGTTTCTTTAATTTGCTCGGGGCTAAAATTGATTTTAAGTTTTTATTTTTTCTAAAAATCATACTAGGCCCCATACTAGTTATGTCATCAAGTAATTTATCTTTTTTTAGTATGTGCCAATGTTTTTTGAAGATTTTCTTGATGTCTGCAGCTCCCTCATTATATGTGGTAATCATATTTACTCCAGTCTTTTTTCTCTTAGTCGTAGTGTTCTCAATTTTATTAATCTGTAATCCTTCCTCATAAGTTTGTGTATGGGTATCCCCAAATAGTAAAACATTTCTATCCAGATCCATAGCCTTATTATACGCAATGTCAACTACTTTTTCAGAATATCCTTTGGCACGAAACTTTTCTTTCAATATCATTGATTCCCTTATAAAGTCCTCTATTTTACTACAGTTTCTCCTCAGACGTTGAAACTGGCCATAAGGGATATTATTAATCCAACTTGGATTATGACAGCTCTTTGCGTTTAAATATCCATTGCTGTCTGTCGGTTTTTTGTATAACCTACTCAGGATTCTTCCATCCTGATGATAGAGGACAAGATCTAGAAATTCAATCTCGCTACTGTTTATTTTATCTGTAAATTTGAGATTGTATTCATTGTTATTAATATACATCATGAAATTTTTTAGAGAATCATCGTCACCTCTCCAAATAAGTAAAATATCGTCAATAAATCTCATCCAAGTGACAATACATTCCGAATAAGGGTTGTTTACCCATATTTGTTGTTCCTCCCATAATCCCATATAAAGGTTCGCGAAACTGGGGGCAAATTTGGTGCCCATTGCCGTTCCGCTTACCTGTAAGAAAAATTCCTCATTGAAACAAAAGTAATTTCTTTCTAATATAAATTTAATTGATTCCAAAATGAAAGCCTTACGATTGTTGTCAAGTGTAGTTAATGAGTCCAGCCAAAACTCAATTGCCTTTATACCTAGGATATGGGGTATATTGGTATACAAGGCACTAACATCAAGAGAGACCCATTTATAATGTGGTTCCCATTTTATATTAGTAACTTTTTGCAGGGTATGAGGTGTATCCCTTAAATAAGATTTCATGAGAGGAACCAAGGGCTGTAAATAAGTATCCACATATTCTGAAAGTTTCGTTGTTAATGAACCAATTCCGGACACAATAGGTCTACCCGGTGGACAAGTAGCGTGTTTGTGTATTTTCGGCAGATGATAGAATGTTGCCAATCTTGGATATTTCTGATCTAGAAATTTCCATTCATTATCATTTAATATTTTGTGGTATTTGGCTTTATCAAGCAGTGCTCTGTATTCCCTAAGGAATACATCAGTAGGATCTGAATCTATTTTTTTATATATTGTAATATCATTCAAAAGCTTGTATGCCTCCAACATATATTCAGTTCTATTTTGGACCACAATACTGCCTCCCTTGTCCGCCTCCCTTATAACTATCTCTTTGTCTTGTTTAAGACTCTCAAGAGTTTGTTTGTCTTTTAAAGACAAATTATCATTCTTTATCTTGTAGTCTTGACATAAATTAGTTAATTCTTCTTCTACTAAATTTGCAAAGACTGGGATAAAATTTCCCCTTGAGTGTATCGGGAAAAAGGTGGATGGTGGTTTAAACTCGGTATGAGCCCCATATGATAAACAAATATCCATATTTTGTTCTGACACCCTATTTGAGTTTGTTGTATCCAGAGGTATGTTAGCCTCAGATAAACTTTCAAGTGCTAATATGGCTTCTATATCTTGATCATCTAATCCAATTGGATCAGCTTGATCCAGAAGAGCAATTTTATCTTTCTTAGATTTTTCAAAGTGTCTCTTAAGAGTTAACTTTCTGATATACTTATGTAGATCTATGAAAAGACCAAAAGAATTTGGGCCCTTGGTAGGTACGAAGGATAAACCTTTTTTCAGAATATCCAATTCCCTATCTGAAAACACCCTATTTGAGAGATTAAAGATTTTTACAAAACCAACATCATTTGTCGTCAATGTGTTATTGATTTTGTTCTTTTTGGATTGTACCTTTCTACCTGCTCTACACCCTCTCTTTCTTCTTCTTCCCATCTTCTTTTTTGTTGTTTTGGGGGGACTCTCCTCCACTGTGGTGATTCTATTGGTGGGTGATTTAAATATTCTTTTTCTTGCCTTATGTTTCTTTGAGGTGTATGATGTGAGTGTTTTCTTTGGTTTACCCCTAAAAAATGATGATGGGATTGACTGATCTTTCTGCCTTTTTGTTTATTATGTTGTCTAATGGGATAGTAATCATCCGATAAAGGTTCATATTTATTCCCCAATTGGAAACCCTTTCCAACTCTTTCATTTGTGTTACTATTTCGTCTATGATGGGACCCATAGTAACCATTGGTGTATTGGGTTCCTTTTTTGGGAATAGCACCCATATTTGGATGTTGGTAGAAATTCCTGTTGGTTGCTTTTAATTTATTAAAATTATTAGTTCCATTCCCTTTTGTGTTTTTAATATAATGCGGATTCCTATACAAATCCTTAACCAAATTACCCTTTGTTTGTAGTTCTTTCTGTTTTTCATTAAATTTGATAAAACTGTTAAAGTCTCTATTTATAGCATAATCAGGAGAATATATACATTCATCCAACGATTGTTGTTCAAAAACTTCCCCATGTGTTTCAATAATATTATGCCCTGCCTCCTCTGCATTCATATCATTTTCATGTTCCTCATTTTCATTTCTGGCTGAATTCTGATCTTTCTTTACCTGATAATCTCTCAGGAAGTTATTCTTTTTCTTATTCTCCACAGTTTTTTCAAAAATATCTATTTTCCGTTTGTTATTAGTATCTAATTCCTTATAGTATACATCACCCCTGAACATGTTTAATCGTTCTCTAATATCCTTAATCTGATCAGTTAAAGTATCTACTTTTTTATTTCGATACTTGATTAGGATGTTGATAAAGGTTTGAGAACAGGTTTCAAGAGCCGTTTCCCATTCTGTTAACAGTTCTATTTCTGTGTCTTCAAAAATTGGAGTTTTCTCCAATCTCAAACCTTTAGGGATGATCTGATACTTTTTATATCTCTCAAGGTTATGGCTATCATGCCAGTTAAGTAACTGCTTTTTACTGAGTTTTTCCAGTTTTTCAAACAGTTTCTTTGGGTCAGTTATTGCCAAATTCCCTTCTAATGTAAGTTGTTCCTCTGAGATAGATAAATTACGATTTTTTGTGGAGGGGTCAAAATAGGCCCCATATTCAAAGGTAAGTAGTTTTGAATAATTCATAACTGGGGAGGTAACTTGGAAGTCTTGTGGTCCTTTTAAAAATAATTATTTTTTTCCAACTTTCTGCCTCTCTGTTTCCAGTTCAACAGTTGGCACTAACCCTTCATCTGTCATTTGGAAGTATTTTTTCAGTTCTGTCATTCAGTTAGTTAATTCCAATGGTCATATGGTTATACTAGTTATTTACAGTATGTGTGCGTATATATATATATATATATATATATATATATATATATATATATACACATACAAACATACATACATTATAGAGGTTTGTACCTTTTTAAAAAAAATCATGTTAGTGGTCCACGGGATTCAAAATTGTAATCAGATGAGATAGATAGATAGATAGATAGATAGATAGATAGATAGATAGATAATATATGTATGTATATATAGAGGCTGAAGGATGTCTTGATTAAGACAACATTACCATGCCTGTTCATTACAGTTAAGTTTTTGTCTTATGGCTTTGTCTCCTGGCAAATAAAATGCATTTGTCTATGATAAAGCATAAATATTATGTATATGGTATATAAAATATTATTGTCCCGATAGATCACACATCATTTTTGGCTTCAGAAAAAACTGTGTTTATGGGGCCTATTTATTATGTGTCTGTCCGACATGATCCGATCAGCGGATCATGTCCAACAGACATCGCTGAATTTGGAGAGCAATACACTCTCCGCATTCAGCATTGCACCAGCAGCTCTTGTGAACTACTGGTGCAATGCCGCCCCCTGCAGATTCGCGGCCAATCAGCCGCTAGCAGGGGGTGTCAATCAACCCGATCATATTCAATCGGGTTGAATTGCGGCAATGTCTGTCCGCCTCCTCAGAGCAGGCGGACAGGTTATGGAGCAGCGGTCTTTAGACCGCTGCTTCATAACTGGTGTTTCTGGCGAGTCTTCAGGCTCGCCAGAAACACGGGCCCTCAAGCTCCATACGGAGCTTGATAAATGGGCCCCAGTGTGTCTTTCAAATACAGGATCTAGCACAGAACACCTAGGCAAAACAGTAAAGATGAGACATTCCTATTTCAATTTGGATCAGAGAATCCCTTAGAACCCTCAGGCCTTTTTAAAACACTACATAGGAGGAGAAGACTCCAAATTATTGTTGTTCTGCTGAGTCAATAGCAGAGAGGCATACGGATCACTAACTCTAAATTGCCTATCTACTAAAAATAAAACACTCCACAGAAAACAAAAAACAAATACTAACCCTAGGAAGCTTGTTAACCTTGTCCTCCTTTCAAAGAGAATGACAAGAGCTCAGCGCACCCCCATTAACACAAACTTCTGCCCATATACCATTTCAAGTAAAACTAAATGTAAAATGAACTATTTTAAGCTGTATAGGAGAAGCATTGCAGTAATGAGAAGTGCACACACTTACTGAGCAAAAAGCCACAATGCAATAAAGCACAGGTTGTGCTGTGTACACCTTTTTCACAGAACAGCATATTTTTTTAGTGGTTAAAGGAAAATAATACTTAAAAAGGAAATGCACTTGATTTGTATTTACATTTCTGAAGATTTGTTTATTCATTATCTTTGTAAAAAAAAAAGGATATTTAAATTTTTTATGAATATTTCCAAAATATGACATTTCTACCACTAGTTTTTCACCCCAAGAAATTTCCCTGTAAAAAAATAGGCTTTCTATAATGTTGATCATTTACCATCAGTCAGTCAGATGAGGTTTTCATGTAGAGCAAAATTGTTTTCTAATGATTGTAAAAGTCCATTAGGTTCAACATTTCCCAATTTTATAATAAAATAACACTTTCAATTCTAATGTAATGTACAGTAATGTATTTAATACTAACAATGATAACATGAATTATGCTTTAGTCAAAAAATAAATGTAATCCCCATTTTAAGGTTTCTACTTTATTATCGTTCACTACCTGCTCTGGAAAATAATTCCACCATTTTATTGCTGTCACAGGTGAAAAACATTTTTTATTGCTGAAAATAAAACTCTTTTCCTCTAGCATTAAAGTGTGACAAAAACAATTTAATCGGAATATGCAGTGCCCCATACAGACCTTAAATATATTTGTATAAAGTTACCATATTACTTTTCAAGTGTTACTTTTCTTGCAAAATAGACCTAGTTTGACTAGCTTTTCCTCATACCTTAAAATTCACCATTTCCATTACTACTTCTGTAGCCCTTCTCTGAATCCTTTCTGGTTCTATAATTTATTTTGTATTAACTGGTTAAACCAAATCACGGGATAGAAAGGTCAAAATTAAAATGTGCATTCCAATGAGAAATAGAAACATGTTTGCAATTTACTTTCATTAGCAAAAATGCTTCTAGTAAAATTTATTATTGTTTTTCTGCAGCATACTCACATATCCTGTGAGGGCCGGAGCACAAGTATGCCAACCCCACACCTTCTCAGTGAGTCACACAAATTAAGGGCTCCATGTACTAAGAGGCGGGCGGACAGCTTCTTAACTCGCGAAGCTGTCTGCCCGCCTCCGCTACACACGGGCAGCGGATCTATTGATCCGCTTGCCCGTATGTATCATTACACACTCAGCGGAGTGTGTAATGCCCGCCCCTTCAGTCGCGCGACCAATCACGCGACTGAAGGGGCTGTCAATCACCGAGAGCGAGCGTACTCTCAGTGATTTTGCTTCGCCACCTAAGAGGTGGTGTAGGGTGTAGGAAGCAGCGGTCTAATGACCACTGCTTCTTACATTGCGGGAAGCAGTCTCGCATATGCGAACCTGCCCCGCAAAGGCTCCGGAGCAGCTTTCGCTGCTTCGCACATGGAGCCCTAAGTCTTGTCTTACACAAATTAAGTTTTCACAGAAGCAATACACACCATCTGCAAATTTCTAAGGCCTAGATTTGGAGTTTGGCGGTAGCCGTGAAAACCAGCGTTAGAGGCTCCTAACGCTGGTTTTAGGCTACCGCCGATATTTGGAGTCATTCAAAAAAGGGTCTAACGCTCACTTTTCAGCCGCAACTTTTCCATACCGCAGATCCCCTTACGTAAATTGCGTATCCTATCTTTTCAATGGGATCTTTCTAACGCCGGTATTTAGAGTCGTGTCGGAAGTGAGCGTTAGAAATCTAACGACAAAACTCCAGCCGCAGAAAAAAGTCAGTAGTTAAGAGCTTTCTGGGCTAACACCGGTTTATAAAGCTCTTAACTACTGTGCTCTAAAGTACACTAACACCCATAAACTACCTATGTACCCCTAAACAGAGGCCCCCCCACATCGCCGACACTCGATTAAATTTTTTTAACCCCTAATCTGCCGACCGCCACCTACGTTATACTTATGTACCCCTAATCTGCTGCCCCTAACACCGCCGACCCCTATACTAATTACACCTACTCTAAGCCCCCTAATAAAATAACAAAGACCCCCAAAATAAAAAAATTTCAGAAGTTCAGCTCTTTTGCCTGTAAAAAAAACATACAATAGCCCCCCCAACATTACAACCCACCACCCACATACCCCTAATCTGACCCAAACCCCCCTTAAATAAACCTAACACTAAGCCCCTGAAGATCTCCCTACCTTGAGTCGTCTTCACCCAGCCGAGCCAAATTCTTCATCCAAGCGGAGCAAGAAGAGGTCCTCCATCCGGTAGAAGTCTTCATCCGAGCGGGGCAGAAGAGGTCTTCCATCCGATTGAAGTCTTCATCCAAGCGGCATCTTCTATCGTCATCCATCCGGAGCGGAGCGGCAGCATCCTGAAGACCTCCGACGCGGAACATCCATCCTGGCCGACGACTGAATGACGAATGACGGTTCCTTTAAATGATGTTATCCAAGATGGCGTTCCTCGAATTCCGATTGGCTGATAGGATTCTATCAGCCAATCGGAATTAAGGTAGGAATATTCTGATTGGCTGATGGAATCAGCCAATCAGAATCAAGTTCAATCCGATTGGCTGATCCAATCAGCCAATCAGATTGAGCTTGCATTCTATTGGCTGTTCCGATATGTGGGTGGTGGGTTGTAATGTTGGGGGGGGGGTATTGTATGGTTTTTTTTACAGGCAAAAGAGCTGAACTTCTTGGGGCATGCCCCGCAAAGGGCCCTGTTCAGGGCTGGTAAGGTAAACGAGCTTTGAACTTTAGTAATTTAGAATAGGGTAGGGCATTTTTTTATTTTGGGGGTCTTTGTTATTTTATTAGGGGGCTTAGAGTAGGTGTAATTAGTTTAAAATTGTTGTAATATATTTCTAATGTTTGTAAATATTTTTTTATTTTTTGTAACTTAGTTCTTTTTTATTTTTTGTACTTTAGTTAGTTTATTTCATTGTATTTATTTGTAGGAATTGTATTTAATTTATTTATTGATAGTGTAGTGTTAGGTTTAATTGTAGATAATTATAGGTATTTTATTTAATTTATTTATTGATAGTGTAGTGTTAGGTTTAATTGTAACTTAGGTTAGGATTTATTTTACAGGTAAATTTGTAATTATTTTAACTATTTTAGCTATTAAATAGTTCTTAACTATTTAATAGCTATTGTACCTGGTTAAAATAAATACAAAGTTACCTGTAAAATAAATATTAATCCTAAAATAGCTATAATATCATTATAATTTATATTGTAGCTATATTAGGATTTATTTTACAGGTAAGTATTTAGCTTTAAATAGGAATAATTTATTTAAGAAGAGTTAATTAATTTCGTTAGATTAAAATTATATTTAACTTAGGGGGGTGTTAGTGTTAGACTTAGCTTTAGGGGTTAATACATTTATTAGAATAGCGGTGAGCTCCAATCGGGAGATTAGGGGTTAATAATAGAAGTTAGGTGTCGGCGATGTTAGGGAGGGCAGATTAGGGGTTAATACTATTTATTATAGGGTTAGTGAGGCGGATTAGGGGTTAATAAGTGTAGGCAGGTGGAGGCGACGTTGTGGGGGGCAGATTAGGGGTTAATAAATATAATATAGGGGTCGGCGGTGTTAGGGGCAGCAGATTAGGGGTACATAGGGATAATGTAAGTAGCGGCGGTTTACGGAGCGGCAGATTTGGGGTTAAAAATAATATACAGGGGTCAGCGATAGCGGGGGCGGCAGAATAGGGGTTAATAAGTGTAAGGTTAGGGGTGTTTAGACTCAGGGTACATGTTAGAGTGTTAGGTGCAGACGTAGGAAGTGTTTCCCCATAGGAAACAATGGGGCTGCGTTAGGAGCTGAACGCGGCTTTTTTTCAGGTGTTAGGTTTTTTTTCAGCTCAAAAAGCCCCATTGTTTCCTATGGGGGAATCGTGCACAAGCACGTTTTTGAGGCTGGCCGCGTCCGTAAGCAACTCTGGTATCAAGAGTTGAAGTTGCGTTAAATATGCTATACGCTCCTTTTTTGGAGCCTAACGCAGCCATTCTGTGGACTCTCAATACCAGAGTTATTTTAAAGGTGCGGCCAGAAAAAAGCCAGCGTTAGATACGCGGGTCGTTACCGACAAAACTCTAAATCTAGCCGTAAGCTTGAATACTGGTGCATGGACCCTCACAGGATATGTACATATGCCACAGAAAACTGTAATAACTTTTACTAATAGCATTTAAAAAAAAAAAAAATTCTATTGAATAGAATATCTTATACAATCTTGTAAAAGAACAAATACACACATGCATTATAATTAGAACTATGTCGACAAACTGGGAATGTAGAATGTAGTTTCAAGTCCATTAATGTCTCTCTCACAAAGTTATTAGTCCTTTAGCATATGATGGTAAAACAAAACAAGTTGAATTATAGGCGTGAGCAGTGCATTGTCTATTGTGATTACGTATTTGGATGAATAACTAAGATGTAGCCATCAAATAGTGAAAAGTTGACAGAACGGGTAGACATAGGTTATCATGGTATTACATATACTAATATTGCCGCTAAATAAACAACTTAACAAAAAATAACCAGTGCAGTGGTAAACATAGTAGGAACCTTTGATATAAATAAAATAATAATGTAATAAAATAAAGTTCCCCATTTTCAGGTGTGGTAATGGGCAAAGAGGGTGGGTGGATGGGTTTCGAAGGGGAGAGTAGCAAATATTGGTTAGAGGCATTAAAGAGATGGGTAAAGAAGAGAAGATCTTAAGCATCTGCTGGCCTTTCCCCTTTTTCCCATAATGAAAAGAAGTTTCCCAGATATTCCAGTACGTATCTTCTTTATTTAAGTTTTGGTAAAAACTTCTCTTCATTCTTGCAAATTATTGCACAGTAGCAATTACTGCTGAAACATCGGTGGGAGTGTACTGCTTCCAAGATCGTGCTATACATAATTCTGTGGCAGCTAGGAAAAACACAATCAAGCTTGATAGGATTTTTGGTAGTTTTGGAGGTAGGACATGGAATAGAGGGCTTCCAGTTTCATTGGCAAGGTAGCCCCCAGCTTCTTGCAAAGGTGGAACACCTGTCTCCAGTAGGAAGTAAGGAAAGGACAACTCCACCATATATGTATATCAGAGCCTCTGTCCCCGTACTCCTGCCAGCATAGGGGGGATTAACTTTCCCAATTTGTTAGCAATCTCAAATTCAATTTAGGAAATCCACAAGATATAATCAAGCAATAATCTGGCATACTCAAACAGAAACCACAAGGGGGTCCAAGGGGTAGGTGGGTTGAATTGACCTGGGGGAGCTAGCTATTTAGATAGGTATAATTGGGAGATCGCTTTCAAGTCCCATGATTTCCATTGGGTGCAATGAGTGTATGGGAGACCAAGAAGTAAGTCCTGAATCAAGTGTATGTGGGAGGGGTGAATGGCTACCTCTGAATAGTGTCTAAGAGACTTCTAGGACTCAAGGTTTTCAATAGCTATTTTGTTGCTTATCCCTATAGTTCCTCCCAATAGTAGGTTGGTATCCAGGGTAAGTCACTTAAATCAATTACCGCCGGGAGTAGGACTTTCTCAACTCTGAGATTCACCTTTATCGGCCCAAACGAAGATGTGGGTCATACGATAGGCTTAGTAATAAATAAATATATTGGGCATGGCTATACCACCACGCCCAAATCTTCTTTGAAGGAGGATTTTTCCTACAGCTCATGGTTTCCCATCTCTCCAAACAAATCTCAGGAATAGGGACTGGAACTTACTAATATAACTTTAGGAAGGTTGAGGGGCAGGCATTGAAAGTGGTATAAAATTTAAGGCAGTATATACATTTTCAGCAAAGCAAAGCCTAGCCAAGAGACCTCCCTAAAGTTCCAGGAGTTTAGTAAGGTGTTAAAATGTAACAGGGAGTTGTATTTTTTATCCCTTACCACTTTAAGGTCGGGCCTAGTTGTATTCCTAGGTGTTTTAAGGTGTCTGTGGGCCAAAGAAAATCATAAGCTGATTGTAGTACTTCATGTTCAAATTTTGTGATGTGGATAGGTAGGGACTCAGTTTTGGCAAGATTGATTTAGTAATAACTGGCTTTACTGAAGGATTCAATGGTCTCAAATACTGCCAGCAGTGATCCTATCGGATTTGACAGAAACAGGATAATATCATCAGCAAAGAGGGCGATCTTTTCTCCCTCTCGGCTAACTGATACTCCCTGAAATTGTGTGGACATGTGGGTGGCTTGGGCTAGGGGTTCAATGTCTAGAGTAAAAATCAATGGAGATAGCGGACATCCCTGGCGTACCATTGAAAATAGAGAGCTCAGACGAGGCAAACCCCATTCCCTTCACCCTAGCTGAGGGTTTTGAATATAGTGCCTGGATTGCTACAATGACCTCTGGAGGAAAATCGAAGTGGCCTAAAACTTCCCAAAGATAATCCCATCTGACCTTGTCAAATGTTTTTTCAGCATTAAGAGACAGCATGGGTAGTTTTCGTCTGAGGGCTTCTGTGAATATATTAAGAACCCTTCTAGTATTATCTGGACCTTCTCTACCAAGAGTAAACCCAACCTGATCAGTATGGATGAACTTTGGCAAGAGAAGGTGAAGGCGGTTAGCCCACATTTTGGCATAGAGTTTGAAGTCCAGATTAATTAATGAAATGGGTCGATAACTGCTACACTGCATGGGGTCTTTTCCCTATTTAGGGATTGTAAGGATGGTAGCTTGGAGGAATTCTCTGTTAAATGAGCCTTTGGGGCATATGTATCAAGCTCCGAATGGAGCTTGATGCCCCGTGTTTCTGGCAAGCCTGAAGGCTCACCAGAAACAACAGTTATGAAGCAGTAGTCACTAAGACCGCTGTTCCATAACCTGTCCGCCTGCTCTGAGCAGGCGGACAGACATCACCGGAAATCAACCCGATCTAGTACGATCGGGTTGATTGACTCCCCCCTGCTGGCGGCCCATTGGCCGCGAGTCTGCAAGGGGTGGCGTTGCACCAGCAGCTCTTGTGAGCTGCTGGTGCAATGGTGAATATGGCGAGCGTATTGCTCGCTGTATTCAGCGAGGTCTGGCGGACCTGATCAGTAGTGTCGGATCAGGTCCGCCAGACCTTGATAAATAGGGGCCAATGACTCTAGCCTCCTCAAACAGCTTCAGGAGGGTTGGGCTCAGTAAGTTATGAAATGTTTTGTAGATGGAGGAGTGTATCCATCTGGGCCTGTGGCTTTGTTGTTCTGCATATGTATAATTGCTGTTGTGAGTTCAGTTAGTGTGAAAGGGGTTAATAGGTCCTCTTTAGCAGAGTCAGTAAGAGAGGGGAGTTTCAGCTTATCAAGAAAAGAGGTAATATCATCTATTGAGGAGATTGAATCCAGGTTGGAGCATTTGAGGTTATAAAGCTGGGAATAGTAGTCTGCAAACGCTTCTCCAATATCTTTTTGCGAAAAGAATAGCATGTATTCTAGAGTCGGAAGTTCTGCCTTTGAGTTTCCGTGCTAATGTTGAGGCCTTGTTTCCCTAGTAGTACATGGGTTGTCTGAAACGGGTGTGAGCCTCTTGAACTCTCTCTAGTTCTCTATCTTTAATTTAAGTTCTCAATTTCTTAATTTCAAGCACCAGTTCCGGAGATGGATTATGTTTATTTTGGGATTCCTTGGTTCTTAAGGAGGAGATCAGGAGTCCCAGAGGGACTTTTCAAAGAGATCTTAAGGAGGCTTGCTTCTGAACACAGATGCCTCTAATAAACACTTTGAGGGTAGCCCATAAAGTCTGTTATGGGATTTGTGGATCTTCATAAATGGATAGGAATTCAGTGATAGAGGTCTGAAGAAGAGGTTTAAATTCTGGGTCTAGGCAAAGAGTTTTAGGTAGTTTCCATGAGTGGTATCTGTAGCCAAAGTGAATAGAATAATATCATGGTCTGACCAGGAGCATGTGCGAATGTGAGAATTTCAGATGTTATAAGGAGTCCATGAGTCAGTGAAAAAATAATCTAATCTGTAGGAGTTGTCGGGCTTAGAAAAAAAAGTAAAGTCTCTTTTGTTGGGATGCATAGCCGGCAAAATGTCATATAAACTATATTGTGCTATAATGGAGTGAAATTTACTGGCAAGTGTATGTGTCGACCATCTTGCCTCTTTGAAGTTGTTTGTTCACCAAAGGGTCCCACACCATGTTAAAATCCCCTCCCAGGACAAGTGTTCCAACTTTGATTGACTCTACCTTAGCTAGAAGATTTCTCAAGAAGCTGGGTTGGAACTGATTAGGGGTATATAGTTTTACTAATGTAAACAGGGATCAATTTAGTTTACATATCAAAATCAGATACATGCCATAATCATCCTTTTCTAGGTATATTTGTTCCATTCCTACTGATCTATGGATTAGAACAGCCACTCCCCTCAACTTTTCCATGAATGATGAGCGGAATTGGATAGGATATTCAGGAGATTTAAATAAATCTGGTCTGGAGGCCAGCCAGTGAGCCTCTTGAACAAAGATGATATTGGCCTTAAGGGATTTCATGAGGTTTGATAACAAACTTCTCTTAGTCATGGAATTTAGACCCTTTGTGTTGAGGAAATCAAATGCTAGAGTCTCACGCACCTCCTCCATCTTGTGTGATTTGGTCGAAGGTTAGAAGAAAAAAAAGGGAGGTATAGGAATAGTTATGATAAATGGGGAGGGAGCGAGTAGGGAATAGAGGTACGGAAGAGGACGATTACTTACCACTCCTGGAGCCTGAGGGTACTAATGCCGTTCTCCAGAAGGGGCTCAGCTGATAAGGTAACACACTTGGTATGTCCAGATCGCCCTGGCAATGAATTAAGTACAAAGTGGTAAGATAAAAGTTAAGAAACACGTGAAAAGATAATTTGAGTAGATACTTTAAAGTCTTTTGCAGTAGTTAGCCTTAGATGTTGTAAGGAACAGATATGACTTTAATGTCTAGGGTAACTAAGGGGAACAGGGTGTCACACTCAGGTGATGAGTGTGATAGTATTGAGACTTAGAGTCCCATTTATCAAGCTCTGTATGGAGCTTGTGGGCCCGTGTTTCTGGCGAGTCTTCAGACTCGCCAGAAACAGCAGTTATGAAGCAGCGGTATAAAGACCGCTGTTCCATAACCCTGTCCGCCTGCTCTGAGCAGGCGGACAGGAATCACCACAATTCAGCCCGATCGATTACAATTGGTTTGATTGACACCCCCCTCCTGATTGGCTGCGAGTCTGCAGGGGGCGGCGTTGCACCAGCAGCTCTTGTGAATTGCTGGTGCAATGCTGAATACGGAGAGCATTTTGTTCTCCACTTTCAGCGAGGTCTTGCGGACCGGATCCGCACTGTCGGATCAGGTCTGCAAGACCTTTGATACATAGGCCTCATTGTGTCAAAAATAGGTGGTAGACTTTCCACCAGTGGAAGAGCTGTAACTACAACTAAGAGTAAACCTCCTTGGTCACCTTTAAGGGGATGAGAGAGTATACAGTTTGAGGGCGGGGGTTAGATAACTAAATATGTATATAATACATAGTACTGACACCCTACGGGGAAGTGAAATTAACTAGTTTGGGTTAACTTTACTTTAATGGTAACATATGGACTCATATTTAAGTCTTATATCAGAGACTGAGGTGAAATAGTAGGATAATTAGGGTCCTGTAGTTTCTGGAAAGGGAATCTTTGGATAAAAGGAAATACAAACTAGGGAGCATGGAATAATTGTTCCATCCCTTCTAATAACAAAATATGAATGCAAAACGTAATAACTATAAATTCTTTATAAACATCGGTTAAACTCAAACCAAGAATATTGAACCTCTTAGTAGCTGAGGTAGTAGAGGAGGGATGGGAGGTAGCTTAACAAATACAAACTAGGTAGCATGGATAGAATTGTTTTTAATCCTTCTAATAACACAATATGAGTGCAAAACGTAATAACTATACATTCTTTATAAACATCGGTTAAACTTAAACCAAGAATATTAAACCTCTTAGTGGCTGGAGTAGTAGAGGAGGGATGGGAGGTAGTTTAATACATGGTAATAAATAGGTAAATAGAGAAATGTAAGGGTTTAATATTTCTAGGGGCGCATTACATTTCCTTCAGCTAACTGTTGCAAACCTTTTGTAACTATGATTTAAGCTCAACCAATAAAACACATATCTTTCAAGCCTAGGGAGAGCAGGGGGCACCCAAGGATGGGGATCCCCCTGGCTCCCCCCAAGCCAACCAGAAACTATTAGGAGTAGATGTTTAGCATTTTCCACCGTCTTATGTGGGTTTGAAATATAACAACAGTAAGCCCTCTATGTGGATATTTTTAAACTAAAACATACATTATTAAACATCAGACAAATCAGTGTCCATATGAGAAAGAACTAAACTGAATTGATAGTTAGAACTTCAGGTGGTCTTCCTGAGGGAGTGGGCACCATTCTGCTGCTGTAGGTTGAAGCAAGGAGGTCAAAGAACTGTGCGCCTCGGTGTCAGATGAGGGTGATAAGTTCCAGTCCTTAAAGGGACATGAAACCCCAAAAAATATTTCATGATTCAGATAGAGAATACAATTTCAATCAACTTTCCACTTTACTTCTAATATTTAATTTGCTAATTTCTCTTGTTATCCTTTGCTGAAATGTTTATCTAGGAAAGTTAATGTGCAACAGAGAACCTAGGATTTAGCTGTTGATTGGTAGCTGCATATATAAACTGATTGTCATTGGCTCACCCATGTGTTCAGTTAGAAACCAGTAGTGCACTGCTGCTCCTTCAACAAATGATACCAAGAGAATAAAACAGATTAGATAATAGAAGTAAATTAGAAAGTTGTTTAAAATTGTATTCTCTATCTGAATCATGAATGAATTTTTTTGAGTTTCATGTCCCTTTAAGTAGAGTCAAGCCTTCCTTTGGTGTGGTGATTATGTGGGTGGAGCCCTCCTTACAGATTATCAATTTTTACTAGAAGCATTTTTGATAATGGAAGTATATTGAAAAAAATGCTTCTTTCTTTCATGTAATTGGCAAGAGTCCATGAGCTAGTGACGTATGGGATATACAATCCTACCAGGAGGGGCAAAGTTTCCCAAACTTTAAAATGCCTATAAATACACCCCTCACCACACCCACAATTCAGTTTTACAAACTTTGCCTCCTATGGAGGTGGTGAAGTAAGTTTGTGCTAAGATTTCTACGTTGATATGCACTTCTCAGCATTTTGAAGCCTGATTCCTCTCAGAGTACAGCGAATGTCAGAGGGACGTACAGAGTATTACCTATTGAATGCAATGATTTTCCTAACAGGGGTCTTTTTCATAGGTTCTCTGTTATCGGTCGTAGAGATTCATCTCCTACCTCCCTTTTCAGATAGACGATATACTCTCATATTCCATTACCTCTACTGATAACCGTTTCAGTACTGGTTTGGCTATCTGCTATATGTGGATGGGTGTCTTTGGGTAAGTATGTTTTTTATTACTTAAGACACTCTCAGCTATGGTTTGGCACTTTATGCATTTATATAAAGTTCTAAATATATGTATTGTACTTATATTTACCATGAGTCAGGTTCATGTATTTCCTTTTGCAGATTGTCAGTTTCATATTTGGGAAGTTAATATTGAGAAATATTTTTCTTACCTGGGGTTTAATCTTTTTTCAATTGACTACTTGTATCAAATTGCGGGCTGTCTTAGGCTCACGGGTGCGCTAAATGCTACACTTTATTGCGTCATTCTTGGCGCAAGAATTTTTTGGCGCGAAAAGGCACGTCCGTTGATGCAAGTTCGTCATTTCCGGCGTCGTACTTGACGCAGGAGTTCACACCGGGTTGCGTCGTTAGTGACGCGAGTGTGTCATTTCTGGACATGGTTGGCGCCAAAAAAAATTTCAGTTACGTTGTGCGTCATACTTGGCGCCAAACTTTTTTCATGATTTATTGCCCCATTGCTTTTGCCTCTTGCCTTTTTCTATGTCAGAGGGCTATGCTATTTGCATTTTTTCCCATTCCTGAAACTGTCATATAAGGAAATTGATAATTTTGCTTTATATGTTGTTTTTTCTTTTACATTTTGCAAGATGTCTCAATCGAATACTGCCTCAGAAGTATCTGCTGGAACTTTGTTGCCTGACATTGGTTCTACCAAAGCTAAGAGCATTTCTTGTAAAATTGTGGAGATTATATCTCCTAATGTCTTTTGTATTAGTTGTCATGATAAACTTTTACATGCAGATAGAGTGTCCATCTGTAATAGTACATTGCCGGTAGCAGTTTCTTCAACTTCTAATGTACATGATATACCTATGAATTTTAAAGAAATTGTTACTGATTCTATTCAGAAGGCTTTGTCTGCATTTCCACCTTCTAATAAGCGTAAGAGGTCTTTTAAAACTTCTCATAAAGTTAATGAAATTTCAAATGACTGACAGCATAATTAATTATCCACCTCTAATGAGGATCTATCTGATTCAGAAGATCCTTCCTCAGACATTGACACTGACAAATCTAATTATTTATTTAAAATAGAGTATATGCGTTCTTTGTTAAAAGAAGTGTTAATTACTTTGGATATTGAGGAAGCTATTAAAACCAGTAAATGTTTAAATGCTGTTTTTAAACCTACTGTGGTTACTCCAGAGGTTTTTCCTATTCCTGATACTATTTCTGATATGATTTCTAAGGAATGGAATAAGCCAGGTACTCCTTTTAATCCTTCTGCAAGGTTTAAAAAAATCGTATCCTTTACCAGCAATTGCAATAGAGTTTTGGGAAAAGATCCCCAAAGTTGATGGGGCTATTTCTACTCTTGCTGTACGTATCTCTATTCCTATGGAAGATAGTACTTAAGTTCCTTTTAGATAGGAAAATTAATTTAAAGATCTTTTAGATAGGAAGCTTGAATCTTATCTAAGAAAAGCCTATTTATAGTCAGGTCATCTTCTTAGGCCTGCAATTACTTTGGCTGATGTTGCAGCTGCTTCAACTTTTTGGTTGGAGAATTTAGCGCAACAAGAATTGGATTCTGACATATCTAGCATTGTTCTCTTACTGCAACATGCTAATCATTTTATTTGTGATGCCATTTTTGATATTATCAAAATTGATGTTAGATCCATGTCTTTAGCTATTTTAGCTAGAAGAGCTTTGTGGCTCAAATCTTGGAATGCTGATAGGACATCTAAGTCTAGATTGCTATCTCTTTCTTTCCAAGGTAATAATTTATTTGGTTCTCAGTTGGATTCTATTATTTCAACTGTTACTGGGAGGAAAGGAGTTTTTTTGCCTCAGGATAAAAAACCTAAGGGTAAATCTAAGGCTACTGATCATTTTAGTTCCTTTCGTCAAAATAAGGAACAAAAACCTAATCCTTCCCCAAGGAATCTGTTTCCAATTGGAAGCCTTCCTCAAATTGGAATAAATCCAAGCCTTTTAAGAAACCAAAGTCAGCTCCTAAGTCCGCATGAAGGTGCGGCCCTCATTCCAGTTCAGCTGGTAGGGGGCAGATTAAGGTTTTTCAAGGATGTTTGGGCAAATTCTGTCCAAAATCAATGGATTCAGAGCATTGTCTCTCAGGGGTACCGAATAGGATTCAGAGTAAGACCTCCTTTAAGAAGATTTTTTCTCTCACGCATCCCAGTGAATCCAGTAAAAGCTCAGGCTTTCCTGAAGTGTGTTTCAGATCTGGAGGTTTCAGGGGTTATCATGCCGATTCCCTTTCAGGAACAAGGCCTGGGGTTTTATTCAAATATATTCATTGTCCCGAAGAAAGAAAATTCATTCAGACCAGATCTGGATCTGAAAATTTTGAATCGTTATTTTGAATCGTTATGTAAGAGTACCAACTTTCAAGATGGTGACTATAAGGACTATTCTGCCTTTTGTTCAGCAAGGACATTATATGTCTGCAATAGACTTGCAGGATGCTTACCTTCATATTCCGATTCATCCAGAACATTATCAGTTCCTGAGATTCTCTTTTCTAGACAAGCATTACCAATTTGTTGCTCTTCCATTTGGCCTAGCAACAGCTCCAATAATCTTTTCAAAGGTTCTGGGTGCCTTTCTCTCTGTAATCAGAGAACAGGGTATTGCGGTGTTTCCTTATTTGGACGATATCTTGGTACTAGCTCAGTCTTTACGTTCTGCAGAATCTCACACGAATCAACTTGTGTTGTTTCTTCGAAAGCATGGTTGGAGGATCAATTTACCAAAAAGTTTTTTGATTCCTCAGACAAGGGTCCCCTTTTTAGGTTTCCAGATAGATTCAGTGTCCATGACTCTGTCTCTAACAGACAAGAGACGTTTGAAATTGGTTGCAGCATGTCAGTACCTTCAGTCTCAGAAATTCCCTTCAGTGGCTATGTGCATAGAAATTTTAGGCCTCATGACTGCAGCATCGGACGCGATTCCTTTTGCTCATTTTCACATGAGACCTCTCCAGCTTTGCATGCTGAATCAATGGTGCCGGGATTATACAAAGATATCACAATTAATATCCTTAAATTCCAATGTTCGACACTCTCTGACGTGGTGGTTAAATCACCAGCGTTTAGTTCAAGGGGCCTCTTTTGTTTGGCCAACCTGGACTGTGATCACAACAGATGTGAGTCTTTCAGGTTGGAGGGCTGTCTGGGGATCTCTGAACAGCACAAGGAGTTTGGGAATCAAGAGGCGAGATTACCAATCAATATTTTAGAACTCCGTGCAATTCTCAGAGCTCTTCAGTTTTGGCCTCTGTTGAAGAGAGAACCATTCATTTGTTTTCAGACAGACAATATCACAACGGTGGCATATGTCAATCATCAGGGTGGGACTCACAGTCCCCTAGCTATGAAAGAAGTATCTTGGATACTTGTTTGGGCAGAATCCAGCTATTGTCTAATTTCTGTGGTTCATATCCCAGGTGTAGACAATTGGGAGGTGGATTATCTCAGCCGTCAGACTTTACATCCAGGGGAGTGGTCTCTCCATCCGGATGTGTTTTTTCAGATTGTTCAGATGTGGGGTCTTCCAGAAATAGTTCTGATGGCTTCTCATCTAAACAAGAAACTTCCCAGATACATGTCCAGGTCCAGGGATTCTCAGGCAGAAGCAGTGGATGCGCTGACACTTCCTTGGTGTTATCAACCTTCTTATATTTTCCCGCCTCTAGTTCTTCTTCCGAGACTGATCTCCAAGATCATCATGGAACAATCGTTTGTGTTGCTGGTGGCTCCAGCATGGCCCCACAGGTTTTGGTATGCGGATCTTGTTCGGATGTCCAGTTGCCAACCTTGGCAACTTCCGTTAAGGCCGGACCTACTGTCTTAAGGTACGTTTTTCCATCAGGATCTCAAATCATTAAATTTGAAGGTATGGAAATTGAACGCTTAGTATTAAGTCATAGAGGTTTCTCTGACTCAGTAATTAATACTATGTTACAAGCTCATAAATCTGTTTCTAGGAAGATTTATTATCGAGTTTGGAAGATTTACATTTCTTGGTGTTCTTCTTCTTTTAGAATTCCTAGAATTTTACAGTTTCTTTAGGATGGTTTGGATAGGGGTTTGTCTGCAAGTTCCTTGAAGGGACAAATCTCTGCTCTTTCAGTTTTATTTCACAGAAAGATTGCTAAACTTCCTGATATTCACTGTTTTGTACAGGCTTTAGTTCGTATTAAGCCCATCATTAAATCAATTTCTCCTCCTTGGAGTCTTAATTTGGTTTTGAAGGTGTTACAGGCTCCTCCGTTTGAGCCTATGCATTCTTTGGATATTAAACTACTTTCTTGGAAAGTGTTGTTACTTTTGACCATCTCTTCTGCTAGAAGAGTTTCTGAGCTATCTGCTCTTTCTTGTGAATCTCCTTTTCTGATTTTTCATCAGGATAAGGCGGTTTTACGGACTTCATTTGAATTTTTACCTAAGGTTGTGAATTCTAACAACATTGGTAGAGAAATTGTTGTTCCTTCCTTGTGTCCTAATCCTAAGAATCCTTTGGAAAGATCCTTACATTCTTTGGATGTGGTAAGAGCTTTGAAATATTACGTTGAAGCTACTAAAGATTTCAGGAAGACTTCTAGTCTATTTGTTATATTTTATGGTCCTAGGAAAGGTCAGAAGGCCTCTGCTATTTCCTTGGCCTCTTGGTTAAAGCTTTTGATTCATCAAGCTAATTTGGAGTTGGGTCAAGCCCCGCCTCAGAGAATTACAACTCATTCTACTAGATCAGTCTCCACTTCGTGGGCTTTTAAGAATGAAGCTTCAGTTGATCAGATTTGCAAAGCGGCAACTTGGTCCTCTTTGCATACGTTTACTAAATTCTACCATTTTGATGTATTTGCTTCTTCAGAAGCAGTTTTTGGTAGAAAAGTTCTTCAGGCAGCTGTTTCAGTTTGATTCTTCTGCTGATGTTCTAAGTTTTTCTTTTCTTCACAAGAATAACTTATATTTTGGGTTGTGGATTAATTTTTCAGCATATGGCTGTTGTTTATTTTTATCCCTCCCTCTCTAGTGACTCTTGCGTGGAGTTCCACATCTTGGGTATTTGATATCCCATATGTCACTAGCTCATGGACTCTTGCCAATTACATGAAAGAAAACATAATTTATGTAAGAACTTACCTGATAAATTAATTTCTTTCATATTGGCAAGAGTCCATGAGGCCCACCCTTTTAATGGTGGTTATGATTTTTTGTATAAAGAACAATTATTTCCAAATTCCTTTATTAATGCTTTTTACTCCTTTCTTTTTCACCCCACTACTTGGCTATTCGTTAAACTGAATTGTGGGTGTGGTGAGGGGTGTATTTATAGGCATTTTGAGGTTTGGGAAACTTTGCCCCTCCTGGTATGATTGTATATCCCATACGTCACTAGCTCATGGACTCTTGCCAATATGAAAGAAATGAATTTATCAGGTAAGTTCTTACATAAATTATGTTATTTCTAAATGACATGCATTTATGCACATTTCATTTTTGAGCTTTCTATCCTTTTATGCTCAATACTCAAAGGGCTGATTATCTAAAGATCTTTAGGCTTGTGAGATTCTTTAAGAAATATCACCAGTATTATGAATCCTCCACTGGAGTAGAAACAAAAAGGCAGTTTGTACCTTGAATATAGTGTGTTTTGCAAAGGGGTGCTCCCTGTATTAAAAGGATCTTTACATTTAGTAGAATTGTATCGCATGTTGGGCCTAATGTAACAGTCCAACCGCTGGTATAAACGGTAAGGTGTAACTAAGGTTTCCCAATAACTCCATACAGGTTTTCCAAAAAGGTCTAATCTTAGGGCATTCCCACCACATATGCATTCAAGAACCTAATTGGCCACATCCTCTCCAGCATAATGGGGAAACTCCAGCATAAAATTGATTTAAACGTTTGTGTACCAAGTGCCATCTATGTACTACTTTATAATGCACCTCTCACAGGGTGGAGCAGTGAAGAAATTTCTTGGATAGCTCTATTTCCCTAAGCCACGTCTTAAGTTCAAAGGTCTCCCTTAAGTCTCTTTCCCATGCTATCTGTGTGCCAGCCTTTGTTAAAGGCTGGCCTTCCATAAGACAAGAGTAGAGGTACGACATCATTCCCGTAGGTTTACTATCCGTCAACCAGCATGTTTCCCAAAGTGTTTTTTCTCTCAACTCCTTATTCAGCAAACCCCAATGCCGTATAAAGCTTAGTAGTCTAAATGTTTCAAAGCGAAACTTACTGGGTATATGGTGTTCAGCCATGAAGGTACTAAGTGGTGTCCGTTCAGGTCCTTTATACAGGTCCCTTACTGTCAAGTCTCCTAAATCTAAACATATTTTCATATGTGAGTCCCTGAGGCACCAGGCTACACTCGTAATAGTATGAATTGGTGATGGGTGTGGTGCTATATGCTTTTGATGCCTGTTGTTGTCCCAGAATTTAAGAGCATCTAGAATGATAGGTTGGTTCAATCCCAGACTATCCCGATAGTATGGTGGTATCCAAATAAGATCTTATAGACTCATACTGATCATACTGATTGGTATGAGGTCCATCTCTACTTCACTCCATCTGTGGTCAGAGTCTGCAGTACTCCAACCCATGATATGAGTGAACCTAGCCGCGTCGTGATATGCACTAAATTGTATTTTAAACTCCTCCCGCCCGGTGCACTGCTCAGAGGAAGATGCTTCCATTCTAAAGCCAGCAGAGGTTGGTATAGTCTTGGCTTGAAATAGTGGAATTAAAGTATATAAAAAAAAGAAAAAAACAGTTTTCTCATATTCATTCCTTCCTATGGACTTACATCAATGTTTGTCTTCCTCCCCTCCATCTTCTTTTTTTAATTAAATATTAATTATTTTTCATTCTAATAATTTTCCCGCGCACAAAGCCATTCCACCTGAATTCTAGTAATTGCCATCCAGCAGATCAGCCATATCCCAACAGTATTATAGTAATTGCCAGTAACATCAGTTGTGGTTAGCTCACATCCATATTGAGAGCTTTCTGATATAAACTTAATTTATGACTCCAATGTCTGTCCATGATCATAAGTAGTTTTGAATAATTCCTAACTGGGGAGGTAACTTTGAAGTCTTGTGGTCCTTTTAAACATAATTCTTTTTTTCCAACTTTCTACCTCTGTTTCCAGTTCAAAAGTTGTCACTCACCCTTCATCTGTCATTTGGAAGTATTCTTTCAGTTCTGTCATTCAGTTAGTTAATTCCAAAAAATAATTCTTAAAAATGCGTAAATATATACATAATGTATACTTAGCTATGGTTATACTAGTTATGTACAGTATGTGTGTGTGTGTATATATATACCGGTGTGAGCACAATGTTATCTATATGGCACACATGACCTAGGAAATTAGCAAATGAGCCTACCTAGGTTAATATTTCAAGTAAGAATGTCAAGAGAACAAAGAAAAATTGATGATAAAAGTAAATTGGAAAGTTGTTTAAAATTACATTTCCTATCTGAATCATGAAAGTTTATTTTTGACCAAACTGTCCATTTAATGAGAAATTAAACCCACATTTTTTCTTTCATGATTCAGATAGAGAATACCATTTTAATTAACTTTCCAATTTAATTATGTTATTTAATTTCCTTCATTCTCTTGGTATCCTTTTGTGAAAGAAGCAGCACTACTGGGAGCTAACTGAAAGCCAATAATAAGAGACATATATATGCAGCCACTAAACAGCAGCTCCTAGGAATTGATTTCAACAAAGGATATCAAGACAACAAAACTAATTTGATAATAGAAGTACATTGTCGTTTAAAATCACAAGATCTATTTGAATCATAAAAGAAAAATTGGGTTTTATATTCCTTTAAAATAATATGCATTATCTTTGGGAGTTAGCTGGGTGTTCCAGGGGGAGTATAGGGAAGACAGGACATAGGTGTAGGCATATTAGAAAGTTAGCTGGGTGTTCCCCGGGGAGTATAGGGAAGACGTGACATAGGTGTAGGCATATTAGGGAGTTAGCTGGGTGTTCCTGGTAGAGTATAGGGAAGACGTGACATAGGTGTAGGCATATTAGGGAGTTAACTGGGTGTTCCTGGGGGAGTATAGGGAAGACGTTACATAGGTGTAGGCATATTAGGAAGTTATCTGGGTGTTCCCGGTAGAGTATAGGGAAGACGTGACATAGGTGTAGGCACATTAGGGAGTTAGCTTGGTGTTCCCGGTAGAGTATAGGGAAGACGTGACATAGGTGTAGGCATATTAGGGAGTTAGCTGGGTGTTCCCGGGGGAGTATAGGGAAGACGTGACATAGGTGTAGGCATATTAGGAAGTTAGCTGGGTGTTCCCGGTAGAGTATAGGGAAGACGTGACATAGGTGTAGGCATAATAGGGAGTTAGCTGGGTGTTCCCGGTAGAGTATAGGGAAGACGTGACATAGGTGTAGGCATATTAGGGAGTTAGCTGGGTGTTACCAGTAGAGTATAGGGAAGACGTAACATAGGTGTAGGCGTATTAGTGAGTTAGCTTGGTGTCCCCGGGGAGTATAGGGAAGACATAACATAGGTGTATTAGGAAGTTAGCTGGGTGTTCCCGATAAAGTATAGGGAAGACGTGACATAGGTGTAGGCATATTAGGGAGTTAGCTGGGTGTTCCCAGGGGAGTATAGGGAAGACATGACATAGGTGTAGGCGTATTAGGAAGTTAGCTGGGTGTTCCCGGGGGAGTATAGGGAAGAATTGACATAGGTGTAGGCGTATTAGGAAGTTAGCTGGGTGTTCCCGGGGGAGTATAGGGAAGAATTGACATAGGTGTAGGAGTATTAGGAAGTTAGCTGGGTGTTCCCGGGGGAGTATAGGGAAGACGCGACATAGGTGTAGGCATATTAGGGAGTTAGCTGGGTGTTCCCGGGGGAGTATAGGGAAGACGTGACATAGGTGTAGGCATATTAGGAAGTTAGCTGGGTGTTCCAGGGGGAATATAGTGAAGACATTGCGTCTGTGTAGGCATATTAGGAAGTTAACTATGTGTTCCCTGGGAGTATCGGGAAGACGTGACATAGGTGTAGGAATATTAGGGAGTTAGCTGGGTGTTCCCGGGGAGTATAGGGAAGACGTGACATAGGTGTAGGCATATTAGGGAGTTAGCTGGCTGTTCCTGGGGGAGTATAGGGAAGACATGACATAGGTATAAGCATATTAGGGAGTTAGCTGTGCGTTCCAGGGGGAGTATAGGGAAGACGTGACATAGGTGTAGGCATATTAAGGAGTTAGCTGGGTGTTCCCGGGGGAGTATAGGGAAGACATGACATAGGTATAGGCATATTAGGGAGTTAGCTGTGCGTTCCAGGGGGGAGTATAGGGAAGACGTTACATAGGTGTAGGCGTATTAGGAAGTTAGCTGGGTGATTCTGGGGGAGTATAGGGAAGACGTGACATAGGTGGAGGCGTATTAGGAAGTTAGCTGGGTGACCCCTGGGGAGTATAGGGAAGACGTAACATAGGTGTAGGCGTATTAGGGAGTTAGGTGGGTGTTTCCGGGGGAGTATAGGGAAGACGTGACATAGGTTTAGGCATATTAGGAAGTTAGCTAGGTGTTCCCGGGGGAGTATAGGGAAGACGTGACATAGGTGTAGGTATATTAGAGAGTTAGCTGGGTGTTCCCGGTAGAGTATAGGGAAGACATGACATAGGTGTAGGCATATTAGGCATATTAGGAAGTTAGCTGGGTGTTCCCGGGGGAGTATAGGGAAGACGTGACATAGGTGTAGGCGTATTAGGAAGTTAGCTGGGTGTTTCCGGGGGAGTATAGGGAAGACGTGACATAGGTGTAGGCATATTAGGGAGTTTACTGGGTTTTCCCGGGGTAGTATAGGTAAGACTTTACATAGGTGTAGGCATATTAGGAAGTTAGCTGGGTGTTCCAGGGGGAGTATAGGGAAGATATGGCGTATATATGTAGGCATATTAGGAAGTTATCTGGGTGTTCCCAGGGAGTATAGGGAAGACGAGACATAGGTGTAGGCATATTAGAGAGTTAGCTGGGTGTTCCCGGGAGAGTATAGGGAAGACGTGACATAGGTGTAGGCGTATTAGGAAGTTAGCTGGGTGTTCCCAGGGGAGTATAAGGAAGACGTTACATAGGTGTAGGCATATTAGGAAGTTAGCTGGGTGTTCCTGGGGGAGTATAGGGAAGACGTGACATAGGTGTAGGTGTATTAGGAAGTTAGCTGGATGTTCCAAGGTGAGTATAAGGAAGACGTGACATAGGTGTAAGCATATTAGGGAGTTAGCTGGGTGTCCCCAGGGGAGTAAAGGGAAGATGTGACATAGGTGTAGGCATATTAAGGAGTTAGCTGGGTGTTCCCGTGGGAGTATAGGGAAGACGTGACATAGGTGTAGGCATATTAAGGAGTTAGCTGGGTGTTTCCGGGGGAGTATAGGGAAGACGTGACATAGGTGAAGGCGTATTAGGGAGTTAGCTGGGTGTTCCCGGGGAAGTATACGGAAGACGTGACATAGGTGTAGGCATATTAGGGAGTTAGCTGGGTGTTCCTGGGGGAGTATAGGGAAGACAGGACATAGGTGTAGGCATATTAGGTAGTTAGCTGGGTGTTCCCGGTAGAGTATAGGGAAGACATGACATAGGTGTAGGCATATTAGGAAGTTAGCTGGGTGTTCCCGGGGGAGTATAGGGAAGACGTGACATAGGTGAAGGCGTATTAGGGAGTTAGCTGGGTGTTCCCGGGGGAGTATAGGGAAGACGTGACATAGGTGTAGGCATATTAGGGAGTTAGCTGGGTGTTCCTGGGGGAGTATAGGGAAGACAGGACATAGGTATAAACATATTAGGGAGTTAGCTGTGCGTTCCAGGGGGAGTATAGGGAAGACGTGACATAGGTGTAGGCATATTAAGGAGCTAGCTGGGTGTTCCCGGGGGAGTATAGGGAAGACATGATATAGGTATAGGCATATTAGGGAGTTAGCTGTGCGTTCCAGGGAGGAGTATAGGGAAGACGTGACATAGGTGTAGGCGTATTAGGAAGTAAGCTGGGTGTTTCTGGGGGAGTATAGGGAAGACGTGACATAGGTGTAGGCGTATTAGGAAGTTAGCTGGGTGACCCCGGGGGAGTATAGGGAAGACGTAACATAGGTGTAAGCGTATTAGGGAGTTAGGTGGGTGTTTCCAGGGGAGTATAGGGAAGACGTGACATAGGTGTAGGCATATTAGGAAGTTAGCTAGGTGTTCCCGGGGGAGTATAGGGAAGACGTGACATAGGTGTAGGCGTATTAGGAAGTTAGCTGGGTGACCCCGGGGGAGTATAGAGAAGACGTAAAATAGGTGTAGGCGTATTAGGGAGTTAGGTGGGTGTTTCCGGGGGAGTATAGGGAAGACGTGACATAGGTGTAGGCATATTAGGAAGTTAGCTAGGTTTTCCCGGTAGAGTAAAGGGAAGACATGACATAGGTGTAGGCATATTAGGCATATTCGGAAGTTAGCTGGGTGTTCCCGGGGGAGTATAGGGAAGACGTGACATAGGTGTAGGCGTATTAGGAAGTTAGCTGGGTGTTTCCGGGGGAGTATAGGGAAGACGTGACATAGGTGTAGGCATATTAGGGAGTTAGCTGGGTTTTCCCGGGGTAGTATAGGGAAGACTTTACATAGGTGTAGGCATATTAGGAAGTTAGCTGGGTGTTCCAGGGGGAGTATAGGGAAGATATGGAGTAAATGTAGGCATATTAGGAAGTTAGCTGGGTGTTCCCGGGGAGTATAGGGAAGACGAGACATAGGTGTAGGCGTATTAGGAAGTTAGCTGGGTGTTCCCAGGGGAGTATAAGGAAGACGTGACATAGGTGTAGGCATATTAGGAAGTTAGCTGGGTGTTCCCGGGGGAGTATAGGGAAGACGTGACATAGGTGTAGGCGTATTAGGAAGTTAGCTGGATGTTCCAAGGTGAGTATAAGGAAGACATGACATAGGTGTAAGCATATTAGGGAGTTAGCTGGGTGTCCCCAGGGGAGTAAAGGGAAGATGTGACATAGGTGTAGGCATATTAAGGAGTTAGCTGGGTGTTCCCGGGGGAGTATAGGGAAGACGTGACATAGGTGTAGGCATATTAAGGAGTTAGCTGGGTGTTTCTGGGGGAGTATAGGGAAGACGTGACATAGGTGAAGGCGTATTAGGGAGTTAGCTTGGTGTTCCCGGGGAAGTATAGGGAAGACGTGACATAGGTGTAGGCATATTAGGGAGTTAGCTGGGTGTTCCTGGGGGAGTATAGGGAAGACAGGACATAGGTGTAGGCATATTAGGTAGTTAGCTGGGTGTTCCCGGTAGAGTATAGGGAAGACATGACATAGGTGTAGGCATATTAGGAAGTTAGCTGGGTGTTCCCGGGGGAGTATAGGGAAGACGTGACATAGGTGAAGGCGTATTAGGGAGTTAGCTGGGTGTTCCCGGGGGAGTATAGGGAAGACGTGACATAGGTGTAGGCATATTAAGGAGTTAGCTGGGTGTTCCTGGGGGAGTATAGGGAAGACAGGACATAGGTATAAGCATATTAGAGAGTTAGCTGTGCGTTCCAGGGGGAGTATAGGGAAGACGTGACATAGGTGTAGGCATATTAAGAGCTAGCTTGGTGTTCCCGGGGGAGTATAGGGAAGACATGATATAGGTATAGGCATATTAGGGAGATAGCTGTGCGTTCCAGGGAGGAGTATAGGGAAGACGTGACATAGGTGTAGGCGTATTAGGAAGTTAGCTGGGTGTTTCCGGGGGAGTATAGGGAAGATGTGACATAGGTGTAGGCGTATTAGGAAGTTAGCTGGGTGACCCCCGGGGAGTATAGGGAAGACGTAACATAGGTGTAAGCGTATTAGGGAGTTAGGTGGGTGTTTCCGGGGGAGTATAGGGAAGACGTGACATAGGTGTAGGCATATTATGAAGTAAGCTAGGTGTTCCCTGGGGAGTATATGGAAGACGTGACATAGGTGTAGGCATATTAGAGAGTTAGCTGGGTGTTTGCGGGGGAGTATAGGGAAGATGTGACATAGGTGTAGGCATATTAGGAAGTTAGCTAGGTGTTCCCGGGGGAGTATAGGGAAGACGTGACATAGGTGTAGGCATATTAGAGAGTTAGCTGGTTGTTTGCGGGGGAGTATAGGGAAGACGTGACATAGGTGTAGGCGTATTAGGAAGTTAGCTGGGTGTTCCCAGGGGAGTATAAGGAAGACGTGACATAGGTGTAGGCATATTAGGGAGTTAGCTGGGTGTTCCCGGGGGAGTATAGGGAAGACGTGACATAGGTGTAGGCGTATTAGGAAGTTAGCTGGATGTTCCCATGTGAGTATAAGGAAGACGTGACATAGGTGTAAGCATATTAGGGAGTTAGCTGGGTGTTCCCAGGGGAGTAAAGGGAAGACGTGACATAGGTGTAGGCATATTAAGGAGTTAGCTGGGTGTTCCCGGGGGAGTATAGGGAAGACGTGACATAGGTGTAGGCATATTAGGAAGTTAGCTGGGTGTTCCCGGTAGAGTATAGGGAAGACGTGACATAGGTGTAGGCATAATAGGGAGTTAGCTGGGTGTTCCCGGTAGAGTATAGGGAAGACGTGACATAGGTGTAGGCATATTAGGGAGTTAGCTGGGTGTTACCAGTAGAGTATAGGGAAGACGTAACATAGGTGTAGGGGTATTAGTGAGTTAGCTTGGTGTCCCCGGGGAGTATAGGGAAGACATAACATAGGTGTATTAGGAAGTTAGCTGGGTGTTCCCGATAAAGTATAGGGAAGACGTTACATAGGTGTAGGCATATTAGGGAGTTAGCTGGGTGTTCCCAGGGGAGTATAGGGAAGACATGACATAGGTGTAGGCGTATTAGGAAGTTAGCTGGGTGTTCCCGGGGGAGTATAGGGAAGAATTGACATAGGTGTAGGCGTATTAGGAAGTTAGCTGGGTGTTCCCGGGGGAGTATAGGGAAGAATTGACATAGGTGTAGGAGTATTAGGAAGTTAGCTGGGTGTTCCCGGGGGAGTATAGGGAAGACCCAACATAGGTGTAGGCATATTAGGGTGTTAGCTGGGTGTTCCCGGGGGAGTATAGGGAAGACCCAACATAGGTGTAGGCATATTAGGGTGTTAGCTGGGTGTTCCCGGGGGAGTATAGGGAAGACGTGACATAGGTGTAGGCATATTAGGAAGTTAGCTGGGTGTTCCCAGGGGAGTATAGGGAAGACATGACATAGGTGTAGGCGTATTAGGAAGTTAGCTGGGTGTTCCCGGGGGAGTATAGGGAAGAATTGACATAGGTGTAGGCGTATTAGGAAGTTAGCTGGGTGTTCCCGGGGGAGTATAGGGAAGAATTGACATAGGTGTAGGCATATTAAGGAGTTAGCTGGGTGTTCCTGGGGGAGTATAGGGAAGACAGGACATAGGTATAAGCATATTAGAGAGTTAGCTGTGCGTTCCAGGGGGAGTATAGGGAAGACGTGACATAGGTGTAGGCATATTAAGAGCTAGCTTGGTGTTCCCGGGGGAGTATAGGGAAGACATGATATAGGTATAGGCATATTAGGGAGATAGCTGTGCGTTCCAGGGAGGAGTATAGGGAAGACGTGACATAGGTGTAGGCGTATTAGGAAGTTAGCTGGGTGTTTCCGGGGGAGTATAGGGAAGATGTGACATAGGTGTAGGCGTATTAGGAAGTTAGCTGGGTGACCCCCGGGGAGTATAGGGAAGACGTAACATAGGTGTAAGCGTATTAGGGAGTTAGGTGGGTGTTTCCGGGGGAGTATAGGGAAGACGTGACATAGGTGTAGGCATATTATGAAGTAAGCTAGGTGTTCCCTGGGGAGTATATGGAAGACGTGACATAGGTGTAGGCATATTAGAGAGTTAGCTGGGTGTTTGCGGGGGAGTATAGGGAAGATGTGACATAGGTGTAGGCATATTAGGAAGTTAGCTAGGTGTTCCCGGGGGAGTATAGGGAAGACGTGACATAGGTGTAGGCATATTAGAGAGTTAGCTGGTTGTTTGCGGGGGAGTATAGGGAAGACGTGACATAGGTGTAGGCGTATTAGGAAGTTAGCTGGGTGTTCCCAGGGGAGTATAAGGAAGACGTGACATAGGTGTAGGCATATTAGGGAGTTAGCTGGGTGTTCCCGGGGGAGTATAGGGAAGACGTGACATAGGTGTAGGCGTATTAGGAAGTTAGCTGGATGTTCCCATGTGAGTATAAGGAAGACGTGACATAGGTGTAAGCATATTAGGGAGTTAGCTGGGTGTTCCCAGGGGAGTAAAGGGAAGACGTGACATAGGTGTAGGCATATTAAGGAGTTAGCTGGGTGTTCCCGGGGGAGTATAGGGAAGACGTGACATAGGTGTAGGCATATTAGGAAGTTAGCTGGGTGTTCTCGGTAGAGTATAGGGAAGACGTGACATAGGTGTAGGCATAATAGGGAGTTAGCTAGGTGTTCCCGGTAGAGTATAGGGAAGACGTGACATAGGTGTAGGCATATTAGGGAGTTAGCTGGGTGTTACCAGTAGAGTATAGGGAAGACGTAACATAGGTGTAGGGGTATTAGTGAGTTAGCTTGGTGTCCCCGGGGAGTATAGGGAAGACATAACATAGGTGTATTAGGAAGTTAGCTGGGTGTTCCCGATAAAGTATAGGGAAGACGTTACATAGGTGTAGGCATATTAGGGAGTTAGCTGGGTGTTCCCAGGGGAGTATAGGGAAGACATGACATAGGTGTAGGCGTATTAGGAAGTTAGCTGGGTGTTCCCGGGGGAGTATAGGGAAGAATTGACATAGGTGTAGGCGTATTAGGAAGTTAGCTGGGTGTTCCCGGGGGAGTATAGGGAAGAATTGACATAGGTGTAGGCGTATTAGGAAGTTAGCTGGGTGTTCCCGGGGGAGTATAGGGAAGACCCAACATAGGTGTAGGCATATTAGGGTGTTAGCTGGGTGTTCCCGGGGGAGTATAGGGAAGACGTGACATAGGTGTAGGCATATTAGGAAGTTAGCTGGGTGTTCCAGGGGGAATATAGTGAAGACATTGCATCTGTGTAGGCATATTAGGAAGTTAACTATGTGTTCCCTGGGAGTATCGGGAAGACGTGACATAGGTGTAGGAATATTAGGGAGTTAGCTGGGTGTTCCCGGGGAGTATAGGGAAGACGTGACATAGGTGTAGGCATATTAGGGAGTTAGCTGGGTGTTCCTGGGGGAGTATAGGGAAGACAGGACATAGGTATAAACATATTAGGGAGTTAGCTGTGCGTTCCAGGGGGAGTATAGGGAAGACGTGACATAGGTGTAGGCATATTAAGGAGCTAGCTGGGTGTTCCCGGGGTAGTATAGGGAAGACATGATATAGGTATAGGCATATTAGGGAGTTAGCTGTGCGTTCCAGGGAGGAGTATAGGGAAGACGTGATATAGGTGTAGGCGTATTAGGAAGTAAGCTGGGTGTTTCAGGGGGAGTATAGGGAAGACGTGACATAGGTGTAGGCGTATTAGGAAGTTAGCTGGGTGACCCCGGGGGAGTATAGGGAAGACGTAACATAGGTGTAAGCGTATTAGGGAGTTAGGTGGGTGTTTCCAGGGGAGTATAGGGAAGACGTGACATAGGTGTAGGCATATTAGGAAGTTAGCTAGGTGTTCCCGGGGGAGTATAGGGAAGACGTGACATAGGTGTAGGCGTATTAGGAAGTTAGCTGGGTGACCCCGGGGGAGTATAGAGAAGACGTAAAATAGGTGTAGGCGTATTAGGGAGTTAGGTGGGTGTTTCCGGGGGAGTATAGGGAAGACGTGACATAGGTGTAGGCATATTAGGAAGTTAGCTAGGTTTTCCCGGTAGAGTAAAGGGAAGACATGACATAGGTGTAGGCATATTAGGCATATTCGGAAGTTAGCTGGGTGTTCCCGGGGGAGTATAGGGAAGACGTGACATAGGTGTAGGCGTATTAGGAAGTTAGCTGGGTGTTTCCGGGGGAGTATAGGGAAGACGTGACATAGGTGTAGGCATATTAGGGAGTTAGCTGGGTTTTCCCGGGGTAGTATAGGGAAGACTTTACATAGGTGTAGGCATATTAGGAAGTTAGCTGGGTGTTCCAGGGGGAGTATAGGGAAGATATGGAGTAAATGTAGGCATATTAGGAAGTTAGCTGGGTGTTCCCGGGGAGTATAGGGAAGACGAGACATAGGTGTAGGCATATTAGAGAGTTAGCTGGGTGTTCCCGGGAGAGTATAGGGAAGACGTGACATAGGTGTAGGCGTATTAGGAAGTTAGCTGGGTGTTCCCAGGGGAGTATAAGGAAGACGTGACATAGGTGTAGGCATATTAGGAAGTTAGCTGGGTGTTCCCGGGGGAGTATAGGGAAGACGTGACATAGGTGTAGGCGTATTAGGAAGTTAGCTGGATGTTCCAAGGTGAGTATAAGGAAGACATGACATAGGTGTAAGCATATTAGGGAGTTAGCTGGTTGTCCCCAGGGGAGTAAAGGGAAGATGTGACATAGGTGTAGGCATATTAAGGAGTTAGCTGGGTGTTCCCGGGGGAGTATAGGGAAGACGTGACATAGGTGTAGGCATATTAAGGAGTTAGCTGGGTGTTTCTGGGGGAGTATAGGGAAGACGTGACATAGGTGAAGGCGTATTAGGGAGTTAGCTGGGTGTTCCCGGGGAAGTATAGGGAAGACGTGACAGAGGTGTAGGCATATTAGGGAGTTAGCTGGGTGTTCCTGGGGGAGTATAGGGAAGACAGGACATAGGTGTAGGCATATTAGGTAGTTAGCTGGGTGTTCCCGGTAGAGTATAGGGAAGACATGACATAGGTGTAGGCATATTAGGAAGTTAGCTGGGTGTTCCCGGGGGAGTATAGGGAAGACGTGACATAGGTGAAGGCGTATTAGGGAGTTAGCTGGGTGTTCCTGGGGGAGTATAGGGAAGACAGGACATAGGTGTAGGCATATTAGGTAGTTAGCTGGGTGTTCCAGGTAGAGTATAGGGAAGACGTGACATAGGTGTAGGCATATTAGGAAGTTAGCTGGGTGTTCCCGGTAGAGTATAGGGAAGACGTGACATAGGTGTTGGCATATTAGGCATATTAGGAAGTTAGCTGGGTGTTCCCGGGGGAGTATAGGGAAGACGTGACATAGGTGTAAGCGTATTAGGAAGTTAGCTGGGTGTTTCCGGGGGAGTATAGGGAAGACGTGACATAGGTGTAGGCATATTAGGGAGTTAGCTGGGTTTTCCCGGGGTAGTATAGGGAAGACTTTACATAGGTGTAGGCATATTAGGAAGTTAGCTGGGTGTTCCAGGGGGAGTATAGGGAAGATATGGCGTAAATGTAGGCATATTAGGAATTTAGCTGGGTGTTCCCGGGGAGTATAGGGAAGACGTGACATAGGTGTAGGCATATTAGGGAGTTAGCTGGGTGTTCCCGGGGGAGTATAGGGAAGACTTGACATAGGTGTAGGCATATTAGGGAGTTAGCTGGGTGTTCCCGGGGAGTATAGGGAAGACGTTACATAGGTGTAGGCATATTAGGGAGTTAGCTGGGTGTTCCCGGGGGAGTATAGGGAAGACATGACATAGGTGTAGGCATATTAGGGAGTTAGCTGGGTGTTCCTGGGGGAGTATAGGGAAGACACGACATAGGTATAAGCATTTTAGGGAGTTAGCTGTGCGTTCCAGGGGGAGTATAGGGAAGACGTGACATAGGTGTAGGCATATTAAGGAGTTAGCTGGGTGTTCCCGGGGGAGTATAGGGAAGACGTGACATAGGTGTAGGCGTATTAGGAAGTTAGCTGGGTGTTCCCAGGGGAGTATAGGGAAGACGTGACATAGGTGTAGGCGTATTAGGGAGTTAGCTGGGTGTTTCCGGGGGAGTATAGGGAAGACGTGACATAGGTGTAGGCATATTAGGAAGTTAGCTTGGTGTTCCCGGGGGAGTATTGGGAAGACGTTACATAGGTGTAGGCATATTAGAGAGTTAGCTGGGTGTTCGCGGGGGAGTATAGGGAAGACGTGACATAGGTGTAGGCATATTAGGAAGTTAGCTGGGTGTTCCCGGGGGAGTATAGGGAAGACGTGACATAGGTGTAGGCATATTAGAGAGTTAGCTGGGTGTTCCCGGGGGAGTATAGGGAAGACGTGACATAGGTGTAGGCGTATTAGGAAGTTAGCTGGGTGTTCCCAGGGGAGTATAGGGAAGACGTGACATAGGTGTAGGCATATTAGAGAGTTTGCTGGGTGTTCCCGGGGGAGTATAGGGAAGACGTGACATAGGTGTAGGCATATTAAGGAGTTAGCTGGGTGTTCCCGGGGGAGTATAGGGAAGAATTGACATAGGTGTAGGCATATTAAGGAGTTAGCTGGGTGTTTCCGGGGGAGTATAGGGAAGACGTGACATAGGTGTAGGCATATTAGGGAGTTAGCTGGGTGTTCCCGGGGGAGTATAGGGAAGACGTGACATAGGTGTAGGCATATTAGGGAGTTAGCTGGGTGTTCCCGGGGGAGTATATGGAAGAAGTGACAAAGGTGTAGGCATATTAAGGAGTTAGCTGGGTGTTCCCGGGGGAGTATAGGGAAGACGTGACATAGGTGTAGGCATATTAGGGAGTTAGCTGGGTGTTCCTGGGGGAGTATAGGGAAGACAGGACATAGGTGTAAGCATATTAGGGAGTTAGCTGTGCGTTCCAGGGGGAGTATAGGGAAGACGTGACATAGGTGTAGGCATATTAAGGAGTTAGCTGGGTGTTCACGGGGGAGTATAGGGAAGACATGATATAGGTATAGGCATATTAGGGAGTTAGCTGTGCGTTCCAGGGGGGAGTATAGGGAAGACGTGACATAGGTGTAGGTGTATTAGGAAGTTAGCTGGGTGTTTCCAGGGGAGTATAGGGAAGACGTGACATTGGTGTAGGCTTATTAGGAAGTTAGCTGGGTGACCCCTGGGGAGTATAGGGAAGACGTAACATAGGTGTAGGCGTATTAGGGAGTTAGGTGGGTGTTTCCGGGGGAGTATAGGGAAGACGTGACATAGGTGTAGGCATATTAGGAAGTTAGCTAGGTGTTACCGGGGGAGTATAGGGAAGACGTGACATAGGTGTAGGCATATTAGAGAGTTAGCTGGGTGTTTGTGGGGGTGTATAGGGAAGATGTGACATAGGTGTAGGCATATTAGGAAGTTAGCTGGGTGACCCCTGGGAGTATAGGGAAGACGTAACATAGGTGTAGGCGTATTAGGTAGTTAGATAGGTATTCCCGGGGGATTATAGGGAAGACGTGACATAGGTGTATGCATATTAGGAAGTTAGCTAGGTGTTCCCGGGGGAGTATAAGGAAGACGTGACATAGGTGTAGGCATATTAGAGAGTTAGCTGGGTGTTTGCGGGGGAGTATAGGGAAGATGTAACATAGGTGTAGGCATATAAGGAAGTTAGCTGGGTGTTCCCGGGGAGTATAGGGAAGATGAGACATAGGTGTAGGCATATTAGAGAGTTAGCTGGGTGTTCCCGGGGGAGTATAGGGAAGACGTGACATAGGTGTAGGCGTATTAGGAAGTTAGCTGGGTGTTCCCAGGGGAGTATAAGGAAGACGTGACATAGGTGTAGGCATATTAGGAAGTTAGTTGGGTGTTCCCGGGGGAGTATAGGGAAGACGTGACATAGGTTTAGGCGTATTAGGAAGTTAGCTGGATGTTCCCAGGTGAGTATAAGGAAGACGTGACATAGGTGTAAGCATATTAGGGAGTTAGCTGGGTGTCCCCAGGGGAGTATAGGGAAGACGTGACATAGGTGTAGGCATATTAAGGAGTTAGCTGGGTGTTCCCGGGGGAGTATAGGGAAGACGTGACATAGGTGTAGGCATATTAAGGAGTTAGCTGGGTGTTTCCGGGGGAGTATAGGGAAGACGTGACATAGGTGAAGGCGTATTAAGGAGTTAGCTGGGTGTTCCCGGGGGAGTATAGGGAAGACGTGACATAGGTGTAGGCATATTAGGGAGTTAGCTGGGTGTTCCTGGGGGAGTATAGGGAAGACAGGACATAGGTGTAGGCATATTAGGTAGTTAGCTGGGTGTTCCCGGTAGAGTATAAGGAAGACGTGACATAGGTGTAGGCATATTAGGAAGTTAGCTGGGTGTTCCCGGTAGAGTATAGGTAAGACGTGACATAGGTGTAGGCATATTAGGGAGTTAGCTGGGTGTTCCCGGTAGAGTATAGGGAAGACATGACATAGGTGTAGGCATATTAGGCATATTAGGAAGTTATCTGGGTGTTCCCGGGGGAGTATAGGGAAGACGTGACATAGGTGTAGGCGTATTAGGAAGTTAGCTGGGTGTTTCCGGGGGAGTATAGGGAAGACGTTACATAGGTGTAGGCATATTAGGAAGTTATCTGGGTGTTCCCGGTAGAGTATAGGGAAGACGTGACATAGGTGTAGGCATATTAGGGAGTTAGCTTGGTGTTCCCGGTAGAGTATAGGGAAGACGTGACATAGGTGTAGGCATATTAGGGAGTTAGCTGGGTGTTCCCGGGGGAGTATAGGGAAGACGTGACATAGGTGTAGGCATATTAGGAAGTTAGCTGGGTGTTCCCAGTAGAGTATAGGGAAGACGTGACATAGGTGTAGGCATAATAGGGAGTTAGCTGGGTGTTCCCGGTAGAGTATAGGGAAGACGTGACATAGGTGTAGGCATATTAGGGAGTTAGCTGGGTGTTACCAGTAGAGTATAGGGAAGACGTAACATAGGTGTAGGCATATTAGTGAGTTAGCTTGGTGTCCCCGGGGAGTATAGGGAAGACATAACATAGGTGTATTAGGAAGTTAGCTGGGTGTTCCCGGTAAAGTATAGGGAAAACGTGACATAGGTGTAGGCATATTAGGGAGTTAGCTGGGTGTTCCCAGGGGAGTATAGGGAAGACATGACATAGGTGTAGGCGTATTAGGAAGTTAGCTGGGTGTTCCCGGGGGAGTATAGGGAAGACGCGACATAGGTGTAGGAATATTAGGGAGTTAGCTGGGTGTTCCCGGGGGAGTATAGGGAAGACGTGACATAGGTGTAGGCGTATTAGGAAGTTAGCTGGGTGACCCCGGGGGAGTATAGGGAAGACGTAACATAGGTGTAAGCGTATTAGGGAGTTAGGTGGGTGTTTCCGGGGGAGTATAGGGAAGACGTGACATAGGTGTAGGCATATTAGGAAGTTAGCTAGGTGTTCCCGGGGGAGTATAGGGAAGACGTGACATAGGTGTAGGCGTATTAGGAAGTTAGCTGGGTGACCCCGGGGGAGTATAGGGAAGACGTAACATAGGTGTAGGCGTATTAGGGAGTTAGGTGGGTGTTTCCGGGGGAGTATAGGGAAGACGTGACATAGGTGTAGGCATATTAGGAAGTTAGCTAGGTGTTCCAGGTAGAGTAAAGGGAAGACATGACATAGGTGTAGGCATATTAGGCATATTAGGAAGTTAGCTGGGTGTTCCCGGGGGAGTATAGGGAAGACGTGACATAGGTGTAGGCGTATTAGGAAGTTAGCTGGGTGTTTCCGGGGGAGTATAGGGAAGACGTGACATAGGTGTAGGCATATTAGGGAGTTAGCTGGGTTTTCCCGGGGTAGTATAGGGAAGACTTTACATAGGTGTAGGCATATTAGGAAGTTAGCTGGGTGTTCCAGGGGGAGTATAGGGAAGATATGGCGTAAATGTAGGCATATTAGGAAGTTAGCTGGGTGTTCCCCGGGAGTATAGGGAAGACGAGAATAGGTGTAGGCATATTAGAGAGTTAGCTGGGTGTTTCCGGGAGAGTATAGGGAAGACGTGACATAGGTGTAGGCGTATTAGGAAGTTAGCTGGGTGTTCCCAGGGGAGTATAAGGAAGACGTGACATAGGTGTAGGCATATTAGGAAGTTAGCTGGGTGTTCCCGGGGGAGTATAGGGAAGAACTGACATAGGTGTAGGCGTATTAGGAAGTTAGCTGGATGTTCCAAGGTGAGTATAAGGAAGACGTGACATAGGTGTAAGCATATTAGGGAGTTAGCTGGCTGTCCCCAGGGGAGTAAAGGGAAGATGTGACATAGGTGTATGCATATTAAGGAGTTAGCTGGGTGTTCCCAGGGGAGTATAGGGAAGACGTGACATAGGTGTAGGCATATTAAGGAGTTAGCTGGATGTTTCTGGGGGAGTATAGGGAAGACGTGACATAGTTGAAGGCGTATTAGGGAGTTAGCTGGGTGTTCCCGGGGAAGTATAGGGAAGACGTGACATAGGTGTAGGCATATTAGGGAGTTAGCTGGGTGTTCCTGGGGGAGTATAGGGAAGACAGGACATAGGTGTAGGCATATTAGGTAGTTAGCTGGGTGTTCCCGGTAGAGTATAGGGAAGACATGACATAGGTGTAGGCATATTAGGAAGTTAGCTGGGTGTTCCCGGGGGAGTATAGGGAAGACGTGACATAGGTGAAGGCGTATTAGGGAGTTAGCTGGGTGTTCCCGGGGGAGTATAGGGAATACGTGACATAGGTGTAGGCATATTAGGGAGTTAGCTGTGTGTTCCAGGGGGAGTATAGGGAAGACGTGACATAGGTGTAGGCATATTAAGGAGCTAGCTGGGTGTTCCCGGGGGAGTATAGGGAAGACATGATATAGGTATAGGCATATTAGGGAGTTAGCTGTGCGTTCCAGGGAGGAGTATAGGGAAGACGTGACATAGGTGTAGGCGTATTAGGAAGTTAGCTGGGTGACCCCCGGGGAGTATAGGGAAGACGTAACATAGTGTGAGGCAGCTGGAAGTGCTACACGTGGTAAATAAATGATTAATTGGTTTGGATCACAACTGCAGAGTGAAGAGGTGAGGAAATACAATAATTCAAGATTATTGATGATTATTTGGTTACAGGAGATGATGGATTGCTCCTGTTGTTGAGAGGATAAAGTTCTTATGGCTGGAAAAGAAATAAGTAATGTCTCTGTATATTGAAACTATCTTGCAACAAGTAACCACTGTATTGAATTAATGTTTTGGTAGAAGATTAAACAGTTCATATACGATCTTAATGTTCAGTGATAATGGCAACAATCTTTATTAGAAGTCCTTAAATAATTACAGTGTACCTTTGGAGAGCTTCCAAACAATTCCTTCCTGCTGTTAACTTGGCGTATTGCCTGGAAAGCGAAGCCGCACCCAGCAGCTGCAGAGATTCACACAGTGTGAGCGGTCCGTAGAACGTGTGACGTCACGGTGGAGGTCTGTGTGAATGATCCAATCAGGATCGCAGAATAGCTGACAGGCAAGTAAGAGGGGAGAAGTGCCGCTGCTCTTTAACTTGTTTGCGGTATCCTGGGTTTGTGAGTAATCCGGTTGGAACGGAGTGAAACACAGAGTTGGTTTAAATGAAACAAAGCGTTTGGTTCTTTGCCTTGTCTTTGCTTGGAAACGCCAACAGCATTAATATGTATCCTCACGTAGAGCAAACGAATGTGAGACAAAGTTCCTTTGAAGTTGTAATTTGTTATGACAGATGTTGGTATTAGCGATATCCCCAGTATCAAAGTTTGTAGAAGCTGGATACAGCCTATGAGCTGTGGAGCCAAAAGTTAATTGCACAGAGTCAGCTTCAGTCCTTGAGAAACTTAGCTACACTGAATAAAACTATCAGCAAGGAGCCCTAGGCATGATGGGAGTTTATAGGGCTGCCTTAAAGGGACGGCAACTCAGTGTATATATATGACACATAGGTGTAAGCGTATTAGGGAGTTAGGTGGGTGTTTCCGGGGGAGTATAGGGAAGACGTGACATAGGTGTAGGCATATTATGAAGTTAGCTAGGTGTTCCCGGGGGAGTATAGGGAAGACGTGACATAGGTGTAGGCATATTAGAGAGTTAGCTGGGTGTTTGCGGGGGAGTATAGGGAAGATGTGACATAGGTGTAGGCATATTAGAAAGTTAGCTGGGTGACCCCTGGGAGTATAGGGAAGACGTAACATAGGTGTAGGCGTATTAGGGAGTTAGATGGGTGTTCCCGGGGGAGTATAGGGAAGACGTGACATAGGTGTAGGCATATTAGAAAGTTAGCTAGGTGTTCCCGGGGGAGTATAGGGAAGACGTGACATAGGCGTAGGCATATTAGAGAGTTAGCTGGTTGTTTGCGGGGGAGTATAGGGAAGATGTGACATAGGTGTAGGCATATAAGGAAGTTAGCTGGGTGTTCCCGGGGAGTATAGGGAAGACGTGACATAGGTGTAGGCATATTAGAGACTTAGCTGGGTGTTCCCGGGGGAGTATAGGGAAGACGTGACATAGGTGTAGGCGTATTAGGAAATTAGCTGGGTGTTCCCAGGGGAGTATAAGGAAGACGTGACATAGGTGTAGGCATATTAGGGAGTTAGCTGGGTGTTCCCGGGGGAGTATAGGGAAGACGTGACATAAGTGTAGGCGTATTAGGAAGTTAGCTGGATGTTCCCATGTGAGTATAAGGAAGACGTGACATAGGTGTAAGCATATTAGGGAGTTAGCTGGGTGTCCCCAGGGGAGTAAAGGGAAGACGTGACATAGGTGTAGGCATATTAAGGAGTTAGCTGGGTGTTCCCGGGGGAGTATAGGGAAGACGTGACATAGGTGTAGGCATATTAAGGAGTTAGCTGGGTGTTTCTGGGGGAGGAAAGGGAAGACGTGACATAGGTGAAGGCGTATTAGGGAGTTAGCTGGGTGTTCCTGGGGGAGTATAGGGAAGACGTGACATAGGTGTAGGCATATTAGGGAGTTAGCTGGGTGTTCCTGGGGGAGTATAGGGAAGACAGGACATAGGTGTAGGCATATTAGGTAGTTAGCTGGGTGTTCCAGGTAGAGTATAGGGAAGACGTGACATAGGTGTAGGCATATTAGGAAGTTAGCTGGGTGTTCCCGGTAGAGTATAGGGAAGACGTGACAAAGGTGTAGGCATATTAGGCATATTAGGAAGTTAGCTGGGTGTTCCCGGGGGAGTATAGGGAAGACGTGACATAGGTGTAAGCGTATTAGGAAGTTAGCTGGGTGTTCGTGGGGGAGTATAGGGAAGACGTGACATAGGTGTAGGCATATTAGGGAGTTTGCTGGGTTTTCCTGGGGTAGTATAGGGAAGACTTGACATAGGTGTAGGCATATTAGGGAGTTAGCTGGGTGTTCCAGGGGGAGTATAGGGAAGATATGGCGTAAATGTAGGCATATTAGGAATTTAGCTGGGTGTTCCCGGGGAGTATAGGGAAGACGTGACATAGGTGTAGGCATATTAGGGAGTTAGCTGGGTGTTCCCGGGGGAGTATAGGGAAGACTTGACATAGGTGTAGGCATATTAGGGAGTTAGCTGGGTGTTCCCGGGGAGTATAGGGAAGACGTTACATAGGTGTAGGCATATTAGGGAGTTAGCTGGGTGTTCCCAGGGGAGTATAGGGAAGGCGTGACATAGGTGTAGGCATATTAGGGAGTTAGCTGGGTGTTCCTGGGGGAGTATAGGGAAGACACGACATAGGTATAAGCATATTAGGGAGTTAGCTGTGCATTCCAGGGGGAGTATAGGGAAGACGTGACATAGGTGTAGGCATATTAAGGAGTTAGCTGGGTGTTCCCGGGGGAGTATACGGAAGACGTGACATAGGTGTAGGCGTATTAGGAAGTTAGCTGGGTGTTCCCAGGGGAGTATAGGGAAGACGTGACATAGGTGTAGGCGTATTAAGGAGTTAGCTGGGTCTTTCCGGGGGAGTATATTGAAGACGTGACATAGGTGTAGGCATATTAGGGAGTTAGCTGGGTGTTCCCGGTGGAGTATAGGGAAGACGTGACGTAGGTGTAGGCATATTAGGGAGTTAGCTGGGTGTTCCCGGGGGAGTATATGGAAGACGTGACAAAGGTGTAGGCATATTAAAAAGTTAGCTGGGTGTTCCCGGGGGAGTATAGGGAAGACGTGACATAGGTGTAGGCATATTAGGGAGTTAGCTGGGTGTTTCTGGGGGAGTATAGGGAAGACAGGACATAGGTGTAAGCATATTAGGGAGTTAGCTGTGCATTCCAGGGGGAGTATAGGGAAGACATGACATAGGTGTAGGCATATTAAGGAGTTAGCTGGGTGTTCACGGGGGAGTATAGGGAAGACATGATATAGGTATAGGCATATTAGGGAGTTAGCTGGGTGTTTCCAGGGGAGTATAGGGAAGACGTGACATTGGTGTAGGCATATTAGGAAGTTAGCTGGGTGACCCCTGGGGAGTATAGGGAAGACGTAACATAGGTGTAGGCGTATTAGGGAGTTAGGTGGGTGTTTCCGGGGGAGTATAGGGAAGACGTGACATAGGTGTAGGCATATTAGGAAGTTAGCTAGGTGTTCCCGGGGGAGTATAGGGAAGACGTGACATAGGTGTAGGCATATTAGAGAGTTAGCTGGGTGTTTGTGGGGGAGTATAGGGAAGATGTGACATAGGTGTAGGCATATTAGGAAGTTAGCTGGGTGACCCCTGGGAGTATAGGGAAGACGTAACATAGGTGTAGGCGTATTAGGTAGTTAGATAGGTATTCCCGGGGGAGTATAAGGAAGACGTGACATAGGTGTAGGCATATTAGAGAGTTAGCTGGGTGTTTGCGGGGGAGTATAGGGAAGATGTAACATAGGTGTAGGCATATAAGGAAGTTAGCTGGGTGTTCCCGGGGAGTATAGGGAAGACGAGACATAGGTGTAGGCATTTTAGAGAGTTAGCTAGGTGTTCCCGGGGGAGTATAAGGAAAACGTGACATAGGTGTAGGCATATTAGGAAGTTAGTTGGGTGTTCCCGGGGGGAGTATAGGGAAGACGTGACATAGGTGTAGGCGTATTAGGAAGTAAGCTGGATGTTCCCAGGTGAGTATAAGGAAGACGTGACATAGGTGTAAGCATATTAGGGAGTTAGCTGGGTGTCCCCAGGGGAGTATAGGGAAGACGTGACATAGGTGTAGGCATATTAAGGAGTTAGCTGGGTGTTCCCGGGGGAGTATAGGGAAGACGTGACATAGGTGTAGGCATATTAAGGAGTTAGCTGGGTGTTTCCGGGGGAGTATAGTGAAGACGTGACATAGGTGAAGGCGTATTAGGGAGTTAGCTGGGTGTTCCTGGGGGAGTATAGGGAAGACAGGACATAGGTGTAGGCATATTAGGTAGTTAGCTGGGTGTTCCCGGTAGAGTATAAGGAAGACGTGACATAGGTGTAGGCATATTAGGAAGTTAGCTGGGTGTTCCCGGTAGAGTATAGGGAAGACGTGACATAGGTGTAGGCATATTAGGGAGTTAGCTAGGTGTTCCCGGTAGAGTATAGGGAAGACATGGGTGTAGGCATATTAGGCATATTAGGAAGTTAGCTGGGTGTTACCGGGGGAGTATAGGGAAGACGTGACATAGGTGTAGGCGTATTAGGAAGTTAGCTGGGTGTTTCCGGGGGAGTATAGGGAAGACGTGACATAGGTGTAGGCATATTAGGGCATTAGCTGGGTTTTCCCGGGGTAGTATAGGGAAGACTTTACATAGGTGTAGGCATATTAGGAAGTTAGCTGGGTGTTCCAGGGGGAGTATAGGGAAGATATGGCGTAAATGTAGGCATATTAGGAAGTTAGCTGGGTGTTCCCGGGGAGTATAGGGAAGACGTGACATAGGTGTAGGCATATTAGGGAGTTAGCTGGGTGTTCCCGGGGGAGTATAGGGAAGACTTCACATAGGTGTAGGCATATTAGGGAGTTAGCTGGGTGTTCCCGGGGAGTATAGGGAAGACGTGACATAGGTGTAGGCATATTAGGGAGTTATCTGGGTGTTCCCGGGGGAGTATAGGGAAGACATGACATAGGTGTAGGCATATTAGGGAGTTAGCTGGGTGTTCCTGGTAGAGTATAGGGAAGACGTGACATAGGTGTAGGCATAGTAGAGAGTTAGCTGGGTGTCCACGGTAGAGTATAGGGAAGACGTGACATAGGTGTATGCATATTAGGAAGTTAGCTGGGTGTTCCCGGGGGAGTATAGGGAAGACGTGACATAGGTGTAGGCGTATTAGGAAGTTAGCTGGGTGTTCCCGGGGGAGTATAGGGAAGACGTGACATAGGTGTAGGCGTATTAGGGAGTTAGCTGGGTGTTCCCTGGGGAGTATAGGGAAGACGTGACATAGGCGTAGGCATATTAGGAAGTTAGCTTGGTGTTCCCGGGGGAGTATTGGGAAGACGTGACATAGGTGTAGGCATATTAGAGGGTTAGCTGGGTGTTCGTGGGGGAGTATAGGGAAGACGTGACATAGGTGTAGGCATATTAGGAAGTTAGCTGGGTGTTCCCGGGGGAGTATAGGGAAGACGTGACATAGGTGTAGGCATATTAGAGAGTTAGCTGGGTGTTCCCGGGGGAGTATAGGGAAGACGTGACATAGGTGTAGGCGTATTAGGAAGTTAGCTGGGTGTTCATTAGGGGAGTATAGGGAAGACGTGACATAGGTGTAGGCATATTAGGGAGTTTGCTGGGTGTTCCCGGGGAAGTATAGGGAAGACGTGACATAGGTGTAGGCATATTAAGGAGTTAGCTGGGTGTTCCCGGGGGAGTATAGGGAAGACGTGACATAGGTGTAGGCATATTATGGAGTTAGCTGGATGTTTCCGGGGAGTATAGGGAAGACGTGACATAGGTGTAGGCATAATAGGGATTTAGCTGGGTGTTCCCAGGGGAGTATAGGGAAGACGTGACATAGGTGTAGGCATATTAGGGAGTTAGCTGGGTGTTCCCGGGGGAGTATAGGGAAGACGTGACATAGGTGTAGGCATATTAGGGAGTTAGCTGGGTGTTCCCGGGGGAGTATAGGGAAGACTTCACATAGGTGTAGGCATATTAGGGAGTTAGCTGGGTGTTCCTGGGGAGTATAGGGAAGACTTCACATAGGTGTAGGCATATTAGGGAGTTAGCTGGGTGTTCCCGGGGAGTATAGGGAAGACGTGACATAGGTGTAGGCATATTAGGGAGTTATCTGGGTGTTCCCGGGGGAGTATAGGGAAGACATGACATAGGTGTAGGCATATTAGGGAGTTAGCTGGGTGTTCCTGGTAGAGTATAGGGAAGACGTGACATAGGTGTAGGCATAGTAGAGAGTTAGCTGGGTGTCCACGGTAGAGTATAGGGAAGACGTGACATAGGTGTATGCATATTAGGAAGTTAGCTGGGTGTTCCCGGGGGAGTATAGGGAAGACGTGACATAGGTGTAGGCGTATTAGGAAGTTAGCTGGGTGTTCCCGGGGGAGTATAGGGAAGACGTGACATAGGTGTAGGCGTATTAGGGAGTTAGCTGGGTGTTCCCGGGGGAGTATAGGGAAGACGTGACATAGGCGTAGGCATATTAGGAAGTTAGCTTGGTGTTCCCGGGGGAGTATTGGGAAGACGTGACATAGGTGTAGGCATATTAGAGGGTTAGCTGGGTGTTCGTGGGGGAGTATAGGGAAGACGTGACATAGGTGTAGGCATATTAGGAAGTTAGCTGGGTGTTCCCGGGGGAGTATAGGGAAGACGTGACATAGGTGTAGGCATATTAGAGAGTTAGCTGGGTGTTCCCGGGGGAGTATAGGGAAGACGTGACATAGGTGTAGGCGTATTAGGAAGTTAGCTGGGTGTTCCCAGGGGAGTATAGGGAAGACGTGACATAGGTGTAGGCATATTAGGGAGTTTGCTGGGTGTTCCCGGGGAAGTATAGGGAAGACGTGACATAGGTGTAGGCATATTAAGGAGTTAGCTGGGTGTTCCCGGGGGAGTATAGGGAAGACGTGACATAGGTGTAGGCATATTATGGAGTTAGCTGGATGTTTCCGGGGAGTATAGGGAAGACGTGACATAGGTGTAGGCATAATAGGGATTTAGCTGGGTGTTCCCAGGGGAGTATAGGGAAGACGTGACATAGGTGTAGGCATATTAGGGAGTTAGCTGGGTGTTCCCGGGGGAGTATAGGGAAGACGTGACATAGGTGTAGGCATATTAGGGAGTTAGCTGGGTGTTCCCGGGGGAGTATAGGGAAGACTTCACATAGGTGTAGGCATATTAGGGAGTTAGCTGGGTGTTCCTGGGGAGTATAGGGAAGACGTGATATAGGTGTAGGCATATTAGGGAGTTAGCTGAGTGTTCCCGGGGGAGTATAGGGAAGACATGACATAGGTGTAGGCATATTAGGGAGTTAGCTGGGTGTTCCTGGTAGAGTATAGGGAAGACGTGACATAGGTGTAGGCATAGTAGAGAGTTAGCTGGGTGTCCACGGTAGAGTATAGGGAAGACGTGACATAGGTGTATGCATATTAGGAAGTTAGCTGTGTGTTCCCGGGGGAGTATAGGGAAGACGTGACATAGGTGTAGGCGTATTAGGAAGTTAGCTGGGTGTTCCCAGGGGAGTATAGGGAAGACGTGACATAGGTGTAGGCGTATTAGGGAGTTAGCTGGGTGTTCCCGGGGGAGTATAGGGAAGACGTGACATAGGCGTAGGCATATTAGGAAGTTAGCTTGGTGTTCCCGGGGGAGTATTGGGAAGACGTGACATAGGTGTAGGCATATTAGAGAGTTAGCTGGGTGTTCGCGGGGGAGTATAGGGAAGACGTGACATAGGTGTAGGCATATTAGGAAGTTAGCTGGGTGTTCCCGGGGGAGTATAGGGAAGACGTGACATAGGTGTAGGCATATTAGAGAGTTAGCTGGGTGTTCCCGGGGGAGTATAGGGAAGACGTGACATAGGTGTAGGCGTATTAGGAAGTTAGCTGGGTGTTCCCAGGGGAGTATAGGGAAGACGTGACATAGGTGTAGGCATATTAGGGAGTTTGCTGGGTGTTCCCGGGGGAGTATAGGGAAGACGTGACATAGGTGTAGGCATATTAAGGAGTTAGCTGGGTGTTCCCGGGGGAGTATAGGGAAGACGTGACATAGGTGTAGGCATATTATGGAGTTAGCTGGATGTTTCCGGGGGAGTATAGGGAAGACGTGACATAGGTGTAGGCATAATAGGGAGTTAGCTGGGTGTTCCCGGGGGAGTATAGGGAAGACGTGACATAGGTGTAGGCATATTAGGGAGTTAGCTGGGTGTTCCCGGGGTAGTATATGGAAGACGTGACAAAGGAGTAGGCATATTAAGGAGTTAGCTGGGTTTTCCCTGGGGAGTATAGGGAAGACATGGTATAGGTGTAGTCATATTAAGGAGTTATCTGGGTGTTTCCGGGGGAGTATAGGGAAGACGTGACATAGGTGTAGGCGTATTAGGGAGTTAGCTGGGTGTTCCCGGGGGAGTATAGGGAAGACATGACATAGGTGTAGGCATATTAGGGAGTTAGCTGGGTGTTCCCGGGGGAGTATAGGGAAGACGTGACATAGGTTTAGGCATATTAGGGAGTTAGATGGGTGTTCCCGGGGGAGTATAGGGAAGATATGACATAGGTGTAGGCATATTAAGGAGTTAGCTGGGTGTTCCCGGGGGAGTATAGGGAAGACGTGACATAGGTGTAGGCGTATTAGGGAGTTAGCTGGGTGTTCCCGGGGGAGTATAGGGAAGATGTGACATAGGTGTAGGCATATTAGGGAGTTAGATGGGTGTTCCCGGGGGAGTATAGGGAAGAAGTGACATAGGTGTAGGCATATTAGGGAGTTAGCTGGGTGTTCCCGGGGGAGTACAGGGAAGACGTGAAATAGGTGTAGGCATATTAGGGAGTTAGCTGGGTGTTCCCGGGGGAGTATAGGGAAGACGTAACATAGGTGTAGGCATATTAGGAAGTTAGCTGGGTGTTTCCGGGGGAGTATAGGGAAGACGTGACATCGGTGCAGGCATATTAGGGAGTTAGCTGGGTGTTTCCGGGGTAGTATAGGGAAGACTTTACACAGGTGTAGGCATATTTGGAAGTTAGCTGGGTGTTCCAGGGGGAGTATAGGGAAGATATGGCGTAAATGTAGGCATATTAGGAAGTTAGCTGGGTGTTCCCTGGGAGTATAGGGAAGACGTGACATAGGTGTAGGCATATTAGGGAGTTAGCTGGGTGTTCCCGGGGGAGTATAGGGAAGACATGACATAGGTGTAGGCATATTAGGAAGTTAGCTGGGTGTTTCCGGGGAGTATAGGGAAGACGTGACATAGGTGTAGGCATATTAGGGAGTTAGCTGGGTGTTCCCGGGGGAGTATAGGGAAGACATGACATAGGTGTAGGCATATTAGGGAGTTAGCTGGGTGTTCCCGGTAGAGTATAGGGAAGACGTGACATAGGTGTAGGCATAGTAGAGAGTTAGCTGGGTGTTCACGGTAGAGTATAGGGAAGACGTGACATAGGTGTATGCATATTAGGAAGTTAGCTGGGTGTTCCCGGGGGAGTATAGGGAAGACGTGACATAGGTGTAGGCATATTAGGAAGTTAGCTGGGTGTTCCCGGGGGAGTATAGGGAAGACGTGACATAGGTGTAGGCATATTAAGGAGTTAGCTGGGTGTTTTCGGGGGAGTATAGGGAAGACGTGACATAGGTGTAGGCATATTAGAGAGTTAGCTGGGTGTTCCCGGGGGAGTATAGGGAAGATGTGACATAGGTGTAGGCATATTAGGGAGTTAGCTGGGTGTTCCCGGGGGAATATATGGAAGACGTGACATAGGTGTAGGCATATTAAGGAGTTGGTTGGGTGTTCCCGGGGGAGTATAGGGAAGACATGACATCGGTGTAGGCATATTAAGGAGTTAGCTGGGTGTTCCCTGGAGAGTATAGGGAAGACGTGACATAGGTGTAGGCGTATTAGGGAGTTAGCTGGGTGTTCCCGGGGGAGTATAGGGAAGATGTGACATAGGTGTAGGCATATTAGGGAGTTAGATGGGTGTTCCCGGGGGAGTATAGGGAAGAAGTGACATAGGTGTAGGCATATTAGGGAGTTAGCTGGGTGTTCCCGGGGGAGTATAGGGAAGACGTGACATAGGTGTAGGCATATTAGGAAGTTAGCTGGGTGTTCCTGGGGGAGTATAGAGAAGACGTGACATAGGTGTAGGCATATTAGGGAGTTAGCTGGGTGTTCCCGGGGGAGTATAGGGAAGACAGGACATAGGTGTAGGCATATAAGGAAGTTAGCTGGGTGTTCCCGCGGGATTATAGGGAAGACGTGACATAGGTGTAGGCATATTAGGGAGTTAGCTGGGTGTTTCCGGGGTAGTGTAGGGAAGAAGTGACATAGGTGGAGGCATATTAGGGAGTTAGCTGGGTGTTCCCGGGGGAGTATAGGGAAGACGTGACATAGGTGTAGGCATATTAGGGAGTTAGCTGGGTGTTCCCGGGGGAGTATAGGGAAGAAGTGACATAGGTGTAGGCATATTAGGGAGTTAGCTGGGTGTTCCCGGGGGAGTATAGGGAAGACGTGACATAGGTGTAGGCATATTAGGGAGTTAGCTGGATGTTCCCGGGGGAGTATAGGGAAGACGTGACATAGGTGTAGGCATATTAGGGAGTTAGCTGGGTGTTCCCGGGGGAGTATAGGGAAGACATAACATAGGTGTAGGCCTATTAGGGAGTTAGCTGGGTGTTCCCGGGGAGTATAGGGAAGACGTGACATAGGTGCAGGTATATTAGGCAGTTAGCTGGGTGTTCCCGGGGGAGTATAGGGAAGACATGACATAGGTGTAGGCATATTAGGGAAGTTAGCTGGGTGTTCCCGGGGGAGTATAGTGTCATGTAAAAAGTCAGTAAAATATACAGATTAATAGTAAATTCATAGATATCCTATGATATAAAAATGTGTTGTCAGCATTTGTTAATGACTGAGAAGGATGACACAGACCCCCTGTAGTCAGGTAGAGACAGTTTACAGTAATTAGTCCTTTGAAGCTAGCAAGCAAAATCTTTGGGAAAGCAGTTAATTTACACTATGCAGATTACACTCCGATGTATAGCTCAATAACTCAATTAGGAAGTTAGCTGGGTGTTCCCGCGGGATTATAGGGAAGACGTGACATAGGTGTAGGCATATTATGGAGTTAGCTGGATGTTTCCGGGGAGTATAGGGAAGACGTGACATAGGTGTAGGCATAATAGGGATTTAGCTGGGTGTTCCCAGGGGAGTATAGGGAAGACGTGACATAGGTGTAGGCATATTAGGGAGTTAGCTGGGTGTTCCCGGGGGAGTATAGGGAAGACGTGACATAGGTGTAGGCATATTAGGGAGTTAGCTGGGTGTTCCCGGGGGAGTATAGGGAAGACTTCACATAGGTGTAGGCATATTAGGGAGTTAGCTGGGTGTTCCTGGGGAGTATAGGGAAGACTTCACATAGGTGTAGGCATATTAGGGAGTTAGCTGGGTGTTCCCGGGGAGTATAGGGAAGACGTGACATAGGTGTAGGCATATTAGGGAGTTATCTGGGTGTTCCCGGGGGAGTATAGGGAAGACATGACATAGGTGTAGGCATATTAGGGAGTTAGCTGGGTGTTCCTGGTAGAGTATAGGGAAGACGTGACATAGGTGTAGGCATAGTAGAGAGTTAGCTGGGTGTCCACGGTAGAGTATAGGGAAGACGTGACATAGGTGTATGCATATTAGGAAGTTAGCTGGGTGTTCCCGGGGGAGTATAGGGAAGACGTGACATAGGTGTAGGCGTATTAGGAAGTTAGCTGGGTGTTCCCGGGGGAGTATAGGGAAGACGTGACATAGGTGTAGGCGTATTAGGGAGTTAGCTGGGTGTTCCCGGGGGAGTATAGGGAAGACGTGACATAGGCGTAGGCATATTAGGAAGTTAGCTTGGTGTTCCCGGGGGAGTATTGGGAAGACGTGACATAGGTGTAGGCATATTAGAGGGTTAGCTGGGTGTTCGTGGGGGAGTATAGGGAAGACGTGACATAGGTGTAGGCATATTAGGAAGTTAGCTGGGTGTTCCCGGGGGAGTATAGGGAAGACGTGACATAGGTGTAGGTGTATGCATATTAGGAAGACGTGACAAAGGAGTAGGCATATTAAGGAGTTAGCTGGGTTTTCCCTGGGGAGTATAGGGAAGACATGGTATAGGTGTAGTCATATTAAGGAGTTATCTGGGTGTTTCCGGGGGAGTATAGGGAAGACGTGACATAGGTGTAGGCGTATTAGGGAGTTAGCTGGGTGTTCCCGGGGGAGTATAGGGAAGACATGACATAGGTGTAGGCATATTAGGGAGTTAGCTGGGTGTTCCCGGGGGAGTATAGGGAAGACGTGACATAGGTGTAGGCGTATTAGGGAGTTAGCTGGGTGTTCCCGGGGGAGTATAGGGAAGATGTGACATAGGTGTAGGCATATTAGGGAGTTAGATGGGTGTTCCCGGGGGAGTATAGGGAAGAAGTGACATAGGTGTAGGCATATTAGGGAGTTAGCTGGGTGTTCCCGGGGGAGTACAGGGAAGACGTGAAATAGGTGTAGGCATATTAGGGAGTTAGCTGGGTGTTCCCGGGGGAGTATAGGGAAGACGTAACATAGGTGTAGGCATATTAGGAAGTTAGCTGGGTGTTTCCGGGGGAGTATAGGGAAGACGTGACATCGGTGCAGGCATATTAGGGAGTTAGCTGGGTGTTTCCGGGGTAGTATAGGGAAGACTTTACACAGGTGTAGGCATATTAGGAAGTTAGCTGGGTGTTCCAGGGGGAGTATAGGGAAGATATGGCGTAAATGTAGGCATATTAGTAAGTTAGCTGGGTGTTCCCTGGGAGTATAGGGAAGACGTGACATAGGTGTAGGCATATTAGGGAGTTAGCTGGGTGTTCCCGGGGGAGTATAGGGAAGACATGACATAGGTGTAGGCATATTAGGAAGTTAGCTGGGTGTTTCCGGGGAGTATAGGGAAGACGTGACATAGGTGTAGGCATATTAGGGAGTTAGCTGGGTGTTCCCGGGGGAGTATAGGGAAGACATGACATAGGTGTAGGCATATTAGGGAGTTAGCTGGGTGTTCCCGGTAGAGTATAGGGAAGACGTGACATAGGTGTAGGCATAGTAGAGAGTTAGCTGGGTGTTCACGGTAGAGTATAGGGAAGACGTGACATAGGTGTATGCATATTAAGAAGTTAGCTGGGTGTTCCCGGGGGAGTATAGGGAAGACGTGACATAGGTGTAGGCATATTAGGAAGTTAGCTGGGTGTTCCCGGGGGAGTATAGGGAAGACGTGACATAGGTGTAGGCATATTAAGGAGTTAGCTGGGTGTTTCCGGGGGAGTATAGGGAAGACGTGACATAGGTGTAGGCATATTAGAGAGTTAGCTGGGTGTTCCCGGGGGAGTATAGGGAAGATGTGACATAGGTGTAGGCATATTAGGGAGTTAGCTGGGTGTTCCCGGGGGAATATATGGAAGACGTGACATAGGTGTAGGCATATTAAGGAGTTGGTTGGGTGTTCCCGGGGGAGTATAGGGAAGACATGACATCGGTGTAGGCATATTAAGGAGTTAGCTGGGTGTTCCCTGGAGAGTATAGGGAAGACGTGACATAGGTGTAGGCGTATTAGGGAGTTAGCTGGGTGTTCCCGGGGGAGTATAGGGAAGATGTGACATAGGTGTAGGCATATTAGGGAGTTAGATGGGTGTTCCCGGGGGAGTATAGGGAAGAAGTGACATAGGTGTAGGCATATTAGGGAGTTAGCTGGGTGTTCCCGGGGGAGTATAGGGAAGACGTGACATAGGTGTAGGCATATTAGGAAGTTAGCTGGGTGTTCCTGGGGGAGTATAGAGAAGACGTGACATAGGTGTAGGCATATTAGGGAGTTAGCTGGGTGTTCCCGGGGGAGTATAGGTAAGACAGGACATAGGTGTAGGCATATTAGGAAGTTAGCTGGGTGTTCCCGCGGGATTATAGGGAAGACGTGACATAGGTGTAGGCATATTAGGGAGTTAGCTGGGTGTTTCCGGGGTAGTGTAGGGAAGAAGTGACATAGGTGGAGGCATATTAGGGAGTTAGCTGGGTGTTCCCGGGGGAGTATAGGGAAGACGTGACATAGGTGTAGGCATATTAGGGAGTTAGCTGGGTGTTCCCGGGGGAGTATAGGGAAGAAGTGACATAGGTGTAGGCATATTAGGGAGTTAGCTGGGTGTTCCCGGGGGAGTATAGGGAAGACGTGACATAGGTGTAGGCATATTAGGGAGTTAGCTGGATGTTCCCGGGGGAGTATAGGGAAGACGTGACATAGGTGTAGGCATATTAGGGAGTTAGCTGGGTGTTCCCGGGGGAGTATAGGGAAGACATAACATAGGTGTAGGCATATTAGGGAGTTAGCTGGGTGTTCCCGGGGAGTATAGGGAAGACGTGACATAGGTGCAGGTATATTAGGCAGTTAGCTGGGTGTTCCCGGGGGAGTATAGGGAAGACATGACATAGGTGTAGGCATATTAGGGAAGTTAGCTGGGTGTTCCCGGGGGAGTATAGTGTCATGTAAAAAGTCAGTAAAATATACAGATTAATAGTAAATTCATAGATATCCTATGATATAAAAATGTGTTGTCAGCATTTGTTAATGACTGAGAAGGATGACACAGACCCCCTGTAGTCAGGTAGAGACAGTTTACAGTAATTAGTCCTTTGAAGCTAGCAAGCAAAATCTTTGGGAAAGCAGTTAATTTACACTATGCAGATTACACTCCGATGTATAGCTCAATAACTCAATTGAAATAATTGCCCTGATACTTACCCCAGTCAGGATACCCCTGCAATGAGAGAGTCAGTCTACAAGTAATCAGTTCTTTGAAGCACGAGCCTTACAGGAAAGGTAAACATTTACAGTTAAATGCTAATTGTTCCTTACTGAGTTCTCAATACACAAAATTCCAGACATTAAGAGGCACATTTATCAAGCTCCGTATGGTGCTTGAGGGCCCGTGTTTCTGGCGAGTCTTCAGACTCGCCAGAAACAGCAGTTATGAAGCAGCGGTCTAAAGACCGCTGCTCCATAACCCAGTCCGCCTGTTCTGAGCAGGAGGACAGGAATCGCCACAATTCAATCCAATCGAGAACGATCAGGTTGATTGACACCTCCCTGCTGGTGGCCGATTGGCCACGAGTCTGCAGGGGGCAGTGTTGCACCAGCAGCTCTTGTGAGCTGCTGGTGCAATGCTGAATACGGAGAGCGTATTGCTCTCCACATTCAGCGAGGTCTTGCGGACCTGATCCGCACTGTCGGATCAGGTCCGCAAGACCATTGATACATAGGCCTCTACGTTTCTATGAGAAGACCAAGAAAGTATTTTAAAACCTGTGAATTTTGAAAGCATAAGAATTTAAAACTTTAAAGCTTAAATAAAATTGTCTGTAATTTTCAAATATGTAATATGTGCCTCAGACCGTCTGAATAATATATATATATATATATATGACTAAGAGATACATCACATGTTGCATAGTGATGTCGCAAACTGAAAATTTTCTGTTCACGAACAGCGAACGCGAACATCCGCAATTGTTCGCGAACTGGGCGAACCGCCATTGACTTCAATAGGCAGGCAAATTTTAAAACCCACAGGGACTCTTTCTGGCCACAATAGTGATGGAAAAGTTGTTTCAAGGGGACTAACACCTGGACTGTGGCATGCCGGAGGGGGATCCATGGCAAAACTCCCACATAAAATTACATAGTGGATGCAGAGTCTGGTTTTAATCCATAAAGGGCATAAATCACCTAATATTCCTAAATTGTTTGGAATAACGTGCTTTAAAACATCAGGTATGATGTTGTATCGATCAGGTAGTGTAAGGGTTACGCCCGCTTCACAGTGACAGACCAAACTCCCCGTTTAACGCACCGCAAACAACTGCAAACAGTCCATTTGCACCACCACGAGATAGATAGATTTGATAGATACATAGATACATAGATTAGATAGATAGATCAATAGATGCAATATACATTTGATAGATACGATAGATAGATAGATTTGATAGATAAATAAATAGATTTGATAGATATATAATTTCCCAGAAAGAGAATTACAAGACGTGCAGTCTGGGACCCATGGTAAGGTTCCCAGAGGCAGTTGCGGCGCCAGGGGACGTGTATATGGCATGGAATTTAGGAACCGGAAGATGGAAAAAGATGCTTGGTCGGTCCTCCTACTTCAAATTTTGGGGCACTGCGCATGCAATCTACTGTGCCACCAGATATGAGTGGTGGCACTGGGCAAGTGGGCACAGTATATGCTGTGAGCCTGGCACACACGCTGGCAGGCAGGCAACTGCAATTAGATTACACTAGCAGACTGATGTTTCACAGTCAAAATTTTTTTTATTTTTTTAATTTACACTACTGTTACAACAGATATGAGTGGTGGCACTGGGCAAGTGGGCACAGTATACGCTGTGAGCCTGAAACACGCTGGCAGGCAGGCAACTGCAATTAGATTACACAAGCAGACTGATGTTTCACAGTCAAAAAAGATTATTTTTTTTTAAATTTACACTACTGTTACACCAGATATGAGTGGTGGCACTGGGAAAGTGGGACGGTATACGCTGTGAGCCTGGCACACACGCTGGCAGGCAGGCAACTGCAATTTGATTACACTAGCAGACTGATGTTTCACAGTAAAAAAAGTTTTTTTTTTAATTTACACTACTGTTACAACAGATATGAGTGGTGGCACTGGGCAAGTGGGCCTGGCACACACGCTGGCAGGCAGGCAACTGCAATTAGATTACACAAGCAGACTGATGTTTCACAGTCAAAAAAGATAATTTTTTTTAAATTTAGACTACTGTTACACCAGATATGAGTGGTGGCACTGGGCAAGTGGTCACAGTATACGCTGTGAGCCTGGCACACACGCTGGCAGGCAAGCAACTGCAATTAGATTACACTAGCAGACTGATGTTTCACAGTCAAAAAAGTTTTTTTTTAAAATTTACACTACTGTTACAACAGATATGAGTGGTGGCACTGGGCAAGTGGGCCTGGCACACACGCTGGCAGACAGGTAACTGCAATTAGATTACACAAGCAGACTGATGTTTCACAGTCAAAAAATTTTTTTTTTTTTTTAATTTACACTACTGTTACACCAGATATGAGTGGTGGCACTGGGCAAGTGGTCACAGTATATGCTGTGAGCCTGGCACACACGCTGGCAGGCAGGCAACTGCAATAAGATTACACTAGCAGACTGATGTTTCACAGTCAAAAAAGTTTTTTTTTTTAAATTTACACTACTGTTACACCAGATATGAGTGGTGGCACTGGGCAAGTGGGCCTGGCACACACGCTGACAGGCAGGCAACTGCAATTAGATTACACTAGCAGACTGATGTTTCACAGTCAAAAAAGTTTTTGTTTTTTTTAAATTTACACTACTGTTACAACAGATATGAGTGGTGGCACTGGGCAAGTGGGCACAGTATACGCTGTGAGCCTGACACACACGCTGGCAGGCAGGCAACTGCAATTAGACTAAACAGGGAAAAAAAAAACAGACTGATATTCTAGCCCTAAAAAGGGCTTTTTTGGGTGCTGTCCTTATAGCAGAGATCAGATGAGTCCTTCAGGACTGTAGTGGACACTGAATACACTAGCCTAGCTATCAATTTCCCTATTAAATCAGCAGCAGCTACACTGTCCCTCCTCTCACTAAGAAAGCAGCTTCCAAATTAATCTAAAATGGCTGCTGTCCAGGAGTTGGGAGGGTCTGGGAGGGAGGGTCTGCTGCTGATTGGCTGGAATGTGTCTGCAGACTGTGAGATACAGGGTCAAAGTTTACTCAATGATGACAAATAGGGGGCGGATTGAACATCGCATGTGTTCGCCCCCGCAGTTGCGAACGTGAACAAGCTATGTTCGCCGGGAACTATTCGCCGGCGAACAATTCGAGACATCACTAATGTTGCACACTATACCATATAAATATGCTGTATTGATTTGAAATGTGTGAATAAACAACCTTTTCTTTTAAAGGAATCTAATAATCCACTCAGAGGAAATGGATCCAAAATGATACATACTAAATAAGTTATCCCATTAATATAATCATGAATGTGAGTACATATTTTAAACATTGTTGAGACATGTAAAATGATGAAGTGAAATATCTATATTAAATGCTAAGGTTCCATGAAGAACAAATAATTAACGGCTAGATTACGAGTCTTGCATTATGAGTAAAAAAGCAGCGTTAAGCCTCATAACGCTGCTTTTTTACTAACGCTGCTATTACGAGTCTTGTAGGTACAGCTGTCCCGCACACTTTTTTGGCCTTACCGCAAATCAACTTACGCAATTTGCATATAGTCTTTTTTCAATGGGACTCCCATAGCGCCGGTATTACAAGCTTTTTTTTTACGTCAAAAAGTGAGCGATACAGCCTATACCGCAAGATTCGTAACGGATTCTAAAGTCAGTAGTTATGAGTTTTACACTACAAAGCTGTAGCATAAAACTCATAACTAAAGTGCACACTAACACCCATAAACTACCTATTAACCCCTAAACTGAGGCCCTCCCGCATCGCAAACAATAAAATAAAATGATTAACCCCTAATCTGCCACTCCGGACATCACTGCCACTATAATAAACATATTAACCCCTAAACCACTGCACTCCCGCCTCGCAAACACTAGTTAAATATTATTAACCCCTAATCTGCTGTCCCTAACATTGCCGCCACCTACCTACATTTATTAACCCCTAATCTGCCGCCCCCAATGTTGCAGCCACTATATTATATTTATTAACCCCTAAACTTAGGTCTAACCCTAACACCCCCAAACTTAAATATAATTAAAATAATTCTAATTAAAACCTACTATTAATAACTAAATAATTCCTATTTAAAACTAAATACTTACCTGTAAAATAAACCTTAAGCTAGTTACAATATAACTAATAGTTACATTGGATCTAGCTTAGGGTTTATTTTTATTTTACAGGTAAGTTTGTATTTATTTTAACTAGGTAGAATAGTTACTAAATAGTTATTAACTATTTACTAACTACCAAGCTAAAATAAATACAAATTTACCTGTAAAATAAAACCTAACCTAAGCTACACTAACACCTAACCTTACACTACAATTAAATAAATTACCCAAATTAAATACAATTAAATGCATTAAATACAATTACCTTAATTAAACCCCCCCCCCCACTAAATTACACAAAATAAAAAACAAATTACAAGATATTTAAACTAATTACACCTAATCTAATAGCCCTATCAAAATAAAAAAGCCCCCTCAAAATAAAAAAAACCCTAGCCTAAACTAATCTACCAATAGCCCTTAAAAGGGCCTTTTGCGGGGCATTGCCCCAAAGAAATCATCACTTTTACCTGAACAAAAAATACAAACAACCCCCTCAACAGTAAAACCCACCACCCACACAACCAACCCCCCCCCCAAATAAAACCCTAACTAAAAAAACCTAAGCTCCCCATTGCCCCATTTGGATGGGCATTGCCCTAAAAAGGGCATTTAGCTCTATTGCAGCCCAAAGCCCTAACCTAAAAATAAAACCCAACCAATAATCCCTTAAACAACCTAACACTAACCCCCTGAAGATCCACTTACAGTTTTGAAGATCCGACATCCATCCTCAACGAAACCGGGAGACGTCCTCATCGAAGCGTCAAGAAGTCCTCAACAAAGCCGGGAGAAGTCTTCATCCAAGCTGGGAGAAGTGGTCCTCCAGAAGGGCAGAAGTCTTCATCCAGACGGTATCTTTTATGTTCATCCATCCGGCGCGGAGCGGCTCCATCTTCAAGACATCCGGCACGGAGCATTCTCTTAAAACAAAGTCTTCTTCCAGAATGAATGTCCCTTAGATTCCGATTGGCCAATCGGAATTAAGGTTGACAAAATCCTATTGGCTGTTCTAATAAGCCAATAGAATGCAAGCTCAATCCTATTGGCTGATTTGATCAGCTAATAGGATTGAAGTTCAATCATATTGGCTGATTGCATCAGCCAATAGGATTTTTTCAACCTTAATTCTGATTGGCTGATAGAATTTGGGGAGCTTAGGTTTTTTAGTTAGGGTTTTATTTGGGGGGTTGGTTGTGTCGGTGGTGGGTTTTACTGTTGGGGGGGTTGTTTGTATTTTTTTCAGGTAAAAGAGCTGATTTCTTTGGGGCAATGCCCCGCAAAAGGCCCCTTTAAGGGCTATTGGTAGTTTAGTTTAGGCTAGGGTTTTTTTTTATTTTGGGGGTCTTTTTTATTTTGATAGGGCTATTAGATTAGGTGTAATTAGTTTAAATATCTTGTAATTTAGTGTTTGTTTTTTTGTAATTTAGGTAATTGTATTTAATATATTTAATTGTATTTAATTTAGGTAATTTATTTAATTGTAGTGTAAGGTTAGGTGTTAGTGTAAGACAGGTTTGGTTTTATTTTACAGGTAAATTTGTATTTATTTTAGCTAGGTAGTTAGTAAATAGTTAATAACTATTTAGTAACTATTCTACCTAGTTAAAACAAATACAAACTTGCCTGTAAATTAAAAATAAACCCTAAGCTAGATACAATGTAACTATTAGTTATATTGTAGCAAGCTTAGGGTTTATTTTACAGGTAAGTATTTAGTTTTAAATAGGAATTATTTAATTATTAATAGTAGGTTTTATTTAGATTTATTATATTTAAGTTAGGGGGTGTTAGGGTTAGACTTAGGTTTAAAGGTTAATAAATATAATATATTGGCGGCGACATGGGGGTGACAGATTAGGGGTTAATAATTGTAAGTAGGTAGCGGCGATGTTAGGGGCGGCAGATTAGGGGTTAATAATATTTAACTAATGTTTGCGATGCGGGAGTGTGGCGGTTTAGAGGTTAATATGTTTATTATAGTGGCGGCGATGTTGGGGGCGGCATATTAGGGGTTAATAAGTGTAAGTAGGTTGCGGCGACATTGGGGGAGGGAGATTTGGGGTTAATAAATATAATGTAGGTGTTGGCGATGTTGGGGGCAGCAGATTAGTGGTTAATAAGTATAATGTAGGTGGCGGCGATGTCCAGAGCGGCAGATTAGGGGTTAATAAGTATAATGTAGGTGTCAGCGATGTTGGGGCAGCAGATAAGGGGTTAATAAGTGTAAGATTAGGGGTGTTTAGACTCGGGGTTCATGTTATGGTGTTAGGAATCAATGGGGCTGCGTTACTGAGCTTTACATTGCTTTATTGCAGGTGTTAGGCTTTTTTTAGCCCGCTCTCCCCATTAATGTCTATGGGGAAATCGTGCACAAGGACGTACAACCAGCTCACCGCTGACTTAAGCAGTGCTGGTATTGGAGTGCGGTACGGAGCTCAATTTTGCTCTACGCTCACTTCTTGTCTTTTAACACCGGTTTAGAAAAACCTGTAATACTAGCGCTGTAGGTAAGTGACCGGTGACAATAATGTGCAAGTTAGCACCGCACCCCTCATAACACAAAACTCGTAATCTGGCCGTATGAAATAATTACTTATTAATATGGTTATATGATAAATCACATCAGATTGCTACTCACAAGGTATGTATATGATATAAGATGATAACTGGAAAAGGTGGCAATATTATATCAGAATATGAATTGATATATTAATCAAATTCATGCTGAAAGTATTAAAACCCTTTTAAGTCCCCTCCTAAAAATGTGATTTTAAATACATCTCTTAAAATATTATAAGTAGAATTGTATGGAGGCATACATCAGATAGGTATATTATATATATTTAATATTATGCATAGACCTATTATTTAGAATGTATGGGAATACATACTAAATCAATATACTCAGGTTTGGTATTGATATGCTCATCTTTAGTAGTATTAAACATTCCCATATATGTTGACCAGATAAGTTTATTAATATCAGGAAATAATGAGTAAATTAAATATACTTTTTAAAAATATATAAGAATATTTTGTAGTAGTATTTGCAAACAAAGCTACATTCTGTTGTCTGTTGCCTTTTGATGCGAGAATTGCAACCAAAAGGTATTTGGCTGTTCAGAGAGGCATTTTCAAATAAACAATGAGGGACAAGCTTCGATTAAGGTCGTAACCAAAATTTACCAATGATTAGAAAAGAGGTGTGTTTTATCATAAATATAAAACTCTTTGCACAGGAGATGAAAGAGGCTGAAGCTGTTTAACTTGACTGCTGAATTGACCTGCTGCTTGGATTTACAGTCTTTGTGAGATAAACGCTTGGGACCCTCTTAAAGGAAAGAGCAAACAAAATTGGGCCTAGCATTCATTTCCAGATCTGTATTTAATCTCTTATACGACAGTGAAAGGAAATTACCTGGAAAGGCTGAAACTCTCAAATATTGGTTTTGTTGGTAATGTACTAATGGTTATTTTATATATATTTTTTTTTTCAAAAGAGCTTTATTGAAGAGAAAAACAAAATAACAGGTAACAATGAGCTGCCAAGATGGGATAGGACATAACCAATCTTACAATACCACAAACGTTCCATAATTATATGGTTCCATGCCAAAGGGCTAGGATAATCTCATACTTGTCCAGTTTATGGTTCTTAAGATAAAAATATCTTTCCATAAGAAGCATCTCTTCCACCTGTAAATACCAGTCACCTATTGTAGGGGGGCTTTGTGATTTACATTTCTTGGGTATTAATTTCTTGGCGCTGGTTATCATGATTAGCATTAGGGCCAGATGGGCCTGGCTTTGGGCCTTTGGTAACTCTAAAAAGAACTCAGGAGTATTCGGGATCGAAATGTTCAGGACCCCAGACATTTTAGACCTGACTTCCCTCCAAAAAAATTCAAGGGCCGTGCATGACCACCAGATGTGAATTAGGGAGCCATGCCCTCCGCACCCCCTCCAGCACAAAGGGCTGACAGATGGGAATATCTTATTCAGCCTAGTAGGAGTTAAATACCACCTACTCAAAAACTTTATTTGAGTCTGTTCGCAGAGACGGATGATCTCTTAACCAGCCTGAATGCCCTAAGCCAGGATTCAGACGGGAGTGTGTCTGTCCCCTGCTGAACCACCAACCTATACAACAGAGAGATCAAGTGCCGCGGAACATTCTCCGCTACACACAACCTCTCAAAAGGGGTGAGTGTCCTTCCCAGATCTTGTCTGTGTTTATGCCTAGTGATAAAATGTAACAACTGACTGTAATGCAGCCAAGAGGCAAATAACAGGGGTTGCGTTTCTTGAAGAGCAGTTTGCGGGACAACCTTCCCATCAGCAACAGCTCCATATATGGAACCTGCCTTCATTTTATAGGGTTTGATTCTGTTGTGACCCATCTTATAGTACGAAAGCTCAGGGTGTTCAAAAATTGGTGTTAGTGGGGAGTGTGGTGTGGAGATATGTGTGGACGTGGCGACAGTTGCGTCCCAATTAGTAAAGATTTCTTCACAGATTGTAGTCTTAGATGATGACGGGTATGTATTCAGGCTAAAATATTCCTGCAAAGTTTTGTTGATATCATTAAAGATCAGGGGGTTATCAAGGATAGTTTCGTCTAGCCTCCATGTTTGTTGTGTGATGGGAACATCTGGCCAAAGTATGGAGCAAGTAACTGGAGCATGATCGGACCAGGTTATGTGTCCTATAGTACAATGATGGGTGATCGAGAGGCCACAGGAGTCGGTATAAATGTGATCAATTCTGGAGTAGCTATTGTGGGGTATCGAATAAAAAGAATAGTCCCTAGAAGTAGGATGAAGTGTGCGCCAAACATCATGTAGAGTCACTTTTTTTAGGGTGTCATTAACCTGGTTAATCGTGGATAAAGGTGTGCATGTGGTTCCACGTGAGGTGTCTACTAATGGGTCAGCAACCAAGTTAAAATCCCCAGCTAGATATATAATTCCACGTGAATGTTCTAGCAGTAAGTCAGAGATCTTAGTCATAAAGGACACTTGGCCATGGCTAGGTGAGTAGATAGAGGCTAGTGTAATATAGTGTCCATATAGTGTACCTACAACAATAACAAATCTCCCGTCTGGGTCTTTTACAGTGTGAGTCGTAATGAATGGTATTGATCTGTGGAATAGAACACCCACCCCTCCTTTCTTACTCTGACCTGAAGCAAAATAAGCAGTTGGAAATTGGGAGTTATGTCATTTAGGCTCTTTGCCCTTTTTGAAGTGCGTTTCTTGTACTAGAATTATATGGCTATGGGATTTGTTCAGTTCCTTAAAGGCTATAGAGCGCTTGCCTGGGTTGTTTAGCCCCTTAGCATTGATAGTGGTAAGGTTAATGGAGTGGTCTCCAAATTTACTAACTTTGGACTGCATTATCCTAATTTAAAAAGGGGGAAAGGGATGTCGGGTAGGGGAAGGGTGAGAGAGGAAAAAAAAAAAAAAAGTTATCACCAAAAGAGAAACAGTGAAAGAGAACGAATAAGTTGTAATATGAGAGAGAAATAGAAAAGAGAATAAACACTTATTTACGAGAAAGATCTAGACTAGCTAAAGAACAGTAATATTTCTCCTGTCCAAAACAGGCTGGAAAAACCAAATGCAAGAAAAAGTACAGGCAAAAGCCCCATAACTGACGTAAGTTATAAACTTAAACATATAATTGTAACACATGTAAAACTATAAGACATATTAACCTTGTGACAGCGGCCGGGTTCATGTGGGAACCAGGGCTCAAACTAGCGATTTTATCTAAGATCTTAATGTAAACCTTATGGACACTGGCACAGGGGGTGGCCGAGGGTATAACCTACTCTTCAAAGAGATTCATTTCTGATACCTATTAATGTGCATAAGTTGCCAATGCAGGTGGTGTTTATACGTGACATTTTGAATATGGGAGTCGGGGACGTGACTAAGGCTATAGGTTGATCTTATGCTTTACTTCTTAATTTAGTGGGCTTGGGACTCTATTCATAACAGGGGAGATCTGAGAACGTTAGATTTACCCTTTTTGTAGCAATATTCTTTCTACGGCAATGGTACATTAATTGTTGGATGGGCCGTCTAATCGGGACAAGCCTCTCTCATCTGTTATAAAGATTTATCTAACTTTATGTATCATAGCAGAAACAAATCATCTCAAAGGGGCTGATCATAAATGGCAGTGTAACAATTCCTTATCTCGTCAGTGTATAACATTATATATCAAACATTAGTCTATAAAGAATCTTTATATGAGGCATTTAGAAGTATATTAGCAATATCGCCCTGATGGTCCAGCCCCTCCCCATAGTATCCATATTTGCAGAGCGCTGTCAACATCAAATGCATTAGAGGAGATAGTTCATACCTCTACTTTACTATATATCATGTTCCCGCTAACTGCAAAAGAAACATTTTGCCTTATCGCCATAGCCTAAAGGGCAGAGGCTGAATGGAGCTAGTCTATAAGTACTAAAATATAGAGGGTCTGTAAGAGAGATAGCCTGCTATATATTAACAGTTTCTCCCCTTTGGTCTATTCCTATCCCTCAGTCATGACTTTTACTAAACATTGTCAGACCTTAAGGCAATAAGGGATATAGCGTTCAGCGCTTCCATATTTTGATACGTGTCATCTGAACCTATCAGTGGAGTATCCCATCACACTAACATAAACTAATTACCATTAGCTAGATAGAGCCAACCTGTAATAAAGAAGCAACATTAAAATTATTGAACATATAAAACATTCTAAAGAGATATTTATGTTTTTAAACATTAACCTAGTCCCAACTAGAGGCGATCCGCCACCCCCAGAGCAAGGTAAGAGCAATACACTTTAACTAGGAAGTCTTTGAACAGTATTAAAGTCCAATTGAAAGTCCAAGGACCTCTCACAATACCTAGTAGAGATTTGAAATCAGCACAAGTGCTTAAAAGTACATTACCCAATGGGTTGTTCACGGGGACTGTTCCTTATCAGGTGAGCAGGGGGCTCTGCTCTCCCTAGCTGTATTTCTTCATCTGTGGGGGCTTGTAGTGAAATATTTTCAAAAAAGAGCTGTTGGTCCATTCCGGGCCTAAAAATGGCTGTTTTATTTTTGTTGGTAGCAATGATTGATACTGGAAATCCCCATCTGTATGGAACCATATGATTCCTCAGGAAAGATGTGATGTGACTCAACTCCCAGCTGTGACAGATCTGAAAAAACTTGTATCTCCTCTCCTGCGTGCATGATGGGATGTTTTTTCCTAGCTCCCTGAAGAATCTCCTCTTTATCCTTGAAGCTGAGGAACCGGACAATGACGTCCCTAGGGGCTTGGGCCTGAGGGCCCTATGAGCCCTTTCTATCGAGATTTCCTGTGAAGAAGGAGAGTCTTTAATGATCCTAAACAGGGCTTGCAAGTAGCCTTCTATATTTTGTGGTGCTATGGCCTCAGATATTCCTCGGAAACGCAGGTTGTTCCTGCTTCCCCTATTGTCTAAGTCCTCCAACTTGTCATTAAGGTACTGTAAGTTGTCTGAGTGATTCTGAATATCTGCTGATTGTTGTTTCAGGGATGCGGCGTTATCTGTTATGGCCTTTTCTACTGAGGAGACTCTTCCCTCCAAGGCAGAGAAGTCCTTTCTTAAGTCCCCAAATAAGCTCCTCATTTCACTCATAACCCCTTTTATGTCTTCTTTTCAGGAGAGGTGGAGAATGTCATATTTTGTAACAAATTGAGATAAATCTTTACTGCCAGATGGTCTAGCAGAAACTGGGTTATCTGGATGGCTTTCCATTTGTTTTTCTTCTAATTCTTTGGCTGTATCTATGGGCTTAAGGTAGTGGCTCATGGGCTTAGAAACACCAGATTTTTCTGCCCTGCTGATTCTTTTATTAGGCATACCCTATAACCAATGTCGCTGCAAAGGCCCGGATACAGGGCTAGCAGACCACCTTGCCAAAGGCCCTATTTATGTTGGTAGGGATGCTGCGTCAGAGTAGCAAAGGTGGGCCTTAAATATAGGCCTAAGCCCCCAGAACTGTCCTGTGTCTTCCTTATCTGGGCCTTTTATAGTGTAAACCCCAAGAGATCAATAAGTCCCCTTTGCCTTTTTATTAATCAAGGTTATGTGTGAGCGATTTGTCTGGTGGTTAAGTTTCTGCCCACTTTATAAATATCTCTCTTTATTACCGCCAGTACTTATCAAAAAGTGAGGTGATGTCTGCTATAATATGGGAAGCAGGGATAGCTGCTGTAGAGATCGCAACTCCAGCATGTATTTTGGCTGTTGTATGAGGGTTATCTCTTTTATGTAACTGCCTATGAACTGTAGGCCTCAACTTTGTCCCCCGCTGTAGCGTGTGTGCCGCTCCTGGCAGCTTACCTTCCGATATACCTCTTGCCTCCAGACGCTCGTGTTGAGCTGTTATATCCCAGTACCGTATAGGGGGATGTCTCTGCTCAGCCACCTCTAGTGAACTAGGTTAGCTCCGGGTGTTCCTCCGGTCACACTTCACATACGCCCCAAAGGCCTTACGTGGCACCAGGACTTGCCGCTTCCTCTAACCTCATATAGCACCGCCAAGGTAGGGAAGAAGCCCCTCCAGATTGTGAATCTGCTGTTATTTTCTCCCTCCGCGAACTGCCGTACCAGCGCTGCTTATTCTAGGAGGGCAGGCCCTCCACGTGGGTTTAGTAGCTCCGTTGCTGTTAACGTGTATAGGTTATCTTGTACCGCAGCTTCCCCTGGCAAATTTGAATATTATATTAGGAGATCCACACTCCCAGTCGGCTGCACAGGTCAGATAGCATAAATAAAGAGCTTTAAAGTTACTTTAAGCATAGTTGTCAGCTTTTGGTGGCAGGAGCCTTCTTAGTGTGCGACCATCTTCCTGCGTGGTCAGGCTCCGCCGGTTATTTTATATTTTTAATAGATTTAGCAAATAAATTCTTTATAGCATAGTATTTCTGCAGCTGTGAATTAAAAGGAATCTTATTCTTATAGTTAAAGGGCCATGATACCCAAATGTTGAAACACTTGAAAGTGATGCAGCATAGCTGTAAAAAGCTGACTAGAAAATATCACCTGAACATCTCTATGTAAAAAAGAAAGATATTTTACCTCAAAAGTTCCTCATTAGCCACATACCATTGTAATGGACTTCTAAGCAGCAAATCAGTATGTATGTCCCGGGACAGTGAAAGGAGCGAGCATTCGTGCACACTCATCTTATTTCCCTATTCATTTTAAGGAAGTTTACTATGAAATCTCATGAGAGTTAAGTGAAATCTCATGAGATTACAGTAAAAGAGTTCATGACCTCAGCACTGCTGATGCTGATTGACTGCAGTTCATTTCTTCATTTTTTATTTTTTTTACCTGCAGCTGGGCAGCAGCTAAATTATAACTTTTTACACAGAACTTACTCTGCTGAGCTGAGGAGATTGTGAGGTAAAATATCTTCCTTTTTTACATAGAGATGCTCTGGTGATATTTTCCTGTCAACTTTTTACAGTTATACTGCATCAGTTTCAAGTGATTTAGCATATGAGTATTATGTCCCTTTAACCCCTTAACGACCAAGGACGTGCAGGGTACGTCCTCAAAAAAAAGGCAGTTAATGCCTGAGGACGTACCCTGCACGTCCTCGGTGTGGAAAGCAGCTGGAAGCGATCCTGCTCGCTTCCAGCTGCTTTCCGGTTATTGCAGTGATGCCTCGATATGGAGGCATCCTGCAATAACCCTGCATGGCCATCCAATGCAGAGAGAGCCACTCTGTGGCCCTCTCTGCACCGGACATCGATGGCCGGTATCGTTGGTGGGTGGGAGCTGACTTGGGAGGCGGGTGGGCGGCCATCGATGGGCCGTGTAAGGTGGAGGGGGGCGGGATCGGGGGCGTAGCTGACGGGGGCGCGCACGGGCGCGCGCGCGTGCACATAGGGCGGCGGTCGGGCGCGTGCACGGGGCGGGAGCGGGTGGGAACCGCTATACTACAGAAAATGAATGTAACTATGTGGGGGAAAAGGGCAAAATTAAAAAAAAATAAACAGCAGTCAAAGGGATCTTGGAGGGGTGGGGGGTTGGTATTGGGTGGGGGGGGGAGCTACACTACAGAAAAAGGGATTTTTTCTTAAAAAAAGCACATTTTTTTCTAAACTGGGTACTGGCAGACAGCTGCCAGTACCCAAGATGGCGCCCATTAAGGCAGAGGGGGAGGGTTAGAGAGCTGTTTGGTGGGGGATCTGTGAGGTTGGGGGCTAAGGGGGGATCCTACACAGCAGCATATGTAAATATGCTAAAAAAAAACTCAAAAAAGCCCAAATATACCTTTTATTTTAGTACTGGCAGAGTTTCTGCCAGTACTTAAGATGGCGGGGACAATTGTGGGGTGGGGGAGGGAAGAGAGCTATTTGGGAGGCATCAGGGGGTCTGATGTTTCAGGTGGGAGGCTGAGCTCTACACTAAAGCTAAAATTAACCCTGCAAGTTCCCTATAAGTTACATAATTAACCCCTTCACTGCTAGCCATAATACACGCTTGATGCGCAGTAGCATTTAGCGGCCTTCTAATTACCAAAAAGCATCGCCAAAGCCATATATGTCTGCTATTTCTGAACAAAGGGGATCCCAGAGAAGCATTTACAACCATTTGTGCCATAATTGCACAAGCTGTTTGTAAATAATTTCAGTGAGAAACCTAAAGTTTGTAAAAAAGTTTGTGAAAAAGGGAACGTTTTTTTTAAATTGATCGCATTTGGCGGTGAAATGGTGGCATGAAATATACCAAAATGGGCCTAGATCAATACTTTGGGTTGTCTACTACACTACACTAAAGCTAAAATTAACCCTACAAGCTCCCTACAAGCTCCCTAATTAACCCCTGCACTGCTGGGCATAATACACGTGTGGTGCGCAGCGGCATTTAGCGGCCTTCTAATTACCAAAAAGCAATGCCAAAGCCATATATGTCTGCTATTTCTGAACAAAGGGGATCCCAGAGAAGCATTTACAACCATTTGTGCCATAATTGCATAAGCTGTTTGTAAATGATTTCAGTGAGAAACCTAAAATTGTGAAAAAGTTAACTTTTTTTTAATTTGATTGCATTTGGCGGTGAAATGGTGGCATGAAATATACCAAAATGGGCCTAGATCAATAGTTGGGGTTGTCTACTACACTACACTAAAGCTAAAATTACCCCAAAATGCTCCCTACATGCTCCCTAATTAACCCCTTCACTGCTGGGCATAATACACGTGTGGTGCGCAGTGGCATTTAGCGGCCTTCTAATTACCAAAAAGCAACGCCAAAGCCATATATGTCTGCTATTTCTGAACAAAGGGGATCCCAGAGAAGAATTTACAACCATTTATGCCATAATTGCACAAGCGGTTTGTAAATAATTTCAGTGAGAAACCAAAAGTTTGTGAAAAAAATTGTGAAAAAGTGAACGATTTTTTGTATTTGATCGCATTTGGCGGTAAAATGGTGGCATGAAATATACCAAAATGGGCCTAGATCAATACTTTGGGTTGTCTACTAAAAAAATATATATACATGTCAATGGATATTCAGAGATTCCTGAAAGATATTAGTGTTCTAATGTAACTAGCGCTAATTTTGAAAAAAAATGGTTTTTAAATAGCAAAGTGCTACTTGTATTTATGGCCCTATAAGTTACAAAAAAGCAAAGAACATGTAAACATTGGGTATTTCTAAACTCAGAATAAAATTTTGAAACTATTTAGCATGGGTGTTTTTTGGTGGTTGTAGATGTATAACAGATTTTGGGGGTCAAAGTTAGAAAAAGTGTGTTTTTTTCGATTTTTTCCTCATATTTTATAATTTTTTTTATAGTAAATGATAAGATATGATGAAAATAATGGTATCTTTAGAAAGTCCATTTAATGGCGAGAAAAACGGTATATAATATGTGTGGGTACAGTAAATGAGTAAGAGGAAAATTACAGCTAAACACAAACACCTCAAAAATGTAAAAATAGCCTTGGTCCCAAACGGACAGAAAATGGAAAAGTGCTGTGGTCATTAAGGGGTTAATATTAATTAGACCAGGATAGTAAGTATACTAGTATTAAATCTTAATATTAAGAAAATATTTATGTATTTTAATGTCATAAGTTATTTGTAGCTATTGTGATACATTTTAGAATTTGTTTTATGTTTGGCTAAGTTGGAACTATTTAATGCTATATTAAGAGATATATGTTGAATTGGTAGTATTGTGTTAAAATCTCTGGGTTAAAAGTGAAGTATATTAGATTATATTGTTAACTAAAATTTGTAATCCATATTTTGGCATTAGATTAGAATTGCTGGCTAATTATATATCTGGTAAATTCAGATGTGATTTTAATAAGTGATTCATTGTGAATAAGGATAATTTTTAGAGATATATTTTATGGTCTGTTTTGTATAGAAAATTGTAACAGAATAAGCGTGTATAATTGATTCATAATCTAGTTTTTACATAAATATAATTCAATGTGTCTATAAAGATAACTGATCAGAATTAAGGAATAAATATACATTTTTAATAATAATATACAGGTAGCCCTCAGTTTACGCCAGGGTTAGGTTCCAGGAGGAATGGTTGTAAATCAAAACTGTTGTAAATTGAAACCCATTTTATAATGTAAGTCAATGAGAAGTGAGGGAGTTAGGTTCCAGGCCCCTCTCAAAATTTTCATAAGTAACACCTAATACATTATTTTTAAAGCTTTGAAATGAAGACTTTAAATGGTAAACAGCATTATAAACCTAATAAAATAAACTGTATCATCATCAAACTAAGTTTAATGAACAAAAACATTTGCTAAACCGCACCTAATAAAATTATCACGCAGACTGTATCATCATCAATCTAAGTTTAATGAACAAAAACAAATAATGACACAACAGACTGTATCATCATCAAACTAAGTTTAATGAACAAAAACGTTTTTTTTACTTGCCTTTTTCTGAAAAACAGTTCTCTGCATTGAGTCTGCATCTAAGGTAAGTGGCTGCTAGATCTTGTTCCTTTGAAAGCTGATCCATTGATCACGTCTGGCTTGCTTGGCTTTGCATGTCTTTGCTGCAATAAAAGCGGACAACTCCACCTACTGGCTATTTTAATGTATGCCATGCTTCTCATGCTTTCAATAGCAGTCAATGCTTTTCAATAGCAGTCACATGACTGGAAAAAAGGTTGTTATGCTGAAATGGCGCAAATTGAACCGGCGTAAACCGAGGGCCACCTGTAGTTACGTAAATATATATATAATACTTTGGAAGTTACTACTGAGGTATAATTAAATGAATATTGTAACCTAGGTTATATCTAACAATAGGGAAAACATGACATAGGTGTAGGCGTATTAGGGAGTTAGCTGGGTGTTCCTGGGGGAGTATAGGGAAGACATGGCATAGGTGTTGGCTTGTTAGGGAGATAGCTGGGTGTTCCTGGGAGAGTATAGGGAAAGCATGACAAAGGTGTAGGCATATTAGGGAGATAGCTGGGAATTCCCGGGGGAGTATAGGGAAGACGTGACATAGGTGTAGGCTTATTTGCGAGATAGAGAAATCCTGTTAAAGAAAGACAGAGAAACGCCACATAGGGTAATATTGACTAAACAAGCCACCGGTGCAAAGATATATTAATTCACTCCTTAAGGGTGGCTACTCACATGCTTGACGGCACAACCGGAGTGTCTAGCTGGACAGTACGGGACAAACAGAGTCGCCCATAAGACTCACAGAGGATACCGGAACGTCGTACATCAGGTCACGTGATGGAGAGGGCCTCTCCCAAGATTGGAAACAACCAGTAGATATCCAGTCACTAGTGATCCACAGGATGGTAGGCAGCAGCGGGGGCGTCACAAAGGAGCCAGAAGATCAAGTGAACATATATCAAACATCCATATAATAAAATTTGAGCAAGTAGAATAAAAAGTGTGTAAACTTTATTGAATACAACACTAACACAGCAACGCGTTTCTCAACACTACATATGCCGTTTCATCAGGCTGTATGAGAATTAACAACTACTTGCTCTATAAATCTAAAAATGCTAACCAATCAGAGACCAGTGTCAAAACACACCCTTCAGAGTAATAATGGAAGGAAAATATGCATACGCCTCTAAAAGGGAAAGATTATAATAGTCAGATGTGAATAGACACTGACCATGGGAGATGAAGCATTAAACACATAAATAAAATCTTCAAAGGAGATAGTAAAATAACATCATATACATCCAATACAATACAGACAAATATATATACTGATAGCTTGATACATTTCATGGCAACTAAATATTGCAAATTGTATAAAATCAAATGTATCATTCAGTACTAAAATAGGCTATAATAAACAGCACAAATATTATACAATATAAAAGTAAAATCTGACTAACACCCCTTTGCATAATAGAGACCTGTAGAATACATATACCTTATTAAAAATATAGGATATACCATGTATAAAATCTGGTAAGATATCGGCCAAAAAGCGGGGAGCATATAATACAACATACACAGATAAACTTTAAAGTGCAGATATGTGCTAACTAATAGAAATCTAAGATAAAAATATCAGTTCCTATGATGAATGGATCATATACATCACAGGTCGAAAACAATGTCCAATGACATAAGGTGTGGATAATAAACATCCTAGGGTAATAAAAGTCTATTGGATCTCTAGCATTTGTTGCCTGGGCCAAGAACAGACACACTCGTCTAAATGGCCCATATATATTAACCTAGGTTGAAATCAGTGGTATAATATTACTTAAGGGATAGTGTAATAGTCACATAATATAATGATTGGCTAGTGAGCTAATAGCATAGGGCCTAATAGACATATGAAGAGAACCAACACCAACCATAATCAATAGGCCTAAAAATCGTCATATGGTTGAGCCGTGGAGCTTATGGATCGCTCACCAAATAGCCGCTTGGCTTTTTTCTGTAAAAACCCTGTGATTTTAACACATGTTTTAATAAATTGTTTTACCATTCATCTGAGTTCACGTCTATCTGCTCCTGCTGGAGTCTCCCATTGCTTTTATATCTAGAGCTTGATGTGAAGTTCTGCAATATGTGAGTATACAACTTACATGTGAATTATCAAAGTACAGTAGGGAAGGGTTAAGGTGTATGCACTGTAATTCAAGAAATATATAAATAGTCTTATAAATAAGTAAGTCCTTGTTAGGCCACTGCACAAATTTGGCTGTTTATAAAGAAAAAAGTGTGGCGGTGTTCCCCAAGACAACCCCCACAATAGTATTATTGTTCACAAGGGACCACTCCCAGACATCCGTATATACAAAAGGAAAAAAGACTGACTCACCACTCTTCAGTCTCTTGGTGAGGTTTTTTCTCAGATCAGGATGCTGTGTCCAGTGTTGGTGTGAACAGTTGTGCCTTGTAATCCAGGATTTTTATTCTCTGCCCATTATTTTACTTTTAGGGCCATGAAAAGCGTCCACCTGTGTCCCTTGGATAAAAAGACAGCCAGTGCAGTGTGCCTCTAGCCCACCAACCGCAATTTGTATCCAAATCTTGTGCTCACTGTTTGGCCAAATAATAAGCTAAGCATCAGAAAAAATGTATAACAGGAGCACCAAGTATAAGGATAAAAAATCAAACTTTATTTAGAACATAAAGGGTATCTTAACCCCTGGGTAAGAACATGCATGTAAAGTAGTCAAACAGATGAAAAAGGCTGACCGGTTTCGGCTGTTGCCTTACTCCTAGCCTGCTTAAAACTGTCTAGCAGTTCTCTGATTTAAAAACCATCATCTGAAATCCTATTGGTTCAAAAATCCACACCCCTCATTGTAACTCCCTTCAGCTTAGATCAATTAACCCTCCTTTTCAACACTGCTGTCCTTGTCTAATTGCTCAACATAACAAATTTGATTACTAAGACTATATTTCTAACCTTCTATTTGTCACTAATATTCAATATTCAATAGGAGCCAAACAGTGGAAACATGGAGGAAACTATTGTATGAGTCTATTAAACATGCATTTTACATCACTGTGTAAGAAAACTGTCTTAGAATTTGAACCGCTTTATATATGGACATATGCATAGACATTAGTACTATATATTTTAGTGATTATCCTGTCTTATTAAACAGCTCTCACATCTCCTACCTCAAAGCGGTTCCTGTTTCTTTATATTCATCTTAGACCACCTATGATATTGTGGGAAGAAGTGTATTGTGCCTCAAAATCTGTATTCGTTCGTAATTACTGTTTACTACTCGATGCTATTTACAAATCCCTATTGGTCAGTAATGTGTATGTCAGCCAATCCGGTGCGGTCTACCAAACCCCAGTGCATTGCAAGGAGTCTAGAAGGTAGCTATAGGTCTCTGCTTACTGGATCCTGATTGGTCGAATATCGTGTGTATGCGCCAATCAAAACGTAGCCTGTCACAACACCACATCGCTGTCAAACGTCAGATGTTCAGTCTCTGCTCTATCATGTTATTATTACTATGTATTCATGACTCGTGAACAATGGAATGTATTTGTATATTGTGAGCGTGCTTGTCAGTTAGGGTGTGAATCCCCACTTATATTGAAGTAGTTAGAGCCGGATGGGCTAAAGTTGGGGGAAAATTTTTTTTTCCTTATATTTAAATTCAAAGAATATCACCTTTGTTATAATGTACTTTAAGAACCACAATTCAAGTTAATAAATAAATACACTATATAAAGGGCCAAGAATGTTCATGCTTTAACTATGTGCTTATTTGCAGTAGATATCTTAAATAAGTAGTGAATTCTTTTTTGCTATTTTAAGTGTATTTAACCTAAATTTATTCTGATCTATTAAACTTTGCATCAAAATGAGCTACTTATTAAATTTAAATTTAAAGAGTGTCACCTTTGTTATAATGTACTTTTAAGAACCACACTTCAAGTAAATAAATAAATAAATGCACTATATAAAGGGCCAAGTGTGTTTATGCTTTAACTTTGTGCTTATTAGTAGTAGGTATCTTACATAAGTAGTGAATTCTTATTTACTATTTTAAGTGTATTTAACCTAAATTTATTCTGATCTTATTATACTTAGCATCAAAATGAGCTGCTTCTTATCAAGGACCTTGGGTGGTTGTACACTATCTATGTATTTAACCTTAGTTACCTCTGACAAATACCCTCGTTCAAACCATGAATGAGCTACTTCTAACCAAGAACCTGGAGTGTTTGTGCTTTATTTATGTATTTATATTTTGGTAAATATTCTCAATGCATAGGTAAATGTTCTTAGTGCATAGGTAAATTTAAGTTTACATATTAAGTGTATTGTGACCTAACTTCCTCTGTTAAATATAGTGTTGTTCAAAATGTAAACTACCAAAAATTAATGAGGTCAAATTCTGAATTGAGGCCGTCTGGAATCCTCGTTTTTAAACGAAAGATCCAGAAGGCCTCCCTTTCGCCTAATTTGCGGGTTCTGTCCCCCCCTTTTGTCTGAACTGGTACCTTCTCTATAATGGTCCAAGAGAAGAAAGAATTATCTTTGTTGTGTGTAATCGAAAAATGTTTAATAAGTGGCGTTGTGAGAACCCCTGCCTTGATGTCCGCTAGATGTTCTTTTATCCGTACCCTGGCTTCCCTTGTCGTGAGGCCTACATACTGGAGGGCACAGTGGGTGCATGAAATCAAATACACTACAAAGGTAGACCTGCAGTTGAGACATAAATTCTTCTGAAAGTGTTCCCCCGTAACCAGAGAGCTGAAGGAGTCCCCTATAGTGACTTTCTTGCAAGCTTTGCAAGATAAATGGTTGCACCTATAGGTCCCATTTAATCTCAACCAGGAGGACCCATCCGTCTGTTCCTTCCTCAATCTTGTGGGTGCAATTATTTTGCCTATTGTTCTGTTTCTTTTGTATGTACACCTGATGCCCTCAGATACTGTCTCCTTTAGAGCATCATCTGCTGACAAAAGATGGTAATTATTTCTAATGATCTGACATATTTGTGTGTACTGCTGTGAATATTCTGTCGTGAATGTGATTTTCCTGTCCACAGTCCCTTTTGTTCTTTTTCTGTACTTTGTGTTTTTTTGTCTCAGAAGATCAACTCTGTTAATTTTGGTAACAGCGTTTCTCTCTTTTGTAATTATTGACCCTGGATAGCCTCTTTCCATGAGTCTAACAGATAGTTCATCGGCCTGTTTCTCATATGTACTTTGATCAGTACAGTTCCTTTTCAGGCGAATGAACTGCCCTCTAGCTACACCCCTAAACACCCTTCTTGGGTGGCAACTTGAGGCGTGTAGCAAAGAGTTCCCTGCGATAGGCTTCCGATATGTCTCTGTGGTGATCTTCTGACCTGTTTCTCCCTTTAATGAGATGTCCAAAAAATTTACTGTGTGTTCTTGTATCTCGGACGTAAAGCTAATGCCTACACTGTTGTTGTTAAGTCCCTCTACAAACTTCTCTAGATCATTAAAGGAGCCTTGCCAAATGAAAAGGAGGTCGTCAATGAAGCGCCTATACCACACTATCTCCTGTCTGAACAGGTTTCGCTCCCCAAAGACGTGGGAGAGCTCCCACCAACCCATGAAAAGGTTGGCGTAGGAGGGGGCAAATTTTGCCCCCATCGCTGTCCCACGCCTCTGGAGAAAGAACTCCCCCTCAAACAGGAAATAGTTGTGGGTAAGGAGAAATCTAGTTACTCTCAATATGTATCCAATAAAATCCTGATCATTTGGATACTTTTTTGACAGAAAGAATTTTATGGCCTCCAGGCCCTTATCATGTGGTATGGTTGAATACAGGGATCTTACATCCACTGTCAACCACTTGAAGTCACTCTGCCATACCATATCAGAGAGTAAATTCAATACATGTTTGGTATCAGACAGGTGACTCCAAAGGGAGCTTAACAAGGGCTGCAGGATGCCATCCAACCACTCTGACAGGTGTTCCAGTAGGGAGCCTATTCCACTAACAATTGGTCTCCCCTGGACATTGTCTAAAGACTTGTGAACTTTAGGTAGATGGTTAAACACAGGAATGGCTGGGTTTTGTACCAGAAGATAATCCTTAGTCTCTTGGTCAATATAGCCCATCTCTACCCCATCGTCCACAAGGGAGACCAATTGTTTCTGGAATTGGCGTGTTGGATCAAATGACAGTACCTCATAATCCTGTTCTACTCTCAACTGTCTAAATGCCTCCTGAATGAAATCCTTTTTGTCAAGGACCACAATTGCTCCGCCCTTATCGGCTGATCTAATCACTAAGTTGTTGTTATCTCTTAGACCATCTAAGGCCATTTTTTGTTTTCGTGTGACATTGGACTTCTTGCCCCTTTGTGTAACATATTGAAGTTTAATTAAATCATTTTCCACCCGCTTCTGGAATTTCTCCAATAGAGGACCCCTGCTTTGGATGGGATAGAACAAAGATTTGTTCTTCAGTAGTGGAGTTGTCACCCGCCTACTTTCATCCATCTCTTCCTCTTCTTGGAGAGATTCCAGAGTCCTTACATCGCATAACTCTTGAAAATTCAAATCAGTATTAGCATGATGATCAAGGTCAGATCCATCAATAGAACTCGGACTCTCATTACATTGACGTTGATCCTGGGTCTTAAAGAATTTTCTCAACGTTAGGTTCCGAATCATTTTGTTAACGTCCAAAAGAGTTCTAAATAGATTGAAATCTGCAGACGGAACAAATGTTAAACCTAAACTTAGCACTTCAATTTCAGATTTATTTAGAACATAACTCGATAGGTTTAAAACGTTCAGTCCCTGTAGTTTCCCCTCCTTCGGCCCCTCCTTTGGGGGTATCATCTCTGCTCTCTCGGCTGTTGTTGTTGTTCTGCGTTTCCTCTTCCCCCCCCCTTCTAATGCTTTTGGGGGGACCTGAAAAACCTGTTCCAGCTGGGATTCTTCGGTTGCTCCCAAAAATCTTCGAGTTCCCCCCGCCTGTGGGGGTTCCTCTCTATAGTGTGATGAGGTGGATGCTGTTTCAGAATCTCTGTTCTTCAGGATTGGGGGTAACCTGTTTGGTCCCTCCTTTGGTCTTACTGAGGTTTCATGAGCCCCTAGTTCCTCTCCTCCTGAGAATGAGCCTTCGTCCCAGGATTCTCCTTCACTCTCCTGGAAGTTTACACGTCTACCTCTGTTGCTTCTGGATCTGTTTCCTCCTCTCCTTCTGTTGTAATATGGGACTGATTTGTTCTGCTCCTTCCTTAGGGCAAACCGATCCCTCCTATTCCATACGTAGACTCTGTTCAAATTGTAATCCTTCAAGTCCCTTAAATACTTTGTATGTTTGGTCTCCAATAGCAATGTTTTTGCTTCTGCCAACACTCTCTGTAAGGTGGCATCAAATTTTAGAAAGCTGGGTTCTTCACTTCTTTTGTTTAGTTCATCCTGTAGTTCCTTTATCTTTACAGCCAGTTCATCAATTGTTTTCAACTTAAATTCACAGATTAATTTCATCAATTTAAGTGAACATTCTGTAAGATGATTATTCCACTGTTTAATAAAGGACTTATCATCCGTCACAAAGGTTGGGAACTTATTCAGTCTGAGGCCCCTGGGTATAAGGCCTAATTCCGAATATTTGTTAAGTGTATTAACATCCCATTTTAGTTGGTCCTCTCTCAGTAGAAGGTTCTCCACTTCTTCAAAAAGTGCTATCAAGCTGTAATTAGTTTTGTTGAGGGAAAAAATTTGGTTGCAATCCCAGGCTGCCGCCTCTCTCTCTTTGGCTGTCCTCAGGGAGAATAAAACTGGTGTGTTTGTAGTATTGCTCTCACCCTGCATATTTTTGTATATTTATGCAAAACTGCGGAGGTTGGCTCAAAAGCAGTGCATGCACCTTGAGCTAGGCCACAGCTCTTAGCAAAAAAATGCTTACTTTCAAAGTACAGTAGGGAAGGGTTAAGGTGTATTCACTGTAATTCAAGAAATATATAAATAGTCTTATAAATAAGTAAGTCCTTGTTAGGCCACTGCACAAATTTGGCTGTTTATAAAGAAAAAAGTGTGGCGGTGTTCCCCAAGACAACCCCCACAATAGTATTATTATTCACAAGGGACCACTCCCAGACATCCGTATATACAAAAGGAAAAAAGACTGACTCACCACTCTTCAGTCTCTTGGTGAGGTTTTTTCTCAGATCAGGATGCTGTGTCCAGTGTTGGTGTGAACAGTTGTGCCTTGTAATCCAGGATTTTTATTCTCTGCCCATTATTTTACTTTTAGGGCCATGAAAAGCGTCCACCTGTGTCCCTTGGATAAAAAGACAGCCAGTGCAGTGTGCCTCTAGCCCACCAACCGCAATTTGTATCCAAATCTTGTGCTCACTGTTTGGCCAAATAATAAGCTAAGCATCAGAAAAAATGTATAACAGGAGCACCAAGTATAAGGATAAAAAATCAAACTTTATTTAGAACATAAAGGGTATCTTAACCCCTGGGTAAGAACATGCATGTAAAGTAGTCAAACAGATGAAAAAGGCTGACCGGTTTCGGCTGTTGCCTTACTCCTAGCCTGCTTAAAACTGTCTAGCAGTTCTCTGATTTAAAAACCATCATCTGAAATCCTATTGGTTCAAAAATCCACACCCCTCATTGTAACTCCCTTCAGCTTAGATCAATTAACCCTCCTTTTCAACACAGCTGTCCTTGTCTAATTGCTCAACATAACAAATTTGATTACTAAGACTATATTTCTAACCTTCTATTTGTCACTAATATTCAATATTCAATAGGAGCCAAACAGTGGAAACATGGAGGAAACTATTGTATGAGTCTATTAAACATGCATTTTACATCACTGTGTAAGAAAACTGTCTTAGAGTTTGAACCGCTTTATATATGGACATATGCATAGACATTAGTACTATATATTTTAGTGATTATCCTGTCTTATTAAACAGCTCTCACATCTCCTACCTCAAAGCGGTTCCTGTTTCTTTATATTCATCTTAGACCACCTATGATATTGTGGGAAGAAGTGTATTGTGCCTCAAAATCTGTATTCGTTCGTAATTACTGTTTACTACTCGATGCTATTTACAAATCCCTATTGGTCAGTAATGTGTATGTCAGCCAATCCGGTGCGGTCTACCAAACCCCAGTGCATTGCAAGGAGTCTAGAAGGTAGCTATAGGTCTCTGCTTACTGGATCCTGATTGGTCGAATATCGTGTGTATGCGCCAATCAAAACGTAGCCTGTCACAACACCACATCGCTGTCAAACGTCAGATGTTCAGTCTCTGCTCTATCATGTTATTATTACTATGTATTCATGACTCGTGAACAATGGAATGTATTTGTATATTGTGAGCGTGCTTGTCAGTTAGGGTGTGAATCCCCACTTATATTGAAGTAGTTAGAGCCGGATGGGCTAAAGTTGGGGGAAAAAATTTTTTTTCTTATATTTAAATTCAAAGAATATCACCTTTGTTATAATGTACTTTAAGAACCACAATTCAAGTTAATAAATAAATACACTATATAAAGGGCCAAGAATGTTCATGCTTTAACTATGTGCTTATTTGCAGTAGATATCTTAAATAAGTAGTGAATTCTTTTTTGCTATTTTAAGTGTATTTAACCTAAATTTATTCTGATCTATTAAACTTTGCATCAAAATGAGCTACTTATTAAATTTAAATTTAAAGAGTGTCACCTTTGTTATAATGTACTTTTAAGAACCACACTTCAAGTAAATAAATAAATAAATGCACTATATAAAGGGCCAAGTGTGTTTATGCTTTAACTTTGTGCTTATTAGTAGTAGGTATCTTACATAAGTAGTGAATTCTTATTTACTATTTTAAGTGTATTTAACCTAAATTTATTCTGATCTTATTATACTTAGCATCAAAATGAGCTGCTTCTTATCAAGGACCTTGGGTGGTTGTACACTATCTATGTATTTAACCTTAGTTACCTCTGACAAATACCCTCGTTCAAACCATGAATGAGCTACTTCTAACCAAGAACCTGGAGTGTTTGTGCTTTATTTATGTATTTATATTTTGGTAAATATTCTCAATGCATAGGTAAATGTTCTTAGTGCATAGGTAAATTTAAGTTTACATATTAAGTGTATTGTGACCTAACTTCCTCTGTTAAATATAGTGTTGTTCAAAATGTAAACTACCAAAAATTAATGAGGTCAAATTCTGAATTGAGGCCGTCTGGAATCCTCGTTTTTAAACGAAAGATCCAGAAGGCCTCCCTTTCGCCTAATTTGTGGGTTCTGTCCCCCCCTTTTGTCTGAACTGGTACCTTCTCTATAATGGTCCAAGAGAAGAAAGAATTATCTTTGTTGTGTGTAATCGAAAAATGTTTAATAAGTGGCGTTGTGAGAACCCCTGCCTTGATGTCCGCTAGATGTTCTTTTATCCGTACCCTGGCTTCCCTTGTCGTGAGGCCTACATACTGGAGGGCACAGTGGGTGCATGAAATCAAATACACTACAAAGGTAGACCTGCAGTTGAGACATAAATTCTTCTGAAAGTGTTCCCCCGTAACCAGAGAGCTGAAGGAGTCCCCTATAGTGACTTTCTCGCAAGCTTTGCAAGATAAATGGTTGCACCTATAGGTCCCATTTAATCTCAACCAGGAGGACCCATCCGTCTGTTCCTTCCTCAATCTTGTGGGTGCAATTATATTGACTATTGTTCTGTTTCTTTTGTATGTACACCTGATGCCCTCAGATACTGTCTCCTTTAGAGCATCATCTGCTGACAAAAGATGGTAATTATTTCTAATGATCTGACATATTTGTGTGTACTGCTGTGAATATTCTGTCGTGAATGTGATTTTCCTGTCCACAGTCCCTTTTGTTCTTTTTCTGTACTTTGTGTTTTTTTGTCTCAGAAGATCAACTCTGTTAATTTTGGTAACAGCGTTTCTCTCTTTTGTAATTATTGACCCTGGATAGCCTCTTTCCATGAGTCTAACAGATAGTTCATCGGCCTGTTTCTCATATGTACTTTGATCAGTACAGTTCCTTTTCAGGCGAATGAACTGCCCTCTAGCTACACCCCTAAACACCCTCCTTGGGTGGCAACTTGAGGCGTGTAGCAAAGAGTTCCCTGCGATAGGCTTCCGATATGTCTCTGTGGTGATCTTCTGACCTGTTTCTCCCTTTAATGAGATGTCCAAAAAATTTACTGTGTGTTCTTGTATCTCGGACGTAAAGCTAATGCCTACACTGTTGTTGTTAAGTCCCTCTACAAACTTCTCTAGATCATTAAAGGAGCCTTGCCAAATGAAAAGGAGGTCGTCAATGAAGCGCCTATACCACACTATCTCCTGTCTGAACAGGTTTCGCTCCCCAAAGACGTGGGAGAGCTCCCACCAACCCATGAAAAGGTTGGCGTAGGAGGGGGCAAATTTTGCCCCCATCGCTGTCCCACGCCTCTGGAGAAAGAACTCCCCCTCAAACAGGAAATAGTTGTGGGTAAGGAGAAATCTAGTTACTCTCAATATGTATCCAATAAAATCCTGATCATTTGGATACTTTTTTGACAGAAAGAATTTTATAGCCTCCAGGCCCTTATCATGTGGTATGGTTGAATACAGGGATCTTACATCCACTGTCAACCACTTGAAGTCACTCTGCCATACCATATCAGAGAGTAAATTCAATACATGTTTGGTATCAGACAGGTGACTCCAAAGGGAGCTTACCAAGGGCTGCAGGATGCCATCCAACCACTCTGACAGGTGTTCCAGTAGGGAGCCTATTCCACTAACAATTGGTCTCCCCTGGACATTGTCTACAGACTTGTGAACTTTAGGTAGATGGTTAAACACAGGAATGGCTGGGTTTTGTACCAGAAGATAATCCTTAGTCTCTTGGTCAATATAGCCCATCTCTGAGCTACTCCTGAATGAAATCCTGAGCTACTCCTGAATGAAATCCTTTTTGTCAAGGACCACAATTGCTCCGCCCTTATCGGCTGATCTAATCACTAAGTTGTTGTTATCTCTTAGACCATCTAAGGCCATTTTTTGTTTTCGTGTGACATTGGACTTCTTGCCCCTTTGTGTAACATATTGAAGTTTAATTAAATCATTTTCCACCCGCTTCTGGAATTTCTCTAATAGAGGACCCCTGCTTTGGATGGGATAGAACAAAGATTTGTTCTTCAGTAGTGGAGTTGTCACCCGCCTACTTTCATCCATCTCTTCCTCTTCTTGGAGAGATTCCAGAGTCCTTACATCGCATAACTCTTGAAAATTCAAATCAGTATTAGCATGATGATCAAGGTCAGATCCATCAATAGAACTCGGACTCTCATTACATTGACGTTGATCCTGGGTCTTAAAGAATTTTCTCAACGTTAGGTTCTGAATCATTTTGTTAATGTCCAAAAGAGTTCTAAATAGATTGAAATCTGCAGACGGAACAAATGTTAAACCTAAACTTAGCACTTCAATTTCAGATTTATTTAGAACATAACTCGATAGGTTTAAAACGTTCAGTCCCTGTAGTTTCCCCTCCTTCGGCCCCTCCTTTGGGGGTATCGTCTCTGCTCTCTCGGCTGTTGTTGTTGTTCTGCGTTTCCTCTTCCCTCCCCTTCTAATGCTTTTGGGGGGACCTGAAAAACCTGTTCCAGCTGGGATTCTTCGGTTGCTCCCAAAAATCTTCGAGTTCCCCCCGCCTGTGGGGGTTCCTCTCTATAGTGTGATGAGGTGGATGCTGTTTCAGAATCTCTGTTCTTCAGGATTGGGGGTAACCTGTTTGGTCCCTCCTTTGGTCTTACTGAGGTTTCGTGAGCCCCTAGTTCCTCTCCTCCTGAGGATGAGCCTTCGTCCCAGGATTCTCCTTCACTCTCCTGGAAGTTTACACGTCTACCTCTGTTGCTTCTGGATCTGTTTCCTCCTCTCCTTCTGTTGTAATATGGGACTGATTTGTTCTGCTCCTTCCTTAGGGCAAACCGATCCCTCCTATTCCATACGTAGACTCTGTTCAAATTGTAATCCTGCAAGTCCCTTAAATACTTTGTACGTTTGGTCTCCAATAGCAATGTTTTTGCTTCTGCCAACACTCTCTGTAAGGTTTGAAAATGTGGTGGGGGATGGTTGGAGTTATTCAGTGGTAGATATTGTACCTATTATATAAATCAGAGAGGGTATAAAATATACCGGTACTTAGTAGTCACTTATAATAGTTGTGGTACACATCTAATGTGGATTCTTAGAGAGCAGAACTAAACAACTAGAAATACTAATTGTACAAAGAGATACACTTAGGATTATTTAGAAAAGAATGCCACAAAAAAATATATATTTCTTTAACTCCAAATGTTCATATAGCTGTGAGATTACTCTATTTGTTTAAAATGTTCCATAACATTCATACTTTAATACTTTATTGTAGCAACTAGGAACAAACATTCACACAGAAGTAGCCTGAAAGAGTTAAAAACACTTAAACCCAGTTAAATTGGATTGATATAATAAGCAGTTCTATATGTATTCAACCTGATGCCCACAGCATAATAATAAAGGATAAGCTAAGCCCTTACAATCCGAGGGCTAATTTACTTTTAAGTAGTTATATTTTTTAAGGTAAATAGTAGGCACCAGGAATCAACAAATATATAGGTAGATAAAGATTCTGTTATTAACTAGGCAAGCAGTTAAAAAGCGACAGACAGGAGAGAACTAGCTTCTCCTGCTGGACCCCTGACGCGCGTTTCACAGAACGCTTCCTCAGAGGGGGTGCGGGCCGCTGCTACTCAGCGTTATTTATGTGGGTAGTTGTCCCACCTCATGCCCCTGATTCGTTGTCCCTCACGGTTTTGAATAGATCTGATTGGCCGCTCATTCTGTCTGTAGTAAGGATAGACAGTGGCATCCGGTATTACGTAGCGTAAGGAGGGAGTGTGAATAGGGGGGCGTGTATGATGTTACTGATGGACCAATCATTACTAAGTGAACAGGGGGTGTGTATGTTATGTGGTAACAATTGGATGATCACTGCAGATGGTAAACAAAGCATTGAGAGTTAAGAGTTACTTAGTATCATAACATAACAATGCTTAGTAAGGAATTATTGTATCGTACCGCAATGGCATAATTGGGATCTTAGTCTTTAAAGCAGATATATGAAGTATATGATTTGTAAGCGAACGCATTAGGGAATATAACGTGTTTTTGAATGATTGTGCGGCTGGTTACTTCATAAAATAACAGCATGTGAAAAAGATGCTGGAATTTCATAGTATCTTGAAGTGTCACTATTACTGTTTGCTGATGTATAATACGTCTATCCAATGTTAGACTTAATCCAATGGATTACATTATTTAGCATACTGTCAGAAAGATAAGGAGCGAACTATAGTCTAGCCGCTAACCAATCACTATTGTTTTGTTGTGTATATAATGCGTTCTGACAGATAGGTGAACCACTAGACAACTAATCGCCATATAGGATCTTGTTGTATAATTTTTGATAATTTAATTTTTGAATAAAGTTCAGAGTAGTAATTATTTTTTGTGAGATAATATAATTTAATATTCCCAGCGTATGTTGCACTGTTTGGGAATCATTGGGAGTGATTCTGAACCCGATCAGTGAATGCACTGACATCATATAGTTGTGTGTTAAGTTTCACACTGTATTGCATTGTCTATATTTCTATCTGCCGATGTGTATGTAATTTTAAACTGATGTACTCTCAATGAGATAGAGCGTATCCTGCTATTTGACCTACAGATAGACACTTTTATTTCAGTCTCCATATACATGAGAAACGATCAGGCCAGTGAATAAAATTGATAAATTGTTATCTAGGCTATAGATTTTTATTTAGAATCCCAGGTGTGGGTTATCATTGAAGAATGGAAATTGTGCTGTGTAACAAAAGGTGATTGGATTAAACATGGGAAATAAGATGTGTAAGGGATAGGAATAAATGCAAACATAAAAGTGAAGGGGGAAAAGAATATAGTATATACTCCATTACAGTATATTCCTGATGTGAGTTATCTAGATATAATGGCCAGTCTGTACTGTGAGAAAAGGAAGTGCATGGTGACCTCAGCGTGCTGAGAATACCAGTCTCAAGAAGGGAAATAACGATAATATATTAGGCTAATAATAGCCATTGGTAGAAGTGGGAAGTGAAGCATATATATAGTGTGAAAAGGAGAGTGTGATAGGGAGCATCTCTCATATATTGAGTGTGGGTCAAGACAAGGGTAGTGAATCTTATTCATGTAAAACTATGAATGGGGCCAATAGCATACCCTCATATGTACGTGACACAATGGAGGTATTGCAGCTGTTACAAAACATTAAATTATCTGAGGATATGTGGCTAGTTACAGCGGACGTCGAGTCCCTGTACACAAATATAAAACACGAAGATGGAATTAAAGCCATTAAATATTATTTGGCTTCAAATAATAATGACAACAATCTACATAATGACTTTATAATTCAACTCTTGAAATTTGTCCTGACTCACAACTTCTTCACATTTAATGACAGGTACTACTTGCAAACCCAAGGTACCGCTATGGGTACAGCTTGCGCGCCGACATACGCGAATTTATTTCTTGGCTACTGGGAACTATTCAATGTATTTTCTGATGACCTTGAAAAATATACTGAACACATTCCAATGTGGTTAAGATATATAGACGATGTGCTTTTCATCTGGGAAGGGTCATACGAACAACTTGAAATCTTTATGAAGAGAATTAATGAGAATGATCTTAACATCAAATTAACTTTTGAGGCTAACCAACAAGAGATATGCTTTTTGGATTTAAAAATATTCAAAAATAATGAAGGATTCATTAATACCACAATGTTTAGAAAAGAAACATCAACCAATACTCTTCTACATCATTCCAGTGCTCACTCTCCAAGTACCCTGAAAGCAATACCATACGGGGAATTTCTGAGACTTCGTCGGAACTGCACCACCAATGAGATCTACATACAGGAAAGTGTAGCTTTAGCACAAAGACTAATTGCACGTGGATACAGTAAGAAATCCATAAAAAGAGCCAAGTATAAAGCACTTAGGAAAAGCAGAGATGATTTACTAATCCCAAAAAGCAAAACACCTCAAGAGTCATGTCCCAGACTCATTACAACATACAATCCCCAGATGCCGCATGTTATCAAAATCATTAATGATCATTGGAACATACTCCAAAACGATGAAACTCTCAAGCCATTAATAGGCGACAGAGTCTCATTAGGATACAAGAGACCAAACAATCTGAGAGACAAACTGGTATCCAGCCATTTTGTAAGAACTGCCAAGAAAAAAGACACAAACTTAGGTATGTACCCATGTGGTACCTGTTCAGCCTGCAAATATGTTCTGAAAACCAAAACAATAACTAAAAAAACAGGACAAGTATATAACCTCCAAGCACATTTCTCATGTACCACCATAGGAGTAATATATGTACTCTATTGCTCCTGCCAAATGGCATACGTTGGCATGACGACAAGGGAGATAAAAACACGTATCTTGGAACATGTTTACAACATCAAATATGCTCAAAGAGATAAAGATAAAGGCAAAAAAATCACCTCTGTGGCCAAGCATTTCTTATCACACCATAATGGTTCACCCAGAGATCTAAAATACACTGTGATCCAAAAAGCATCTCTTGGCATAAGAGGTGGCAACATTGAAAAGGTTCTATTAAAAATGGAGTGTAAATGGATATATCTTCTAAATGCGGTTAAACCCTTTGGCATGAATGACTTTAACAACTTTTTTGTATATATCTAACTCTTAAGTCAAGAAATACATTCACCTAATTTTGGGAGAAAATACACATTTAGGTTATCCTTAGACCAACCCATATAGGATGTTAATTGCTAAACATCCTGATTGGTATAATAACCATCATACGTGTATAACGCAGAGGATATTATTTAAATAATGTGAGATAAGGGACTTAGTCTCAGAGAAATAACTATGCAGACTCACCGTATCCAAATATTCAGCCTAATAATATACTAATCCAAACAGTACATAGAAAAATCATTAGTTAAAGTTCCAGTTTTTTTCTTACACATGGAATTTATAATTTGTCACTTTCTAAACAGAATATTATTTTCCTCACATTATTTGTTCAACAGGGGGCACACTATTGGCCCCATTCATAGTTTTACATGAATAAGATTCACTACCCTTGTCTTGACCCACACTCAATATATGAGAGATGCTCCCTATCACACTCTCCTTTTCACACTATATATATGCTTCACTTCCCACTTCTACCAATGGCTATTATTAGCCTAATATATTATCGTTATTTCCCTTCTTGAGACTGGTATTCTCAGCACGCTGAGGTCACCATGCACTTCCTTTTCTCACAGTACAGACTGGCCATTATATCTAGATAACTCACATCAGGAATATACTGTAATGGAGTATATACTATATTCTTTTCCCCCTTCACTTTTATGTTTGCATTTATTCCTATCCCTTACACATCTTATTTCCCATGTTTAATCCAATCACCTTTTGTTACACAGCACAATTTCCATTCTTCAATGATAACCCACACCTGGGATTCTAAATAAAAATCTATAGCCTAGATAACAATTTATCAATTTTATTCACTGGCCTGATCGTTTCTCATGTATATGGAGATTGAAATAAAAGTGTCTATCTGTAGGTCAAATAGCAGGATACGCTCTATCTCATTGAGAGTACATCAGTTTAAAATTACATACACATCGGCAGATAGAAATATAGACAATGCAATACAGTGTGAAACTTAACACACAACTATATGATGTCAGTGCATTCACTGATCGGGTTCAGAATCACTCCCAATGATTCCCAAACAGTGCAACATACGCTGGGAATATTAAATTATATTATCTCACAAAAAATAATTACTACTCTGAACTTTATTCAAAAATTAAATTATCAAAAATTATACAACAAGATCCTATATGGCGATTAGTTGTCTAGTGGTTCACCTATCTGTCAGAACGCATTATATACACAACAAAACAATAGTGATTGGTTAGCGGCTAGACTATAGTTCGCTCCTTATCTTTCTGACAGTATGCTAAATAATGTAATCCATTGGATTAAGTCTAACATTGGATAGACGTATTATACATCAGCAAACAGTAATAGTGACACTTCAAGATACTATGAAATTCCAGCATCTTTTTCACATGCTGTTATTTTATGAAGTAACCAGCCGCACAATCATTCAAAAACACGTTATATTCCCTAATGCGTTCGCTTACAAATCATATACTTCATATATCTGCTTTAAAGACTAAGATCCCAATTATGCCATTGCGGTACGATACAATAATTCCTTACTAAGCATTGTTATGTTATGATACTAAGTAACTCTTAACTCTCAATGCTTTGTTTACCATCTGCAGTGATCATCCAATCGTTACCACATAACATACACACCCCCTGTTCACTTAGTAATGATTGGTCCATCAGTAACATCATACACGCCCCCCTATTCACACTCCCTCCTTACGCTACGTAATACCGGATGCCACTGTCTATCCTTACTACAGACAGAATGAGCGGCCAATCAGATCTATTCAAAACCGTGAGGGACAACGAATCAGGGGCATGAGGTGGGACAACTACCCACATAAATAACGCTGAGTAGCAGCGGCCCGCACCCCCTCTGAGGAAGCGTTCTGTGAAACGCGCGTCAGGGGTCCAGCAGGAGAAGCTAGTTCTCTCCTGTCTGTCGCTTTTTAACTGCTTGCCTAGTTAATAACAGAATCTTTATCTACCTATATATTTGTTGATTCCTGGTGCCTACTATTTACCTTAAAAAATATAACTACTTAAAAGTAAATTAGCCCTCGGATTGTAAGGGCTTAGCTTATCCTTTATTATTATGCTGTGGGCATCAGGTTGAATACATATAGAACTGCTTATTATATCAATCCAATTTAACTGGGTTTAAGTGTTTTTAACTCTTTCAGGCTACTTCTGTGTGAATGTTTGTTCCTAGTTGCTACAATAAAGTATTAAAGTATGAATGTTATGGAACATTTTAAACAAATAGAGTAATCTCACAGCTATATGAACATTTGGAGTTAAAGAAATATATATTTTTTTGTGGCATTCTTTTCTAAATAATCCTAAGTGTATCTCTTTGTACAATTAGTATTTCTAGTTGTTTAGTTCTACTCTCTGTAAGGTGGCATCAAATTTTAGAAAGCTGGGTTCTTCACTTCTTTTGTTTAGTTCATCCTGTAGTTCCTTTATCTTTACAGCCAGTTCGTCATATGGTTGAGCCGTGGAGCTTATGGATCGCTCACCAAATAGCAGCTTGGCTTTTTTCTGTAAAAACCCTGTGATTTTAACACGTTTTAATAAATTGTTTTACCATTCATCTGAGTTCACGTCTATCTGCTCCTGCTGGAGTCTCCCATTGCTTTTATATCTAGAGCTTGATGTGAAGTTCTGCAATATGTGAGTATACAACTTACATGTGAATTAACCCTGTAGTCTCACAGGACTTCACCACTGGCAGCATTTATCTATTTTATTTGAGGTTAACCCTTGGAGTTTGACTGCAGCATTCATTTCCACTGAGAAGTAATCCCTTGATCACTTATGCACATTTGGAGTTGGGATTTAGTCTCCAATTGACTTTTTTGGACATATTCTTTTGCATTAAGGGTAAAACAAGCTTTCCTGTTCTATCCTGTAAATCTTAGCTTTGTTTTGGTCACCTACAAATCTAAGTGTAGATTGAGTAGACAAGCTGGATTTTAAAAGCACTGTAAGTATAAAATCATGCACTGAAGCAGTGAAGTAAAAGATGAAACACATCAGGAGAGGATTCTGGTAGGCTAACTTTTATCCTAGTTATGTTGCCTCTTATCTCACCTACTCTTTTCTATTCCTCCTCTAGCCCTTATCCAAAACTTCAAATCCCTTTCTGATCGTCTCCCACTTAATGGCAAGTCAGCCATCTTCCCTCACCTTAAGATTACTATATTTTAGAGTAGATTATGCCTACTTTTCTTCACATTTAACCTGTTATTATTCCTCCCCCTTGGATGTAGTCCTAATTACTGTTGGGGGTCTTTGTATTTTTTTCCAGGTAAAAGAGCTGATTTATTTAGGGTGATGCCCTACAAAAGGCCCTTTTAAGGGCTATTGGTAGTTTATTGTAGGCTAGGGTTTTTAGTGCTTTTAGATTAGGTGTAATTGTTTTTATTTTTGATAATTTCGCTGGTATATTTATTATTTTTTATTTTTTGTAATTTTAGATTAAATTGCTTTTAGTAGTGTTAGTTTTTTTAATTTGTAGTTATTTTAATTTTAGTATAATAATTTAGTATAATAGTTATGTTAGGTTCATTTATAGTTTAAAATTACGGCTAGATTAGAGTTTGGCGGTAGCCATCAAAACCAGCGTTAGAGGCTCCTAACGCTGGTTTTGGGCTACCGCTGGTATTTAGAGTCAGTCAGGAAAGGATCTAACGCTCACTTTGCAGCCGCGACTTTTCCATACCGCAGATCCCCCTACGCCATTTGCGTATCCTATCTTTTCAATGGGATCTTTCTAACGCTGGTATTTAGAGTCTTGGCTGAAGTGAGCGTTAGAAATCTAACGACAAAACTCCAGCCGCAGAAAAAAGTCAGTAGTTAAGAGATTTCTGGGCTAATGCCGGTTTATAAAGCTCTTAACTACTGTGCTCTAAAGTACACTAACACCCATAAACTACCTATGTACCCCTAAACCGAGGTCCCCCCATATCGCCGCCACTCTATTAAAAAATTTTAACCCCTAATCTGCCGCTCCGTACACCGCGGCCACCTACGTTATCCCTATGTACCCATAATCTGCTGCCCCTAATACCGCCGACCCCTATATTATATTTATTAACCCCTAATCTGCCGTCCCCGCTATCGCTGACCCCTGCTTATTATTATTAACCCCTAATCTGCCGCTCCGTACACCGCAGCAACCTACGTTATCCCTATGTACCCCTAATCTGCTGCCCCTAACACCGCAGACCGCTATATTATATTTATTAACCCCTAATCTGCCGCCCCCAACGTCGCCTCCACCTACCTACAATAATTAACCCCTAATCTGCCGACCGGATCTCACCGCTACTCTAATAAATGTATTAAACCCTAAAGCTAAGTCTAACCCTAACACTAACACCCCCCTAAATTAAATATAATTTAAATCTAACAAAATAAATTAACTCTTATTAAATAAATGATTCCTATTTAAAGCTAAATACTTACCTGTAAAATAAACCCTAATATAGCTACAATATAAATAATAATTATATTGTAGCTATTTTAGGATTTATATTTATTTTACAGGCAACTTTGTATTTATTTTAACCAGGTACAATAGCTATTAAATAGTTAATAACTATTTAATAGCTACCTAGTTAAAATAATTACAATATTACCTGTAAAATAAATCCTAACCTAAGTTACAATTAAACCTAACACTACACTAGCAATAAATTAATTAAATACAATACCTACAATTAAATACAATTAAATAAACTAAAGTACAAAAAATAAAAAAATATTTACAACAATTTTAAACTAATTACACCTACTCTAAGCCCCCTAATAAAATAACAAAGCCCCCCAAAATAAAAAAAATGCCCTACCCTATTCTAAAATTAAAATAGAAAAGCTCTTTTACTTTACCAGCCCTTAAAAGGGCCATTTGCGGGGCATGCCCCAAAGAATTCAGCTCTTTTGCCTGGAAAAAAAACATACAATACCCCCCCCCAACATTACAACCCACCACCCACATACCCCTAATCTAATTAGTTTAAAATTGTTGCAATATTTTTCTAATGTTTGTAAATATTTTTTTATTTTTTGTAACTTAGTTCTTTTTTATTTTTTGTACTTTAGTTAGTTTATTTCATTGTATTTATTTGTAGGTATTGTATTTAATTAATTTATTGATAGTGTAGTGTTAGGTTTAATTGTAGATAATTGTAGGTAGTTTATTTAATTAATTTAATGATAGTGTAGTGTTAGGTTTAATTGTAACTTAGGTTAGGATTTATTTTACAGGTAATTTTGTAATTATTTTAACTAGGTAACTATTAAATAGTTATTAAATATTTAATAGCTATTGTACCTGGTTAAAATAAATACAAAATTACCTGTAAAATAAATATTAATCCTAAAATAGCTACAATATAATTATAATTTATATTGTAGCTATATTAGGATTTATTTTACAGGTAAGTATTTAGCTTTAAATAGGAATAATTTATTTAATAAGAGTTAATTTATTTCGTTAGATTTAAATTATATTTAACTTAGGGGGGTGTTATTGTTAGGGTTAGACTTAGCTTTAGGGGTTAATACATTTATTATAGTAGCGGCGAGATCCGGTCGGCAGATTAGGAGTTAATAAGTGTAGGTAGGTGGAGGTGACGTTGGGGGCGACAGATTAGGGGTTAATAAATATAATATAGGGGTCGGCGGTGTTAGGGGCAGCAGATTAGGGGTACATAGGGATAACATAGTTTGCGGCGGTGTACGGAGTGGCAGATTAGGGGTTAATAATAATATGCAGCGGTCAGTGATAGGGGGGGCGGCAGATTAGGGGTTAATAAATATAATATAGGGGTCGGCGGTGTTAGGGGCAGCAGATTAGGGGTACATAGGGATAACGTAGGTTGCGGCGGTGTACGGAGCGGCAGATTAGGGGTTAATAATAATATGCAGGGGTCAGCGATAGCGGGGGTGGCAGATTATAGGTTAATAAGTGTAAGGTTAGGGGTGTTTAGACTCGGGGTTCATGTTAGGGTGTTAGGTGCAGACTTAGGAAGTGTTTCCCCATAGGAAACAATGGGGCTGCATTAGGAGCTGAACACTGCTTTTTTGCAGGTGTTAGGTTTTTTTTCAGCTCAAACTGCCCCATTGTTTTCTATGGGGGAATCGTGCACAAGCACGTTTTTTAAGATGGCCGCGTCCGTAAGCACCGCTGGTATTTAGAGTTGCAGTGGCGGTAAATATGCTCTACGCTCCCTTTTTTGGAGCCTAATGCAGCCATTCTGTGAACTCTAAATACCAGTGGTATTTAAAAGGTGCGGGGGAAAAAAAGCATGCGTAGCTAACGCACCCCTTTGGCCCCAGAACTCTAAATCTAGACGTTAGTTTTTTTATTTCATAGGTAAGTTTGTATTTATTTTAAGATAAGGATATTGTAATTTTAATATAAAGTTATGGGATTGTTAGGTTTAGGGTTTAATAGTTTAATTTAGTTTTTTGCGATGTGGGGGGCTGGCGGTTTAGGGGTTCAAAAATGTATAATAGTGACGGCGGAATAGGGGTTAATAGCTTTTATTAGTGACGGTGATGTGGGAGGCCAGAGGTTTAGAGGTTAATAACTTATTAGTGGCGGCGATGTCGGGGAGTGGTGGAATAGGGGTTAATAACTAATTTTGGTGTCTGCGATGTCGGGGGTGGAAGATTAGGGGTTAATAACTTTATTTAGGTGTCGGTGATGTCGGGGGCGGCAGATTAGGGGTGTTTAGACTTGGGGTTTATGTTAGGGTGTTAGGTTTAAACATAACTTTTTTTCCCCATAGAAATCAATGGGATTGCGTTACAGAGCATTTCCTTTCGCGCTTCAGGTGTTAGTTATTTTTCTAACACTCTCTTCATTAATGTCTATGGGGAAAGCATTCACATGCACGTCAAATCAGCTCTTGGATTTTGTGCAGCATGGAGCTTAACGCCACCATATCACACTCACAAGGAGGCTTTTCAGAATGGAGGGTGAAATAACTCAACTTTTGTTGCGTTCGTTTTGCACCCTCTATAGCGCAAAACTCGTAATCTAGGTGAAAGTGAACAACACTACATAGCAATTACTATGAGGAAAAATACATATATTAAACTAATTTAATAAATAAGGAGAGAATACATCAATTAGAAAATATATAAATTCATATGAGTAGATATACTGACTCTGTCACACCATTAATAAACTTAAATAAATAAATTACCCTCAGATATATTATTCAATCTTTTAGGGAGACTGGTTTGTAGATTGCATTTCCAAAAGATCTCATGTTGACTAAGATACCTTGTACTGTAAGAAGTTTGGTATCAGCATTATAACTATCTTGAAAATGTCAAGCTATAGGAGTACTGGGATCAGGGTCTTCAATAGCCCTGACATGTTCTAAAAACCAGTCTCTAAATACTCTTAGTCCTACCCACGTACTGCAGAAAACATCCTTGACAGGTGTACACAACACACAGTAAGTTGTGTTACAATAATAAAAAGATATGAGGTCTCAGGTGTTAGAAAAAATTGGCAGGCAAAGGGCTTTAACAATAGATACATACATATAAATGTCTAAGATGTATGTGTATGTATATATGTGTGTATATATATATATATATATATATATATATATATATATATATGTGTGTGTCTTTATATGTGTGTGCATATGTATTTATGAATTTATATGTATATATATGTGACATATATACACCTATAAACACATAATTACATATGTATACATATATATGTGTGCATTGGAGCTGTTTATCTTGGGGCAATGCCCTGCAAAAAGCCATTTCATGGGCTACTGGCAGTTTATTCTTAGATTAGGGGGTGTTTTTATTTTGGGGGGGATTTTTTATTTTCATAGGGATTAGGTTTAATTTTGTAAACTTTGGTAATTTGTTTTTTATTTTCTGTAATATTAGATTTTTTTTTATTTTCTGTAATTTAGGTTAATTTAAACTTAGGTTTCATTTTTTAATTTTTAGGAGTTAGACTTAAGTTTTTTTTTTTTAGATTAGAGATGGGCAGCAAAAGAGCTGAATGCCCATACAAATGCCCTTTTCAGTGCAATGGATAGTTTTTGTAGTGTTAGGTTTATTTATTTTGGGGGGTATTACTGTTAGGGGGAACATAGAATTTTTGGTAACTGCAAAAGAACTGTTTAACTTAGGGCAATGCCGTACAAAAAACCCTTTTAAGGGCTATTGGTAGTTTAGCATTAGATTAGGGGGTGTTTTTATTTTGGGGGGGCTTTTTATTTTCATAGGGATTAGGTTTTATTTTTTTACTTTTGATAATTTGTTTATTTTTTCTGTAGTTCAATATTTTTTTATAATTATACAACACATAGACTGAGAGGGGGGAGAGAGAGCAAATGAGAGGGGAGAGAGAGCAAATGAGAGGGGAGAGAGCAAAAAAGAGGGGGGAGAAAGATCAAAAGAGAAGGGGGAGAGAGAGCAAAAGAGAGGGGGAGAGAGAGCAAAAGAGAGGAGAGAGAGAGAGCAAAAGAAAGGGGGGAGAGAAAGAGCAAAAGAGAGGGGGAGAGAGAGAGAAAAAGAGAGGGGGGAGGGAGAGAGCAAAAGAGAGGGGGAGAGAGTGCAAACGAGAGGGAAGAGAGAGAGCAAAAGAGAGGGGATAGAGAGAGCAAAAGAGAGGGGGGAGAGAGAGCAAATAAGAGGGGAGAGAGAAAGAGCAAAAGAGAGGGGAGAGTGAGAGAGAGAGAGCAAAAGAGAGAAGGGAGAGAGAGCAAAAGAGAGGGGGGGAGAGAGAGCAAAAGGGGGGGTGAAAGAATCCACCTGGGTGGATTCTTTTACCACCCTGCTTTTTTCGGAATCCACCTGGATGCAGCTTGGTGAAAGAATCCACCTGGATGCATAAGTGTCAGGGTGCCAGGAATCAGACTGAGACGAGAAGTGCAAAAATAATCACACCTTTATTAATAGCAAAAAATAATAAAAAGTCTACAAGTCAAATAAACAAGCTAGGAGTCAAAACCAGAGTTGGTAGTCAGACGAGCCGAATCAGGAGCAAAAGCAAATAGTCAGACGAGCCAAGTCAGGAACAAGGAGAATAGCAGAGTCAGGAACAAGCCAGGAATCAGGAACCAGGAGGGACGTCAGACAGCCAGGTAATACACAGGAACAGGAACTCTCAGAAACAGGTCTGAGACAACACATGGGCAAAGCATACTGAACAGAGGCCCTTTAAATAATAAGTGATGACATCACAATTCTGAGACTGCAACCTGTCTCACATGGATGATGTACACCAGTCTGGCCATAAAAGGGCATGCAGAAAATGATCAGCATCGCACACTATGCACCAGAGTTAGCAAGAGAGGTGAGTAAAATGTCTGTCAGCAGCACATGGCAAACAAAGCAGGGAAAAAACCCTGACAGTACCCTCCCCTCAACGACCCCCCCGCCTCGTGGGAGGACAAAAGGCTTATTGGGGAAACGGGCATGGAAGGCACGGAGGAGGGCGGGAGCATGAACATCAAAGGAGGGAACCCATGAACGCTCCTCTGGACCATAACCCCTCCAGTGAACCAAATACTGTACGCGGCCCCTGGACATATGAGAGTCAATAATGCTGCTCATATTCTTCATGGTTATCAATAAAGATAGGACAGGGACGAGGCAACACAGTGGTAAACTGATTATAAACCAATGGTTTCAAGAGGAAGACATGAAAAACATTGGGGATGCGCATTGCAGGAGGAAGCTCAAGAGCGTAGGCCACAGGATTGACCCATCAAAGTATTCGAAAAGGACTAACATAACGGGGAGCCAGTTTATTGGAAGGCACATGAAGATTCAAGTTGCGGGAGGACAGCCAAACCATGCCACCAACCTGGTAGGAAGGTGCATAGAACGATGAAGGCAATCCTGAATCTGCTCCCACATGGAATGGAGTTGCCGGAGATGCTCCTCCAAAGCCGGAATACCCTGAGACATGAATGAATCGGGCAACAAGGATGGTTGAAACCCATAATTCGCCATGAACGGGGATAACTTGGAGGAAGCATTAATAGCACTATTACAAGCAAACTCTGCCCAAGGTAACAGTTCAGACCAATTATTGTGGTGATCTGAGACATAGCAATGGAGGAACTGTTCTAGAGCTTGATTAGACTGTTCCGCAGCCCCATTGGATTGAGGGTGATATGCCGAGAAGAAAGAAAACTGGATCCCCATTTGAGCACAAAAGGAGCGCCAAAATCTGGAGACAAACTGGCTACCCCAGTCTGACACTATCTCCTTGGGTAACCCATGTAAACGGAAGACCTCCCGAGAAAAAAATTGAAGCAACCTCCTGAGCAGTAGACAGCTTATTCAAGGGAATGCAATGTGACATTTTAGAATAAACGGTCAACCACCATAAGGATAACAGTATTGCCATTGGAAACAGGGAGCTCGACAATGAAGCCCAAGGAAAGATGTGTCCAAGGACGCTCATCATTAGCAATAGGTTTAAGAAGAGCCACAGGAAGACGTCGAGGAGCATCATCAGAACGAAGAACTGGCCACCAGAATTGTCGAGTAACAGACCAAATCATTTGGTTCTTGCCTGGGTGACATGTGGCGTTAGGATATTGGTAAGTTTGCAAAAGTTTAGTTCAAATATTCTCAGGAACAAAACACTTACCACTAGGTCTCTCAGGAGGTGTATTGGTTTGTGCAGCCAGGATCTCATCCCCCAAGGGAGAAGTCAAATAAGTACATATGGTAGCCAAAATATGGTCCGGAGGTATAACTGGAGTAGGTACAGACTCCTCCTTGGACAGAGGCAAAAATTGTCGAGAGAGGGCATCAGCCCTAACATTCTTACTACCAGGCAGGTTGGAGATCACAAAATTAAACCGAGACAAAAATAGCGCCCATCTGGCCAGTCAGGGCGACAAACGTTTTGCTTCAGATAGATAAGTTAAATTCTTGTGGTCAGTAAGAATGAGCACTGGTACCCTATCACCCTCGAGAAGATGCCTCCATTCCTTGAGTGCCAAAATTATGGCCAGTAATTAACTGTGGCCAAATTCATAATTGCACTCCACTGGAGACAATTTCTTAGAGAAGAAACCGCACGGATGCAAGGAGCCGTCAGGCGTAGGACGTTGAGACAAGAGGGCACCTACTTTAGTCTCAGATGCATCGACCTCAAGAACAAAAGGCAGGGCAGGGTTAGGATGAGCCAGAACTGGAGTGACAGCAAAGGCAGTCTTAAGACTATGAAAGGCCTTAATGGCAGTAGGTGACCAATGGAGTGGATCATTCTCTTTACGGGTCATGTCTGTGATAGGTTTGACCAAGGAAGAAAAGTGTTTAATAAACTTTCTATAGTAATTTGCGAACCCCAAAAAACATTGAATAGACAAAAGACCAACTGGGCGAGGCCACTGCAGAACTGCAAACAACTTGTCAGGATCCATGGAGAACCCTGCAATGGATATAACATAACCTTGGAAGGTTACTTGAGTCTGATGGAACTCACATTTCTCGAGTTTACAAAACAGGCAGTTCTCATGTAGTCTCTGAAGAACCCGTGTAACATCAGAATGAAGAGCCTCAAGCGTGGGTGAGTGCATGAGGATATCGTCTAAATATACCACAACACACTGTTGAAACATATCTTGTAGGACATCATTAATAAATTCCTGGAAACAAGCAGGAGCATTACATAGGCCAAAGGGCATTACAAGATACTCATAATGCCCGCTTCTGGTGTTAAATGCTTTTTTCCATTCAGCCCTCCTTGATCCTAACGAGATTGTACGCTCCTCTCAAATCAAATTTAGAAAAGACCGCAGCTCCCTTGAGGCGGTCAAAGAGTTCCGTAATGAGTGGAATAGGGTAAGCATTCATAATGGTAAGACGACTAAGAACCCTATAATCGATGCATGGTCTTAATTTGCCACCCTTTTTCTTCACAAAGAAAAAGCCAGCCCCTGCAGGAGAGCAGGATTTGCAGATTATCCCCTGTGACAGAGCATCGGCAACATACTCCTCCATAGCACAATTCTCTGCAACAGTCAGAGGGTAAACCTGGCCCCGAGGAGGAATGGCTCTGGGTTGCAGGTCTATGGCACAATCGTAAGACTGTGAGGAGGCAACGTACTGGCAATCACCTTGTCAAAAACGTCTAGGAACTCTCTATACTCCTCTGGCAATTGAGATACGGAAGAAGTACACAAGACTTTAACTGGTTTCCGAAGACAAGTGGAAATACATTGCGGAGACCACGACAAAATTTCGAACCTGCACCAGTTGAGACTGGGATTGTGCTTTTGGAGCCAGGGATAACCCAGAACAACTGGAAAATTCAGAGAATTTATCACCTTGAACTGGAGGGTTTCAAAATGGAGAGCCCCAACAGCCATGGATAACGGAGCAGTCTCATGAGTTATGAGTGCGGGCTGGAGGGGCCTGCCATCAATGGCCTCAATAGCAAGTGGAACGGACTGAGGTAAAACAGGAATGGAGTGCTTTGATGCAAAAGCACTGTCAATCAAATAGCCCACAGCACCGGAGTCAACAAGAGCCTGGGTGACTATGGAGGAGTCCACCCAGGAAAGGACAACCATGACCAAAGGTTTCTCCTTAAGCGGTTCCGGGGATGAGGATAAACTACCCAAAGTCTGCCCCCGACAGGACCTTAGGTGTGAGCGTTTTTCCGGCCGTGTAGGACAAGACTTCAAAAGGTGGTCCTGTAACCCACAATAGAGGCAGAGCCCCTCCCTCCTCCTAAAGGCCCTCTCTGCCACGGAGAGACACGTGAATCCCAACTGCATCGGCTCAGCAGTACCTGGTGACTGAGTACCAGGAGGCATGGGAGGAGAGGGAGGCATGGATGGGAACGAACACGTAGGAGACAACGGAACCGGAGGCTTTCGCAAGTGTTCCTTGAAAGAGGGCCTCTCTCTGAGTTTGATGTCAATTAGGATAGAAAAAGACACCAATGCCTCGAGATCCTCTGGTAAATCTCTGGCAGCAACTTTGTCTTTAATCACATCAGAGAGCCCATGAAAGAAGGCGGCAACAAGGGCTTCATTGCTCCATCCTACCTCTGCGGCAAGCGTACGGAACTCAATGGCATACTGAGCAACAGATCTCATACCTTGCCGAATGGACATGAGTCATTTAGCAGCAGAGGAGGGGCGAGCCGGAACATCAAATACCCTTCGAAAGGAGGCCACAAATTAAGGGTATTTTGAAATCACAGGTTTATTAGTCTCCCACAAGGTATTAGCCCAGGCAAGAGCTGTGTCAGAGAGTAACAAGATGAGAAATCCCACCTTAGCTCTGTCAGAGGGAAACGCCTGAGGTAACAGCTCAAAGTAAATGCCCACCTGGTTCAAAAACCCTCTGCATTGAATAGGATCACCTCCATATTGCTGAGGTAAAGGTGCAGAACCGGACATGCTCCTGGTAGGATTAGGTGCAGCAGCAGAAACAGGAGCAGCTATAACTTGCGGAACACTTTGGTCCAAATGTGCAGTGTGAGTCAGCAGGGTTTGCAGGGCTAGTGCAAATTGATCCAAGCAGTGATCCTGTTCATCCATCCTGGAAATGATGGTAGGTAAAGGTAGATTATTAGTACCATCAGGATTCATGGCCCTTGTGTAATGTCAGGGTGCCAGGTATCAGACTGAGACGAGAAGTGCAAAAATAATCACACCTTTATTAATAGCAACAAATAATAAAGTCAAATAACACGCCAAGAGTTAAAACCAGAGCTGGTAGTCAGACGAGCCGAGTCAGGAGCCAAAGTGAATAGTCAGACGAGCCGAGTCAGGAGCCAAAGCGAGTAGTCAGACGAGCCAGAATCAGGAACAAGGAGAACAGCAGAGTCAGGAACAAGCCAGGGATCAGGAACCAGGAGGGACGTCAGACAGCCAGGTAATACACAGGAACAGGAACTCTCACAAATAGGTCTGAGACAACGTAAGGGGAAAGCATACTGAACAGAGGCCCTTTAAATAATAAGTGATGACATCACAATTCTGAGACTGCAACCTGTCTCACATGGATGATGTACACCAGTCTGGCCATAAAAGGGCATGCAGGAAATGAGCAGCATCACACACTATGCACCAGAGTCAGCAAGAGAGGTGAGTAAAATGACTGCCAGCAGCACATGGCAAACAAAGCAGGGAGAAAAACCTGACATAAGCTGCTTCCAGGTGGATAACGAAAATGGCAGGGTGGTTCCGTCACCACAATAGACTGCCCTCTGGGCAGGCTTTCCCACTAGTTATTAAATAATCTCAGCAGCTCAGAGACCTTAACAGAATCAGGCCCTTAATCGGATATTGGCTGGATGAGTACATTGTTGTAACACCAAATGTTACCAAGGATAGTGAAATCTTGTTACATTTACAATCATATTCTAGAGATTTTTAATCTGAAGAAGTATGTTCTAAGGTAAAAATCGATACATGTGTAATAATAGCTCTGAAACTGTTTTATATTATCTGGATCTCAACTGCAGAACTGGGTTCTTGTTATAATGTAAATCCTGGAAATGGTCAGTGTAACCTCAAATTAACTTATTATAAAACAATAGTAAATTGAATAAATCCTGAGAATAACTGAGTTAGTGGATGATACTCAGAAACAGACTGAGTGGAAGTAACAAGATAGAATGAGATTGTTTTCAGCAGCTGAGACACTGGTTTCAAAATGGAAGGCAGACTGTGTGAAACCTGTAGTGTTATGCAGGAGCTGACAGGCAAGCCGGTGGTTTTTTCAGACTGCATTCAGTGTGAAAAGGAGACTGGATAACAGCTGATGCTGGCACTGAGTGGCATAACGATGTGTATCTCCTGATCTGTGGTGAACGTCTCCTGAGCTGAGATATGTGGTACAGGAAGTACAGCTGCTGACAGACAGTGTCTGAGATGGAGAGGAGGTAACAGAGCGTTACATGAAGAAGTTCAGCTGGAGATTGTAACAGAGGATCTGGAGCTAACGCTATTAGCGGGGAGGAGGAGCCTCAACACTTGTCCGGTCAATCTATGTACAGTCCGTTTGAGAGTAAGTAAACTAAGTTGCGGTTTACTCGTAGTATTAATACCAGATCTTGGGACAGGAAACATATATCCGGCAACAATGTACTTCAGGTCAAGGCAGGGAACAAGGTGGTGTTCATATATACAGTGAAGGATAAGTCAGAAGTAGATTTAGCGGTTCAGTAAATAAGTCCGGTGCAGAGAATCTTAGGTGATAATATCCAGGATAATGGTAAAGTTGATGATATCTTCCAGGCAGAAAACATAGAAAGAAATCTTGCTTGGAGCTTATAAAGAGAGCTGAATGTGTGAGGCGGTAAAGACAGTCTCATCAGGAATCACATTACTAAGCACCTGTGTGCAGGTGTGAGGTAGGTTTATAATAAGAATTTAAAGGGGTATTATATTAGTTTCAGAATAAGGACATGAGATATCCCCCATCTCAAGGAAGCGGCACAGACGCTTCAGGTTTCGGCCAGTCCGGATGACATCTTTGAAACAGGGAGACTAAATGAGGGGCATTCAGATTAGTTGAGGGTTCTCAAGAATCCTCCTCGGGAGGATAGCCCTTCGATCTGATCAGGTATTGCAGACGACCTCTCATAATCCTGGAGTCCAATACAGATTAAACTTCATAAACTTCATCTGAAGAGGGCACAATGGAAGGCTGGGAAAAAGAATCCTGCATACGAGTTGATATATAAGGTTTTAACAAGGAGACGTGGAAGGTGGGGTGTACACGGTAGTTAGGAGGCAGTCGAAGAGTAACTGCATTGGTGTTGACAATTTTGGTGATTTTAAAAGGTCCGACAAAGAGATCACCCAACTTCTTGCAAGGTATCTGAAGTTTCAAATTCTTGGTTGACAGCCATACTCGATCTCCTATGACATAGGGAGGTACTGGATGACATCTGGTGTCGTAGTGACATTTTTGTATCAGTTGAGCATTCTGTATATTCTCCAAAAGGATACAGAAATTTTGGTTTAAGGTGTTGGTAAGATTTTCAACCTGAGAGCAGGTGAAAGTATCTTGGAGAGCTGGGTTGAACGATGGATGATAACTAAAATTTGCAAAGAAGTTTGTTAATTTTGTAGAGGTGTTGATAGTGTTGTTGTATGCATATTCTGCCATGGGAAGAAAACTTGCCCAGTTATCCTGTTGGGAAGAGCAATAAGATCGCAGGTATGTCTCAAGCCATTGGTTCACCCTTTCTGTTTGCCTGTTAGTCTGTGGGTGGAAAGCTGTGCTGTAACGTTGTTCTATCTGTAAGTTTTTGCAGAGTTCCTTCCAAAATTTAGAACTGTGTTCCACGATCAGTTGTGAGTATAGCAGGAACATTATGCAATTTCACAATGTGAGTCAGAAATAAATTAGCTGTTTCAGCTGAGGTAGGAAGTTTTCGGTAGGGGATGAAGTGAGCCATCTTCGTGAACAAGTTGACTACTACAAGTATAGTGTTTTGGTTGTCGGAATTGGGTAAATCCACAATGAAGTCCAAACCAAGGTAAATCCATGGTCTGGAAGGAACTGGTAGAGACATCAAAAGTCCATAAGGTTTCTTTTTTCTGATTTAGAAATGGTGCAAATTGGGCATGGGCATGAGTGTACATAGTTAGTTATAGATTCTTGCATAGATGGCCACCAAAAATTTTTTCTAGCTAGTTCTAAGGTTTTTTGTGTGCCAGGATGACCAGCTAAAGGAGAGTCGTATATTTCTTTCATGATGTTGGATATTAGGGTTTTAGGAATGTAGAGTTGTCAGTTGTAGTAATATAAACCATTGGATTGTTTTTGTAGATTGTGTGAAAGTAACTGGGAATCCAATGTTTGTTCCTTCCTCAGTAGTTCGGGATGTACAGTGGTTTTGCTGATAAAGTTTTCTGATGGTATCACTGTAGAAGGAGTAGAGTCGCTAATGGGTTTTTTCCTCTTTTCAGGATAGAGCATCAGCCTTTCCGTTTTTCCTTCCAGGGCTATATATGATGTTATAATGGAATCTAGAGAAATAGAGGCCCCATCTAACTTGTCGTGCACTTAAAGTTTTGTTTGTTTAGAGGTATTCCAGAATTTTATAATCTGTATAGATCAAAATAGTAAGTTGAGTTCCTCCAAGGAGGCGTCGCCAATGTTCTAAAGAGTGTTTGATAGTGAGTAGTTTTTTTTCCCCTATGGGGTAATTAAACTCAGCTGGACTCATTACCTTGGAAAGGAAAGCTACGGAGTGAATAGGCTCAGTAAGAGATCTCTGTTGGTATAATACTGCTCCGACTGCATACTCAGAAGCATCTACCTTGAATATATATTGTAGAGAAGAGTCTGGAAAGCGTAGAATGGGGGCTTCTGTGAACTTGATTTTTAGAGAATCATAAATTTGACTGAGCCTGTTGTGTCCAATGGAAAGGAGTTGAATTACTAGTGAGGCGACTCAGAGGTTTGGTGATAGATGAGAAGTTTTTAATAAATTTATGGTAATAATTGGAAAAACCAAGAAAACGTTGTATATCCTTCCTGTTCTTAGGTGTAGGCCAATCTATTATTGCTTGTACCTTGTTCTTTTCCTTTTGGATACAAGAAGGACTTATGTGATAACCAAGGAAGGAAATTTTGTGGACATGAAACAAACATTTCTCTGGTTTAGCATACAATTGATGTGCGTGTAATCTGGGAAGGACCCATCTGACATGCTTAATGTGTTGTTGAAGAGAATCAGAGTAGATGAGGATATCGTCAAGGTATATTACCAAGCACCCATCGAGTAGATCTCTGAAGATGCCATTTATAAAGTTTTGGAAAGTTCCTGGGGCATTACAGAGCCCAAACGGCATGACCATATACTCAAATAGGCCGTAGCGAGTCCTGAAAGCTGTAAGCCATTCATTACCTTCACGTATTCTGATAAGGTTGCAGGCTCCCATTAGATCCAATTTAGTGTAGATTTTTGCAATATGTAGATGTTCAATAAGTTCTGGTATCAATGGGAGTTCCTGTTATTGATAGTTCATTTGTTCAATTCTCGGTAGTCTATTATCAGTCGGAGGGAGTTATCTTTATTCCTTACGAAAAAGATTCCTGCTCCTGCAGGGGAAGTTGAGGGTCTGATGAAGCTCAATTGATGAAGCTCAATTGAGTTCAATTGGGCAGTCGTAAATTCAATGACGGGGTAAAGTCTCTGCCTCTTTTTTGCTGAACACGTTGTGAAACTCTGACTATTCTTCAGGAAGTTTGAATTCAGTGATGTGAAGTATGGAGGAATGAGGAAAACAGGTCTTCGAACAGTATTCCGAATCCAAATTAATTTTAAGTTGTTTCCAGTTGATTGTTGATGAGTTTTCAGCCACTTCAAACCTAGCACTATAGGAAATAAAGGTGAAGGGATAACATCAAAAGTTATGCACTCAGTGTGTCCTGACAAGCTCTTTACTATTAGTGGTACAGTATGGTGTGTTATCTGTGTACCATCAATAACGCGTATTGAGACAGGTGAAGTTTTAACAATCAATGGAATTTTCTTTTCTTTTACAATGGTTAGATCAATGAAGTTGCTGTAGGTTCCTCAATCTACTATAGCTTCAGTATTCAGCTGATGATGATCCCACTGTAAAGAGAGAGTTAACATGCAGTAACTAAGTTATGTTAGGTAATTTTGATGTCAAACAGATTTTATATGGTTTGGACTTACTCTTCTTTTGTTTCTGCAGGATAGGACACTCATTAACTCTATGGTTTGGAGATGCACAGTACATACAGAGATTTTTATTTCTTCTCCTAGATCTCTCTTCTGGGTTTAAGGGGCCCTTGATAAACCTTATCTCCATAGGTACTTCTGTAGGTCTTGGAGCAGATGGAGAACTTGGATGTCCGGTTCTGTATGTACTCTCCTAGGACTGTCTTTCTGAATTGCGTTCACGTAGCCTACGATTGATCTGAATACTTAGGTTGATAAGCGCTTCTAGTGTCTCAGGTAAGTTGACTCTTGCTATTTCATCCTTTACAGGGTCAGAGAGTCCCAGATGAAATTTTCAAAGCTACTTCATTCCACTGGGAATCTGTAGAGTACGTTTTGAAGTCGGTTATATAATCCTCAACGGGTCTCCTGCCTTGCTTAAGATTTTTCATTTCTGTTTCAGCAGTGAGCTGTTTATTTTTAGCTTCATATAACAAACTCATTGCTTTAAAAAATGTATCTGTTGATGCCAAGATGGGATCGTCATTATCAAAAAAGGTATCTGCCCATACCCTAGGTTCACCTTGTATATAAGAAATGATAGTCAAGACTTTTAACCCTCTCAGTGCAATAAGTTTTGGTCTGAGAGTAAAAAGGAGAGTACAAGCATTTTAAAACTGCCTGAATTGGTTTCTGTCACCATTAAACTTTTCTGGGGGGCATACTTGTGGCTCTGGGACTTCTTTGGATCCCATTGACTCCTTAATTATATTACACAAACTCTGGTTTTCTATCTGCAGTTCCCTGAGCCCTTGGGCTAATAAATCAACATGTTGAGATAGTGAGTATACATGGCTAGGGAGTTCCGCTGGATCCATGTTTTTTTAGACTTAGTAATATGTAATAATACAGTAGCTCTGAAACTGTTTTATATTATCTGGATCTCAACTGTAGAACTGGGTTCTCTTTATAATGTAAATCCTGGAAATGGTCAGTGTAATCTCAAATTAACTTATTATGAAACAATAGTAAACTGAACAAGTCCTGAGAATAACTGAGTTAGTGGATGATACTCAGAAACAGACTGAGTGGAAGTAACAAGATAGAATAAGATTGACACGCTGGTTTCAGAATGGAAGGCAGAATGTGTGAAACCTGTAGTGTTATGCAGGAGCTGACAGGCAAGCCGGTAGTTCATTCAGACTGCATTCAGTGTGAAAAGGAGACTGGATCACAGCTGATGCTGGCGCTGAGTGGCAGAACGATGTGTATCTCCTGATCCGTGGTGAAAGTCCTGAGCTGAGCTATGCGGTACAGGAAGTACAGCTGCTGACAGACAGTGTCTGAGATGGAGAGGAGGTAACAGAGTGTTACATGAAGTTCAGCTGGAGATTGTAACAGAGGATCTGGAGCTAGCACTGTTAGCGGGGAGGAGGAGCCTCAACACTTGTCCGGTCAATCTATGTACAGTCCGTTTGAGAGTAAGTAAACTAAGTTGCGGTTTACTCGTAGTATTACTACCAGATCTTGGGACAGGATAAATATATCAGGCAGCAATGTACTTCAGGTCAAGGCAGGGAACAGGGTGGTGTTCATATATACAGTGAAGGATAAGTCAGAAGTAGCGGTTTGGTAAATAAGTCCGGTGCAGAGAATCTTAGGTGATAATATCCAGGATAACGGTAAAGTTGATGATATCTTCCAGGCAGAAAACATACGGCTAGATTTAGAGTTTGGCGTTAGCCGTCAAAACCTAACGCTGGTTTTGGGCTACCGCTGGTATTTAGAGTCAGTCAGGAAAGGTTCTAACGCTCACTTTGCAGCCGCGACTTTTCCATACCGCAGATCCCCCTACGTCATTTGCGTATCCTATCTTTTCAATGGGATCTTTCTAACGCTGGTATTTAGAGTCTTGGCTGAAGTGAGCGTTAGAAATCTAACGACAAAACTCCAGCCGCAGAAAAAAGTCAGTAGTTAAGAGATTTCTGGGCTAACGCCGGTTTATAAAGCTCTTAACTTCTGTGCTCTAAAGTACACTAACACCCATAAACTACCTATGTACCCCTAAACCGAGGTCCCCCCACATCGCCGCCACTCTATTAAAATTTTTTAACCCCTAATCTGCCGACTGCACACCGCCGCCACTTACATTATCCCTATGTACCCCTAATCTGCTGCCCCTAACACCGCCGACCCCTATATTATATTTATTAACCCCTAATCTGCCACCCCCGCTATCGCTGACCCCTGCATATTATTATTAACCCCTAATCTGCCGCTCCATACACCACCGCAACCTACGTTATCCCTATGTACCCCTAATCTGCTGCTCCTAACACCGCCGACCCCTACATTATATAGTTATTAACTATTTAATAGCTATTGTACCTGGTTAAAATAATTACATAGTTGCCTGTAAAATAAATATTAATCCTAAAATAGCTACAATATAATTATAATTTATATTGTAGCTATATTAGGGTTTATTTTACAGGTAAGTATTTAGCTTTAAATAGGAATAATTTATTTAAGAAGAGTTAATTTATTTTGTTAGATTTAAATTATATTTAACTTAGGGGGGTGTTAGGGTTAGGGTTAGACTTAGCTTTAGGGGTTAATACATTTATTAGAGTAGTGGTGAGATCCGGTCGGCAGATTAGGGGTTAATTATTGTAAGTAGGTGGAGGCGATGTTGGGGGCAGCAGATTAGGGGTTAATAAATATAATGTAGGGGTCGGTGGTGTTAGGGGCAGCAGATTAGGGGTACATAGGGATAACGTAGGTTGCGGCGGTGTATGGAGCGGCAGATTAGGGGTTAATAATATGCAGGGGCCAGTGATAGCGGGGGCAGCAGATTAGGGGTTAATAAATATAATATAGGTGTCGGCGGTGTTAGGGGCAGCAGATTAGGGGTTAATAAGGGTCAGGTTAGGGGTGTTTAGACTCGGGGTTCATGTTAGGGTGTTAGGTGCAGACTTAGGAAGTGTTTCCCCATAGGAAACAATGGGGCTGTGTTAGGAGCTTAACGCTGCTTTTTTGTGTTGTGTTTTTATTCAGCTCAAACAGCCCCATTGTTTTCTATGGGGAAATCGTGCATGAGCACATATTTGAAGCTGGCCGCGTCCTTAAGCAACGCTGGTATCGAGAGTTGCAGTGGCAGTAAATATGCTCTACGCTCCCTTTTTTGGAGCCTAACGCAGCCATTCTGTGAACTCTAAATACCAGCGGTATTTAAAAGGTGCAGGGGAAAAAAAGCATGCGTAGCTAATGCACCCCTTTGGCCGCAGAACTCTAAATCTAGCCAATAGAAAGAAATCTTGCTTGGAGCTTATAAAGAGAGCTTAATGTGTGAGGCTGTAGAGACAGGTAGGTTTATAGTAAGGATTGAAAGGGGTATTATAGTAGATTCAAAATCAGGACATGAGAACATGTTACAGAAGAAACTGATCTAAGGAATTAAGAAAAGGCAAGAGTTGCGGGACTAAAAGCGCTCCATACAGGGAGCTGACCAAATAAAGCGTAATAATAATATATAATTGGTGTGGATAAAAATATATATAAATAAATAGTGTAATAACTAATAGGCATGTGCAAAAAACGTATAATTTGATATGCCAAAAAATTATTTATTGATCTAAATTGCTATCTTATAAACAGCAGTATTACTACTTAGGATTGTTACAATAGTAAAATTGATGCCGGCATCTAGGTAAAATACAAATATTCTAAAAACAAATCATAGTAGATGATAGTCGATATAAGTGACAGTTGTGTCGTAGTATGGTGGCATAAAAAAACAAGCACCAAAAAATGTGTAGCCATAATTATTAACAGCAAATATACAAAGTAAATGATGGTAAAAAGTATTAAACATACGCTATAAGAACTGATAGATCCTATTGTCAAAATACAATAGCGAGGAGATGTATTAGGATGAAAAATACATATAATATATCTGTAGAAATCTTCGGATGTGCACAGCTTTGGATGACTGAGGATACAAAAAAACTCACTGTTCGATCGTGATAGTGTATTGAATGTCCAGGTTTCGTAGTAAGGCTCGAGGGGTATGGTGACGTCAAACCATGTGACCAGATTGGCTTGTTGTTACTAGTCTCTTATCGATGGTGACTCCGTGTCGGATGGAGGCAGAGTATCTCCATGGTTATAGATCCGGTACAACAATGGAACAACTCTGGTTGCTCAGTTGTATCACAGTATAATCCAGTGTGGATCCTTTGTAGCTGGATATAGAACTGGATGTAGGGCACAGCAGGAATTAAACATATACACATAGATTACGAGTTTTGCGTTAGAGACTATGCGATGCTAACAAGCAGCTTTCCCTCACAGCTCACTTACCTGCAGTGCTGGTATTATGAGTTTTCAGAAACCCGTCGTTAAAAGACAAAAAGTGAGCGTTGAGCAAAATTTTGCTCATTACCGCACTCCAATACCAGCGCTGCTTAAGTCAGCGGTGAGCTGGTCATACGTGCTTGTGCATGATTTCCCCATAGGAATCAACGGGGAGAGCCGGCTAACACCTGCAAAAAAGCAGCGTAAAACTCACTAATGCAGCCCCATTGATTCCTATGGGGAAATAAAATTTATGTTTACACCTAACACCCTAACATGAACCCTGAGTCTAAACACCCCTAATCGTACACTTATTAACCCTTAATCTGCCGCCCCCGACATCACCGACACCTGCATTATATTTATTAACCCCTAATCTGCCTCTCCAGACACCGCCGCCACCTACATTATATTTATGAACCCCTAATCTGCTGCCCCCAACATCGCCGACACCTACATTATATTTATTAACCCCTAATCTGCCACACCCAATGTCGCCGCCACCTACCTACACTTATTAACCCCAACATCGCCGCCACTATATTAAAGTTATTAACCCCTAAATCTAAGTCTAACCCTAACCCTAACACCCCCTAACTTAAATATAATTTAAATAAGTCTAAATAAAATTACTATCATTAACTAAATTATTCCTATTTAAAACTAAATACTTACCTATAGAATAAACCCTAAGCTATCTACAATATAATTAATAGTTACATTGTAGCTAGCTTAGGGTTTATTTTTATTTTACAGGCAAGTTTGTATTTATTTTAACTAGGTACAATAGTTATTAAATAGTTATTAACTATTTAATAACTACCTAGCTAAAATGAATACAAAAGTACCTGTAAAATAAAACCTAACCTAAGTTACACTAACACCTAACACTACACTATAATTAAATAAATTAACTAAATTAACAACAATTAAATAAATTAAATTAGCTAAAGTACAAAAAACAAACACTAAATTACAGAAAATAATAAACAAATTCCAAGATATTTAAACTAATTACACCTAATCTAATAGCCCTATCAAAATAAAAAAAGCCCCCCAAAATAAAAAAAAAAAACCATAGCCTAAACTAAACTACCAATAGCCCTTAAAAGGGCCTTTTGCGGGGCATTGCCCCAAAGTAATCAGCTCTTTTACCTGAAAAAAAAATACAAACAACCCCCCCAACAGTAAAACCGACCACCCACACAACCAACCCACCAAATAAAATACAAACTAAAAAACCTAAGCTCCCCATTGCCCTGAAAATGGCATTTGGATGGGAATTGCCCTTAAAATGGCAGTTAGCTCTTTTGCAAGCCCAAAGTCCCTAACCTAAAATTAAAACCCACCCAATACACCCTTAAAAAAAGCTAACACTAACCCCATGAAGATCAACTTACAGGGAGAAGTCTTCATCTGTAAGGTTGATACAGGTTAGTATTGAAATACGCCACCTATATTCTTCTTCCTAAATTATTCTGGTCACAGCTGCAAACCTGCGAATATTTGAATGTACCACTTACTGTTTAAGGCAACTATTATCTTAGATAGAGGCCTGTTAAGTGAGTGGAGTTGATAGTGTGAAGATTCTAACTGTAATAGTATTTCTATTATGAGTAAATATATTTGGTGAGATCAGATATAATTGTGCGAATAACAGTATTGCTTGTAAGGCTAGTGCAGTTCCGGAAGATCAGAGGTGAGACTCTGATAAAGCTTTTGGTTATTGAGGATTGGACTACCTGTATTCCTCCTTCAGCGTGAGCTGTCAGAACTGATATAACAGACTTGGGAGTCTCTGTGGTTACAAGCGTTAGTTGTGAGAGCGGACAGCTGCTCCGATGCTGCAGCGTGTATCTGGGCGTTTCAGACGGCCTTCGGTTTGAGTGACAGATGACGTCACGTCTCACTGCTGCCACTGCTGAGCGGCGGTTTTTCTAAACAAACGCTTACTAATACAGCGTTTAATAACCGGGTTCACAAGGATACCTTTCTGGAAACAGGATTCCTTTTGAGAGAATGATGAGACTTTGGTAATTGATTCAGGAAGCTCCGGTTTGGTAGGTATTGCAGGATAAGGAAAATTAACGTTGCAGTAAGTAAAGATTCAACCTGGAATCAGCAAGTTATTTCCATAGAGTTAAAGTTCAGCCTGGAATCGGCAAGTTGTAATCCAAGAAGGCAGGGTATACAAAAAGGTGAAAATCTCTTTTCGAGATAAGGCAAAATATATATATTTCTGTGAGAACAGCAGCTTAGGATCATCTGACTTGCTAGTACAAACTCAAAATTACTAAGCACTAGGAACAGGGCGTAATCAGGATATAAAGGTAAGGTGGGAGGGGTTACCAAGGTAGGCAGGTATACAGAGGAATACCTGACATGTTTCCCCCCCAAGGAGAGACATAGGTCAAGGACCAGGACGGTCCGGATGTCGCCGATGGAACATGGAAACCTTTCGTGGAGCATGAACATTCTGAGAAGGCTCCCACGAATCTTCCTCAGAAGAGTATCCAGCCCAATGTACCAAATACTGGAGTTGATGATGTACCAATCGAGAGTTGAGAATCTCTCCTACTTCATATTCATCCAACTGAGAAAGAGTAGGGGTAGGAGGTAGGATGACACCCTGAGCCCTAGTAGAGGTGTGCGGTTTTAACAGAGACACATGGAATGTAGGATGAATCTTTAGTGAATCTGGAAGGCGTAAGGTAATAGCATTTGGATTAACAACCTTGGTAACTGCGAATGGTCCAATGAACTTGCCCCCTAATTTCCTACAGGGTACATTCAGTTTAAGGTTTTTGGTCGATAACCAGACTAGATCACCAATCTCATATTTAGGAGCAGGACGTCTACGTAAGTTATAATAATGCATTTGTCCTTCTTGTGCAGAAGCAATATTCTTCTGTAAAGTCTGGAATACAGATAAGCGATCAGATGCAAAGTCATTAGCAGTCGGACAAGGAGAAGAGGTGTGTTGAGGTAACCCTGAAGGTGGGAAAGCATTTGGATGAAACCCATAATTTGCATGAAATGGTGACATCTTAGAAGATGAGTTCTGAGAACTGTTGAATGCAAATTCCGCCATTGGAAGATATGCTGCCCATTGACTCTGTTGATAAGAACAGAAACAACGAAGATATTGTTCGAGCCATTGGTTTATTCTCTCTACCTGGCCATTGGTTTGTGGATGGAAAGAGGTTGTGAGACGGTGGTCGATCTTTAATTGGCTTATAAGGGATCTCCAGAATCGAGAAGTGAATTGGGTACCTCGATCAGAGGTAATAATCCTTGGAAACCCATGTAAGCGAATAATGTTATCCAGGAATAACTCAGCGGTCTCTGATGAAGTTGGTAATTTATGGTAGGGTAGGAAATGAGCCATTTTAGTTAAGAGGTCTACTACTACCATAATAGTGTTTTTTCCATTTGACTGAGGTAAGTCCACAATAAAATCCATAGAAACGTGCTGCCAGGGAAGTGTAGGGATGGGTAAAGGCATGAGCAGTCCGTATGGAGGAGTTTTAGCTGTCTTGGAAGTAGTACAGGTGGCACATGACTTCACATATATCTTAACACTGTTTGTCATTGAAGGCCACCAGAAGGTCCTTGCTATCTTTTCGTAAGTTCTCCTTATACCTGGATGACCTGCCAGAGGTGAGTCATGATGTAATTGCAGAATCTCCAGTCTAAGACTTTCTGGGACATAAATTTTATTTTGATGGTATAGCAGTCCTTCCAATCCATTTTCTAGTTGCTGGTCGGAAAGTTCTTGAACGGCCCCCAAGGCGTAATCCGAAGCATCCACCTCTAGGATGTACTGTAGCGTAGAATCAGGGAATCGTAAGATTGGTGCTGATGTAATTTTGGATTTCAGGAGATCAAAAGCTCTTTGTGCTTCAGTGGACCATTGAAACTTAACAACGGAACTTGTGAGTTGGGTTAAGGGTTTAGCTACTTTAGAGAAGTCCTTAACGAACTTTCGATAGTAGTTCGCAAATCCAAGGAACCTCTGTAGTTCCTTCCTTTTGGTTGGAGTTATCCAATTCTTAACTGTCTCAACCTTATCTTCCTGCATACCTATACCCGTTGGAGTGATGTTGTATCCAAGGAAAGAGATGGAATTTGAATGAAATTCACATTTCTCCAATTTCGCATATAAGTGATGTTTTCTTAATCTGGAGAGCACCATGCGTACATGTTTGATATGATCTTGGTAGGTATTGGAGTAAATGAGTATATCGTCTAAATAAATAACAATAAACACATCAAGAAGATCTCTAAACACGTCGTTGATGAAGTGCTGGAAGGTGGCTGGGGCGTTACAGAGTCCGAAGGGCATGACCAGGTACTCAAAAAGACCGTACCTGGTTCTAAAAGCCATCAGCCACTCGTCTCCTTCACGAATTCGTATCAAATTGTATACACCTCTAAGGTCCAGTTTAGTGAAGATGGTTGCATCCTGGAGGCGCTCTATTAATTCTGGGATCAGAGGCAGTGGATAACGATTTTTTATGGTTCGCTGGTTTAATTCCCTGTAGTCTATGATGGGACGTAAGGAACCGTCTTTGTTCTTCACGAAGAACATTCCAGCACCAGCTGAGGAGGTAGACGGACGAATAAAACCTTTGCGGAGGTTCTCCTCTAGATAGGTTTTCAGATGGTCCAACTCCGGAGTTGATAGGGGGTATAATCGTCCAAATGGAATTGAGGAACCAGGTTTTATATCGATAGGGCAATCATAAGCACGATGGGGTGGTAAAGTCTCGGCTTCTTGTTTGCTGAATACATCTGCATAATCCAAATATTCCTGAGGAATGATGGGTTCTTCTGAAGTGGTTTCTAGTAGAGGTTGTGTGGAGAAACAATTCTGAAGACAAAATGACGACTGGAAAACAATTTCGAGAGTCTCCCAATTTATTACTGGATGGTGTTTTTTACACCAAACAATTCCTAAAACAATTGGGAAGAGTGGAGATGGTAACACGTCAAATTCAATAAATTCAGAATGACCTGAAGAAGTTGTTACTAACAGAGGTATTGTCTTATGAGTAATAGGACCACTAGCGATGGAAGAACCATCAATAACACGAATTGATACTGGAGTATGCTTTAACACACAGGGAATTTTATTAGAATTTACAACAGCTGAGTTAATGAAATTTCCGTAGGCTCCAGTATCTACGATCGCTTCACTGCATAGTTTTCGGTGATCCCACTGCAAAGACAATGAAAGCATGCAATAAGCGTGAGTTGGATTTGGAGAATGGGTTGCAGAAATAATATGAGACTTACTTTTCTTTGATTTCTGAAGGATTGGACAATTTGTGACAGAGTGCGATGGATCGGCACAATACATACACAATTGATTCAATCTCCTGCGGGTTCTCTCCTGCAGTGTTAATGGAGCCCTGGCTAAACCAACCTCCATTGGTTCCACTACTGATTTGGAGGCAGAAGGGGGAGTAGAAATAAAATGAGGTTTTGATGTTGGTTCAAGATGATACTTTTCAGACCTCCTCTCCCTCAAACGCCTGTCAATTTGATGTGATATCCCTTTAAGACTTTCTGACTATCAGCACTTCCTCCTATTTAAGGAAGTGCTTTTCCATTACTCAGTGCCTGAAAATTAAAGTGGATTCTCTCATCCTGTGCTACTGCTCATTCCAAGCAGTTTATTTTTCCCTTTCAGGTCTTAAGTATTTTTATTTTTGAAGGCTGTTTATATCTCAAAGTTTGCTGCACTTCTTTCCTGATTCCTTTTGGACTGAGACTTCTAATCATATTCCTACGCTACCGGAACTCAATCACACGCAGCTGAAGCCGCACTCACACAAGCTGCTACCGGAACGCCGCTCTCTAATATTCTCCGGTTTAGTACTTACTCTGCTGTTAATTCCGCTCTCCACGCTTCTGGGGAAATCTGGTCTTATCACCACGCTGGTATTGGTATCGTATTGTATACAAAGTTTAAGGTTTCCAAAAATAACGCTAAGTGTCATTACTTACCTGAGCTGTATTACAATGAATTAACCTCCTCCTTGCTGGTCAATATTGCGTGTGTGTTGGAACATTGTATATATATTTTAGAGTGTTTGTGTGAGTGCGTGAAACTTAAGGAAAGTTACTTGAACATTACTTTATCAAGAATTGAACTTTATCAACTCATTTCTTATCCTGAATATAAAGGATTTTTTCTCATTTTTTCTTTGGTCATAATATTAAGGAATCATTGCTTATATATTAGAAGCTTAATAAGTTTCTCACATAAGATTTACTATTATCATTCATAGAGGTATAATCCATACTTTTCATTTCAATTACTAAAAGTAAATGCTCACCTTGTGCATGCTAGTAGATTAAGTTATATTTACTTGCTGTTTACAAGAATAGAGCTACATTCCATTTATTTTATTTTTTATTATAAATCTCTGAAGTTTGGTGAGACAAAATTATCACAGAATTTTCAGGCCAAAAATAAAGTTTTTTTTTTTATTTGGAAGATGGATCCTAATGAAATTAAAAATGAATTTTCTAATATTCATCAGAAATTAGAATATCTTGCTAGAGCCTTAACAGAGGTACAAACTGAAAATAAAGCTCTCAAAATCTTAATAAAAGATTGTATGTCAGGGAAAGAAGCAGGAATTGTTGAACCTCACATACAATACCCACAACCATTTTCTGGCAAACGCAGCGAATTCAGGGATTTTAAAAGTGCATGTAAACTTCTTTTCTCACTTAGACCTAAAACATACCATAGTGAAAGGATAAAGGTCTGTACCACTATTTCCTTCCTACAGGGGGAGCCACGCTCCTGGGCCAATAGATTCTTTGAAAGTGAACATTCAATATTGGATTCGCTTGAAGAATTTTTTCTAGCTATGACTGCCTTGTATGAGGATTCCCACACTCAAATAACAGCTGAAAATAAATTAAGATCTATGAAACAGGGGAAAAGAAACATTGAAGAATATATTACTGAATTTCAAATGTGGATAGATGACTCTCAATGGAACGAGATCAGTTTAAAGAATCAATTCAGATTGGGTCTCTCTGAATCCCTTAAAGATGAATTGTCACGATTAGAGATGCCTGACCCACTGAATGGGTTGATGAAATTAAGCACCACTTTGGACCGAAGGTTACGTGAAAGAAAGGCTGAAAAAGCTTCCTATGAAGTTGTGCCCAGACGTTCATATCCCTGTTTTACAACCATGGAAAAAGCTGTTTCAAACCAGGTTCCTATGGAAATTGGAACTATAAGGGGTCCTCTAACCCCAGAGGAAAAAACTAGACGTAGATTAGAAAATCTCTGTCTTTATTGTGGACAAAAAGACCACTCCGTCACAAATTGTCCATCTCTATTGAGACAGAAAAAGGATAAGGGTAGTTTCAATCACAATATTTTTCACATTTCTCAAAACCCCCATCTCACTCTCACCTTTTCTTTACAGTGGGATCAGAAAAACGTGCGCTCTAACGCTTTGATTGATTCTGGGGCGTCAGGAAACTATATAGATATAGCATATGTTAAGCTCAATAAAATTCCAACTGTTGTCAAGACACATCCTGTTTCAGTTAAACTTATTGATGGTTCTATTATACAACAGGGCCCCATTACTCATCAGACAATCCCTTTACTCGTAACAACTGACCAAGGACATTCCGAATATATTACTTTTGACCTCATACCTATCTACATGCATATTATTATTTTAGGTTTTAACTGGTTACAAATACATAATCCTCATATTGACTGGTCATCACCACAAGTAAAATTTGACTCTGATTATTGTATAAAGACTTGTTTTCCCTATCAGGTAATCTCTACTATAGAACATGAGCTACCTCAAATTTATCAGGACCTGGCAGAGGTATTTGACCTCAAGGAGGCAGAAAACCTCCCACCACATAGGGAATTTGACTGTCCCATTGATTTAATACCGGGATCTCAAATACCACATGGTAAGATTTACCCTCTTTCGCAAGAAGAATTGGTATATCTAAGATCATATTTAGATGAAAACTTGCGAAAAGGGTTCATCTCACACTCAACATCCCCTGCTGCTGCAGGATTGTTTTTAGTACGCAACAAAGATGGGACAATAAGACCTATTATTGACTACAGGGCATTGAATGAAATAACAATTAAAAATAGGTATCCTTTACCTCTCATACCAGAGTTACTCGAAAGATTAAATGAGGCCACGATCTACTCGAAATTAGATCTAAAGGGCGCTTATAATCTTATTCGCATAAAGGAAGGGCACGAATGGAAAACCGCGTTCAGAACCCGCTATGGTCTTTTCCAGTATAACGTAATGCCTTTTGGTTTAAGCAATGCTCCCGCAACCTTCCAACATTTTATCAACGAGATTTTTCATGATCTAATGGATATCTGTGTCATCATATATCTAGATGATATTCTGATTTATTCGAAATCTCCCATAGAACATGAAAAACATGTTAGGTGGGTTCTTACTCGTCTCAAGGAGCATAAGTTATATGCAAAGCTAGAAAAATGTGTTTTTCATGTCTCTAAAATAAAATTTTTGGGTTATATAATTACCCCAAACAAAATAGAAATGGATCCTGAAAAAGTAGCCGCAATTAAAGACTGGCCTAAACCCACTACAGTAAAAGCATTACAGCGATTTATTGGTTTCGCAAATTATTACCGTAAATTTATAAAAAACTTCTCCTCAGTGATAAAACCATTAACACAATTAACTAGTATAAAACAGCGCTTTAAGTGGTCTGAACAAGCCCAGAAGACTTTTGATAGTCTTAAGGAAATGTTCACAACAGCTCCAATACTAACACTGCCTAAATTTGATCAACAGTTCCTGTTGGAAGTTGATGCATCTAATACAGGCATAGGGGCTGTTCTTTCCCAACAAAATAAGGAGACAGGTGAAGTTCATCCCATTGCGTTCTATTCAAGAACGTTGACTTGTGCTGAAGCTAACTATAGTGTTGGAGACAAAGAACTCCTTGCTATTAAGTGTTCTCTAGAACAATGGAGACACCTACTAGAAGGATCAGTAATTCCATTCCTTATTTATACTGATCATAAAAATTTAGAATACTTAAAAAAGAATAAGACTTTAACAGCTAGACAAGCAAGGTGGTCACTCTTTTTAGATCGCTTTAACTTTCTAATAACTTATAAACCTGGGAGTCAAAACACAAAGGCAGATGCACTTTCTCGTATTTATGAGTTACTTCCTCATGAACAACCTAACTTCACTATCCCTCCAGAAAAGATAATAGGTACTTTAACACCCTTAGAAGAAGAGATTTACACTGCTCTAAAACATGATTCAATACCATTACAAACTTGTTCCAAAGATCCTACTACAGGTCTTTTCTATCATGAAGAAAAGTTATACATACCCGAGAAAATAAGGTCTTCCATTCTCACACATACCCATGATGACACCATATCTGGTCACCCAGGGATACAGAAAACCATCGAACTTACCCGTCGTAAGTTTTGGTGGCCAGGGATGAATAAATACATTTATGATTACGTCTCTAGGTGTGAGAATTGTGCTAGAAATAAAATTGAACATAAAAAACCCATAGGGTTACTTAGACCTCTGCCCATTCCAGATAAACCATGGAGTACTATTGCCATGGATTTTATAGTAGAGTTACCTGCATCACAACAATATAACACTATCATGGTAGTAGTTGACCATTTAACAAGACTGGCTCATTTTATTCCACTTAAGGGATTACCAACTGCCATGACTACAGCCAAAGTATTTCTTGATCAGGTTGTAAGACTACACGGTTTACCCTCTAATATTATTACTGATAGGGGTACCCAATTCACCTCTTCCTTCTGGAGATCTTTGTGTAAGTTACTGAAAATTGATCATCGCTACACTACTGCTTTTCATCCTCAGACAAATGGGTTGACAGAAAGACTCAACCAGACCATTGAACACTTTTTACGTTGTTATATTTCACATTTACAAGATGACTGGCTAATTTACCTTCCTATGGCTGAATTTACTCATAATAATTCATTCTGTTCCTCAACCAAAACATCCCCCTTCTTCGCAACTTATGGGTACCATCCTAATACTATAACCTTGTCCCACAAAACAGTGAATTCCCCTTCAGCTTTAGATTTTTCTTCCAAGCTTCAAGATCGATTGAGAGTATTGAAAAAACATCTAGCCGAAGCTAAGGAATACCAAAAGAAATACTATGATCGGAAACATTCGATTGGACCTGAATATAAAATAGGTGACCTAGTATTACTCTCTACTAAAAACCTCAAACTTCAGGTCCCTAGCAAGAAACTGGCTAACCAATTTCTGGGACCTTACCCTGTGGAGCAGATAATAAATCCCAATGTGGTCAAGCTCACGTTACCCAAGGACTACAAGTTTCATCCCACCTTCCATATTTTATTATTGAAACCTTTTGATTCAATGACACGCACGACAGTTGATCTTCCGCCTCCTATCTCAGTGGATCTTCCAGAGGAATTTGAAGTTGAATCAATACTGGATTCTAGGATTCGACGACAAAGATTAGAATATCTCATCAGATGGAAGGGTTATGGTCCAGAGGATGATTCCTGGCATCTTCATTCAGAAGTTCATGCCCCTCGTCTGGTGAAGTCATTCCATCATCGTTACCCCCTTAAACCTGGTCTGGAATCCCCGGGGGTGATTCCCTGAGAAGGGGGGGATGTGATATCCCTTTAAGACTTTCTGACTATCAGCACTTCCTCCTATTTAAGGAAGTGCTTTTCCATTACTCAGTGCCTGAAAATTAAAGTGGATTCTCTCATCCTGTGCTACTGCTCATTCCAAGCAGTTTATTTTTCCCTTTCAGGTCTTAAGTATTTTTATTTTTGAAGGCTGTTTATATCTCAAAGTTTGCTGCACTTCTTTCCTGATTCCTTTTGGACTGAGACTTCTAATCATATTCCTACGCTACCGGAACTCAATCACACGCAGCTGAAGCCGCACTCACACAAGCTGCTACCGGAACGCCGCTCTCTAATATTCTCCGGTTTAGTACTTACTCTGCTGTTAATTCCGCTCTCCACGCTTCACCATCGCTTCTGGGGAAATCTGGTCTTATCACCACGCTGGTATTGGTATCGTATTGTATACAAAGTTTAAGGTTTCCAAAAATAACGCTAAGTGTCATTACTTACCTGAGCTGTATTACAATGAATTAACCTCCTCCTTGCTGGTCAATATTGCGTGTGTGTTGGAACATTGTATATATATTTTAGAGTGTTTGTGTGAGTGCGTGAAACTTAAGGAAAGTTACTTGAACATTACTTTATCAAGAATTGAACTTTATCAACTCATTTCTTATCCTGAATATAAAGGATTTTTTCTCATTTTTTCTTTGGTCATAATATTAAGGAATCATTGCTTATATATTAGAAGCTTAATAAGTTTCTCACATAAGATTTACTATTATCATTCATAGAGGTATAATCCATACTTTTCATTTCAATTACTAAAAGTAAATGCTCACCTTGTGCATGCTAGTAGATTAAGTTATATTTACTTGCTGTTTACAAGAATAGAGCTACATTCCATTTATTTTATTTTTTATTATAAATCTCTGAAGTTTGGTGAGACAAAATTATCACATTTGAATAGCAAGACTCATCAGTGATTCCAGGCCTTTTGGCTGATCTACACGGGCTAGCTCATCTTTTATATTGTCAGCTAATCCCAATCGGAACTGATTCCGTAGAGAGATGGGATTCCATAGAGAGTCCCGAGCATATTGTTTAAATTCAGCAATGTAGTCTTCCACTACACGTTTGCCTTGTTTTAAATTGCGCATTGCTATCTCAGCAGTCATCTGGGAATCTGAGTCCTGATATAACTCATCCATCTGGGAAAAGAACTCATCTAATGATCCTAAGACTGGTTGATTGCTTTCGAATGATGCGTCAGCCCACACTCTGGGTTCTCCACGGAGAAATGAAATCACTGTGAGTACCTTCACTCGTTCGGTACAATAGGTTTTAGGTTTGAGGCTAAAGAGAAGAAGGCAAGCCGTTTTGAACTGACGGTAATTCTTCCTATTCCCTGAAAAGGGTTCCGGCAAGGATACTACTGGCTCTGGAATTGGCTCAGGTCTTGCTGTTAAGGATTCTCTGATTACTCTTCTCAAAGTTTGGTTTTCTATTTCTAATTCTCTTAGGGATTGTCCCATTAGATCTACACGCTGTGAAAGATTAAACACAATTTGAGGCAGGTCTACTGGATCAGATGCCATGGCTTAGTAATTATGTATGGTTGATACAGGTTAGTATTGAAATACGCCACCTATATTCTTCTTCCTAAATTATTCTGGTCACAGCTGCAAACCTGCGAATATTTGAATGTACCACTTACTGTTTAAGGCAACTATTATCTTAGATAGAGGCCTGTTAAGTGAGTGGAGTTGATAGTGTGAAGATTCTAACTGTAATAGTATTTCTATTACGAGTAAATATATTTGGTGAGATCAGATATAATTGTGCGAATAACAGTATTGCTTGTAAGGCTAGTGCAGTTCCGGAAGATCAGAGGTGAGACTCTGATAAAGCTTTTGGTTATTGAGGATTGGACTACCTGTATTCCTCCTTCAGCGTGAGCTGTCAGAACTGATGCAACAGACTTGGGAGTCTCTGTGGTTACAAGCGTTAGTTGTGAGAGCGGACAGCTGCTCCGATGCTGCAGCGTGTATCTGGGCGTTTCAGACAGCCTTCGGTTTGAGTGACAGATGACAGGTGACAGAGCGGCGGTTTTTCTAAACAAACGCTTACTAATACAGCGTTTAATAACCGGGTTCACAAGGATACCTTTCTGGAAACAGGATTCCTTTTGAGAGAATGATGAGACTTTGGTAATTGATTCAGGAAGCTCCGGTTTGGTAGGTATTGCAGGATAAGGAAAATTAACGTTGCAGTAAGTAAAGATTCAACCTGGAATCAGCAAGTTATTTCCATAGAGTTAAAGTTCAGCCTGGAATCGGCAAGTTGTAATCCAAGAAGGCAGGGTATACAAAAAGGTGAAAATCTCTTTTCGAGATAAGGCAAAATATATATATTTCTGTGAGAACAGCAGCTTAGGATCGTCTGACTTGCTAGTACAAACTCAAAATTACTAAGCACTAGGAACAGGGCGTAATCAGGATATAAAGGTAAGGTGGGAGGGGTTACCAAGGTAGGCAGGTATACAGAGGAATACCTGACATCATCCAAGCCTGGCCGAAGTCCTCAATGAAGCCGGGAGAAGTCTTCATCCAAGCCGGGCGAAGTGGTCCTCCAGACGGGCAGAAGTCTTCATCCAGAGGGCATCTTCTATCTTCATCCCTCCGGCGCGGAGCTGGTCCATCTTCAAGACATCCGGCGTGGAGCATCCTCTTCAAATGACGTCTTCTTACTAAATGACGGTTCCTTTAAGTGACGTCATCCGAGATGGCGTCCCTTAGATTCCATTTGGCTGATAGAAATCTATCAGCCAATCGGAATTAAGATAGAAAAAATCCTATTGGCTGATCCAATCAGCCAATAAGATTGAGCTTGCATTCTATTGGCTGATTGGAACAAAATTGGGTGGGTTTTATTTTTAGGTTAGGGACTTTGGGCTTGCAAAAGAGCTAACTGCCCTTTTAAGGGCAATGCCCATCCAAATGCCCTTTTCAGGGCAATGGGGAGATTAGGTTTTTTTAGTTTGTATTTTATTTGGGAGGTTGGTTGTGTGGGTGGTGGGTTTTACTGTGGTTTTACTGTTGGGGGGGTTTTTTGTATTTTTTTTTTCAGGTAAAATAGCTGATTGTATTTATTTTAGCTAGGTAGTTATTAAATAGTTAATAACTATTTAATAACTATTGTACCTAGTTAAAATAAATACAAACTTGCCTGTAAAATAAAAATAAACCCTAAGCTAGCTACAATGTAACTATTAGTTATATTGTAGCTAGCTTAGGGTTTAATTTATATGTAAGTATTTAGTTTTAAGGGGTTCATAAATATAATGTAGGTGGTGGTCGTGTCCTGAGCGGCAGATTAGGGGTTAAATTTTTAATTATAGTGTTTGCGATGTGGGAGGGCCTCGGTTTAGGGGTTAATAGGTAGTTTATGGGTGTTAGTGTACTTTTTAGCACTTTAGTTATGAGTTTTATGCTACGGCGTTGTACCATAGAACTCTTAACTACTGACTTTTAAATGCGGAAAAATAGGACTCTTGACAGGGTAGGGTCTACCTCTCACTTTTTGGCCTCCCAGGACAGACTCGTAATACCGGCGCTATGGAAGTCCCATAGAAAAAAGAGGCCAAAGAAGTGTGCGGTGACCCTAAACCTTCAAGACTCATAATAGCAGCGGGCGTAAAAAGCAGCGTTAGGACCTCTTAACTCTGCTTTTTCAGCCTAACGCACAACTCGTAATCTAGCCGATAGTTTGTTCATGTATATCAAAAAACAAACAATGAACCTGATGTGTGCAATGTGAAGGGAATACAAGCTATATACAGGAATTATTCATATGCCTATATTCCATAATGTAGAAATAAAGATGAACCTGTATAAGCGAGTATAAATCCCAAATAAGTGTACAAACATATAAGTCAGTAAGCAAATATCTATGCGTTTCAGTAGACTAAACTACCTTTATCAAGATGCTTACTAGTACTGACAAACACCCTTATATAGGGAACAATAAGTGTAACGGGAGTTGTGATAGGTCAGAATGTGTTTGTCCAATAGGGCTAATGTGGGAGTGTGTTTTTTCCCCTCACCTGTGAGTTAACTATATAAAGAAAAACGGCAAACATAGTTGTACATTATTTATGATATTATTGTATCTGTTTATTAATATGATATATAATGATACTTTAGACTTATTCAGTGCTATATAAGTCGGATTATATAGAATATTTAGAAAAGCTATAATTTTGCATTCTTATGAAATTAAAAAATGTGACGTGAAAGAAGTGTGAAAACCATTAGCAAACATAAATATATAGGTTACAAATATAGGATTATTTATATAACTCAGAATTGATAACTGTCTGTGCAATGTTCAAATTCTTTGCTAACGAGACTGCTGATTTATTGATAGAAAATCTTTTTAAAAAACAGGAGTCGGACATAGAACAGAAAGTTAACCATTAAATGTCAGGGTCCTGTCTATCGGTATAGATAGTACCATTCCTCTTAAAGGCATAGATTAATTTAATAAATCTTATTTATACAGTTTTACACAAGTCCTAAGATTGGTTGGTTTACAAGAAACAGCTTGTATAAAAAAATTATAAAATGTATAAAATGTATAAAAAATTCATATAGAAACAGAAATATGGATATGTTAAATATATCCATGGTTAAAAGATATAATAAAATTTGATAAGTAATGTACAAATATATTATATATAATATACAGGGAGAAATAAGAGGGGTAAAAATTAAGTATATAACTAAACTAAAAATGTATGTGTACTGTTATAACTATATTAGATTAGAGTGTTTAAATCAAAAGAGCTATTGAGTCCTTGTGAATATAAGGCTCTAAAGCGGAAGATGAGTTTATATAGTGCAGTTTTATTGGTTTTGTGCTCTATATTCCAAATGTGTTCTCTAATCCTGTCTCTCAAAAGACGGCTCCTACATATTATAAATTATTATAAATTACAGGGACATTTGATACAGTATACAACATTAGAATCACTGCACTTAATAATTTCTTTAATTGTAAAGGTGTTTTGTTTATCAGTAGAGACTATTTCCTTTATCTTACTACTTGATTTGCATGACTTGCAGGTATGACACGGGAAGAAAGCTGTTAACTTTTTGTTTTCCAGGTCAATATCGATTAAACTGCTCTTTGAGTTTTTAAACTCACTGGGGGACAGATGACTTTTTAAATTATTTGCCCTTTTAAAAATAAGATCTGGATGTTTTTGACTGTTTTTCCCAGGATAGGGTCTTGTTGAATATAATGCCAATGTCTATTTAAAATGTTTTTTATTTCTTTATGTTGGGAACTGTACTCTGTAATAAATGGAATTGCAACAGAATCATCTTCAGATATAGAGTTAGTGTTAAAGGATTTTTTTAAAAATTCTTTCTTTGTTGAATCTATCTTTAATGCAGAGTTTTTCTATCAATAGTTCTTACTACATCTTTAGTTTCCAGAACTTTTTTCAAATTATAGCCCTTCTCTTTAAAACAATTGACCAATATGTCTGACTGAATATCATAAGATTCAATGTCAGTGCATTTTTTCTCAAAAATTGACTTTTGGGAATATTGGATTTCCATTTATTTAGATGGCAACTTCTATAGTGAATGAAATTATTTGAGTCAATCGGTTTAAAGAAGGTTCTTGTTTTTAATTGATTATTATCGATCTCTATTTCTATATCTAAGAAATTTATTTGTCTAGTGCTCATTTCGTGTGTGAAAGTCAATCCTAAATTATTCATATTCAAGTCCTCAAGAAAAAAAAAAATATTTCTGGATCTCCTTTCCAGATCAGGAAGACGTCATCTATATAGAGTTTATAGAGCACAAGGTTCGCTGCCCATTGATCTCCAGTGAAGAAATTTTCTTCAAAAAATCCCATAAAAAGATTAGCATAATTGGGAGCGAACCGTGTGCCCATTGCTGTCCCCCTGATCTGGAGGAAGAATTTATTGTTAAATAGGAAACTGTTGTTTTTTAGAATGAATTCAATGCTATCTAGTAGAAACGTATTTTGTTCGTCCATTAGTGATTTGTCCTTATTCAAAAAATGTGTGATGGCTTTTAGGCCTAATGTATGGTCTATATTAATGTATAGAGAATTTACGTTGCATGTAACCATAATATAGTTTTCTTTCCATTCTATTTGATTAATAAGATTGAGGAAGTGTTTTGAGTATTTTAGGTATGCTGGTAACTCACTAACATAGGTTTGGAGATAATAATCGACATATTGGTATAAATTTGATTTAAGTGATTCGATCCCTGATATGAAAGGGCGACCTGGGGGAAGACTGAGGTGTTTATGGATTTTCAAAAAGAAATAAAAAGTTGGGGTGCGAGGGTGATTCGTTTGGAGGAAATTAAACTCAGAATCTGTCAGTATACCTGTTGTTTTTGCCTTAACAAGTATTTCATTGAGTTTTTTTCATTTGGTCCATTATTGGATTATTTTTAAGTTTAATGTATGTGGTTTTATCATTCAGTGTGACTCCTCTATATAATATTGTGTATCCATGATAATGATCCCGCCACCTTTGTCGGCTGGATTAATCGTAATTTCTTTATTTTCCTGTTGGGATTTTAGTACCTTACGCTCTTTTAGTTTTAGGTTATTGTTTCTTTTTTGGGGGTTCTCTAATTTTTCTAAATCTTCCTTAATTTTTAACTCAAAAGTCTTGATGAACTCTCCCTTTTCATGAGTGGGATAGAAAGTAGATTTTGTTTTAAAATTGTATTGTGTAAAGTTACTGGTCTTTGGTGCCGGTCTTGTAAGGGGAGTTTTTAGGGAAAAAAAACGTTTTAATGTGAGTTTACGTACATATTGATTGATATTTATTAGTGTTTCAAATTTGTTGAGTTTACATGTAGGTGTGAATGTGAGGCCTTTTTTCAGGATATTATTTTCTTCATAGTTTAATTTGTATTTACTAATATTGAATATTCCTGAATGTTCATCTTTTTTGGTTTCAATATTTTCATTCACTTTAGTTAAGTCTATTACCTTAGATTTTTTGAGGTTTTTCTCCCTCTTCTACCTCTCTTTCTCTTTTTCCTCTTGGCGTTCCTCACATTGAACTTTGGGGTCTTATTAAGTTTTTTGATTGCTCTATTCGTTGTGGGAATTGTTCTAAAAAAAAAAAAGGGTAGAAGTATTCTGAAATGTGTTTCCCTGATGTGAGTCATTAGTAATTGTGTCATATATATTTGTGAGTGGTATCCTCCAATTGTTTGTGTTTGATCTCTCTCTATGGTTATAACTATTGGAGTATGATTTAACATAATTATGTTCATTTTGTTCTCCATTTGAGGATCTTCCTCAATGATTGTGTCTATGGAAGTTTTGATTGGTCCTATGATTAAACATTTGTTTATTTTCATAGTTCTGTTGGGTATCATATTCATTCCAATTATTATGTGTGTTACGGTAATTATCGTAAAGATCTGTGTTCCTGGTTGTTAAATGTATGTTGCTGTGTATAATTTATTTGTTCCCTATGGTTATAATCAAGGGAAAAATTCCTTTTGTTGTTGTGATATTGATAATGATATCTGTTGTTCTGACTGTTGTAATTTTTTCTGGGTTCCCTTTGATAACCAACAGATTTTTGATATTTTCCTACTTGTCTGTTGTCATAATTATAGCTTGAAGAAGTCTGTTGTTTTTCTGTTTTATTCATTTTATGTTTACTAAAGACAGATTTATTATTATGAGTTTCTATAGGAACAGGGTTTGTATCACTTGTCTCAGGGTTATCAGATATTCCCGTATTTTAATTAGTTAATGTTTTTGTATTATTTTTAACATATTTAGATTGTTGATAATCATCAAGGTCTCTATTGAATTTATTATTTTTTCCCTCAGTCAATATTTGTTTTAACCCAGTGAGATTTTTTATCATGATCTGTTGTTTATTTTTATATTCCATATCGTTTGTAAATGGTCTAAGTGTGTCTTTAAAAGTATCTATCTCATTTTTGATTGAGGATAAATTCAATTGTCTGGCTTTAATAAGTATTTTTAAAAGGTTAATAGAGGCTGTTTCTGATGTGTTATACCATTCAGTAGAGAGTTCTTTGTTTAGTTCAAATGTGCAGTCTTTCTTTAGTCTCAGACCTCTAGGAACCATATTAGAGTCAATATATTTTTTGTGTGTAGCATAACTCTGAGTGTTTAATTTCCTTTAGGAGAGTATCTTCTAGATTTTTACAAGTGATGTGTAAATCTATAGGTGCGAGATGAGAAATGGTGTTTGGGTTTGATTCTCCCGAGGAGCGCTTTTAGTCCTGCACCTCTTGCCTTTTTCAACATGTTACAGAAGCCAGATAAGATTGCACAACATAGCTGACAATATACCTCACAGGAGACTATACAAACATAAACAGAGACACTTAAAACTGGCATTGATATAACTTAAGTCACATTATCACAGTTTGGGCCATAAACATCTGCTATGCGATCACTTAAAAAAATATGATGGGGGCCAGGCTAGGTAACAATTTAGATGTGTTCAAATTAACCAGGAAACTTGTTTATAGGGAAAGTAAAGACCTTGGGGCATATTTATCAAACTCCGTATGGAGCTTGATACCCCTTGTTTCCGGTGAGCCTTCAGGCTCGTCGGAAACAGAAGTTATGAAGCAGCGGTCTAAAGACCGCTGCTCCATAACTTGTCCACCTGTGGACAGAAATCAACCTGAACGAATACAATCGGGTTGAATGACACCCCCTCCTAGTGGCCGATTGGCCGCAAATCTGCAGGGGGTGGCATTGCACCAGCAGTTCACAAGAACTGCTGGTGCATTTATCGATATGCAGTGGACATGATACGCTACTTTGTATCATGTCCGCTCGCACATTGATAAATATACCCCCTTGATGTTTATACAAAATGTCAATACTTACAGGAAAGGTTGTACCACTGGAAACCACAGGACTGGACAATTAAAAAGGGTGTCAAATGTTTTACTTTGCTGGAAATGCTATGAATAGTTGTAGCTATGACACAGCTGATGAAAAAAACAAGAACATAATATGTTGAATAGCTACCATTAGTAGTATTTTCAAAATACGTAACCTTATATAAAAGCTGTGCATAATACTCTCTACTTAGAACTTCACTACTCATCTGCATGTGAGTAGACATTGGTGAAGGCAGTGCCATAAACAAACAGAAAATGACACAAAAGCCTATTACTGAATGATTGGTCAAGAAAAGAACAGAAGCACAGAGGCAAGAGCTCCTAATATGCTACATAGGATGTCGCTGTTTCTCAACTTGCTAGTTTTTATTTGTTAGGATAAATACGAGCCACTATTGTTTACAGTCTATTCTGGCATGTTAAGAGTAACCACATCCAGCCACAGTCTTATAAAGGGCGTTTTTCTTTTTTTTTGTATGCAGTCTAAATATTTATTAAAAAGTCAAAATAGACAGATATCAATTAGACTTGTGCGCGGCAGAAAAATTTGATTCAGATTTTTTCTAATTTCGTTTTTGGATTGATTCGAATTTGGATACATGCAAATGTATTTGTTTCGGATTCATTTGGATTCAAATAAATTCGGATTTATTCGGTTCAGATTTGATTAATATATTCGGAAGTTCGGTATTGGTTAGGTGGGATGTGCTGTGTATTAGACTAGTATTATGTACTGTATATTAGGTGTAACCCATCTGAATCAACATAAGTACCAACCTCATAGGTACCAGCTACACAATATGTACAGAGCTAGCAGAGGTATATAACCTAATATACAGTACATAATACTAGTGTAATACACAGCACATCCAACCTAAGTACCAACCTCACAGGTACCAGCTACATAATGTGCCCTGCACAGAGCTAGCAAAGTGATATAACCTAATATACTGTACAATACTAGTGTAATTGTGATTAGTCAATGACCATTCGAATGTAACGTATAAATCCAAACTAATTTGGATTTATTTGTTAAAAATGCATTTGGATTAGTTTCGCTTCCTTGCTAGGGTAATTCGGAAATTCGAATCAATCGGAAGCTCCGAATTTGAAAAATTTGTCTGAATTTCGATTCAGAGCGAAACGAAATGCACATACCTAATATGAGTAGGTTAAGTTTTTAAAATCCCTGTAGCTTCTCCAAAGATTCCTTTAGAATATAGTCAGATCCATCCAGGTCACATCAGTCCCTCACACCAGTAAAAATAATCACGGAAATGGGGAGGGTGAAATCCAGTTGTCATTTAAGTTATACTATGGTCATGGATTGTTAGTAACAACTTTTATGGATGCTAGGAGGTTTACATTAGAACTTGAATGACTGATCCTTCCTTCATTTACAGAGCTACAATAAAAACACATTCAGTGGCAGGTTCTTTCTGTGGTTCTTCACACACAAATTGCTCGGATAGGCATAGAGGAGGCTTTAAGCAAAAAGATAAACCACTCCATAGCCCAATTCATCACCACACATAAAGCAGCAAATTTAGACACAAAGGGATAATGGTGGATAGTGAGGAGCTTTATAGGCCTGACGTAATTTAGTGACAGCAAAGAATCCCTTCTTTGGGACATTCATGTTGTAATTACTGTTTCTGTATACTATGCTTATTACTGTACAGTGGTGTTTATTGAACTAATATATCTTATATGATCATGATCTCTTCTTGGATATGTAGCTTTGTAATTGGCACATTGTTTTGGCTATGTTGTTGTGTGTTTTGTTGGCTGGGGTTTACTGTACAAATATCAGAATACATAAATAAAAACAGGACAAATATTTATTGAAAGAAATATCCATAATATGTAATACAAAAAATATACCAAACATCACAATCAAAGAAAATGTGAATATAAATGTGATGATTCTAAAAAGAACCCAAAACAAAAGTTCATATAAGGATATGTATTTTTCCTTGTGCAGACTTCTGTATCTCTTGCGTCTTTTCTGTCCTTGAAGATTTCTCAAAGGAAGGGAGAGAGAAATAGCAACATAGTGTAATTCTGTGATGGTTATCAACAATGTATCAGGTTTGTGGCCAAAAGCCTACTCACATGTACTTGAGCTTACGACCAAGCTCAGGGAAATGCGCACAACCACTTTATACTGGTGGGTAAACAGTACTCTCACGATGAATATGATATAAAAATATTTATTTAAAATGTAATAAAAACCTCACAAATGTGATACACAGCAACTTATACAGAGGTTAATAGAGCCTTATATCTTGATATTGCTCACAAAAGTCAACTCCTACTGCAGGATGTCAGTGGATTCAGGCAGCAGAAATTTAACCGCTGCACTGATCACCTTAAACCCAAATGGGAGTGGCTCCTCCTACAAGTGTGACCGCAAGTGTATAGACGCCCAGGAGAGTAGAGAAATCCAATGATCGTTTCGCTTTGCAGCTTTTTCAAGGATATAAAGTGTGCATGTCCATAGGTCCTTATATACCAGTCTCTTGTGTTTAAAACGGATATCCAGATTTTTCTGTTACCATTTTGGAAAAGGGCATAGGTATCTTCCGTAAGGTCAGATGAGATTAATTTCTATTTGCAGTTATTTAAGGAAAACACCAATGTGTACTTCTTGATTTACTTAACATATTGCCATCAAAATAAACTATATTTAATAGGAAATCACAAAACCAAATCTTAGTAAATTGTGCCACCTCTTAAAATCCGATACACCAGATATGATGTGCCTTTCATACAAACTGTTTAACTTATAATATCTTTTATTCTTTATGTCAGTGTTATGTTAGTCAAATCAATTGCTGTCATTTATATATCTTACTCCTTATGTTATTTTAATTCTAATCCCGTATCGCTTAATTTGGTGCTGTACTTTTGCCCCAAGTTACAGAAGCCTTTTACATTACTATATATGACTTTTTTGAAAAATAATAAAGATTATGGCATATTTAGATACTAAATTTAATGTAGCATAAGATATAAGATTCCTACTGTAAAAAATGGTGCAATTCAAAATCTTTGTTTAAACCATTAGGTATAAACGTATCCATAGTATGAATCCATTTCATTTCTAGGCGTCCTAACTGGTTCTGTATATCACCACCTCTCCAGTCTTGTTCAATTTTTCTTATCCCTAGAAATGATAGATCGCCAACTTTCCTTTTATGTACCCTATCAAAATGTGCTGACAGTGTGTGGTTCTGATATCCCTTTTCAATATTATAGATATGTTCATTTAGCCTAGTTCTAAGGAGCCTAGAAGTGCGACCTATATAAATAAGATTACATGAACAGCACAATAAATAAATTACATTCTTGCTGTTACACGTAATGAATTGATTTATCTCATATACTTTTTTGTAGTCCGCTGAATGAAACTTATTACATAATTTTGTTGTTTTTTTCATTCTCTGACATGCATTACAAAATGAACACTTTCTAAACCCTATCTGAGGAATGGGCAGCCAATTCTTGGCAGATGATACACTCTGTTTGTTCTTTATGTTATTTGTATGTGATAGCTGTAATCTTAAATTAGGAACCTTTCTAAACATAATGTTTGGACCTTCCCCAAGGAGTTCAGTTAATCCTGAATCTCTAGTGAGGATGCCCCAATGTCTATGAATAATATTTCTTAATTCATAACTTTGTGTACTGTGCTGAAAAATTAGTCTATTTGCCAAATCCTTATTTTTATCCTTATAATCTTGTATATGTTTATTCTTATATTTTAATAATTCAATTCTATCCATACTTTTAACTTCCTCTATTTTTTCCTCCAAAAAACTATCTGAATAATTTTTTTCCAGGAAACGTTTTTTCAAGACTTGAGATTGGGTTTGGTAATCAGATATTTCCTTGCAATTACGTCTTAACCTAACAAATTGTCCTTTGGGGACATTTGTTAACCAGTGGCGCTGATGGCAGCTGTTAAGATTAATGTAATTATTTACATCTATACTTTTGAAATGATTCCTAGACATAAGAGAATTATCCTTAATATATATTTCCAAGTCTAGGAATTCTATTTTTTCTTTACTATACTTCCAAGTTAAGGATACTTGGAACTCATTATTCTTCAGATATTCCATAAACTCAACAAGTTGAACCTCACTACCTGACCATATCAGGAACAGGTCATCAAGACAAAACCCTAAACAGTAAACAACTAGAATTTATTTTGGAAGGTATTAGGATTATTTTGGAAACTAATTATTTTTACTTCAATAAAACATACTACCTTCAGACTAGCGGGACGGCGATGGGCACCAGATTTGCGCCCAGTTATGCCAATCTTTATATGGCCAATTGGGAGAATAATTATATATACAACTCCCCCTGGGCGCAATATCTGGTGTCCTATCGCCGCTATATAGATGACCTGTTCCTGATATGGTCAGGTAGTGAGGTTCAACTTGTATCCTTAACTTGGAAGTATAGTAAAGAAAAAATAGAATTCCTAGACTTGGAAATATATATTAAGGATAATTCTCTTATGTCTAGGAATCATTTCAAAAGTATAGATGTAAATAATTACATTAATCTTAACAGCTGCCATCAGCGCCACTGGTTAACAAATGTCCCCAAAGGACAATTTGTTAGGTTAAGACGTAATTGCAAGGAAATATCTGATTACCAAACCCAATCTCAAGTCTTGAAAAAACGTTTCCTGGAAAAAAATTATTCAGATAGTTTTTTGGAGGAAAAAATAGAGGAAGTTAAAAGTATGGATAGAATTGAATTATTAAAATATAAGAATAAACATATACAAGATTATAAGGATAAAAATAAGGATTTGGCAAATAGACTAATTTTTCAGCACAGTACACAAAGTTATGAATTAAGAAATATTATTCATAGACATTGGGGCATCCTCACTAGAGATTCAGGATTAACTGAACTCCTTGGGCAAGGTCCAAACATTATGTTTAGAAAGGTTCCTAATTTAAGATTACAGCTATCACATACAAATAACATAAAGAACAAACAGAGTGTATCATCTGCCAAGAATTGGCTGCCCACTCCTCAGATAGGGTTTAGAAAGTGTTCATTTTGTAATGCATGTCAGAGAATGAAAAAAACAACAAAATTATGTAATAAGTTTCATTCAGCGGACTACAAAAAAGTATATGAGATAAATCAATTCATTACGTGTAACAGCAAGAATGTAATTTATTTATTGCGCTGTTCATGTAATCTTATTTATATAGGTCGCACTTCTAGGCTCCTTAGAACTAGGCTAAATGAACATATCTATAATATTGAAAAGGGATATCAGAACCACACACTGTCAGCAAATTTTGATAGGGTACATAAAAGGAAAGTTGGCGATCTAGAATTTCTAGGGATAAGAAAAATTGAACAAGACTGGAGAGGTGGTGATATACAGAACCAGTTAGGACGCCTAGAAATGAAATGGATTCATACTATGGATACGTTTATACCTAATGGTTTAAACAAAGATTTTGAATTGCACCATTTTTTACAGTAGGAATCTTATATCTTATGCTACATTAAATTTAGTATCTAAATATGCCATAATCTTTATTATTTTTCAAAAAAGTCATATATAGTAATGTAAAAGGCTTCTGTAACTTGGGGCAAAAGTACAGCACCAAATTAAGTGATACGGGATTAGAATTAAAATAACATAAGGAGTAAGATATATAAATGACAGCAATTGATTTGACTAACATAACACTGACATAAAGAATAAAAGATATTATAAGTTAAACAGTTTGTATGAAAGGCACATCATATCTGGTGTATCGGATTTTAAGAGGTGGCACAATTTACTAAGATTTGGTTTTGTGATTTCCTATTAAATATAGTTTATTTTGATGGCAATATGTTAAGTAAATCAAGAAGTACACATTGGTGTTTTCCTTAAATAACTGCAAATAGAAATTAATCTCATCTGACCTTACGGAAGATACCTATGCCCTTTTCAAAAATGGTAACAGAAAAATCTGGATATCCGTTTTAAACACAAGAGACTGGTATATAAGGACCTATGGACATGCGCACTTTATATCCTTGAAAAAGCTGCAAAGCGAAACGATCGTTGGATTTCTCTACTCTCCTGGGCGTCTATACACTTGTGGTCACACTTGTAGGAGGAGCCACTCCCATTTGGGTTTAAGGTGATCAGTGCAGCGGTTAAATTTCTGCTGCCTGAATCCACTGACATCCTGCAGTAGGAGTTGACTTTTGTGAGCAATATCAAGATATAAGGCTCTATTAACCTCTGTATAAGTTGCTGTGTATCGCATTTGTGACGTTTTTATTACATTTTAAATAAATATTTTTATATCATATTCATCGTGAGTGTACTGTTTACCCACCAGTATAAAGTGGGTGTGCGCATTTCCCTGAGCTTGGTCGTAAGCTCAAGTACATGTGAGTAGGCTTTTGGCCACAAACCTGATACATTGTTGATAACCATCACAGAATTACACTATGTTGCTATTTCGCTCTCCCTTCCTTTGAGAAATCTTCAAGGACAGAAAAGACACAAGAGATACAGAAGTCTGCACAAGGAAAAATACATATCCTTATATGAACTTTTGTTTTGGGTTCTTTTTAGAATCATCACATTTATATTCAAATATCCATTATATATTATTGGGCAAGGTTTGATGTATAGATAATAAGGTTAGTGTATTGCATTGATCTTATATATATTTATACCTGTTCCATACTTATTATTGTGACAATTATCAAACCTCCTTTCGTCTTTACTTTAGTGCATAAACATATAAGGTTTATAAGCTGATCTCTCACAGTAAAGAAGTTCCTTTTTCTGTATTTTAAATATTGTTAATGAACATGTTACAGCAAGATCTAAGGGTAGTGATAAAAGTCAATAACATTTCAAATAAAATAATTAAAAAGTATTATTATTATCAGTTATTTGTAGAGTGCCAACAGATTCCGCAGTGCTAAAAACATGGGTCTAATATGCAAGGTGACAATTATGGGAGACAAAGGGATAGAGGGCCCTGCCAAGAGTTCCACTGTTATAAATCATCTCTCAAGAAGGTGATCTACAAAGCAGCTGGACTCGTAGGCTTACATGCTATGGGGGTTCAAAGGGATAACGAAGGGAGGAGAGGGACTAAGATTGAAAAATATTAGTATATATTATAGGCATCCATGAACAGTAGAATCTTTAAGTAGCGCTTGACAGTTTGAAAACTAGGGGAGAGTTGTGTAGAACAAGGCAGGGAGTTCCACAAAATAGGGGCCAGTATGGAGAAGTCTTGTCGACAGGAATGTGAGGAGGTAACATGAGCAGAGTAAAGGGGACGGGAGGGCGAGAATCTGGAGACTAGGTCGGAGATATACTGGTGGAGCAGTGTTATTGAGAGCTTTAAAAGTAAGAGTGAGGATTTTATGTTTATTTTGGAGGTTAGAGGAAGCCAGTGAAGGGACTGGCAGAGAGGTGCGGCAGATGAGGAGCGACGTGTAAGGAAGATCAGCCTGGCAGAGGCATTTATTATGGATTGTAAGGGAGATAGATGGCAACTAGGGAAGCCAGAGAGGATGGAGTTACAATAGTCAATCCGGGAAATGTTGAGAGAGCTGTGTCACAGATGCCGAAGGATTAGGGGGTTTGGAGCAAGAGAGTGTGGTCAACCGTGTCAAAGGCTACAGACAGATCAAGAAGGATTAACAAAAAAAAGTGTCCTTTAGATTTTGAGGTAATTAGGTCATTAGTAAGCTTAATGATTGCAGTTTCTGTGAAGTGTTGTGACGAGGGGGAGTAAAGAAATATGGCAGTAGATGGATGGGGATGATGGATCAAGAGAAGATTTTTTGAGGATAGGTGTAATTAGTGCATGTTTAAGGGATGTGGGGAAATATACTAGTGCTAAAGTAGAGATTTCAAATTGTGTGAAGATAGGAGTAAGAGTAGGAGAGAGGGAGGGCAGTAATTGTGAGGGGATTGGATCAAGGGGACAGGTAGTGAGGTGAGAGGAGGATATAAGGGCAGAAACTTCTTCCTCTTTGGACATTGGGGATTGGTTGAGGGGGTTGGAGACTGGTAGTGTGTTGAGAGATGATTTAATTTCTGATGGAATCTATTTTGTTGGTGAAGTAGTTGGCAAAATCTTGAGCTGAGAGAGAAGTGGAAATAGGAGGTGGGAGTGAACAGACATTTTGGGTTTGAAGAAAGAGTAGAGATAAGAGTAGAGAAGTAGTCCTGCAAGGAAAGATTAAGGGCAGAATAATAGTAGTTTAAGATGAACTTGTAATGAAGGAAGTCAGCTGAAAAACTGGATTTTCTCCAATGTCGCTCAGCAGTGAAGGAACATCTATGTAGGTAGCATGTCAGAGGCTTATACCAGGGCTGAAGATGAGCATGTGACTTTTTGGCTATGGTAGGAGATTATCAAGGACCTCTGTAAGAGTGGAATTATAGTGACAGATAGATTGGTCAGGGTATGAAAAGAAGGAGATAAAAGAGAGCAGAGGTTTGAGAGAGTTTGAAAGATGTTGCCGATCAAGTGACTTAATGCTCCTGGGCAGGGCCACCATCCGGGGGTGAATGGGGTGTTTCCAGTCAGGGGCCCACTGGGCTAGAGGGGTCCTGGCATTGACTGGGTGCTGGAAACATGTTTGGGACCTCTACAGGACCGCTCCCAAAATTTAGTCTGGTGCTTCTGGGTCCAGTCTCTGGACTGAAGGGTTGGAACTACAAGTTCCAGAATTCATTGTATCAAGGAGCTGGAGGGAGAAGAAGGGGCTCCCGCCCTCGTGGAGGGGGAGAGTTCAGTCCGTGCAAAGAAGCTTCCAGTCCTGGGGAGGAAAGGACTCACAGAGCTGGCAATGAGAACAGAAGAGCGAGGTAGGACATGCAAGACAGGGCAGTAACTTAGGTCTTCTCTAAATGCAGGCACTAAAAACAATGTGTTTACATATTGTGTCAGATAATCACATTAAAAGGATGGTGAGTGCAGAAAGGGCTCATATCTTTGTATGTGGGAAACACTGTGGGGCACTGACTGTTCCCACTGTGAAAGAACTCAGTTTGAAGTCAACTAAGTTACACATAGTTTTGTTTGAAGAGCCCTGATTTCTCATCTGCTGGATATGCCATAGGATTAATTAATCTTTATGATGGTGCAGTCCTCTTGTTAAATAAACAAAACTGACCCTCTCCTTTATTAACCCTTACTGAGCAGACAGATGTCTCACACAGCTTACTGTTATTGTCCAGTGTCTTTAATAATGACTTGTCAGATTGGGTGTTGAGGCTTAGAGGAGTATGTTATTTTTGTTCTGCTTGAGTGGATAAATTGCCTGCTTTTAAAGCTATTAATACTGCTAAAAAATGCACAATGCTGCTCCTGAGAAAACTGAAGTTTCCATGTGTGGTTTATTACAGCCAAAAGTAGGGATTGTGTACACACAAGCAGAATACAAATGTGTGTGTGACTGTTTGTGTTTGTCTAGCTATGTGTGTGTAATTGATTGTGTATGTATGGCTATGTGTGTGGTTGTGTATGTGTATGTCTGACGCTGTGTGTGTGATTGTGTGTATGTCTGGCTATGTGTGCGATTGTTTTTATGTCTGGCACTGTGTGTGTGATTGAGTGTTTGTCTGACTATGAGTGTGTGATTGTGTGTGTATGCATGTCTTGCTATGCATGTGTGATATTGTGTGTGTGTATGTCTGGCTATGCATGTATGATTGTGTGTGTGTATATGCATGTCTGGCTATGCGTGTGTGATTGTGTGTGTGTATGTCTGCATATGCGATTGTGTGTGTATGCATGTCTGGCTATGCATGTGTGATTGGGTGTGTGTATGTATGTCTGGCTATTTATGTATGATTGCGTGTGTGTATGCATGTCTGACTATGCGTATGAGATTGTGCATGTGTATGTCTGACTATGCATGTGCGATTGTGTGTGTATGCATGTCTGGCTATGCATGTGTTATTGGGTGTGTGTGTGTATGCATATCTGGCTATTCATGTATGATTGCATGTGTGTATGCATGTCTGGCTATGCGTGTCTGATTGTGTGCATGTATGTCTGGCTATGCATTTGTGATTGCGTGTCTATGCGTGTGTGATTGTGTGTGTATATGCATGTCTGGCTATGCGTGTGTGAAAGTGTGTGTGTATATGCATGTCTGGCTATGCGTGTGATTGTGTGTATGTATGTCTGGCTATGCATGTGTGATTGTGTGTGTGTGTGTTTATGTATGTCTGGCTATGCAAGTATGATTGCGTGTGTATATGCATGTCTGGATATGCGTCTGTGATTGTGTGTGTATATGCATGTCTGGCTATGTGTGTGAGATTGTGCGTATATGCATGTCTGACTGTGTGTGTGTGTGTGTGTGTGTCTGATTCTGTGTATGTCTGTCTATGTGTGTGTTGTATGTCTGTGTGTGATTGTCTTTATGTCAGACTATGAGTGTGTGTATGTCTGACTATGAGTATGTGTGTGTGAATGTCTGACTATGGGTGTGTGTGATTGCGTATGCGTGTGGATGTCTGACTGAGTGCTTGATTATGTGTGAAAGTCTGGTTATGTGTGTATGCATGTGTCTGACTATATATATGTGTGTGTGTGTGTGTGTGTGTATATATATGTCTGACTCTGTGTGTGTGATTGTGTGGATGTGTCTGGCCATATGTGTTTGTATGTATGTCTGACTATGCGTCTGTGCAGTAGTGTACTGTGTAATTTCAAATTGGGTAAATATATGATGTCTTTATCAATAGAATTTTCCCTTGTACAATCATATTTTTCTATGCCTGATGCAAAAAAACTCATAACTGATTCCCAATGTGGAATGAGTAGGTCTGACTTCAGTTTAAAGCAGAAAGCATTTTGTTTGTGTGTGTGTGTGTGTGTCATGATGTATGTAGGTGTCATGATGTTTGTATGGCATTGTGTAAGTGTATATGAGGTATTATATATAGGGGCCCCTACAACTGGTTTAGTAAGGGGCTCCAAAATTTCTAGTGGCGGCCCTGCACCTGTGGAATTTGTTGTTTGGGCTAGAAGGAGGGAGGGCAGTAGGAAGTGTTGAGACAAGTGAGGAACATAGTCAGAATGAGGAACTGAAAATCAGATCGAAGGAGTGTCCATCTTTGTGAGTGGGAGAGTCAGACCATAGTGACAGACCGTAAGAGGAAGTGAGCTGGAGAAGTTTTTTTGCAGCAGTGGCAGCGGAATTGTCGACAGGGAGGTTGAAATCCCGAAGGATGAGGGCAGGGAAAGTATCACACTTGGGGGTCAATTTATTAAGCAGCGGATGCTTCATCGACGCCCCATCATTTCTGGTCCGCCAGAATCTGAAGTTAAGAAGCAGCAGTTGTAAGACCGCTGCTCCTTAACTTCTCCGCCACCTTTTAGGGGGCAGCAATGCACAAGCATTTAACCAGAAATGCTTGTGCAATGTTACGCTGTCGGCATTTAGCGAGGTTGAGCGGAAATGATTCGCTACTGCCAAGCAATAAAGTTCTGGGAACAATATTAAACGTCTGATCAAAGTCTAAAAAGCACCCTACAAAATAGCTTAAAAATTATAGGTATATAAACAATGGATATAGCAGCTATAGGTTGCTTGGATATTTCTATCTGTTTGATGCAGAAGATCAGAGTATATTTGTATCTCCAGATATTATGGGGCAAAAAAACAACTGTTTATGTGCCATCATCTTGGATAGGATGTACGTGCAAGTCTTCTGGAGAGTTTGTTTGATATGTGCTGCCTACACTAGTTATGTTAGATTACATATAGCTAGCTGATCTGCTGATACTTTTGTCAAGCTGTAAAATATTGGTGATTTCCTTCAAGTCTTGATAAACAATTCATAGTATTGTTCTATTGTTGACATGAGATAATCTCATGTAAGTGAATAATTTATAAAGGTGAAGTTACTTTGTGTTTGCAGTTTCTTAGATGTCAGTATTGTTTTTTGTTTTTTTTTTCTAGTGGATGCAGTTTATCTAAGTTATATAGTCACAGTGTGGTGTTTATTAATCGCTGACAAAAAAGTTAATTAGTCCCTCGGCCTATTCAAATTTTTAAAATATTTGTACTGGAACAGAATTTCCAATTTTTTTTTCCAGAATATCCTGCAGTTTTAAAATACAGCTTTTGTTCGTGCATATATTTTGACATGGGAAAAGCCACAATCTAGAATAAAAACACATTTTAGAAATTGTAGTTTACTGTAACAAAATCAAAATGTGTAACATTCAGTGTCAGTACTCTTCAAGGAAAAAAAATATTCAGCATTATAATATCACTATTATTTACTAGTCAGGGGTTAAAAGCTAGTAGCCCAGAGCCCACTCAATATTAAAGATAGGAAAAAGTCACATTTCTAACTTGTCCACTGCCATTTCTAAGTAGTCCGGGACCACTGGATCACTGGAAATTTCAAGCCCTGCATTTTAAAAATGAAAAATAGAATACACCGTTACTTTTTTGACAATTCTCTGTTGTTTATATATACTAACATTTTATTGGTTCTTCTAGATTATTCACTATGGTTTATTTTAAGGAAAATGTGTCACTACATATTAAAGCCAAGAGTGCTTTCTTACCACAATATTTTTTATTTGAGGTATATTCTGGGATTAAATGGTGATAATTTTTCTATCATATTTTATTTTTATCGGTTATTTGTAGAGCGCCAACAGATTCTGCAGCGCAGTAAACATAGGTGGAATACAAGGAAACATTTATAGGGATCAGATGGGTAGAGGGCCCTGCCAAGAGTCGCACTGTTGTAGTCAGCTCTAAAGAAGGTGATCTACAAACAGCATGGCTCTTAGGCTTACATGCTAAGGGGGTTCAAGGGGATAGCAATGGAGGAGAGGAAACGGTATAAAGAAACGTCAGTGTAGGTTGTATGCATCCCTGAACAGTAGAGTCTTTTGGAAGAGCTTGAAGTTTTTAATACTAGGGGAGAGTTTTGTGGAGCGAGGCAGAGAGTTCCACAAGATGGGAGCCAGTCTGGAGAAGTCCTGTAAGCCGGAGTGTGAGGAGGTAACAAGAGAGGAGGAGAGTAGGAAATCATGAACAGAGCGAAGGGGTCCGGAGGGAGAGTACCTAGAGACAAGGTCTGATATATAGGGTGGAGCAGTGCAGTAGAGGGTTTTGTATGTCAGAGTGAGAATTTTGTGTTTAATCCTGGAGGCAAGAGGAAGCCAGTAAAGGGATTGGCAGAGAGGTGCAGCAAATGAAGAGCGATGTGTAAGGAAGATGAGCCTGGCAGAGGCATTCATTATAGATTGTAAAGGAGCTAGGTGGCAGCTAGGGAGACCAGAGAGGACAGAGTTGCAGTAATCAAGGTGGGAAAGGATGAGAGCGTAGATTAAAATCTTAGTTTTGTCTTGTGTAAGGAATTGTCTAATTTTAAAGATGTTTTTAAGGTGGAAGTGGCAGGATTTAGTCAAGGACTGAATGTGAGGAGTGAAAGAAAGATCTTAGTCAAGTGTGACCCCAAGACATCGGGCATGCGGGGTTGGGGTAATGATGGAGTTGTTGACAGTTAGAGAAATTGGGGGTGGAGATTTTGGAAGTAGGGGGGAAAATAAGGAGTTCAGTTTTGGAGAGATTTAGCTTGAGGTAGTGAGAGGACATCCAGGAAGAGATGTGAGAAAGATAGTTAGTGACACGGGTTAGTAAGGAAGGAGATAGGTCTGGTGCAGAGAAGTAGATTTGGGTGTTGGCAGCATACAAATGATATTGGAACCCGTGGGACTTTATTAGGAAACCTAATGATGACGTTTAGATTGAGAAGAGAAGGGGACCGAGGACAGAGCCTTGCAGTACCCCAACAGAAAGTGGTGATGAGGCGGCCCTAGAGAAAGCTTCACTAAAGGTACAGTTTGACAGGTAGGAAGAGAACCATGAGAGGGCTGTGTCACAAATGCCGAAGGATTGGAGGGTTTGGAGAAAAAGAGGGTGGTCAACAGTATCAAAGGCTGCGGACAGATCAAGGAGTATAAGCAGAGAAAAGGGGCCTTTTAATTTTGCTGTAAGTAGGTCGTTGGTAACCTTAACAATTGCTGTCTCTGTGGAGTGATGGGGACGATGACCAGATTGCAGTGGGTAGAGGAGGGAGTTTATTGTAAGAAATGGGATAGGCGTGAATATACTAGCTTTTCGAGAAGCTTTGAGGCAAGAGGGAGTAGCGAAATAGGGCGGTAGTTGGATGGGGAGGTTGGATCAAGAGAAGGTTTTTTGAGAATAGGTGTGACCAGTCCATGTTTCAGAGATGAGAGAAATATACCGGTGCTAAGGGAGTGGTTGAAAATGTATAATAAGACAGTGCACATCAATTTTCATACAGCTGCATGTAGTAGAATAAAGAAGAATATGCACAGATACTAATCTGAAAATCCAGTATAAAACCTTTTAAAAACTTACTTAGAAGCTCCCAGTTTAGCACTGTTGATGAGGTTAGGCTGGAACACTCCCCCCTGAGGGTGTTTTGTTGTGGTGATAAGACACTGACATGGAAATATAATACCCTAAGTATGCGAATACTTTACTATACTAATGATCTGGTTAATTAACATTTTAAAGAGACAATTCAATATTAAACGTCTATGACTCAGATAGAGAATGCAATGTTAAACAAATCTCTATTTTACTTGTATTACCTAATTTGCTTTGATCTCTTGGTTGAAGAGTAAAGCTAGGTGGGCTCAATAGCAGCAGTGCCACCAAGGAGTGCTTTGCTGCCCTTGAATCTACTTCCGTATGCTAAATTTTGTTGCATTATTATTATTATTATTATTTATTTGTATAGCGCCGCAAAATTCTGTAGCACTAATGCACTTCCATAATCTTTTTCATATTTCCCCAGTGATTGAACTCATGAAATTGTAGTTTTCCACTCCTACAGAATGGCTGAAGTGCATTCTACGAAAAACCTTGGCCCTTCTACATGCTGCAAAGTGATTGCTTTTTCAGTGCAGGACTAATTTATACCTGTCCCTAATTGTCCTCAACAAAGGAGATAAACAAAACTCTGGGGCGCGATCCGATATAGATCGTAGTTTGCGGCGCAAGCGAGGGAACCCGCGTCGCCCGCAGTTTCAGCTCGCAACTCGAGCTATCCCATATATGTCGCCGTCAGATGCTAACGTGCCGTAAGTCTGACAAACCAGCGATGTCCAGAAATATGCGCAAGCACAAATTTCTGGCGTCGCCAGTGACTTGCGGCACGTTAGAAACTGCCGGCGCCTACAAAACCTGACTAAAGTCTAAATCACCCGCACTGTCTAACACGCCTCCCTAACATAGCCCGACACGTCCAACACGCCTCCATAACATAGCCCGACACGTCTAACCATCTATCCGCTATCCCCCCTCACTATCCTAACAATAAAATATGTATTAACCCCTAAACCGCCTCTCCCGGAGCCCGCCGCTACCTAATAAAGTTATTAACCACTAAACCGCCGCCAGCTATATTAAATCTATAACCCCCTAAAGTGAGCCCCTAACACCGCCACCATCTACCTTACCTACCCCCTAAAGTGAGCCCCTACCCCGCCGCTATTTTAAAATTATTAACCCCTAATCTAATCCCCCTACCCCGCCGCCATCTATATTAAATTATTTAACCCCTAAAATACTAAACTATCCCTACCACTAAACCTAAGTCTAACCCTACAAATAGCCCTGAAAAGGGCTTTTTGCGTGGCATTGCCCCAAAGTAACAGCTCTTTTGCCAGCCCTTAAAAGGGCTTTTTGCGGGGCATGCCCCAAAGTAACAGCTCTTTTGCCAGCCCTTAAAAGGGCTTTTGGCGGGGCTTTGTCACAAAGTAAACTGCTCTTTTGCCTACAATCTAATCCCCCTACACCGCGGCCACCTATAATAAATGTATTAACCCCTAATCTAATCCCCCTACACCGCCGCCAGCTATATTAACTATATTAACCCTAATTATATTAGGGTTAATATAGTTAATATAGTTATTATATTATATATATTAACTATATTAACCCTAATTATATTAGGGTTAATATAGTTAATATCGTTATTATATTATATATATATTAAGTATAATAACCCTATCTAACTCTAACATCCTAACTAAACTCTTATTAAAATAAATCTAATATTAATATTATTAATTAAAATATTCCTATTTAAATCTAAATACTTACCTATAAAATAAACCCTAACGGCTAGATTTGGAGTTTTGTCGATAACGACCCGAAAAGCTAACGCCGGCTTTTTTCTGGCCGCACCATAAAAATAACTCTGGTATTGAGAGTCCACATAAAGGCTGCGTTAGGCTCCAAAAAAGGAGCGTAGAGCATATTTAACGCAGCTTCAACTCTCGATACCAGAGTTGCTTACGCAAGCGGCCAGCCTCAAAAACGTGCTTGTGCACGATTCCCCCATAAGAAACAATGGGGCTGTTTGAGCTGAAAAAAAACCTAACACCTGCAAAAAAGCCGCGTTCAGCTCCTAACGCAGCCCCATTGTTTGCTATGCGGAAACACTTCCTACGTCTGCACCTAACACCCTAACATGTACCCTGAGTCTAAACACCCCTAACCTTACACTTATTAACCCCTATTCTGCTGCCCCCGCTATCGCTGACCCCTGCATATTATTATTAACCCCTAATCTGCCACTCCGTAAACCGCCGCTACTTACATTATCCCTATGTACCCCTAATCTGCTGCCCTAACATCGCCGACCCCTATATTATATTTATTAACCCCTAATCTGCCCCCCTCAACGTCGCCTCCACCTGCCTACACTTATTAACCCCTAAGCTGCCAAGCGGACCTGAGCGCTACTATAATAAAGTTATTAACCCCTAATCCGCCTCACTAACCCTATAATAAATAGTATTAACCCCTAATCTGCCCTCCCTAACATCGCCGACACCTAACTTCAATTATTAACCCCTAATCTGCCGACTGGAGCTCACCGCTATTCTAATAAATGTATTAACCCCTAAAGCTAAGTCTAACCCTAACACCCCCCTAAATTAAATATAATTTACATCTAACGAAATTAATTATCTCTTATTAAATAAATTATTCCTATTTAAAGCTAAATACTTACCTGTAAAATAAATCCTAATATAGCTACAATATAAATTATAATTACATTGTAGCTATTTTAGGATTAATATTTATTTTACAGGCAACTTTGTAATTATTTTAACCAGGTACAATAGCTATTAAATAGTTAAGAACTATTTAATAGTTACCTAGTTAAAATAATTACAAAATTACCTGTAAAATAAATCCTAACCTAAGTTAGAATTAAACCTAACACTATACTATCATTAAATTAATTAAATAAAATACCTACAATTACCTACAATTAAACCTAACACTACACTATCAATAAATAAATTAAATACAATTCCTACAAATAACTACAATGAAATAAACTAACTAAAGTACAAAAAATAAAAAAGAACTAAGTTACAAAAAATAAAAAAATATTTACAAACATAAGAAAAATATTACAACAATTTTAAACTAATTACACCTACTCTAAGCCCCCTAATAAAATAACAAAGACCCCCAAAATAAAAAATGCCCTACCCTATTCTAAATTACTAAAGTTCAAAGCTCTTTTACCTTACCAGCCCTGAACAGGGCCCTTTGCGGGGCATGCCCCAAGAAGTTCAGCTCTTTTGCCTGCAAAAAAAAACATACAATACCCCCCCAAGATTACAACCCACCTACCACATACCCCTAATCTAACCCAAACCCCCCTTAAATAAACCTAACACTAAGCCCCTGAAGATCATCCTACCTTGTCTTGACCTCACCAGGTATCAGCGATCCGTCCTGGCTCCAAAATCTTCATCCCACCCAAGTGGGGGCTGGCGATCCATCATCCTGTGGCTGAAGAGGTCCAGAAGAGGCTTCAAAGTCTTCATCCTATCCGGGAAGAAGAGGCGATCCGGACCGGCAACCATCTTGATCCAAGTGGCATCTTCTATCTTCATCCGATGACGACCGGCTCCATCCTGAAGACCTCCACCGCGGACCCATCTTCTTCCGGCGACGTCCAACTGAAGAATGACGGTTCCTTTAAGGGACGTCATCCAAGATGGCGTCCCTCGAATTCCGATTGGCTGATAGGATTCTATTAGCCAATCGGAATTAAGGTAGGAATATTCTGATTGGCTGATGGAATCAGCCAATCAGAATCAAGTTCAATCCGATTGGCTGATCCAATCAGCCAATCAGATTGAGCTCGCATTCTATTGGCTGTTCCGATCAGCCAATAGAATGCGAGCTCAATCTGATTGGCTGATTGGATCAGCCAATCGTATTGAACTTGATTCTGATTGGCTGATTCCATCAGCCAATCAGAATATTCCTACCTTGATTCCGATTGGCTGATAGAATCCTATCAGCCAATCGGAATTCGAGGGACGCCATCTTGGATGACGTCCCTTAAAGGAACCGTCATTCTTCAGTTGGACGTCGCCGGAAGAAGATGGGTCCGCGGTGGAGGTCTTCAGGATGGAGCCGGTCGTCATCGGATGAAGATAGAAGATGCCGCTTGGATCAAGATGGTTGCCGGTCCGGATCGCCTCTTCTTCCCGGATAGGATGAAGACTTTGGAGCCTCTTCTGGACCTCTTCAGCCACCGGATGATGGATCGCCAGCCCCCGCTTGGGTTGGATGAAGATTTTGGAGCCAGGACGGATCGCTGATACCTGGTGAGGTGAAGACAAGGTAGGATGATCTTCAGGGGCTTAGTGTTAGGTTTATTTAAGGGGGGTTTGGGTTAGATTAGGGGTATGTGGGTGGTGGGTTGTAATGTTGGGGGGGGTATTGTATGTTTTTTTTTACAGGCAAAAGAGCTGAACTTCTTGGGGCATGCCCCGCAAAGGGCCCTGTTCAGGGCTGGTAAGGTAAAAGAGCTTTGAACTTTAGTAATTTAGAATAGGGTAGGGCATTTTTTATTTTGGGGGTCTTTGTTATTTTATTAGGGGGCTTAGAGTAGGTGTAATTAGTTTAAAATTGTTGTAATATTTTTCTTATGTTTGTAAATATTTTTTTATTTTTTGTAAGTTAGTTCTTTTTTATTTTTTGTACTTTAGTTTATTTCATTGTAGTTATTTGTAGGAATTGTATTTAATTTATTTATTGATAGTGTAGTGTTAGGTTTAATTGTAGGTAATTGTAGGTATTTTATTTAATTAATTTAATGATAGTATAGTGTTAGGTTTAATTCTAACTTAGGTTAGGATTTATTTTACAGGTAATTTTGTAATTATTTTAACTAGGTAACTATTAAATAGTTCTTAACTATTTAATAGCTATTGTACATGGTTAAAATAATTACAAAGTTGCCTGTAAAATAAATATTAATCCTAAAATAGCTACAATGTAATTATAATTTATATTGTAGCTATATTAGGGTTTATTTTACAGGTAAGTATTTAGCTTTAAATAGGAATAATTTATTTAATAAGAGTTAATTTATTTAGTTAGATTTAAATTATATTTAACTTAGGGGGGTGTTAGTGTTAGGGTTAGACTTAGCTTTAGGGGTTAATACATTTATTAGAATAGCAGTGAGCTCCGGTCGGCAGATTAGGGGTTAATAATTGAAGTTAGGTGTCGGCGATGTTAGGGAGGGCAGATTAGGGGTTAATACTATTTATTATAGGGTTAGTGAGGCGGATTAGGGGTTAATAACTTTATGATAGTAGCTGTGCGGTCCGCTCGGCAGATTAGGGGTTAATAAGTGTAGGCAGGTGGAGGCGACGTTGAGGGGGGCAAATTAGGGGTTAATAAATATAATATAGGGGTCGGCGGTGTTAGGGGCAGCAGATTAGGGGTACATAGCTATAATGTAGGTGGCGGCGCTTTGCGGTCGGCAGATTAGGGGTTAATTATTGTAGGTAGCTGGCGGCGACGTTGTGGGGGAAGATTAGGGGTTAATAAATATAATACAGGGGTCGGCGGTGTTAGGGGCAGCAGATTAGGGGTACATAAGTATAACGTAGGTGGCGGTCGGCAGATTAGGGGTTAAAAAAATTTAATCGAGTGGCGGCGATGTGGGGGGGCCTCGGTTTAGGGGTACATAGGTAGTTTATGGGTGTTAGTGTACTTTAGAGTACAGTAGTTAAGAGCTTTATGAACCGGCGTAAGCCCAAAAAGCTCTTAACTACTGACTTTTTTCTGCGGCTGGAGTTTTGTCGTTAGATTTCAAACGCTCACTTCAGCCACGACTCTAAATACCGGAGTTAGAAAGATCCCATTGAAAAGATAGGATACGCAATTGACGTAAGGGGATCTGCGGTATGGAAAAGTCGCGGCTGAAAAGTGAGCGTTAGACCCTTTTTTGAGTGACTCCAAATACCGGAGTTAGCCTAAAACCAGCGTTAGGAGCCTCTAACACTGGTTTTCACGGCTAACGCCAAACTCCAAATCTAGGCCTAAGATAGCTACAATGTAATTAATAATTACATTATAGCTATGTTAGGGTTTATATTTATTTTACAGGTAAATTGTTAATTATTTTAACTAGGTATAATAGCTATTAAATAGTTATTAACTATTTAATAGCTACCTAGTTAAAATAATTACCCAATTACCTGTAAAATAAATCCTAACCTAAGTTACAAATACACCTACACTATCAATAAATTAAATAAACTACATATATCTATCTAAAAATACAATTAAATAAAATAAACTAAATTACAAAAAAAAAAAAACACTAAATTACAAAAAATAAAAAAAAGATTAAAATATTTTTAAGCTAATTACACCTATTCTAAGCCCCCTAATAAAATAATAAAGCCCCCCAAAATAAAAAAATTCCCTACCCTATTCTAAATTAAAACAAGTTCAAAGCTCTTTTACCTTACCAGCCCTTAAAAGGGCCTTTTGTGGGGGAATGCCCCAAAGAAAACTGCTCTTTTGCCTGCAAAAAAAAACACAATACCACCCCCCAACATTACAACCCACCACCCACATACCCCTAATCTAAACCAAACCCCCCTTAAATAAACCTAACACTACCCCCCCTGAAGATCTCCCTACCTTGTATTCACCCCGCCGGGCAGAACTCCTCATCCGATCCGGGCGATGTGTTCCAGCAAGCGGCAGTGAAGTCTTCTTCCATCCGGGCGATGTCTTGAAGCAAGCGGCAGAGAGTCTTCTTCCATCGGCGACGTCTTCAAGCAAATCGGCATCTTCAATCTTCTTACTTCGCTCCTCCGCCGCGGAGCATCCTTCCGGCACGATGACTTCTCCACGAATGAGGTTCCTTTAAATGACGTCATCCAAGATGGCGTCCGTCGAATTCCGATTGGCTGATAGGATTCTATCAGCCAATCAGAATCAGCCAATCAGATTGAACTTGAATCTGATTGGCTGATTCAATCAGCCAATCAGATTTTTCTACCTTAATTCCGATTGGCTGATAGAATCCTATCAGCCAATCGGAATTCGACGGACGCCATCTTGGATGACGTCATTTAAAGGAACCTCATTCGTCGGGAAGTTGTCGTGCCGGAAGGATGCTCCGCGGCGGAGGAGCGAAGTAAGAAGATTGAAGATGCCGATTTGCTTGAAGACGTCGCCGATGGAAGAAGACTCTCTGCCACTTGCTTCAAGACATCGCCCGGGTGGAAGAAGACTTCACTGCCGCTTGCTGGAACACATCGCCCAGATCGGATGAGGAGTTCTGCCCGGCAGGGTGAATACAAGGTAGGGAGATCTTCAGGGGGGGTAGTGTTAATTTTATTTAAGGGGGGTTTGGGTTAGATTAGGGGTATGTGGGTGGTGGGTTGTAATGTTGGGGGGTGGTATTGTGTTTTTTTTTGCAGGCAAGAGAGCAGTTTTCTTTGGGGCATGCCCCCACAAAAGGCCCTTTTAAGGGCTGGTAAGGTAAAAGAGCTTTGAACTTGTTTTAATTTAGAATAGTGTAGGGAATTTTTTTATTTTGGGGGGCTTTATTATTTTATTAGGGGGCTTAGAATAGGTGTAATTAGCTTAAAAATCTTGTAATCTTTTTTTTATTTTTTGTAATTTAGTGTTTGTTTTTTTTGTAATTTAGTTTAGTTTATTTAATTGTATTTTTAGATAGATATTTGTAGTTTCTTTAATTTATTGATAGTGTAGGTGTATTTGTAACTTAGGTTAGGATTTATTTTACAGGTAATTGGGTAATTATTTTAACTAGGTAGCTATTAAATAGTTAATAACTATTTAATAGCTATTATACCTAGTTAAAATAATTAACAATTTACCTGTAAAATAAATATAAACCCTAACATAGCTATAATGTAATTATTAATTATATTGTAGCTATCTTAGGGTTTATTTTATAGGTAAGTATTTAGATTTAAATAGGAATATTTTAGTTTATAATATGAATTAGATTTATTTAATAAGAGTTTAGTTAAGGGTGTTAGGGTTAGATAGAGTTAATATAGTTAATATAAATACTATAGTAACTATATTAACTATATTAACCCTAATATAATTAGGGTTAATATAGTTAATATATATAATGTAATAACTATATTAACTATAATATACTTAGGGTTAATATAGATAATATAGCTGGCGGCGGGGTAGGTAGATTAAATTAGGGGTTAATAATTTTAATATAGATGGCGGCGGTGTAAGGGGTTCACATTAGGGGATAGATCAGTTAGATGGTGGCGGTTTTAGGGGTTCACATTAGGGGATAGATCAGTTAGATGGTGGCGGTTTTAGGGGCTCACAGTTGGGGGTTAGTTTATGTAGATGACGGCGGTTTAGGGGTTAAATACTTTATTAGGGATTGCGGCGGGGGATCGCGGTTGACAGGGAGATAGACATTGCGCATGCGTTAGGTGTTAGGTTTATTTTAGCAGATCGCGGTTGACAGGGAGATAGACATTGGGCATGCGTTAGGTGTTAGGTTTATTTTAGCATCCAGTTTAGGGAGTTACGGGGCTCCAATAGTCAGCGTAAGGCTTCTTACGGCTGCTTTTTGTGGCGAGATGAAAATGGAGTAAGATTTCTCCATTTTCGCCACGTAAGTCCTTACGCTGTATATTGGATACCAAATTGCACGGGTTTGGTATACCTGCCTATGGCCCAAAAAAACTACGGGCGACGGCAGAAATATACGCGCGTAACTTCTAGGTTACGCCGTATATAGGATACCAAACCCGAGCAAATATTGGCGTCACCGAATTTTGCGGGCGACGATTTTTATCGGATCGACCCCCAAGTGGCTTTTCAAGGGGGTATTCGCTGGACTGAAAAACAAGGCAAATTGTACTAAATATAACAGTTTAAATGCTTTTAATAAATTATTTTGTATGCAGATAGTTTGCATACAGAAAAGGTCCTAAGTTAGAAAAAAGGATTTGGGAATTATACTGTAGATAACAATATTGTGGCTTTTTTGAGTTCATAATGTGCAGCAAAATTATATTTTGACTAAATCCAGGTCTTGGAAGCCAGTATGCAAATATTGGTCTTTTTTGCTTAGTATACAATGCTTCAATTTTGTGCTATATATAGAGCTTTTGTGAATGAGAACAATATTTATTACAAGCTGTTTAACAACTAAAACAAATGTGTCCTTGACAAATTTAGTATTTCTCCTAAACATTTAGCATTTTAGTTATTTGCTTTTCTAGATAAATCCTTGTGTTTACAACAAGGCTGGAATTTAGCATGTAGCAAAAATGTGAAAACATAACAGCAGCATGGGAAAATGTCACTACATAACAGGTACACAAATGCTGCACTCAAGCTGTAACTACATCACTATAAGGGCGTAAAACCACAACTTTATTTCATAATTCAGATACAATTTTAAACAATGTTTCAGTTAAATTCTATTTTCAAAGTTGCTTCATTCTCTTGGCGTCCTTTGTTGAAGGAGCAACAATGCACTGCTGGGAGCTAACTGAACACATCAGGTGAGCCAATGACAAGAGGAAATAATATGTGCAGTCACTAATCAGCAGCTATCTCCCAGTAAAGCATAGCTGCTCCTAAGCTTAACCAGGTGTGCTTTTCAACAAAGGATACACAGTGAAGAAAGCAAATTAGATAAAAGAAGTACATTTTAAAGTTGTTTAAAATAGCATGATCTGTCTGAAAGAAAGAAAAAAAGAGATGTTACTGTCTCTGTATAACAGTGTTTTAATGGGAGGGTAAATATGCATTTAGGATATGCTGGGAAGAATAAAACAATGTTAAAATGTTTCATATTCTTGTCCACCATTGCACATTATTTGGTTATACATAGATGCTTGTGAGGTTGACAAAGGGCATCATTTCACCAGATTCGTTATTGGACTTTCACACCTTTACCATCTACTGCATGAAATAGTCCTCAATAGATATATGGCCAGATGACGAGTGGAGTGCAAAATTGTGCTTTTGCAAGCACGATATTTGCGCTCCACTCGTAATATCAGCGCACGGAACTGTGAGCTGGTATTAGAGGTGACCAGCAATGTTAACGCGACCTCACTTTCTCATTGCATGGAAGCTTTGCGCTCACAAGAGCGCACTCCCATAGGCTCCAATGGGAGCCTCGTTCTGACACGGCATTAGAACCTGGCGGAGGGAAGGGGGTAAGTCGCACAACGATGGGCAGAAAATTGAAATATATATTTATATGAATATATACATATATATTTATGTGTTTACTATATAGGTGTATATACCATATATTAACACATGAATATATATGTATATAAGCATATACTTATATATTTTCAGGGAACACACAATCCCCATAGACCGCAATGTAAAGGCACTTTTCAGTGCCGTTTTTTCTAATACCCCACACTGTGCAGCTTCTTGTGAGTGCCACCGAGCACCCAGGGCTGAGAATGTTGCAGGGTCATGGGATGTGTACCCGGTCCGGTCTAGGAGTGAAGTCCCCTTCCATGTTTTGTATATTACTGGGGTGATTACATAAGCCTGTGCACCCTTCACTTGTTCCCAGTTTGTTTGGATTTGAGAGCTTGCATTGTGTGGCTGTTTTAGGGTCCCAGGTTTTGGAAAGGACCTTGACGTGGTACCTGGGCTTGTCCCATTTGGCCAGATGCGGTTACTAACCTTTCCATTTTTGCTTTTAAATCTTAGCTGTGATCTTGCTAGTGAGTGCAAGGTTTTCTCTGTGTGTTGTATTAATTAATTACTTTTTTTTGTAATTTCCCCTATGGTTCTTGCACCCAGACCTGTCTGGGGTTAACTGCCTGTAACTCTGGTGACAGCACAGCTTCTTGTGAGTGCCGCTGAGCACCCCGGGCTGAGCATGCTGCAGGGTCATGGGATGTGTACCGGTCCGGTCTAGGAGTGCAGTCCCCTTCCGTGTTTTGTATATATATATATATATATATACACATATACACACACATATATATATATATATATATATATATATATATATATATATATATATCTATACACACACACACACACATATATATATATATATATATATACACACATATATACACACACACACATATATATATATATATATATATATACACACACACACACATATATATATATATATATATATATATATATATATACACACACACACATATATATATATATATATATATATATATACACACACACACACACATATATATATATATATATATATATATATATATATACACACACACATATATATATACACACACACATATATATATATATATACACACACACATATATATATACACACATATATATATATTATGTTTAGAGAAAGCACTCAATGGACTTCATCAAGATGCAACAAATAATTTTTATTCCAAAGTCATAATGTTTTCGGGTACCGGACCGGTCCCTTTGTCAAATGATACACACGAGAAAAAAGAATGCATAACATCCCTCATTAAACCCCACTTTATATACCTAGAAATATAACAACAATTATGACAAATAAACCAATAATACTTAGCCCTCATTGAAACCATGCTGGTTTCGCGTACACCGCTGCAGGCCTCAGTGACATAATGATGTATGTTATTTTATGTTTCTTATTTTATAGATAAAATCTTAACAATGTGGATAAAATCTTGTGCAAATAAAACGTGTAATACTGACTAAGTCGCTAATCTTTTTTCCTTTTTGGATAATCACTCCTGTTTCCGAAATGTAATATCAAACATCCCCCTGCGTGGGGATAAACAGCAATATTATTTGTGATTGTAACCACATGTTAAATATAAATAAAGATTTAAAAAAAAAAGAAATATAACAACAATTATAGCTGGTTTTGCATGCACCGCCGCAGGCCTCAGTGACATAATGACGTCATCGCAGTGCGACACATTGGATGTATCCGCACGCCCCAAGGGTGGGCGGTATCAGAAGTAACAGCTGTCACATACATCCTACAGCCTGTAAGCTTGCGCGAATGCCGATGTCATCGGTAAACATGCAAGGAGGCTAAGCAATGTGCATCAAAATGGGGCTAGTACACAGATATAAAAAAGACATAGAAAACATTACCTATATACATATATACATAGCGTATTGTTCGCATATCATAATAAGCCCATTCTAATGTTAAAATAGAAGCTCACAGTGTTACTTCATGTCTAATGAGTATGGTAGACAAAACTTCAGAAAGCGTGGTAGCAGTTCATCCATCGACATAATGAGTGACACTGTAGAAGATAATTTATGCCATTGTGGGAGTATAAACACCTTCCATTTAAAATCAGAGGCTATTGATAAAAGGGGCTAAAGTCCAAGTAGGTGTTAAGACCCTTAGGCATAACAGTGTCCAACGTATAGATCCACTTGGTTTCTCTCCTCAGTAAGGCTTTTGCCCTGTCTCCCCCTCTGGTGGTATATGATCTATTAGCATCGTTTTCAGACTTGCAGCACTATGTTTGCTCAGAGTCGCCTTTATCGATGGCTTCCCTGATAGCACACCTGTGATTAGCCATACGGTCTCTGAATGATGTCACAGTTTTCCCGATGTAAAAAAGGGAACACGGGCAGATAAGGATATAGATGACATAGTCACTCGTACATGTCAAACAATGGTGGATCTTATATCTTTGGTTCGTATGAGGGAATGAGGAACCCCTCAACATGCTGTTGCATGTTACATAATTGCCGCATTAGAAGCAGCCTTTCTTGCTGGACTGCAACCATGTAGTCTTGCGGTAGCAACTCACTGGATCCGATTCCACTAGGATGTCCCTTAGGTTACGTGCTCTCCGATATGCCATCCTGGGGGGTTCTGTATGAAGAAATGGTAGGGATTTCTTCACTTTCACCAGATCCCAATGTCTCCTCATGGAGGAATTAAGTACCCCATGGGCCGTATCGAATGTTGCCACGAAATTCATCCATTCCATTTCTTGTTGCTTGATTGTTGTGGTGATGAGTTCATCTTGTGTGCGTTCCAACACTCTTTTCTTGGTCTCTGTCACCAAATTATCATCATAGCCTCTCTATGAGTTTTTTTCTCCATCTTGTCCAATTGTACACTCATTATGGAGTTCTCTGTGTTGTTCCTTATGACTCTGGTGAGTTGAGATGTGACTACCCCCTTTTTTTGGTGATATGGATGACAACTAGAGCGAATTCCTATCTGTAGGTTTGGTATACAATGATGTGCCAAACCTACAGTGATCACCTTCCCTAACCTTAAAAATATTAAGGTCAAGGAAGTGTATAGACTAAAGGGAGAATTAAAGTTTAAATTTGATCGGAGATGTGAGTTTATTTAGATTATTCACCCATGTGACAAGATGTGCTTCATTACCACGCCATATCAATAGGACATCATCGATATAGCGTGTATAGAAGATAACTTCCATACAGTCTTGGAGTTTCATAACATCTCTTTCATGCCATGCCATGTAAAGGTTGTCATAGGTGGGGGTGGGAGCCATGTTAGAGCCCATTGCTGTACCTGAGGTCATCAAGTAGAATTTGGACTCAAATCTAAAATAGTTCTTCTCTAGACAGAAGAGCATGAGTTCTATTATAAGGAAGGGGATACATTATCCCCAAAACATTACACTTTGTATCACAGTAAAGATTTTTGAAAAGGACCAGCGAGTGCAAGTTTCTTCATTTTGTTATTATATCTGCTAGCACCCTGGCATAAAGTTTGGAAGTGAGAGTGCACATCCGTGCTATTCATATATATATATATATATATATATATATATATATATATATATATATATATATATATATATATATATATAAAATGAACAATGTAACCCAAAGCGCCTAACCAATCGGTGTCAACGCATTTCGGCCTCGCGTTGACACTGGGAAGCCAAATTCTATTATTAACCTCAGCTTAAGTGATCTGCACTATTTTACTTTTCTTTTATAGGAGGATAACACTTATACCAAACAGAGGGATATTTCCGTTATAGGAGGATAACCTCCATACGAGATAGAGGGATATTTTATTGTCAGCAACACAAGCTGTTTTTAAGCAAACCACCTACAGCGTTAATTCGCTGCTGCAGCACTGACTTTTCTTAAAGGTGTACACCGACACTATTTTTCACCACTTTTCATTTTTTTTTTTCATTTTTTGTAAACACGCTCCAGCTTTTCCACTAATCTGGATTTATATTGCAATCCTGGATTACATTAAAAGCTACAGTATACAGCACCTCTAGGACTGAATTACTGACTTGGGATTTTAAAATATTCGTCACCGGATATATTTTTTTACATTTGTTTTTTGAACATCGGTTTGCCTATTCATTTATTGCTCACTTTTTTGTTTTTTATTCACAGAATTTTCACTATATTCACATCACCTATGTTAATTTATATGTGAACATCCACTCAAAATTAAAGGAATCACTAGTATAAAGAAGGATTTGACAACACCAATAGTGAACAAATACCTCTTAGGAGCCATCAGTACCAAGGGATACTTAGCAGCACTAACAGTGAATAAATACACCCACCAACTCGTCTAGTCAGCATGTACTGAAAGCAACATAACTGTTGAATAATAGTTCCAATTGTTTTTTATGAGAGTATTACCTCTACTGAAAGGAATGGAGCTATCAGTGCCGAAGGGTACTTGGCAACAACAATTATAACTGTCAGTCTTAGTTCACAGTGTTGAACACTGTTTCCAATTGTTTAATTGTATCAGTATAAAGTCTCACTTTTAATATCTGAATCTTTAATATTTGTATCTTTGATTTTAATTGTTACTATCTAGACCTTGTATCACACATGGATCCATGTTTTATGTTTTTATGTCAATTGTATGGTCAAACTTTGATGAATGTTAAACAATTAATACATTTGTATTTTAATTTTAAATATTAGATTTTAAGTGTGTAATAACATTTGACATTTCTAAGAATTAGTTTGACCAAGCCTCCGAATGGTTAGGCGCTTTGGGTTACATTGTTCATTTGATTCACTAGTCTGGCAGCTATGTGCCATTTACTCAAAGCATAAGGGTCACACACAGCAGGCGCTAGTTATACACCACTATTATATTGGCACCCCTGCATTTCTGTCTCATGTTTATTTTTTATTTTTTATTGGTATGACAAAAAAAGTGTAGAAAAAAAGCCAAATCTGACACATTCCACACAAAACTCCAAAAATGGACTGGACAAAATTATTGGCACCCTCAATTTAATATTTGGTGGCAAAAAACCCTTGGAAAAAAATAACTGAAATCAATCACTTCTTGTAATCATCAATGAGTTTCTTACACTTCTCTACTGGAATTTTGGACCACTCTTCTTTCGCCAACTGCTCCAGGTCTCTCAGATTGGAAGGGTTCCTTTTCCCAACTGCTGTTTTGAGATCTCTCCCCAGGTGCTCTATTGGGATTGAGATCTGGACTCATTCATTACTAGCCAGTTCAGTACTCTCCAGCGCTTTGTCTTAAACAATTTCTGGTTGCTTTTTGACGTGTGCTTCGGGTCATTGTCCTGCTGTAAGACTCATGACCTCTAACGGTGACCCAACTTTCTGACACTGGTCCCTACGTTGCACCACAGAATTCTTTGGTAGTCTTCAGTTTTCATAATGCCATGCACACAGTCAAGACATCCAGTGCCTGAAGCAGCAAAGCAACCCCAAAACATCAGTGAACATCCACCATGTTTGACTGTAGGGACTGTATTTTTTTCTTTAAAAACTTTTTTTTTTTTTTCTGAAAACAGTTGAATGATGGACTTTACCAAAAAGCTGTAATTTTGTTTTGTCTGTCCACAGCACATTCTCCCAAAAGGATTTTGCCTTCCTCAGGTAAGTTTTGGCAAACTACAATCTGGCTTTTTTATGTTTCTGTGTCAGCAATGGGGACCTCCTGAGTCTCCTATCATAGCGTCCCTTTTCATTCAGATGGAGACGTATAGTGCAAGCCAACACATTTGTACCCTGTGCCTGAAGGTCAGCTTGAATTTGTCTGGAAGTTGATAGAGGTTCTTTATCCACCATTCAAACAACCCTTTGTTGCATCTTTGATCAATTTTTCTCTTTCGTCCATGTCCAGGGAGATTAGCGACAGTGCCATGGGCTGTAAACTTCTTGACAATGTTGCGCTCAGGAATATTAAAGGGACATTAAACCATAAAAAAATATATATATATGATTCAGATAGAGAATACAATTTTAAAAAAGTTTCAATTGACTTCTATTATCAAATGTATTTCATTCTCATGTTATTCTTTGTTAAAGAGATACCTAGGTAGGTAGCGTGCACATGCCTGAAGCACTACATGACAGGAAATAGAATCTAGTGCTCTTGTTAATGTATACCATTGCTGCAAAACTGCAGCTATATAGTGCTGCAGACACAAGCTTACATTTCTGCTTTTCAACAAAGGATAACAAGAAAACTAAGAAAATGTGATAATAGAAGTAAATTAGAAAGTTGTTTAAAATGTTATGTTCTATCAAAATAATGAAAGAAAAAAAATTGGGTTTTATGTCCCTTTAAGATCTTTGGAGATGGACTTGTAACCTTGAGATTGTCCATGCTTTTCCACAATTTTTGTTCTCAAATCCACAGACAATTCTTTGCTGCCCTTTCTCTTCTCCATGCTCAGTGTGGCACACAGAGACACTCAAAACAGAAAGGTTGAGTAAAATTTTCACCATTTTAACTGGTTGCCGGTGTGATTTCTATATAGTCAACACCTGTTAATTGATACCGGTGAGTTTAATTACAGGAGCAGCACAAACTTGGAATGCAATTATTTCTTACAATTTTGAGAAGGTGCCAATAATTTTGTCTAGTCCATTTTTGGAGTTTTGTGTGAAATGTGTCAGATTTGGCTTTTTTTTCTACACTTTTCTTTCATTCAAATGTTTTTTATTGGGTTTATACATTTTTACAATAGTGCAAAATATAGTACTTGTAACAATTAAACATTTTTAAATAAATAAATTGTTGTACTGAAAAAGAACCCACAGTTTTTTTTTATAGATTAATATGCTTAGAGAATAAAAGAGATATGGATGAGGAAGCAGGGAGGGGAAAGGGAATTGGGAAGGGTATACATGAAAAGGGAAATGGGATGGGGATAGGAAATATCCTGTAATATTATTCACAATTTTTGTTGTAGCAAAGTATCATCATTGTATAGTATTTGTTCCCACAAGAATAATACATATCAGTTATAAAATCCTGTTAGCTTATGTAACAGTAGTGAATTCTCTCAAGTATGAGAATATGGTCTACTTCTGAGAACCATTGAGAGAAAGTTGGGATCTGTTGTGTCTTCCAAAATCTTGGAATTAGCCTCTTGGCACAAGATACATATGGAGCAATTTTTGCGATATACACAATTAAGACATGGAGTATAATTAAGGAGGATAATGTGCGGGTTGAGAGAGATAGTCGTACCTAAAATTTGGTTCATGCTCTGTTCTATTTGCGACCAAAAGTTAGTAATTCTGGGGCAGGACCACCAAATATGAGCTATAGTACCTATTTCTCCGTACCTTCTCCAACAACTAGAAGAATCGTTGGGGTAGATGTTTCACAGGTGAAGAGGTGTTAGATACCAACGGGCAATTATTTTATAATTCAGTTCCGACATAGAGAAATAGAGGAAGAGTGAGTCAATTTGAAACAGCATTTCCATTCGTCATCATTTGGATTGCACAGTAACTCTTCATTCCATTTCAACAAAAATGCAGGTTGTTTTTCAGGAAAGGAACCTCTAAGTATTCTATATATCATAGAAAGATGTGCCCTTTTAATAGTGGTATTAATACACAATTAAAAAAGGAGAAAGATAAACCTGAGGGTATCTTGAAGGGGCGCACCAGATGAAAGTGTTTTAAATCCAATGTTCAAACCCTGAACATGGCGTTGTATTAGGCTTACCAGATATAGTTGTACCATTCTGTGACCGGTGCTAACAGGCAGACTAGCACTTTGCAGTGGCTAGTACACTGTCTTGGAAATCTCCCAGATAGAGGTTCAATATGCTCCCATTTTCACCAGCAATCAGGATGTTTGATAAAGAAGATAGGGGTATAAAGTTAAAAACAAGGCTTTATTTGTTCCAGCAACGCGTTTCTCGACTGCCAAATGGGTCGTTTCATCAGGTATAAAACGGATACAATAATCCCTGATTAGCAACATTATATACACTTGTTAAAATAGAAAACGGAAGTTGTCATGTTCAAACGTACCAATAAGTTAGTCCGCTGAATTTTTTATATACGAATAATAAAAGTAAAGCTCTTTGGAATAAAAACCGTAACATTCATGATAACACTGTAATACAATAAATAGATAAATACATTTATAATTGTGTAGATGTATGTGATATGTGTCACAATTTTTCGCATCGGATACTTAGTCTATCTCTTTCCAAAATGGATGAAAGGTAAGGGGAGGGGGGATCTAGTATAGGAATACGGTGATAACCGTATGTTATATAAATAAACACAATACTAAAAAAATATAGGAATGTTAAGCAGCATTTTATATACATGTAGTGGACGTAGTGTCCTATCTTTGTGTATATACAGGTAGAATCTATGAACATATACTTATTTTTCTATAACTCATGATAGGCATATGAGTCTTTTTATAGTCTAAATCCCAATATATAAAACTAGGACATAATGACAAAAAAACAAAAGTTATGTCTACACCTAACACCCTAACATGAACCCCGAGTCTAAACACCCCTAATCTTACACTTATTAACCCCTAATCTGCCGCCCCTGAAATAGTCGCCACCTACATTATATTATTAACCCCTAATCTGCCGCGCGGACAACACTGCTACCTACATTATACTTATGAACCCCTAATCTGCTGCCCCCATTATCTCCGAATCCTACATTATATTTATTAACCCTCTAATCTGCCCCCCCAACGTCGCCGCAACCTACCTACAATTATTAACCCCTAATCTGATGCCCCATCGTCGCCGCTACTATATTAAATTTATTAACCCCTAAACCTAAGTCTAACCCTAATCCTAACACCCCCTAAATTAAATTTAATTTAAATAAATCTAAAGAAAATAACTACAATTAAATAAATTATTCATATTTAAAACTAAATACTTACCTGTAAAATAAACCATAAGATAGCTACAATATAACTAATAGTTACATTTGTATCTATCTTAGGGTTTATATTTATTTTACAGGCAACTTTGTATTTATTTTAACTAGATACACTAGTTATTAAATAGTTATTAACTATTTAATAACTTCCTAGTTAAAATAAATACAAATATACCTGTAAAATAAATCCTAACCTAAATTACAATTACACCTAACACTATACTATCATAAAATTAATTACCTAAACTAACTACAATGAAATACAATTAAATTAAATAAACTAAAGTACAAAAAACCCCCACTAAATTACAGAAAATAAAAAAATAATTACAAGAATTTTAAACTAATTACACCTAATCTAGTCCCCCTAATAAAATAACCCCCCCCCCCCCCAAAAAAAAAAAATTCCCTACCCTATACTAAATTACAAATAGCCCTTAAAAGGGCCTTTTGCGGGGCATTGCCCCAAAGTAATCAGCTCTTTTACCTGTAAAAAAAAATACAATACCCCCCAACATTAAAACCCACCACCCACACACCCAACCCTACTCTAAAACCCACCCAATCCCCCCTTAATAACACCTAACACTACCCCATTGAAGATCACCCTACCTTGAGCCATCTTCACCCAGCCGGGCACAAGTGGTCCTCCAGAGGAGCAAAGTCTTCATCCGATCCTGGCAGAAGAGGACCTCCAGACGAGCAGAAGTCTTCATCCAGACGGCATCTTCTATCTCCATCCATCCGGAGCGGAGCGGTCCATCTTGAAGCCAGCCGACGCGAAGCATCCTCTTCTTCTGATGACTCCCGACGAATGAAGGTTCCTTTAAATGACGTCATCCAAGATGGCGTTCCTTGAATTCTGATTGGCTGATAGGATTCTATCAGCCAATCGGAATTAAGGTAGAAAAAATCCTATTGGCTGATCCAATCAGCCAATAGGATTGAGCTCACATTCTATTGGCTGAATTCTTTTCTATTGTTTTTTTTTGTACTTTAGTTTATTTAATTTAATTGTATTTAATTGTAGTTAGTTTAGGTAATTAATTTAATGATAGTGTAGTGTTAGGTGTAATTGTAATTTAGGTTAGGATTTATTTTACAGGTATATTTGTATTTGTTTTAACTAGGAAGTTATTAAATAGTTAATAACTATTTAATAACTATGGTACCTAGTTAAAATAAATACAAAGTTGCCTGTAAAATAAATATAAACCCTAAGATAGATACAATGTAACTATTAGTTATGTTGTAGCTATCTTATGGTTTATTTTACAGGTAAGTATTTAGTTTTAAATAGGAATAATTTAATTAATTGTAGCAATTTAATTTAGTTTTATTTAAATTATATTTAAGTTAGGGGTGTTAGACTTAGGTTTAGACTTAGGTTTAGGGGTTAATAAATTTAATATAGTAGCGGTGACGTTGGGGTCGGCAGATTAGGGGTTAATGTGTGTTTGTGAGGCGGGAGTGCGGCGGTTTAGGGGTTAACATATTTATTAAAGTGGCACCGATGTCCGGTCGGCAGATTAGGGGTTAATAACTTTATTTAAGTGTTTCCAATGTGGGGGGGGGGCTCGGTTTAGGGGTTAATAGGTAGTTTATGGGTGTTAGTGTGCTTTTTAGCTCTTTAGTTAAGAGTTTTATATTATGGCGTTAGCCCATAAAACTCTTAACTACTGACTTTTAAATGCGGTAGGAGTCTTGACAGGAGAGGGTCTACCGCTCACTTCTTCCAAGACTCGGAATACCGGCGTTAGGCAAATCCCATTAAAAAGATAGGATACGCAATTTACGTAAGGGATTTTCTGTAAGCTCGAGTCGCAGAAGAAAAGTGAGCGGTACACCTGTACCTGCCAGACTCGTAATACCAGCGGGCGTTAAAAAGCAGCGTTGGGACTTCTCAACGCTGCTTTTTAAGGCTAACGCAAGACTAATAATCTAGCTGTTAGTCTTTTATGATGTATAAACAATTCTCTAATACTCTAAATCGCTTTTGAATATATATATGTTTGGAAACTTTATGTATATATATATATATATATATATATATATATGGAAGCGCTTGCCTATTCAGCTTCTTTAAAGGGACACTGAACCCAAATTTTTATTTCATGATTCAGATAGAGCATGCAATTTTAAGCAATTTTCTAATTTACTCCTATTATCAATTTTTCTTTGTTCTCTTGCTATCTTTATTTGAAAAAGAAGGCATCTGAGATAAGGAGCCAGCAAATTGTTCAGATTATGGACAGCACTTGTATATTGGTGCTGTTCAATGAGCAAGGACAACCCAGTTTGTTCACCAAAAATGGGCGGCATCTAAACTTACATTCTTGCTTTTCAAATAAACATACCAAGAGAATGAAGAAAATTTGATAATAGGAGTAAATTAATAGAAAGTTGTTTAAAATTGCATGCTCTATCTGAATCACGCAAGAAAACATTTAGGTTCAGTGTCCCTTTAACGTGATATAATGATATTAGTGCTCTCTCAAAAAGTAATCAAAATGTGATTATCACAGAATTCATCAAAGAACAATGCAAATATATTTGAAAAATAATTCATATATTAATCCTACCTACAGTTCGCATTAATGTTGTTATCTTATTTTGGTCTGGAATAAATAAATAAAAATTAAAAATTAATAATTAAAAGCATGTATTTTTGAAAAAGTGGTTTAAGAAAAAAATGTTTGTCAAAATATTATGGCACTAATATAAATATCAATAGTATTTGTGTTCACTGGTGATCGTCTGAATAAATATGTCAGTCAGTATGTTGATTAATATTTTCTATATAAGTGATCATCCATTAAAAGAACAAGCATAAATATACAGTATAAGTATATACATACACACAAACACACACAACGTGTTATGTATGCATACACATCTATACACATGAGAGTGTTAATTGTCCTATATGGGAGAACAGATGGAATAATTCTGAAGCCATACAGTGTTGATCCAATAGGTTTTAATGCCATAGAATATGGTCAAGTATTAGGGTGTATTTGGTTTAAAATCACTAAATCTAGTAAGTCTTCAGAAATTTGCGTGTGAAAATATATACATATATGCGATTATTTTAATATTGTGTGTACTATACAAATGATAAAGGAAATTTTATTATGTATTTAAACCTGAGGGGTAAAGTGTTTTCAACTTATATATCCAAAATGTTTCTCGCTGGCGTAGTTTGATTAGCCTGATGATTTGGGTATAAAATCAATTGGAAGGAATTTGTATATTTATGGATTACTGTTGTGGCTCTGTAAACAGTGATTCGGAATACTGTGTTTCATCTGATGTGCCCCCACAAGATACCCTCACAGGTTTATCTTTCTGTTTTTTTACTTGTCTCCTACAGGTGTTGTTCTGGGTAAGTTGTCACCTTTGTGAACTGGTATTTTTTATAATTTTTACTCATGATACTTGCAGGTGGATATTACACATTTACACTCAAGTTTTTATACTTTTACGTGTGATTACATGTTTTGCACATTGTATTAATAGATATGTTATGATTCACTATTAGAATTGTTTTGACATATTATTGCCACACATATATATTTTTATTATATGGATTACGAATTAACCCATGGTTTTGTAGACAATAGGAGTGGTCAGATTATATATTCTTCTTAGGACATTGTTTGTTAGATTATTTGGGGCCACGTCTTTGTGCTCACATTAACCAAACACGTGGATACACAACCACCCACATATTGGCATAACAAGGACGATTGACTATTATAAATATACACATACTATTGCATAGCAATAGAACACTCTCTATACCTATCACAATATACACAAGACACACAATATATTAGCATTCAAGGAATACATTCCAGTCTATAGAAATATGCAGTCCAGAGAAGAAAGAAACTCTAAAAGATTAGGTTTCAATTTGTCCAAAGATATTTCCATCGCTGATGCTACGTCAGATACTAATGGCATTAAGCCGATGAGAGATCTCTTCTATATATTAGAAGAAGAAATAAACAAAGAACACAGACACTGGTGGGACTTAACCACATTAGAGAAATATTTGGAAATCCAATATATCCCCAGAGGTCTCCGAATTCTTAAACATTGTTCTTTTAAAGATGATTCTGAGCTCCTTAAAAAATGGTATGATGCTCTCAATGAATGTTCTTTTAATTTAATTAAAATTCTAATAGATCACAGATGCAAAATTTGTAGCCAAAGCAGTGCAAATATAGAGAAAATACAGAAGGATCTTACTAGTTACCAACAGAATACAGATTACGCCAAAATTATAAAAGACATAAATGAACACACTGACAGATATCAGGAGAATATTGTCAACATCAAAAAAAAATTACAAAGAGACCACGAAGACTACACGAATAATTGTGTCTATACTTTTAATCTCAAAGATAATACCATGCAGGGAGATACTCAGGACCTACAAGAACATCACAATGGGTGGAAAAAAGTCCAACATAATAGAAGGAATAGATGGAGAGAAGCATCTAACTCCAACAGTTACCAGAATAATAGATACCACACACAAGATTGTAGTCATAGAATAAAATGGTCAGATAGAGACCAATACAACACTTACAATAATAATGATCAATATACAATTTGGCACAATAATGCCGACAAACGTTGGCCAGATAGATCTTCTAACCATGACAAACCAAACTATCAATCACATAAACAGTTCACCAATTATACACATACAAACACACAAACACCATCATATCAATCACATCAGACACAACAACACAACACTGGACACAAATTCCATCGCAATAATGGATATACAGGGAGAGCTCAAAATAGGCCATACAATCACATGAATAGCCCTCAGTCTTTTGACCACAGACCAAATCATCACCAATATAAAACCTTGCTTTTGGTGAGTTCAAATTCACAATATAACAAAGAAAACACTTACCAACAACCCCCAAATTTTGAAACATTTAAACACATCTACAGATTCAGTCCTCTGGCAATTAGACCAAATGAACAAGAGATAGACCAGGAAGCCACATGTAGCACAAATTCATCATCTTTTTTAGAGATGGGCCCAAGTGTAAGAATAGAAGGGTCAGGGATGAGATCAGGAAAAAGACCCCACCATCTAGAAAACGAGGTTCTAAATGCAGATCACTTGCCACCAAGAAAGAGAAACTATCCAAATTAGATCAAGGAATATTTAATCTGTCTTCTTACTCCCTCTCTATTGAAGAGAAAAGAATCCTCAAACAGGGCCTATCTTTATGTCCCCCAAACTCACACAGAATTTTTGATCTATTTGTAGATTTAAACAATTTTACACGTAAATTGACTTTGCAAAAATACTTTGCAAATAAAAAACTCAAATAGAATAAAAATAATCTGGCGGAGACTCAATTGATACTTACAGACTCTATGACAGCAAACAAACATACTCCATGTGTAGTATCGAATATTGACAGTTTAACAACACATTTATTTGATGAATTCATACATACAACAGTCAAAAATAAATCCAATTTCAATCCAGTTAATACATCTAATCAACATATAGAATTGTATCACAATATGGTAGTGGAGGATTTTGAAAATATGTCCAAGGATAAACATCGTAGAAAACAATGGGCTCTTTACAAAGGGAAAAAAGCAATTATCAGTCTACAAAACAATACGAATATTATTATTCGTGATGCAGACAAGGGAGGTGGAGTAATTATTCAGGACATCCAAGCCTGCTTAAAAGAAGCAGATAGAATTTTAGGTGCCAAAGAATACTATTGTATATTACAAGGGCATCATACTCCCATATATTCACAGACATACACTGCACTCATTGAAAAGAGTACATCTCTAGGTATATTGAATAAAAATGAAAAATAATTTCTTAAAATCTTGAACCCTAGTGCTGCCCACTATTACCATTTGCCAAAAATTCACAAAAATATTCATAATCCACCAGGTTGCCCAATCATTGCGGGGATTGGAAATCTAACTTATAATTTGTCATATTACATAGATCAGTTCTTACCAAAATTTGTGTCCATTTTACCATCTTACATCAGAGATAGCACTCACCTTATACAAAGTATTAATGAAGTATCTATCACTGATAGAAATGCACTTTGGATAACATGCAATGTAAGCGCACTATACTTGAAAATTAATCATTCATTAGGAATAGCAGACATATCACACTTCTTAGAACAAGATATTTATTTGCCAGATTCACAAAGAATGTTTATTCTATAGAGTATTGACTAAATTCTGAAACACAATTATTTCATCTTTCAGGACCGTTATTATTTACAAATCAAGGGTACGGCCATGGGGACTAGGATTACCCCTAGTTTTTCAAACCTTTTCATGGATTTATTTGAGGAGATATACATCTACCACTCAGAAATTGGGGCGAACATGGTATTCTATGGCCGATACATTGATGATCTTATTTTAATTTAGGATGGAGATAACACCTCAGCAGACAATTGTATTTCCCATTTGAATCACAATGATATGGGCATAAATTTTACAGCTAACATACAAACCCACACCATAGAGTACTTAGACCTTGTATTTAACTGGAGTGAGAACAATACAATAATTACTAAAACATACTTCAAAAAGGTGGACAGTAACAGTTTTCTCAAATATAGGAGCATCCACCATAAAAGCTGGATTAAAAATATACCATACAGTCAATTTAGAAGTATAAGGAGAAATTGCACAACTGTAGAAATATTTTTAGAACAGAGCCAGATATTTTACAGCAGATTTCTAGAAAAGGGATATCCAACACATCTATTAGATGAAGCACTAACTAGGGTTAAAAAACTGGACAGAATGAATATTCTACAAAGTAATCAGAAACAATCTGATAAAGTGACATCTGATATAAATAACAAAATCTTATGTTCATAACACAATACAATAATTATTATTATAAGATACAACATATATTGAATAAACATTGGCACATGATCCAAAGGGATCCTATACTCAAAAATATAGTTAGTAACAAACCAACGCCTAGATTACGAGTTTTGTCGGTAAAAACTTGCGGAGCTAATGCTCCTTTTTTTTCCAGCGCTCCCTTAAGCCAACACTGGTATTAAGAGTTTTCTGAATGGCTGCGTTAGCCTCAGAAAAGTGAGCGTTGAGCCAAATTTAGCTCCACTCCTACCCTCAATACCAGCATGGCTTACGGTAGCGGTAAGCTGGCTAAATGTGCTCGTGCACGATTTTCCCATAGGATACAATGGGGGTGAGCTGGCTGAAAAAAACACCTGCAAAAACACAGCGTTCAGCTCCCTAACGCAGCCCCATTGTTTCCTATGGGGAAACACTTTCTAAGTCTACACCTAACACCCTAACAGGAACCCCGAGTCTAAACACCCCTAACCTTACACTTATTAACCCCTAATCTGCCGCCCCCGCTATCGCTGACACCTGCATTATACTATTAACCCCTAATCTGCTGCTCCGGACACCGCCACCACCTACATTATCCCTATGAACCCCTAATCTGCTGCCCCCAACATCGCCGACACCTACATTATATTTATTAACCCCTAATCTTCCACCCCCAACGTCGCCGCCACCTACCTACACTTATTAACCCCTAATCTGCCGACCGGACATCACCGCCACTATAATAAATGTATTAACCCCTAAACCGCCGCAATCCCGCCTCGCAAACACTATAATATACAATTAAATAAACTAAACTATATTACAAAAAAAACAAAACACTAAATTACAAAAAATAAAAAAATATTACAAGAATTTTAATCTAATTACACCTAATGTAAGCCCCCTAATAAAATAAAAAAGCCCCCCAAAATAATAAAATTCCCTACCCTATACTAAATTACAAAAGTAATCAGCTCTTTTACCAACCCTTAAAAGGGCTTTTGCGGGGCATTGCCCCAAAGTAATCTGCTCTTTTACCTGTAAAATAAAATACAAGACCCCCCCCAACATTACAACCCACCACCCACACACCCCTACTCTAAAACCCACCCAATCCCCCCTTAAAAAAACCTAACACTACCCCATTGAAGATCACCCTACCTTGAGCCGTGTTCACCCAGCCGGGCACCGATGGGCCAGAAGAGGACATCCGGAGTGGCAGAAGTCTTCATCCGATCGAGGCAGAAGAGGTCCTCCATCCAGCAGAAGTCTTCATCCAAGCAGCATCTTCTATCTTCATCCATCCGGCTCGGAGCGGGTCCATCTTCAAGACATCGGACGCGGAGCATCCTCTTCTTCCCGACAACTAACGACGAATGAAGGTTCCTTTAAATGACATCATCCAAGATGGCGTCCCTCAAATTCTGATTGGCTGATAAGATTCTATCAGCCAATCGGAATTAAGGTAGGAAAAATCTGATTGGCTGATATAATCAGCCAATCGGATTGAAGTTCAATCTGATTGGCTGATTGGATCAGCCAATAGAATGCAAGGTCAATTCTATTGGCTGATCCAATCAGCCAATCGGATTGAACTTCAATCCGATTGGCTGATTACATCAGCCAATCGGATTTTTCCTATCTTAATTCCGATTGGCTGATAGAATCCTATCAGCCAATGGGAATTCGAGGGACGCCATCTTGGATGACGTCATTTAAAGGAACCTTCATTCGTCGTTAGTCGTCGGGAAGAAGAGGATGCTCCGCATCGGATGTCTTGAAGATGGACCCGCTCCGCGCCGGATGGATGAAGATAGAAGATGCCGCTTGGATGAAGACTTCTGCTGGATGGATGACCTCTTCTGCCCCGATCGGATGAAGACTTCTGCCACACTGGATGTCCTCTTCTGGCCCATCGTTGCCAGGCTGGGTGAACACGGCTCAAGGTATGGTAATCTTCAATGGGGTAGTGTTAGGTTTTTTTAAGGGGGGATCGGGTGGGTTTTAGAGTAGGGGTGTGTGGGTGGTGGGTTGTAATGTGGGGGGTCTTGTAATTTATTTTACAGGTAAAAGAGCTGATTACTTTGGGGCAATGCCCCGCAAAAAGCCCTTTTAAGGGCTGGTAAAGAGCTGATTTATTTTGTAATTTAGTATAGGGTAAGGAATTTTATTATTTTGGGGGGCTTTTTTAGTTTATTAGGGGGCTTAGATTAGGTGTAATTAGATTAAAATTCTTGTAATATATATTTTATTTTTGTAATTTAGTTGGGTTTTTTTGTAATATAGTTTAGTTTATTTAATTGTATTTTAGTTTAGATCATTGTAGGTAATTTATTTAATTTATTAATTGATAGTATAGTGTTAGGTGTATTTGTAACTTAGGTTAGCATTTATTTTACAGGTAATTTTGTAATTATTTTAACTAGGTAGCTATTAAATAGTTATTAACTATTTAATAGCTATTGTACCTAGTTAAAATAAATACAAAGTTGCCTGTAAAATAAATATAAATCCTAAAATAGCTACAATGCAACTATTAGTTATATTGTAGCTATCTCATGGTTTATTTTATAGGTAAGTATTTATTTTTAAATAGGAATAATTTATTTAATTATAGTAAATTTATTTTGATTTATTTAAATCATATTTAACTTAGGGGGGTGTTAGGGTTAGACTTAGGTTTAGGGGTTAATAACTTTATTATAGTAGCGGCGAGGTTGGGGGCGGCAGATTAGGGGTTAATAATTGTAGGTAGGTTGCAGTGACATTGGGGGGGGCAGATTAGGGGTTAATAAAATTTATTATAGTGTTTGCGAGGCAGGATTGCGGCGGTTTAGGGGTAGATCATTGTAGGTAATTTATTTAATTAATTTATTGATAGTGTAGTGTTAGGTGTATTTGTAACTTAGGTTAGCATTTATTTTACAGGTAATTTTGTAATTATTTTAACTAGGTAGCTATTAAATAGTTATTAACTATTTAATAGCTATTGTACCTAGTTAAAATAAATACAAAGTTGCCTGTAAAATAAATATAAATTCTAAAATAGCTACAATGTAACTATTAGTTATATTGTAGCTATCTTATGGTTTATTTTATAGGTAAGTATTTATTTTTAAATAGGAATAATTTATTTAATTATAGTAAATTTATTTTGATTTATTTAAATTATATTTAACTTAGGGGGTGTTAGGGTTAGACTTAGGTTTAGGGGTTAATAACCTTATTATAGTAGCGGCGAGGTTGGGGCGGCAGATTAGGGGTTAATAATTGTAGGTAGGTTGCGGCAACTTTGGGGGGGGCAGATTAGGGGTTAATAAAATTTATTATAGTGTTTGCAAGGTGGGATTGCGGAGGTTTAGGGGTTAATACATTTATTATAGTGGTGGCAATGTCCGGTCGACAGATTAGGTGTTAATAAGTGTAGGTAGGTGGCGGCGACGTTGGAGGGGGGCAGATTAGGGGTTAACAAATATAATGTAGGTGTCAGCAATGTTAGGGACAGCAGATTAGGGGTTCATAGCTATAATGTAGGTGGCGGCGGTGTCCGGTCGGCAGATTAGGGGTTAAATAATTTTATTATAGGGTTTGCGATGTGGGGGGGGCCTCGGTTTAGGGGTTAATAGGTAGTTTATGGGTGTTAGTGTACTTTGTAGCACTGTAGTTAAGAGCTTTATGTTCCGGCGTTAGCCCATAAAACTCTTAACTACTGACTTTTTTATGTGGTAGGAGTCTTGGAGGTAGAGGCTGTACCGCTCACTTCTTCCAAGACTTGTAATACTGGTGTTAGGCAAATCCCATTAAAAAGATAGGATACGCAATTGACGTAAGGGGATTTGCGGTAGCCAAAAGTCGTGGAAGAAAAGTGAGCGGTACACCTGTACCTGCCATACTCGTAATACCAGTGGGCGTTAAAAAGCAGCGTTAGGACCCCTTACCGCTGCTTTTTAAGGCTAACGCAGAACTCGTAATCTAGGCGCAAGAATAGTATATAGAAGAGCACCCAAGCTGAGGAGTAAATTAGCTCCAAGCAAAATAGTCAAACATGTCAATTTTAAAACCAAGCAACCCACACAAAATCAGAATGGTATTTTTGGTCTAAAGGGAGTTTACAAATGTGGAAAGAATGGATGTTATTCATGTAAATTCATACAATCTGGACACAAAACATTTTATTCTACTGTTACTGGTGAGTCTTTCCCCATCCCAGGGTTCTATAATTGCAATTCCAATTTTTTACTGTATTTGATTGAATGCATATGCGGCCTACAGTATGTAGGCCGCACTTCTAGGAAAATTAGAACCAGATGGGGTGAACACCACCGCAACTGTAAAGATTGCAAAGAAGTGAAAAAAAAACACAGTATTCCGAATCACTGTTTACAGAGCCACAACAGTAATCCATACATATACAAATTCCTTCCAATTGATTTTATACCCAAATCATCAGATTATAACAGGCTAATCAAACTACGACAACAAGAAACATTTTGGATATAAAAATTAAAAAAACACTTTACCCCTCAGGTCTAAATTCTAATTTAGATTTAGCAGCCTTTAATTAACACAACATATTATCATTTGTATAGTACACACAAGATTAAAATAATCCCATATATGTATATATTTTCCCACACAAATTTCATTGTTCTGAAGACTTACTAGATTTAGTGATTTTAAACCAAATACACCTTAATACTAGACCATAGTCTATGGCGTTAAAACCTACTGGATCAACACTGTATGGCTTCAGAATTATTCCATCTGTTCACCCATATAGGACAATTAACACTCTCATGTGTATAGATGTGTATGCATACATAACACGTTATATATGCTTGTTCTTTTAATGGATGATCACCTATATAAAAAATATTAATCAACATACTGACTGACATATTTATTCAGACGATCACCAGTGAACACAAATACTATTGATATTTATATTAGTGCCATAATATTTTGACAAACATTTTTTTCTTAAACCACTTTTTCAAAAATACATGCTTTTAATTATTAATTTGTATTTATTTATTCCAGACCAAAATAAGATAACAACATTAATGTGAACTGTAGGTAGGATTAATATATGAATTATTGTACGAATATATTTGCATTGTTCTTTGATGAATTCTGTGATAATCACATTTTGATTACTTTTTGAGAGAGCACTAATATCATTATATCACCTTAAAGAAGCTGAATAGGCAAGCGCTTCCATATATATATACATAAAGTTTCCAAACATATATATATATTAAAACACGATTTAGAGTATTAGAGAATTGTTTATACATCATAAAAGACTTAGATAATCTCAAAAGATTTGTGCAAACTGATGACAGCTAAAGAGGACACACAAGTTGTCATAATGCCCTAGTTTTATATATTGGGGTTCAGACTATAAAAAGACTCATATGCCTATCGCTTTCAGCTCATGATTTATAGAAAAATAAGTATATGTTCATATATTCTTCCTGTATATACACAAATATAGGACACTACGTCCACTACATGTATATAAAATGCTGCTTAACATTATTATATTTTTTTAGTGATGTGTGTTAATTTATAACACATACGGTTATCGCCGTATTCCTATACTAAAGCTCTCTTCTTCCTGCTCCATCCCCCCTCCCCTTACCTTTCATCCAATTTGGAAAGAGATAGACTAAGTATCCGATGTGAAAAATTATGACACATAACACATACATCTACACAATTATAGTTTATTTATCTATTTATTGTATTACAGTGATATCATGAATGTTACGGTTTTTATGCCAAAGGGCTTTTCTTTTATTATTCTACAATTCAGCTGAATATCTTATTGGTACGTTTGAACATGACAACTTCCGTTTTCTATTTTAATAAGTGTATATAATGTTGCTAATCAGAGATTATTGTATCCGTTTTATGCCTGATGAAACGACCCGTTTGGCGGTCGAGAAACACGTTGCTGGAACAAATAAAGCCTTGTTTTTAACTTTATACTTTGGAAGTTGTCTTGTTTGCTGACTGGGAGCACCCCTGTCGTCTTTATCAAACATCCCAATTGCTGGTGAAAATAGGAGCATATTGAACCTCTATCTGGGAGATTTCCAAGACAGTGTACTAGCCGCTGCAAAGTGCTAGTTTGCCTGTTAGCACCGGTCACAGAATGGTACAACTATATCTGGTAAGCCTAATACAACCAATGTGCTTACATACCTATTTGGTACAAAATACACTATGAGGTGCCCTCTTTTTTCTCTACTATTAATACACAATTGTTCAAAAAGCGTTAGTGGTCCTGCTTATATGGGCTATTATTTATCGCGTCTGATTTGCAAATACAAGGACCAATTGTGAAATGGAGATCCTAGTTCTTCATTTAGTAGGACTTTGTCTTTAACACCATCTGTAATGATTTAGCTTAGGCTGCAAAGGATCACAACTGCAGAGAGTCTGTATAAGGTGGATGTATCACTTTGGCAATTGGAGTATTTATGTAGCATAAACCAAGCTGCCTTCAGTGAATTTATTATAAAGAAAACAATTCGTTGCAGAGATAAGGTTTGTCACGCAACAGGAAACAAAGTCAGAATTGTTGTTAAACTTCACAACAAGTAGATTAGGATAAACTGAAATGGCAGTCTCTTAGTTATAAATCAAATATAAGCACAGTAGCAATTGTTGTTAACTAGTATTGTTACAATGATGCAGGCAGAATGAAGTCTTAGTGCCTTAGCGGTGTAGCGTAGTAAGCAAGCAAATGTTATCAACAGATGTGAAAAGCAAACAGTCCAGCTTCTTGTAATAATAGATGTTCTTACCCCCTTAATCAGGTTACAACAGGTTGCGCACACAGTACCTTTCAGAGGGTCCGGATTAGTGGAGCTGTATTCTGTGAGCAGGAGAACTCAGCACTGTATGCGTGAGGATGGGGGAAGGAGTCCGGTTACGCTGCAGTGAAACAAACTGTCAGCAAATCCAAGCAGCTCTGAGTGAACGGTGAGAGAGTGACTGAGCGTCTGAAGCAGGTTGTCAGATTCACTTAAAGCGTGCACGGCAATAAGACTGCAGGAGGAAAGTTTGTTTAAATTGAAGAACGGATATGACCGTTATTTGGTTTAAGCTTGAAAAGAAAATATCCTTATGAGTTCAGCAATTCCGGAAAAGGCAAAACTTTAGAAAGCTTCTCAGAGGTAATTCAAGAGGTGATGCTAATAGCAGCTACAAACGTTAGCTAGATTAGTTTAATAATCAAGCACCTGTTTGTGGTCACATGATGCATTAAATACAGGTAGAGCTAGAGTCAGGTGACTGGAGGAAGGAGGTAAGAAGTGGAATGGAATCCTTACACCAACAGAGTCCAAAATTAAGTATATAGGGAGATTCTGTAAGTTCTCAACTGCATTAGTGTGAATGAAAGAACTATGTGGTATAAAAAAGTGGGTATTCAGCAACGGGGTCAGAGGAAATATCGGGGTGGACACTCCCTTTATATGGGTAATTACATAGTCCCAGGATTCAAGAGTGGTTTTAATATACCTATTACGCTGTAATGTTTGTGTTCTTGCTGACTTAGGTAGCCAGCTTATATCTCTCATATATTTAACGTGAGACAGAGAGCTTTCAATCTGTAACCAAAGATTGGAGGGGCATGCATGATTCCAAGATATTACTCTAATGTGCTGCTCTGTAATAGTTTATTATGTTAGGGACATTACATCCTCCATCCTCTTTGTTAAGATATAAGGTATATTGAGCTACTCTGGGCTTTTTATAAGACTAGATGAAAGAATTTATCATTTTTTGTTGTGTACAAAGTTAAGTATTAGGTAGGGCTATCGGTAGTGTTTGGAAGAGATATAAATATGTAGGCACTATCATCATTTTAATAGTATTTATTCTGCCTATCCAGGATAAATTACCTAGTTTGTGCCAAGTCTCTAGAAGGTTCTTTACATTGGTTTGGAGAGAAATAAAATTGTTATGAAATAGATCCTGAGCATTTTTTGGAATTGTTTAAAGTAAGAGTGGGTGGGGGTAGGGCAGAGTATAATATATACAAGCGGTTAGTTGTTAAAGGCAAATAGCCAAATTTGAGTTTTATAATCTCCTAACCTCTAATACCTCCTGCCACAGATTTAAAGTTAAAAGCAAGGTACAACTAACAAGTAATTGTAAATAGACTTACAAATAAGAATAGGTAACTTAAATCTGTGAGACAAATTTCACCAACTGAGCCCTATCAGAGATAGATTTGTATTATTTAGAAAAAAAAATGTTCTTATCCATTCATACACTAAAGTTTATTAAGTAAATATATTTAACCACACATACATTTAGCAAGAGCTAAAAATTGAAAACACTGCACCCAGGTTGAGCTATAGTTTTTTTGAATTAATCTGAAATCAGCATATACAGGGAGTGCAGAATTATTAGGCAAGTTGTATTTTTGAGGATTAATTTTATTATTGAACAACAACCATGTTCTCAATGAACCCAAAAAACTCATTAATATCAAAGCTGAATAGTTTTGGAAGTAGTTTTTAGTTTGTTTTTAGTTATAGCTATTTTAGGGGGATATCTGTGTGTGCAGGTGACTATTACTGTGCATAATTATTAGGCAACTTAACAAAAAACAAATATATACTCATTTCAATTATTTATTTTTACCAGTGAAACCAATATAACATCTCAACATTCACAAATATACATTTCTGACATTCAAAAACAAAACAAAAACAAATCAGTGACCAATATAGCCACCTTTCTTTGCAAGGACACTCAAAAGCCTGCCATCCATGGATTCTGTCAGTGTTTTGATCTGTTCACTATCAACATTGTGTGCAGCAGCAACCACAGCCTCCCAGACACTGTTCAGAGAGGTGTACTGTTTTCCCTCCTTGTAAATCTCACATTTGATGATGGACCACAGGTTCTCAATGGGGTTTAGATCAGGTGAACAAGGAGGCCATGTCATTAGATTTTCTTCTTTTATACCCTTTCTTGCCAGCCACGCTGTGGAGTACTTGGACGTGTGTGATGGAGCATTGTCCTGCATGAAAATCATGTTTTTCTTGAACAATGCAGACTTCTTCCTGTACCACTGCTTGAAGAAGGTGTCTTCCAGAAACTGGCAGTAGGACTGGGAGTTGAGCTTGACTCCATCCTCAACCCAAAAAGGCCCCACAAGCTCATCTTTGATGATACCAGCCCAAACCAGTACTCCACCTCCACCTTGCTGGCGTCTGAGTCAGACTGGAGCTCTCTGCCCTTTACCAATCCAGCCACGGGCCCATCCATCTGGCCCATCAAGACTCACTCTCATTTCATCAGTCCATAAAACCTTAGAAAAATCAGTCTTGAGATATTTCTTGGCCCAGTCTTGACGTTTCAGCTTGTGTGTCTTGTTCAGTGGTGGTCGTCTTTCAGCCTTTCTTACCTTGGCCATGTCTCTGAGTATTGCACACCTTGTGCTTTTGGGCACTCCAGTGATGTTGCAGCTCTGAAATATGGCCAAACTGGTGGCAAGTGGCATCTTGGCAGCTGCACGCTTGACTTTTCTCAGTTCATGGGCAGTTATTTTGCGCCTTGGTTTTTCCACACGCTTCTTGCAACCCTGTTGACTATTTTGAATGAAACGCTTGATTGTTCGATGATCACGCTTCAGAAGCTTTGCAATTTTAAGAGTGCTGCATCCCTCTGCAAGATATCTCACTATTTTTGACTTTTCTGAGCCTGTCAAGTCCTTCTTTTGACCCATTTTGCCAAAGGAAAGGAAGTTGCCTAATAATTATGCACACCTGATATAGGGTGTTGATGTCATTAGACCACACCCCTTCTCATTACAGAGATGCACATCACCTAATATGCTTAATTGGTAGTAGGCTTTCGAGCCTATACAGCTTGGAGTAAGACAACATACATAAAGAGGATGATGTGGTCAAAATACTCATTTGCCTAATAATTCTGCACTCCCTGTAGAGTATCTTGCAGTATGAATATAAATATAGGCTAAGCCCTTACAATCCGAGGGCTAAATTAAGTTTAGTTTTACCAATTATATTTTAAAGCTGCAATTTACCAGACCAAGGAGGGTGAGCAAGTTAAAAAAGGGGAAAGACAAAGCTTATTCCAGAGGACCCCTGACGTATGTTTCACAAAAAAACGCTTCCTTAGATGGTGAGCCGCTGCAAAATGTCATATTTATGAGTCTATAAGACCCTCCTCAAGTATTGGTTGGATATGCCTGATTGCCAATTGTAAGATTATCATTGGCTTCTACATATGTCAATCACAGAGGTGGAAAGGGATAGGGTAAAATAAGGGGTAGTGGTTCCTGACGTGAGCATAGTGTCTGAAATGGGCGTGTTTGTATACACTTGCATCACTAGTATAGCCCTCATTGGACGACTCTATTGAACATATGTTCCAGGATTGTACTAAGCCCGATACCTGACGTATCAATAAACGGCATAGAACAGCTGCTGCCGAACAAAACCACATCCCCTAGGCAAATAGATTCAATGCGTCCCCACTGTGCGATGTCAAGGAAGTTGCACTGAGCAACTAATATTGGCCAGTAGACACAATTCACTCCCAACCGCATCCATTCACAGATCAAGGAATTGACACATATGGGGGCGCAACAACCTCTACAAGAACAAAAATAGCACTGTCAAAATTTGTCAACAGATCATATTTATCGCTGTCATCCAGGGACATGTCATAATGTAAAGGGATCAGCTCGATTGGATGCTGAACTTCCCATATGTTTATATTAGTCATAGGAGGCGTGCCAGAGCTCGATATATAGCGCTCTAATTGGGCAATACTATTCATCATATGTTATGCTGTAAAAGCATTAGTAAAGTTATTTAGTATAACCCCTTTATGAATGATCTAGTTGTGACATAAGTCCATATTATGATCTACTTATGGAGTAGGAGACAGAGAAAGTAAATATAGAAATCTGTGCCAGACTTAACCCTTCCAATATTGAAATAAATAAGATTTGTTGCAAGTGTCTAAGTACTGATGATTGTTACACATTCTATCACAATCATTATTGGGATATAGCGCATATGGGGCTGCTTAAGTTTTTATAAATAGGCAGCCCATGAATTTAATCAGTCCTTCGGCCGATTATACAGAGATCAGGATTACCTATTGTAATTAAAAATACGTAAGGTATCATATTGAACATATGGTGCTCATGGCCATTAATAGGATGTTAATGAAATGGCGTAAATTGAATATGCCAGATATTGTGTGGTATCATATTAATTGATTATTAGGATGTGTCGTATATAATGCAACCTCCATTGCTATGAATGTACTAGTAATGCATTTCCTCAGATTGCAAGAACAGGCCATGTTTACTTATGGAAATTAGGGGGCGTGAAAAATCACAATAAACGCATTGGATTGGATGATCTATCCGATCATACAATGCGTACTTTAAGGATTGAAAAACACTTCACTTAACCATCCCTTTGGTCATATTCCATCAAGTGATCATATTCATATATAATACATCCATGAAAGTCACATTAGTAGCATAAATATTTGTTAAAGAATGCGTTAATATCAGAAATGATTTTTAGTGATATGGACATTATTTTCTGCACAAATGTAATGGAGTATGTATCGTTAAAATATATGTGTGGAAGATAACCATATTTCCTCACTATTAAGTACTGGTTTGTTTTCCTAAATGCATTATTAGTGTACTTGTCATAGACGGTATACATATTTCAAATTACATTGTACTCAAACTAGATACTATAAGTGCTCTGGATGGCAGGTTTATTAAATGATTACTATACAAATCACATGTATATCATACATATGAGTGGTGTAATTATAAAATCAGTGGGAATAGTGATGAATATGTTGAGACATATAATTAGTGGTATGCTGGTGAATAATCAAAAATAATACATATGAAAAGTGAAGAAAAAGAGCAACATGTGATACATACACATCTTAGTGTATAAAAAATTGTAACAGTGGGATTATAAAAATATGATGGATTTCATATATAAAAAGATATAAACTAAATAATAAGGTGAAGGGTATAATTACCTAAAAATTAAAATTGTGAGTTAAGTTGGCTCTAAGTGAATATAGGTGAATAGTAGTATGAGCCATGAATCATTAAGGAGTGATGAAAGTAAAAAAAGAGATTTATTGCCATAAGTGACAAAGTGCCACACTTACAGGTATACAAAATAATTATTAAAATCATTCATGCCATTTGGTTTTATTGAATTTAAACGATAGATCGATTTGCATTCAAGTTTAAGTAATGTTTTCTCAAGATTGCCTCCTCATATTCCTAGCGAGGCTTTTTGAATGACCATGTATTTCAGGTTAGTAGTGGAACACTTATGATGTATTTGAAAGTGTTTCGCGACTGATGTTAACTTTTTGCCACGTGCTTCATCTTTATTGGCATTTTTTATATTATTGGCATGTTCAAGAATACGCACCCTGATCTCATGGGTTGTCATGCCAACATAAATCATTTTGCATTGGCAAAAGAGAGCATATACAACCGCAATGGTTCTACAGGAAAAATGGGAGGCTAGATTGTATGAATAGCCATCTTTATCTTGGATGGTTTTGGACTTCATTACATATGGACAGGCAGAGCAAGTACCACAGGGATACATCCCTGGGTTAGTATCCTTTTTCTTAATTGATCTCACATAATGGCTGGATACAAGTCTGTCCCTTAGGTTTGTAGGTCTTTTGTACCCTATAGAGATTCTGTCACCAATAGTTTCTTTCAAAGAGGGGTCATTTAGTAATATTTTCCAATGTTGATTAATTATTTTGGTTACTTCTGACATTTGTGGGTTATACGTAGTGATTAATCTTGGATTGGATTCACTTGTATTTTTGACCCTTGGGACAAGTAAATTATCTCTGTTAATATTCAGGGCCTTGTATTTGGCTCGTTTGACTGCTTTCCTACTATAGCCTCGTGCTATTAGTCTGTCCATTAGGGCTTTGCTTTCTGTGAGATATATGTCGACACTAGAACAATTACGTCTGAGACGCAGGAATTCCCCAAAGGGGATAGCCTTAAGGATGCATGGTGGATGAGCACTAGATCTATGTAACAGAGTGTTAGTCGCTGTATCCTTTCGATAGATAGTGGTATTAATAAAACCATCTTCTTTCTTGAATATGGTTATGTCTAGAAAGGAGATTTTGTGCTGATCAGCTGAATAGGTTAATTTGATGTTTTTATTATTCATGTTTACTTTCATCATGAACTGATCCAGTTCCTGTGATGTCCCTTCCCATATGAATAAGACATCATCAATGTATCTTATCCATAACGGGATATGATCAGTATATTGTTGTAATTCAGTTGAAAAAACATCAAAGAGCTCCCAATGCCCTAAAAACAAGTTGGCGTACGTAGGTGCACAAGCTGTACCCATTGCGGTACCTTGATCTGTGAATGGATGCGGTTGGGAGTGAATTGTGTCTACTGGCCAATATTAGTTGCTCGGTGCAACTTCCTTTACATCGCACAGTGGGGACGCATTGAATCTATTTGCCTAGGGGATGTGGTTTTGTTCGGCAGCAGCTGTTCTATGCCATTTATTGATACGTCAATTTTGCAGCGGCTCACCACCCCTCTGAGGAAGCGTTTTTTGTGAAACGTACGTCAGGGGTCCTCTGGGATAAGCTTTGTCTTTCCCCTTTTTTAACTTGCTCACCCTCGTTGGTCTGGTAAATTGCTGCTTTAAAATATAATTGGTAAAACTAAACTTAATTTAGCCCTCGGATTGTAAGGGCTTAGCCTATATTTATATTCATGCTGCAAGATACTCTATATGCTGATTTCAGATTAATTCAAAAAAACTATAGCTCAACCTGGGTGCAGTGTTTTTAATTTTTAGCTCTTGCTAAATGTATGTGTGGTTAAATATATTTACTTAATAAACTTTAGTGTATGAATGGATAAGAAAAAAAATAGGGCTCAGTTGGTGAAATTTTTCTCACATATTTAAGTTACCTATTCTTATTTGTAAGTCTTTTTACAATTACTTGTTAGTTGTACATTTTTTGGAATTGTCAGACCGAGGTATTTAAGCATATCTGTGATGGTGAATCTAGTATTATGAGCTAAAAATTCTATATCCTATGGTGGTAGGTTGATTGGCATTAGCCCGGACTTCCCCATATTAATGGAGAAGTTAGAACCTTGTTTATAATTCTCTATGCTTTGTATTAATGCGGGCAATGATGTGGATGGGGATTGGAGAGTAAGGATCACATCATCTGCAAATAGGAGGTATTTTGAGTAAAATTATCATATTGTACACCTTGAGTATCTCGGTTATTTCTAATCTGTATTGCTAATATTTCCACGGAAAGGGAAAATAGTAGATGTGATAGTGGGCATCCTTGATGTGTGCCATTAGATATGGGGAATGATTGTGAAATATTATTGACTCTAATCTTGGCTCTAGGACCATGATATAATCCTTGAATTCTAGTGATAAATGTATTTGAAAAGCCGAACTTTGACAGGGTTTTCCACATAAAATGCCAGTCCACCCTTTCGAAAGCCTTCTCTGCATCAGTGGAAAGAAGGGTAAGAGGAATGTTATTGTCAGATGCATTTTGTAAAGAATGTATTACTCTAATTGTATTATCTTTTGCCTCTCTACCTTTAACAAATCCCACCTGATCCGGATGTATGACTTTTGGTAAGATTATATTCATACGAGTTGCAGTATTTTGGCATATATCTTTATGTCAATATTTATAAGTGATATAGGCCTATAATTTCCAACTTGGTCTCTTAATTTGTCTTGTTTTGGAATGGCCGTAATTAGAGCTTCTAGCAGAGGTTAGGAGAAAGTATTGCCCTGATCAATGGAGGTAAAGATATTAAATATAAATGTGGACATAGTTGAGTTTTAAGTAGTTGATAAAATTTTGCTGTGAGACCATCAGGACCAGGGGATTTACCAGTTGGCAGTGGTTTTGATTTCTTGCAATGTTATAGGGAAGTCCAGTAGTTGTCTATCTTCAACTGAAATATATGGGGTTTCTAATGTTGCTAAATATGTTTCTATATTGTTAATTTTATCATAAGTTGTGCTAGGATTAAGGTTGTAGAGTTTAGAATAATAAAAAACAAAAGTATCTGCAATATCCTCATTTTTTGTAACAGGCATGTGTAAAGGATCTGATAAATGTGTTATATTTTTTATTTTTAAGGGATCTAGCCAATAAACTCACTGTCTTATGGCTCTCTACAAAAAAAATTTGCTTTGATAGTAAGGGCTCTCATATGTGCATTTTGTATTAGAAATTTGTTAAGATTGTCTCTCGCTGCAGTTAAGTTGGAAAGTTTTAGAGTCGATGTTGGATCTAATTTGTGAATAGTTTCCTGGGTATTTAGGTCTTTTGTTAGGGAAGTGAGTTGAACAGAGTTTTCGCTGTTTGGCATTATGTTTTATTAACACACCTCGTATATAACATTTATTTGCCTCCCAGTTATTTGCAACAATGGGTAAATTAAAATTAAATGCTGACAGCAAGATACCCCGGTAGAATACCGTAATTGTTGGTAGCGGTTACAGTGTAAACTATTCCTGGGCCAGTTATTGAATATATATAATATAGAATTTCACTTATGAGGTAAAATGATCAACTAACTAAGTACCCATAATATTGTTCAATATTAGTTGGTATAAAGGTATTGAATTTTACTTAAACCCATATGATTGAAAGTGTATATTCTCAGCTTTCAAATTGAAAGGCTGTGTATATGTTATAACATACGTCTTATAAGATGAGGATTTAAGATTGCCCTATTAGTATAGTACGTTATTAAAATACTGTGTAATTAAAATTATAAAGTGTACTTCAAATAAAGGACGCCACCTTCATCTATAAAGTCGCCTAATATTCCCTGGATTATACTCAGCTTAATATCAACTGAGACCACATAATATTAAATATAGGTGAATAGCTGCTGCAAGTCTTAAAAACAACAATTAAAGAGCTCCCATTTGCTCTTTCCCCTCCCTTGACATGTTTCGCCGACAATTTGACTTTATCAAAAGGTTAGGCGCAGCGGACGCAGCGGACGCAGCGTTTTTTTATGACCTCAGACATGCCTCTTCATTTGCTTATAGCGAATCAAATCTTTTGGATATCGTAACAATCCTGAGATTGACATATCACCCAATGGAGTATTATCCAATACTTTTTCACCAACTAATATGGAACAATATTATGAACACTTAGTTAGTTGGTCATTTTACCTCATAAGTGAAATTATATATTGAATTTAAAAGTTGCTTATATTCAATAACTGGCCCAGGAATAGTTTACACTGTAACCCCTACCAACAATTATGGTATTTACTGGGGTATATTGCTGCCGGCATTTTAGTTTTAATTTACCAATTATTTTAAATATTTTCTAATAAATTTGTACGTTTTAATTTTACATGATGTCACACACCCCAGTTATAATTAATGTGTTAGGGTTCTTCTTGAGTGCTTAATAAGTATCACTTTTTTCAGTCTCTCTTATTTTGTGAATGTTGTTACATTGATACTTAGCACCATTTTACTACAATGTATCTGATATAAGGCCAGATGAAATAAAAGTTGTATGGTAATAGACCCTAAAAGATACTATTAGTCGTGCCACCAATATCCCTCTATTCCCAATTATTTGCTGCAGACGTATCCTCAGGTTTATTGATGAGAAAATATTCATTAGTGAGTATTATTATCTATTATTTCTTGGCTTGTAAGGATGGAGTCGTTTAGTCTCCAGTTGAATGTATTACGCGATTTAGTAGACCAATTAAAGGTAGTGATGACCATAGTATGGTCAGACCAGGTTGTGTTGGATATTTTGGAGTGGATAAGATTTGTCAGAAGCGATTGATTACAAAAGATATAGTCTAACCTGGAATATGAATGTTGTGGATGGAAAAGAAAGGTGTAATCTTTTCGCGTTGTGTGTACTGTCCTCTAGGTATCAAACAAGGTAATTGATTGCAAAAGTGCACAATTATTCTTCAATAGGTTATTACGAAGGTATGGTTTCCCAGTAGAGATGTCTAATGTTGGGTTCATGGTGAAATTAAAGTCTCCTCCTAAAATAATTGGGCCTTTAAAGATGTCTAGTAATGTGTTGACCAGAGACTTAAAGAAAAAAGGAGTAGGCTTATTTGGGGCATACATATTTGCCAATGTCACCGGACTTCTGTAGCAGAGCCCAACTAAAATCAAAATTCTACCTTCTTTATCAGTATATTTTTGTAGGAGCTCAAAGGGTGTGTTACATTTGAGAGATACAGGGGCCTATTTATCAAAGGTCTTGATGACCTGATCCGACAGTGCGGATCAGGTCCGCAAGACCTCGCTGAATGCAGAGAGCAATACGCTCTCCGTATTCAGCATTGCACCAGCAGCTCACAAGAGCTGCTGGTGCAACGCCGCCCCCTGCTGACTCGCGGTCAATCGGCAGCCAGCAGGAAGGTGTTAATCAACCCGATCGTATTCGATCGGGTTGAATTGCGGTGATTCCTGTCCACCTGCTCAGAGCAGATGGACAGGGTTATGGAGCAGCGGCCTTTAGAAAACACGGGCCCACAAGCTCCGTTCGTAGCTTGATAAAGGGGCCCCACAGACTCCATTTTTCCTGTATGGACCTGAACTGAAAAAGTGCTGATCATAGTATATTGTAGATAATGTGGGTTCATTGTGTTTTTTAAAATGGGTTTCCTGCATCATTACAATATCTATCTCTTTTTTATAAAAATCATAGTAGGCTATCAATCTTTTTTTCGGCAGATAAAAAGCCTTTCACATTTTGGATCGCTATAACCAGTGAACCTCACTTTGGGATGTGTTGTCATGTCTATTATTGATTAGTTAGTGTTAATAGACAGATATCTGTCAAAAAATTATTTAGGATATTGGCTTGGGTAGGGTATCGGGGAGATATTTATGTAGATAATCAAATAAGAGTACCAGTAAAAGAAAAAAGTAAAGGGAAATAATCTGAAATTAAATATTTCAGGAATTGCTTCAGTAAAGACTGTACAAATACTGATAGATGCTTTTTATATAAGGAGCTATTTAACAAACTGGGTGTATGTGTGTTTTATTTTTTTAAAGAAGAAATTTATAGGAAATCAACAAAGTTCTTAGGTAACTATTATTAGAGTGTAATAACACTCAAATCTAGGGTATATGGAAATATAAGATAACGGATACGTCTAATAGGGAAGTTAACATAAAGCATTGTAGCTAAGAACAGTTAGCCAGTATCATCTATGCCTACTAAACAAATTATTATAACATGTAACGCGACTGGCCATTGTATAACCAGCAGATGAAATCAATAAATATACAATTTTAACGATTCAGGTCATGAAAATAAGCATTACATTTTGAAGTGGGCTGGTGCATAAGTCACTGTACAACCAAAGTATGGAAACAGTGAATAAACATTTTTGGCTTTAACATTAACTCAGAATACCTTTAACCGACCAAATATAAGGAAACTTTCAGCATCTTGATAAACAGTAAAAATAAGTAACCATTTTTTTTTTTTATTTTTAAATACATTTTTTATTGAGGTTTTCAACACGTACAATAATATACTCATGTACATTAAATGACATTTTGCCAGTTTTTACAATGTGAGGTTATCTTAACAATAACATTTTTTTAGAACAATAAAGATGTTATAGTACAAAGTAAAGTTACAACCTCTTTTTATAACAAGTATAATTTCCTTATACATTTAGGGTAAAGAGCCTTTCGGCCTCTTGTTTCCATTTATCAAAGTCAATGGTCGAGGATAGATAGCCCGCCATAGCTGTCTATTCTCAATACCCTTAAAAATACAAATTCTATAGTGTGAATTAAATCAATGGATAAATATTGATGTGTTAGGAAAATTAAGGGATTTTGGCATTGAAGCCAAGTGCTGAATTAGGCACTAGTGAATTAATAAGAAGAGGGGTTAAAAATAAACACTTTATTTAACAGATATGCTGTAACGAACAAAATGATGAAAATGGATCAAATTTGAGAAGTGGGTAATCACCATCCACTCCTAAATATTCACTTATTAATGATCCAACAAAATTAAAAACATTAAAAGGGCTGTGTGCCCTAGAGGCTCTATTGCTGAAAACACAGGAAACAGAGTGAAATGAGCAAAAGAAAGTACAGGGATTTACATCACACAGAACATACAGACTATGCGCTCAAAGGCGTCCTCCTGTCTGCGTACTGCTGGGATTGAACCCAGTCAGCCGATTTCTAAATAAATGCCCTGTATCTTGTCGTCACATCAGTGGCGTCACTAGGGTTGGTGTCACCCAGTGCGGTAAGTTATGGTGTCACCCCCCCTCCCTGAAAGCAGACACACACAAAAACACAGGCACACACACATACAAACACTCAGACACACTTAAAAACATACTCAGATGCACACACAAACACTCGGAAACACACTCAGACACACACACAAAAACACACACACAAAAACACTGAGACACACACACACACAAATACACTGAGACACACACACACAAAATCAGACACGCACAGACAAAAAATGTAAACTGCACTGCATTAATTATAAAGCTCATGCCTAGAGCTGCTCCCTGGCTCAGCAGAGCATCAAATGAAAGATAAACAGAACACTCTAAAATAAATCACTGAAGAAAAGGTTTAGGCACGCAAACTATGAAAATTCTGCTCTCTGACTCTGTTCCAAAACCCAAGTCTGTCAGTGCACAGCCCCGGGCCGCGTGCCTACCGCTTCTTATGGCCAATCACCTCAGCACTCTGCCCACCCCCAGACCCCCGCCCGCTCTCCCCTCCTACCTCTTCAGTGTGCACTTAGTGTACCGTAACCGTACCGGTCTGGTGGGCATCATACGTGGCTCCTTCAATTTAGAGACAGTATCAGACAGTCATGCGGTCAGGTGCCAGGCATCCCCTCACGATTTCCCAGTTCCCGTTTAGAGAGATAGCACAGCAGTGAGTGACTCCACTGCTCCACATGTCACTGAGCAGTGAGCACAGATAGGCAGGCAGGTTTAGGCTAGCAGCGCAACTTTGCAAGCCCCATGGAACGCCGACAACATTCATAGTGAAATTAGGCAGGGGAGGAGCAAAGTACAAACAAGCAAAAGCAGCTGGGAAAACTATTTGTTGAAATTGCAGCGCTGGCTCAAGGGGCAAAAAAATAATGTGTCTACAACTTCCCCAGTCCCACTAATGTTCCCAAATGCCAGCCCCTCTAATAAAAAAATCTATGCATTTCAACATGCCAGCCCCTCTAATAAAAAAATCTATGCATTTCAACATTGTATTTCTTTGAATTTCAATAAAATTAAAAAAAAAAAAAAAAAATGTTGTGGTGTCACCCCCTGGAGGGTGTCACCCAGGTGCGGCCTGCACCCCCCGCACCCCCCTAATGACGCCACTGCGTCACATTCATACCACAAATCACTCAGTGACTCTGCATGTCATACAGCATGCTTGTATTCCAAAACCAGCTCAAAATTCACTCTGAATGGCTTGTGTGCGTTTATAAATAGATACAGTGTGTCACCAATCGTCACTGTGTAACACAAAAGCTTATCATTAATTCATCTGTATACTAAATATGTATCATTATAGGTAGTTACAAACGATAACCATAGTCATTTTATACCCAATATTAAGAGTGCAATATCTCTATACGATATAAAGTGCTCGTTATGCACATAGAGCCAGTACTATTGGCCTCAAGATTATACATAGAGTATAACTCGCTATTGTTAGCTATTGTTAGCAATCATTTGAACAAAGATAACAAGCCGTAATTCCTATGAGCAACAAAGAGCGCCTCTAGGACACGCCCACCGATGCGTTTCGTCACTGTAGCGTGACTTCATCAGGGCATAGGGGCAGTCCAGCCGTACACTCTGTGTAATATACTGTTTCGTTACCATGGAAACAGTGTCTGTATGCGGAAGTGTTAACCGCATCTATTTGGTCATTATTATTGCATTGTGCCTCACATTTTATCAAAAAGCATGTATGTGTACATTTCACAATTGAATCTATTCATCCTTATTATATATGATTCAAACATTCTCAATCCAAGTTGAAACATATATAATGTCATCTGAGGATGTGTAAAGGTTTTCATGGGTGTCAGGCATGCAAAAATATGGCACCCATGAAAACCTTTACACATCCTCAGACAGGAAAAAGCTATCAGATAAATGATTTCATGAACTGCAGAACAAAAAGAGTTATATATGTAGCGACAAGCAAGTGCCTCCTAATTTATGTAGGCGAGACCTCCCGAGAATTACGTACCAGAGTACTAGAACATATGGGAGATATAAAGTGGGACCGTAATGTACACGTAGCTAAACATATGAATACTCTACATAAGGATGATAAATATCAAATACATTTTTTTGCAATTGAACAGCTTAAATTGAGAGGGAGAAGGGGAGATATTAACAAATTATTACTGCAAAAAGAATGCAGATGGATACATGAATTGCGGTCTGCATCCCCCAAAGGCCTTAATGAAGCAATTTCATTCAAAAGTTTTTTATAATATCTGTATTTTACCTCTGATAAAACTGTTACATACACTTGCTATATTATAATATTATATGACCATGTGTCCCTTAGGAAGTTCCCTACTTTACTAACATAAAGTGAATTGATGACTGGTGACATTTGAAATATGAACAGTAGTGATAGTCATTTGAAACTATGCACAAAACACTAAACACAAAACAACTTGAGTGTTTTTATCAATACGGGATCTACATCAGGGAATCACAATAGAGGAATGAACAACTCAATTAGCTAGTGTTATTTTGGTATATGTCTTTGCTATGGCAATTGCACAATACACTGAGAGGTATTTCACAATAATAATGGCCACCCTAACTTTCATTCATTTTTTAATCTCTATTAATCTTTAATTCTTATAGTTAAATATACTTAGAGATGATGACATTATATATGTTTCAACTTGGATTGAGAATGTTTGAATCATATATAATAAGGATGAATAGATTCAATTGTGAAATGTACACATACATGCTTTTTGATAAAATGTGAGGCAGGATGCAATAATAATGACCTTTTTATTTTTATTTTATTTTCTGACGTTCATAATCACCATCTGTTTCTATTATGATCTTATAGATATTGACACAATAGCTCTCTTTCATCATGAGGATGAATCGACACATATACCTACCCGATTGGGAGACTCGTTATTAAACTATTGATAACAGGATCGCCAAATAGATGCGGTTAACACTTCCGCATACAGACACTGTTTCCATGGTAACGAAACAGTATATTACACCGAGTGTACGGCTGGACCACCCCTATGCCCTGACGAAGTCACGCTACAGTGACGAAACGCGTTGGTGGGCGTGTCCTAGAGGCACTCTTGTTGCTCATAGGAATTACGGCTTGTTATCTTTGTTCAAATGATTGCTAACAATAGCTAACAATAGCGATTTATACTCTATGTATAATCTTGAGCCCAATAGTACTGGCTCTATGTGCATAACGAGCACTTTATATCGTATAGAGATATTGCACTCTTAATATTGGGTATAAAATGATTATGGTTATCGTTTGTAACTACCTATAATGATACATATTTAGTATACAGATGAATTAATGATAAGCTTTTGTGTTACACAGTGACGATTGGTGACACACTGTATCTATTTATAAACGCACACAAGCCATTCAGAGTGAATTTTGAGCTGGTTTTGGAATACAAGCATGCTGTATGACATGCAGAGTCACTGAGTGATTTGTGGTATGAATGTGATGACAAGATACAGGGCATTTATTTAGAAATCGGCTGACTGGGTTCAATCCCAGCAGTACGCAGGCAGGAGGACGCCTTTGAGCGCATAGTCTGTGTGTTCTGTGTGATGTAAATTCCTGTACTTTCTTTTGCTCATTTCACTCTGTTTCCTGTGTTTTCAGCAATAGAGCCTCTAGGACACACAGCCATTTTAATGTTTTTAATTTTGTTGGATCATTAATAAGTGAATATTTAGGAGTGGATGGTGATTACCCACTTCTCAAATTTGATCCATTTTAATAATTTTGTTCGTTACAGCATATCTGTTAAATAAAGTGTTTATTTTTAACCCCTCTTCTTACTGTTACAAAAGGCGGTGTAATAATAGCAAAAAGCGTCACTTACTCAAAATGAAGAAAAATAATGACTCACTGATGTCTTCGGTATGTGAGAATGCCATTGCAGAGGGGCACCGAAACTCAATCTACTACTGTAAGTCTGAGTTTTGCTCCGGAGCAGAGCCCCGATCCTCCGGAGTATAGCAGGGAGCCCTGTAAATTAAGGCATGCGACTTATTCGATCTGTTACTGTGTGGATATCATGGGAAGCTTTGCTGTAATCAGTAGAATCTAGCAGCTAGATCAGTGTATCGTAGTGGCCAACACGATCTATAGCCAGTCATTTGTCTGCCAGGAAGGTTGTAGTCGGAGTATTAGACGCAATTTCATTTTTGCATAGGCCTCAGAGTTGACTCTCAATCATATCCTCGGGTTCGATGCGCTGAAAGATGTAAAAGCGCTCCATTATGATTGTGGGACATTCGTACACTAGTCCCATGTCAGAATATTATATCCAATGCTGTGTTGAGGTCCTATATCAGTAAAAGCACCCAGTTTGTTGCAAGAGCTTCAGTGTGATGCGGCCATCGTGGTCGGCCGTTCGCTCCGCCCCCTTTTTCTATACTTTTTTTTGTCATATCAATACAAACAAAAGAAATAAACATGAGAATGCCTAAACATTTGTAATTGCAACAATTTTCTGGGCAAAGTGGTGCATTATCTGACAGAAATGCAGGGGTGCCAATATTTTTAAGCCATGACTGTATATATATATATAAACATACATGCACATATTTAGACATGTATATGTATATATCTCTATGTTAAAGCCCTTTGCAGTCCTTTTTTTTTACACCTGAGACCTCATATATTTAAGCCCTTGTAACTTTTTTATGCAATATTTTATTTTAATAATTTTTATTAGACAGTGTTATTATGAGTGTAACTGTACTTTCAGATAACCAACGTGCGCAGCCACAATGAATCCGATATCTCTCGTGCGTAACTGTTAGTGCGCCACTCGTAATCTGGCCGTTCTCTCATCTTAGACATATACTTTTATATATTAATACAACAAAAATTCCCATGATATAAAATTTGGATAAATTCTGCAACTATACAAAAACAAACACTGACTGCATTATTCAAGCAGTTCTTGACATAACTTCTTATGAATATTCTTTTTCAAAATATTTGCATATTTTTTATATTTCTATTTTCATTCCAATCATAGAAAATATCAAACAACTAATATTTCTCAGTTAAAGAAAGGAAGGATTAGCATTTTCCCAAGCAGAAAGTTATTTAATTGGGCCTCATTATGGCCTTGATCTCATATGCAGAACAGTGTTCTTAATTTTCATGTGACATTACAGCAGTTTTACAACAAGCTTCTTGGTATTATTTTCACATAATAATTCCACAACTACTGTCATGTAGTTTGAATAGACTCTTCATCCCTACTCCAGTGAGGACAACATTTTTTTTTCTATATAAAATGCAACTTTGGGGAAATAAAACTAAATGCCAACCCAGTTCACTAATATCGATAACCAAATTCAAACTAAACTCTCTTCCTTTGACAACCCTTCTTTAAATTAGACATGTGCAATGCTAAAAATTAAATTTCGTTTAGTTTAATTTGTTATATAAATTATTTTGTTTCGACAAATTAGTTTAGTTTAAAAAAAAAAAAAATAGTTTCAGAAAATTAGTTATGTTAAATCGTTTTTTCAGATCCTTTCATTTTTTCGGATCAATTCTTTATTCATATGCATTATTATATTCTAAACTTTAGAATATAATAATAAATATGAATAAGGAATGGATCCGAAAAAATGATTTAACTTAACATAACTAATTTGCCGAAACTATTTTTTTTTTCCCGCCGGCACTAACTAAACCTATTAACCCCTAAATCGCAGTTCCCCCGACATTGCCCTAATTATGTTAAAATTAAGGGGTGTTAGGTTTAGGGGTTAATATAGTTTAATTTAGATGGTTGCGCCGTGGGGGGCGGCGGTTTAGGGGTTAATAAGTTTAGTTAGTGTTGGCAATTTGGGGGTGGCGGTTTAGGGGTTAATAGGTTTATTTAGTGTTTTAGTTAGTGTTGGCGATGTGGGTGTACGACGGTTTAGGAGTTAATAGGTTTAGTTAGTGCCGGGGATGTCGGGGAACTGCAGTTTTACGGGTTAATAGGTTTAGTTAGTGTTGGCGATGTTTGGGAAGGGTACTATGTGTAATCAATGAGAATTCCCGGTAGGCCATCTGATAAAAGTGAAAATACATTTTTGTGTGTTCGCCACTTAGGCTAAACTGTTAACTGTAATTAGCCCTTTATTTGCTCGTGTACCATCATAATTAATCCTATTTGGCAACTTGCTATTAAACTAATTGCTTATCCCACATACTTTACAACCCAGGAAAAAAGAGTTTGTCTTCTGCCCCTTCCAGTTATTCAGTGTCTGGCTACCCTGTATCTTCATCCTCGCTGGGGTTTGTTCATTGTCCTTCTTAAATGTTGTAAAGGCCATTCTGGTTTGTTAATCTGATAAACCAATTAGGACTGTGTATGGGCAAGATTGTTGTTAAATCTGTTCTTTTCAACTTTTCCTGCAATAAACCTATCAGAATACTGTATTTTTGATCTTCCACAATGAGGTTTAGGCTGCAAGGAGTATACAGAAGAGTTTGAGTCAGAGCATATTACAGAGACAGACTGAATATAATGTCATAGTCGCTTTTCCAATTATTTCAGAGGAGCTGCCACATTGAACTTGTCTGGTTTGAGTGGGCTGGCCTGGGCACTACTGATAGTAACAGGGCTGCTCTGTCGCTAATGACCTACATTGGATCTTGTTTCCATTATAATAATTTTCCACTGCTGCTGCAAAGTATGATTATTATTTTCCGTACACTATACCACATGCAATATGCTGATTTTTTTTCTATTTCCATAAAACAGAAATACAATATGAAAGATTTCTTAGATAAATATTGGTCAACTCCTTTCGGTTCTCTGAATCATTAGGGCAGTAGCCTTCAAGTTCCTGCTATATGGGAAGGGTGACAAACAAAAGATACACATTTACTGATATTTACTGCTGATTATAGCTGTTCTGTAAATTACCCGAAAGTACAATATTCTTTCAGTATTGTATTTCTTCACAGAAAGAGATCATCATAAGAATAGAATTATGCATACCTATTCTGACACTGGTAGCAAGAATGAAAAGCCCAGAATGTATAAATAAATATATACAATTGCCGTGGGCATTTTGACAAGCCTGTTTATTTCTGTGCTTGCCTACATATAACTATTGCTTATTCTTCTTACAACAAGCATTGCAATCTCTGCACTAAAGAGCTTAAAATTTACAGATCTCCTTAGAGTATACAGGATTAAAACACTTTATGCTATGGCATTTTTATAAATCTTAAAATCCTCCTCACCTCTTACAATCCTCTTCAAAATCAAGTATAGAGGCAAAACTGCAAAAATACCATCATTGGTGCTGCAGCACTAGGGCCCAAGTTCTGGGGGCCCATACCAGCCTGTCTATATATAGAAGTGTGCAGAATGTGCACAAACATAATGCACAGAATGCAGGTCTATCTATCTATCCCCAAAATCATTATACAGAGCATCCTGTATATTACTATTACTTACTACTGAATTACCTTTGGAGACCCCAAAAACAATTTACACCAGGGCTCTCTGTTGAGTAGGTCCGCTACTGGTATAAATTATACTTCCGCAGAAGTGTAGATTGCTGCAGGAAACAATACTGGCATTTTTCACACCTCAGGCAGCTGTATTGTCTAGATTTGATAATCAAAAACTATGCTGACTTGTCTTGAATCAGTGCCTAATCATTCAACAAAGCAGTAGCTGACCCACTTAACAGAGGGCCATGGTGCCCACACACACTGATTATGCTGATTTTATAATGATACTTAGTATTATACACTGGCAATATACACAAATAATGACCACTTAGGCGCATGCCTATGTGTAGACTGGTTGCTATGGGTAGCCAATGGTAGAGTTGCTGCTGGAGGACTCTAATAAGCAATGGGACAAGCAGAGCCAAGAAACCAGCTAGCAAATATCTACATAATGTATGTTTAAAGGGACAGGAAACCCAGATTGGTTTCTTTCATGATTCAGACAGAGCATACCATTTTAAACAACTTTCCAATTTACTTCTATTATCTAATGTCCATATAAAATGTGCAGCCACCAATCAGCAACTATCTATGCTTTTCAACAAAGGATATCTAAATAATGAAACAAATTAAATAATTGACGTAAATTGGAAAGTTGTTTAAAATTGTATGTTCTATTTGACTCATGAAAGAACCCTTTAATGGCACTGAATAATTATCAGAGCAATCTACAACAGCATGAAAATAGATCATTTTTATATACAGAAAACAAAGCATATTCTAGAAACCCTGAATAAATTACAAACAGTGATGTTTTCTATTTGAGTACAGTGGAGTTCATGCATGTGAACTTAGGGTCACAATTACTTGTTGCATTTCTTGAAAATAACTATGCATGTAGGTCTTAACCTGCACGGATGTGTATTATAGCAAAGCACACATGCACTCACACTGGATCACTTTGAATATAGCTGTTAGTGAAGCTCTTTAGCATAACAACAGTTCAAGAGATTTATCTCACTACAGAATTTTTTTTATATATTCTTGGTGAGCTTGGAATCCCCCTACATTATTCATATTTCAGTATAGATTATACTGACTCATTCTATGCTTGGTCCTGCTAACATAAAGCATGTACTATCTAAATATGGTATTTTTTGCATAACTGAGGAGCAAATGACCTTGTATTTCATTAATTATATGTTTTAAAAGCAGACTGAATCTATGAATCAGAAGCTGTATTGCAAGAGCTATGCAACTCTACAGGAGCATGGTCCTGTGACTTTCTCATACCTCAGGGAGAGAGATAGGCCTCTAGTTAACAACGTGTCTACTTATCTCCCTTCGCCGGCCCCAATACGCCCGCCTAAGCTCGCCTCACATCGCCGCCGCGGACCTGAATACGCTCACCAAAGTTATCAATAAAGCTGTCAAAAAGCCGCGCACCAAGTACGGGGCGATGAGCAGCGGACTGTGATAGTTATCACTCATCCGATCTCGCTGCTCTTCGGCTTTTTTACAGCTTTATTGACAAGCTGTCACTAAGCACCCAAACTAACTACACTGTTCTACCCCCTATACCGGCGCCCCCGGAGCCCCCCGCAACTAAATAAATTTATTAACCCCTAAACCGCCGCTCCCGGACACCGCCGCAAATATAATAAATGTATTAACCCCTAAACCGCCGCTGCCGGAGCCCACCGCCACCTACATAATACCTAGTAACCCCTATCCTGCCCCCCCCTATACCGCCACAACCTATAATAAATTTATGAATCCCTATCCTGCCGATCCCGGACCCCGCCTCAACTAAATAAATTGTTTAACCCCTAAACCGCCTCTCCCAAACCCCGCCGCCACCTTTATTAAACTTATTAACCCCTATGCTGCCCCCCTACACCGTCGTTACCTATAATAAATTTATTAACCCCTATCCTGCCCCCCCTTTACCGCCGCAACCTATAATACATTTATTAACCCCTACCCTGCCACCCCTACACCGGCGCCACTATAATAAAATTATTAACCCCTAAACCTAAGTCTAACCCTAACACCCCCTTAACTTAAATATTAATTAAATACATCTAAATAAATATAACTCTTATTAAATTAATTATTCCTATTTAAAACTAAATACTTACCTTTAAAATAAACCCTAACAAAGTTACAATATAAATAATAATTATATTGTAGCTATCTTAGGATTTATTTTTATTTTACAGGCAACTTTCAATTTATTTTAACTAGGTACAATAGCTATTAAATAGTTATTAACTATTTAATAGCTACCTAGTTAAAATAAAGAGAAATTTACCTGTAAAATAAAAACTAACCTAAGTTACAATTACACCTAACACTACACTATACTTAAATAAATTAATCCTATTTAAAACTAAATACTTACCTGCAAAATAAACCCTAATGCCTAGATTTAGAGTCCTGCGTTAGACGTCCAAACCAGGGGTCCTAACGCTGGTTTTGGCCGCCCGCTGGTATTTAGAGTCAGTCAGGAAAGGGTCTAACGCTCACTTTCCAGCCGTGACTTTTCCATACCGCAGATCCCCTTACGTCAATTGCGTATCCTATCTTTTCAATGGGATCTTTCTAACGCTGGTATTTGGAGTCTTGGCTGAAGTGAGCGTTAGACCTCTAACGACAAGACTCCAGCCGCAGAAAAAAGTCAGGAGTTAAGAGCTTTATGGGCTAACGCCGGTTCATAAAGCTCTTAACTACTGTGCTCTAAAGTACACTAACACCCATAAACTACCTATGTACCCCTAAACCGAAGTCCCCCCACATCGCCGCCACTCTTTTAAACATTTTTAACCCCTAATCTGCCGAAAGCACACCGCTGCAACGTACATTATCCCTATGTACCCCTAATCTGCTGCCCCTAACATTGCCGACCCCTACATAATATTTATTACCCCCTAATCTGCCCCCCCCCAACGTTGCCGCTACCTACCTACACTTATTAACCCCTAATCTGCCGACCGGACCTCACCGCTACTCTAATAAATTTATTAACCCCTAAACCGCCTCACTCCCGCCTCGCAAACCCTATAATAAATAGTATTAACCCCTAATCTGCCCTCCCTAACATCGCCGACACCTAACTTCAAGTATTAACCCCTAATCTGCTGACCGTACCTCGCCGCTACTATAATAAATGTATTAACCCCTAAAGCTAAGTCTAACCCTAACACTAACACCCCCCTAAGTTCAATATAATTTTTATCTAACAAAATAAATTAACTTTTATTAAATAAATTAATCCTATTTAAAGCTAAATACTTACCTGTAAAATAAACCCTAATACAGCTACAATATAAATAATAATTATATTGTAGCTATTTTAGGATTTATATTTATTTTACAGGCAACTTTGTATTTATTTTAACTAGGTACAATAGCTATTAAATAGTTAATAACTATTTAATAGCTACCTAGTTAAAATAATTACAAAATTACCTGTAAAATAAATCCTAACCTAAGTTACAATTAAACCTAACACTACACTATCAATAAATTAATTAACTAAACTATCTACAATTATCTACAATTAAATGAACTAAACTAAATTACAAAAAAAAAAACCCACTAAATTACAAAAAAATAAAAAAAGATTACAAGAATTTAAAACTAATTACACCTACTCTAAGCCCCCTAAAAAAAAACAAAGCCCCCCAAAATAAAAAAATGCCCTACCCTATTCTAAAATAAAAATTTAACAGCTCTTTTACCTTACCAGCCCTTAAAAGGGCCTTTTGCGGGGCATGCCCCAAAGAAAACAGCTCTTTTGCATTTAAATAAACATACAATACCACCCCCCAACATTACAACTCACCACCCACATACCCCTAATCTAACCCAAAAATCCCTTAAAAAACTTAACACTAAGCCCCTGAAGATCTCCCTACCTTATCTTCACCACGCCGGGTATCACCGATCCGTCCGAAGTCTTCATCCTATCCGGCAAGAAGAGGTCCAGAAGAGGGTCCGAAGTCTTCATCCTATCCGGCAAGAAGAGGACATCCGGACCGGTAGACATCTTCATCCAGGCGGCATCTTCTATCTTCGGTGCGGAGCGGGACCATCTTGAAGCAGCCGACGCGGATCTATCCTCTTCTTCCGGCGACTCCCGACAAATGAAGGTTCCTTTAAGTGACATCATCCAAGATGGCGTCCCTCGAATTCCGATTGGCTGATAGGATTCTATCAGCCAATCGGAATTAAGTTAGGAAAAATCTGATTGGCTGATTGAATCAGCCAATCAGATTCAAGTTCAATCGGATTGGCTGATCCAATCAGCCAATCAGATTGAGCTTGCATTCTATTGGCTGTTCTGATCAGCCAATAGAATGCAAGCTCAATCTGATTGGCTGATTGGATCAGCCAATCAGATTTTTCCTACCTTAATTCCGTTTGGCTGATAGAATCCTATCAGCCAATCGGAATTCGAGGGACGCCATCTTGGATGACGTCACTTAAAGGAACCATCATTCGACGTTCAGTCGTCGGTGGAAGAAGATGGCTCCGCGTAGGCTCGTCTGAAGATGGCTCCGCTCCGGATGGATGAAGATTGAAGACGCCGCCTGGATGATGACTTCTTCAGCGCCCCTTGGATGATGACTTCTGCCGCTCCGGATCTCCTCTTCGGTTCCATCGGTGGTCGGCTGTCTGAAGACGGCTAAAGGTAGGATGATCTTCAGGGGGGTAGTGTTAGGTTTATTTAAGGGGGGTTTGGGTTAGAGTAGGGGTATGTGGGTGGTGGGTTTTAATGTCGGGGGGGTTGTATTTTTATTTTACAGGCAAAAGAGCTGTTTTCTTTGGGGCATGCCCCGCAAAAGGCCCTTTTAAGGGCTGGTAAGGTAATTGAGCTGTTAACTTTTTAATGTAGAATAGGACAGGGAATTTTTTTATTTTGGGGGGATTTGTTATTTTATTAGGGGGGCTTAGATTAGGTGTAAGTAGCTTAAAATTGTAATATTTTTGAAATGTTTGTAACTTATTTTTTTTTATTTTTTGTACTTTAGTTAGTTTATTTAATTGTATTTAATTGTAGTTATTTGTAGGTAATTTATTTAATTAATTTAATGATAGTGTAGTGTTAGGTTTAATTGTAACTTAGGATAGGTTAGGATTTATTTTACAGGTAATTTTGTATTTCTTTTATCTAGGTAGTTATTAAATAGTTAATAACTATTTAATAACTATTCTAACTAGCTAAAATAAATACAAAATTACCTGTAAAATAAATATAAATCCTAAAATAGCTACAATATAATTATTATTTATATTGTAGCTATATTATGGTTTATTTTAAAGGTAAGTATTTAGTTTTATATAGGAATAATTTAGTTAATAAGAGTTATAATATTTAGATTTATTTAATTAATATTTAAGTTAGGGGGGGTGTTAGGGTTAGGGTTAGACTTAGGTTTAGGGGTTAATAATTTTATTATAGTTGCGGCGTTATAGGGTGGCAGGATTGGGGTTATTAAATGTATTATAGGTGGTGACGGTGTAGGGGGGGCAGATTAGGGGTTAATAAGTTTAATATTGGTGGTGGCGGGGTCTGGGAGCAGCGGTTTAGGGGTTAAACAATTTATTTAGTTGCGGCGGGGTCCGGGATCGGCAGGATAGGGGTTAATAAATGTATTATAGTGGCGGCGGTGTAGGGGGGCAGGATAGGGGTTAATATGTATTATGTAGGTGGCGGTGGGCTCCGGGAGCGGCGGTTTAGGCGCTGGTGTTGTGAATGTCTAGCAGCTACTAATAACTAGTATGGTCAGCAGGCGCTGGTATTGGGTATGACTAGCAGCTACTAATAGCTATTATGGTCTGCAGGCGCTGGTATTGGGTATGACTAGCAGCTACTAATAGCTAGTATGGTCTGCAGGCGCTGGTGTTGTGAATGTCTAGCAGCTACTAATAGCTAGTATGGCGAGCAGGCACTGGTGTTGTGAATGGCTAGCAGCTACTAATAGCTAGTATGGTCAGCAGGCACTGGTATTGGGTATGACTAGCAGCTACTAATAACTAGTATGGTCAGCAGGCGCTGGTATTGTATATGACTAGCAGTTACTAATAACTAGTATGGTCAGCAGGCACTGGTATTGGGTATGACTAGCAGCTACTAATAGCTAGTATGGTCTGCAGGCACTGGTGTTGTGAATGGCTAGCAGCTACTAATAGCTAGTATGGTCATCAGGCACTGGTGTTGTGAATGGCTAGCAGCTACTAATAGCTAGTATGGTCAGCAGGCACTGGTATTGGGTATGACTAGCAGCTACTAATAGCTAGTATGGTCTGCAGGCACTGGTGTTGTGAATGGCTAGCAGCTACTAATAGCTAGTATGGTCATCAGGCACTGGTGTTGTGAATGGCTAGCAGCTACTAATAGCTAGTATGGTCAGCAGGCACTGGTATTGGGTATGACTAGCAGCTACTAATAACTAGTATGGTCAGCAGGCGCTGGTATTGGGTATGAGTAGCAGCCACTAATAGCTAGTATGGTCAGCAGGCACTGGTGTTGTGAATGTCTAGCAGCTACTAATAACTAGTATAATCAGCAGGCGCTGGTATTAAGTATGACTAGCAGCTACTAATAGCTAGTATGGTCAGCAGGTGCTGGTATTGTGAATGGCTAGCAGCTACTAATAGCTAGTATGGTCAGCAGGCACTGGTATTGGGTATGACTAGCAGCTACTAATAACTAGTATGGTTAGCAGGCGCTGGTGTTGTGAATGACTAGCAGCTACTAATAGCAAGTATGGTCAACAAGCACTGGTGTTGGGTATGACTAGCAGTTAGTAATAGCTAGTATGGTCAGCAGACACCAGTATTGGGTATGACTAGCAGCTGCTAATAGCTAGTATGGTCAGCAAGCGCTGGTTTTGGGTATGGCTAGCAGCCACTAATAGCTAGTATGATCGGCAGGCGCTGGTATTGGGAATGGCTAGCAGCTACTTATAGCAAGTATGGTTAGCAAGCGCTGGTATTGGGAATGGCTAGCAGCTACCAATAACAAGTATGGTCAGTAGGTGCTGGTGTTGTGAATGACTAGTAGCTACTAATAGCTAGTATGGTGTAAAGGTCTTAACTGGATTGGAGTCTGTAGTACAGATATGTGCTCACCTTTACAGGTATCACAGTCCAAAGTGTTCAGGTAAGAAAGCCACCTGGGCTGTGAATAAATCCACAGGGCTGTGTGCAAAAACCAAGAATCCGAGTATGCTGTACAAACAAGGGTAAATCCAAGAGAGTAGTCAAGGTATTGCAGAGATCAAAAGAAGCTAGAGGTGCAGGTAAACAATGAACAGAGTCGGGGTCACTAACCATGGTCAGACTTGGGGATTCAGGAACAAAGACACCAAAACTGGAAACATGAAACAAAGAACTGACACTGTGAACGGGAAAAGGCAGGGTTATATAGCCAGATAGGAGCTGCTAATTGGTAGGAAATCCCAGGTAAGCCTGACTGACAGGTTGTATATTAGCACAGGTTATCCAGGCAAAGCAATATCCAGAGTCCAGCCCCAGTGCTGCAGGCAGGATAAGGAAAGGTAATGAAAGGCTTAGAGCCATGGCTTAGAGGCAAGAGAACAAGCCTAGGATAAGAGAGAACCCAGGTTCAAGTCCCTTACTTGCCCCTGAAGGGGTGACCACACCTGGCTGTCTGTTTGGAGCAGTGGGAAGCATGACATATGGTCAGCAGGCGCTGGTATTGTGAATGGCTAGCAGCTAGTATGGTCAGCAGGTGCTGTTATTGGGAATGACTAGCAGGTACTAGATAAAGGAATAGCGAACTGATCAGTAGACATTTAGTGATGGTAGCAGGAGAGCAGACAAGCACCAATGAGATTAGGAAAAGGTAGAGGGATATTTTAACTGAGTTCAGAGAATATTATTCAGGCAGCTTTATCAAATAGTATCAATTAGCAAGCTACTGAACACAAGAGTGTCAGGCTAATATGTAACAATTTTTACAAAAATGCAACCAATGTTGCACAACAGAAAAGAGCCTTACTCTTGTTTTTTTCAAATTAAGTAAAAAGTATCAAGGTGGAATCATACCACACATACATGCAAAATAACTTTATTAGGAGTATACAAAAAGTCAGTCAGTGCACACACACACACACAAATTAAAAATAGCTTAAACTAGGGGTGTCAATGAAGAAAGTATCCAAAGTAATACTGGATATTAGGTCAGATTATTTAGGTAGGATTGGAGTATAGGCTTAAAGGGAAAATTGATTTATACAAACTACTCCCCAAATATGAAGATTAAGTAGTTCAGATCATACCCATAGATTAAGCACAGCTGATCCTAAAAAAGCTCCTTCTATATCGGTATCAGATTAACATTTAATCTGACTAGTATTATAAGAAAATGTAAACACAGAGACCTGCAGTTAACAATAAACCACCCAAGTAAGCTTCATAAAAAGAGGGACTGTTCCCTCTCACTAGTCAGATTAAATGTAAATCTCGTCCACCACCTCTGAGGCGGCGGAAAGCAATCCGTCCAATAGCATACGATCGGGTTGATTGACACCCCTTGCTAATGTGCAGGGGGCAGCATTGCACAAGCCTTTCTAGTGAAATGATTGTGCAATGATAAATGCCGACAGCATATGCTGTTGGCATTTATCGATGTGCGGCAGACGTAATCGCTACAGCAGATCATGTCCGTTCGCACTTTGATAAATCGGCCCCCATGGCTCTTTTCTGTTGTGCAATATTGGTTGCATTTTTGTAAAAATAAGCACCAATGAGATGCTTGTTTTTCATTCTGTAGTATAATCAGGGTCCCACGAGAGTTGTATGACATTAGGCAACTGAGTGGTACTCAGTAAAAAACTATAAAGTGACAGAAGAAGGGTACTACTTCCTTATCAGGAACAAGTATCCGCCAGCAACTCTGTTTGATAAGTGGACACGTAAATATGACATCCCTGACACTTTCTAGTGAACATACACCAGCTAATGCGTGTGTTTTCTGAGATTAATAAATGTGCAGGATAACCAGCTCTTTTTTTTCTTTTTTCCTTTAGTTAGAATTGCAATTCTTTTCCTCATGAAGATATTTTGATCCTGCATTTGTATAATGTAACAGAGGGATAATGAACATCCACCAAGTGAAACGCTGTAATGAATTTCCTATTTTGCAGTTTAAGAGCTGTGTTATTCTTTAGATATTTCACAAGCTTCAACAACACGTGTATGTGTTTATAGATCATGTCACTTTTGATGTGATGTGCAATTTTATCTCCAATCTTTTGCATTTTTTTTGTTTTTGCTGTGCTGTGCATTTATAAGACCTGTCTTTGTATATTTTCTATATTGTTATAGTGTGGTAGTAGAATTGGGTCCAGAGCCAATGACATAGTAGAGACATTTGGCACAATTTACTATTATAATTAATATTATATATGCAGAGTAAGCTTGTCATATATATTGGAATAATTGGAGCTGCCTTTTTTCGGAATTTGTATTTTAATTTGTGTGTGAAAGAAAAGTCTACCTGAATATATATATTATGTATGCATACATTAGCAAGCTCACAGTTGCCACTAAACTGGTACTTGTTAATTGCTCTTTTCTCCATTTTGTGTTAAACTTTCCTAACAAGTTAAATTCATAATATGTGTGAAGTTAACCTTTTTTTTTTTCTATCACTTTCTGTAAAATCTTTTATAACATCCAAACATGTCTGCCCTTCACCTTAAAGGACTAAAATCTTATATGTGAGTATTGTCAAGGGCAGTGGTGTTCAAACCTGTCCTCAGACCTCCCTAACAGGCAAGATTTTCAGGATTACTTTGGGTGAAAGCAGGTTAATAACCATCGGCTAGATTACAAGTTTTTCATTTTGAGATTTGCGGTGCTAACAAGCAGTTTAGTCTCACCACTCACTTACCTACAGCGCTGGTATTACGGGTTTTTACAAATACGTTGTTAAAAGACAAGAATTGAGCAAAATTTTGCTCACTACCGCACTCCGATACCAGCGCTGCTTAAGTCAGCTGTGAGCTGGTCGTACGTGCTCGTGCACGATTTCCCCATAGGAATCAACGGGGAGAGCCGGCTGAGAAAAAGTCTAACACCTGCAAAAAAGCAGCGTAAAACTCACTAACGCAGCCCCATTGATTCCTATGGGGAAATAAAATGTATGTCTACACCTAACACCCTAACATGAACCCTGAGTCTAAACACCCTTAAAGGGACATTATACACTCATTTTTTCTTTGCATAAATGTTTTGTAGATAATCTATTTATATAGCCCATAAAGTTTTTTTTTTTAATTAATGTATAGTTTTGCTTATTTTTAAATAACATTGCTCTGATTTTCAGACTCCTAACCAAGCCCCAAAGTTTTATGTGAATACGCATTATATATGTGATATACATTATCCCTATGAACCCCTAATCTGATGCCCCCAACGCTACTATATTAAATTTATTAACCCCTAAACCTAAGTCTAACCCTAACCCTAACCTCCCCTAATTTAAATATAATTTAAATAAATCTAAATAAAATAACTGCAATTAAATAAATTATTCCTTTTTAAAACTAAATACTTACCTATAAAATAAACCCTAAGAAGCTACAATGTTACATTGTAGCTAGCTTAGGATTTATATTTATTTTACATGCAACTTTGTATTTATTTTAACTAGGTAGAATAGTTATTAAATAGTTATTAACTATTTAATAGCTACCTAGTTAAAATAAGTACAAATGTACCTGTAAAATAAATCCTAATCTAAATTACAATTACACCTAACACTACACTATCATTAAATTAATTACATAAACTAACTACAATTAACTACAATTAAATAAAATAAACTAAAGTACGAAAAACAACAAAAACTAAATTACAGAAAATAAAAAATGAATTACAATTTTTTTAAACTAATTACACCTAATCTAATCCCCCTAATAAAATAAAAAAGCCCCCCAAAATAATAAAATTCCCTACCCTATACTAAATTTCAAATAGCCCTTAAAAGGGCCTTTTGTGGGGCATTGCCCCAAAGTAATCAACTCTTTTGCCTGTAAAAAAAAAAAAGACAATACCCCCCCGCCAACATTAAAACCCACCACCCACACACCCAACCCTACTCTAAAACCCACCCAATCCCCCCTTAAAAAAACCTAACACTACCCCCTTGAAGATCACCCTACCTTGAGTAATTTAGTGTTGGTTTGTTTTTGTACTTTATTTAATTTAATTGTATTTAATTGTAGGTAATTTAGTAAATTAATTTAATGATAGTGTAGTGTTAGGTATAATTGTAACCTAGGTTAGGATTTATTTTACAGGTAAATTTGTACTTATTTTAACTAGCGTAGTTATTAAATAGTTAATAACTATTTAATAACTATTGTACCTAGTTAAAATAAATACAAAGTTGCCTGTAAAATAAATATAAACCCTAAGATGGATACAAATGTAACTATTAGTTATATTGTAGCTATCTTAGGGTTTATTTTATAGGTATTTAGTTTTAAATAGGGTTAATTTATTTAATTGTAGTAATTTTATTTCGTTTTATTTAAATTATATTTAAGTTAGGGGGGTTAGACTTAGGGTTAGACTTAGGTTTAGGGGTTAATAAATTTAATACAGTAGCGGCGACGTTGGGGACGGCAGATTAGGGGTTAATAAATGTAGATAGGTGTTGGCGATGTTAGGGATGGCAGATTAGGGGTTAATAAATGTAGATAGGTGTTGGCGATGTTAGGGATGGCAGATTAGGGGTTAATAAAATGTAACTAGTGTTTGCGAGGTGGGAGTGCGGCGGTTTAGGGGTTAATATATTTATTACAGTGGCGGGGATGTCCGGTCGGCAGATTAGGGGTTAAAAACTTTAGTTAACTGTTTGTGATGTGGGGGTGGGCCTCCATTTAGGGGTTAATAGGTAGTTTATGGGTGTTAGTGTACTTTGTAGCACTTAAGTTGAGTTTTATGTTACGGCGTTAGCCCTTAAAACTCTTAACTACTGACTTTTAAATGCAGTAGGAGTCTTGACATGAGAGTGTCTACCGCTCACTTCTTCCAAGACTCGTAATGCCGACGTTAGGCAAGTCCCATTGAAAAGATAGGATACGCAATTTTCGTAAGGGGATTTGCGGTAAGCTCGAGTCGCGGAAGAAAAGTGAGCGGTACACCTGTACCTGCCAGACTCATAATACCAGTGGGCGTTAAAAAGCAGCGTTGGGACCTCTCAACGCTGCTTTTTAAGGCTAACGCAAGACTCATAATCTAGCCGATTGTAAGTCAAAAAGTTAAATACTAGTGCTGTTCAATCAGGTAGGGTTTATTCATCCACAAAAGGAGACATAGACAGGCAAAAAACATAGGTGTTTTTTTGTCTGTCTATGTCTCCTTTTGTGGACGAATAAACCCTACCTGATTGAACAGCACTAGTATTTGACTTGCAGTGTTTTCTTCTTCTCTGTCATATGTATTTAACATGTTGTAATGGAACTAAATAAAAAGAATTTCAACTAAAGGGACAGTCTACCCAAAAATGTTTATTGTTTAAAAAGAAAGAATCCTTTTATTACCCATTCTCCAGCCTATAGCCAACACTGTTATAGTAATATACTTTTTAACTCTGTGATTACCTGGACCCATATCTCAGTACAAACTTGCATTTTAACTAATTAGAGCTGCTTTATAAATAACTCTACGGGATTGAGCACAATGGTATCTATATGGCACACATGAACTAGCACTGTCTGGCTGTTTAAAGCTGATAAAATGCGCTTAGATAAGAGGCGGCCTGCAGAGGAGTAGAAACAGAAATTTAGAAGTGTAAAGGTTATAAAGTATATTAATATAACAATGTTGGTTGTGCAAAGCTGGGGAATGGGTAGTAAATGTGTTATCTATCTTTTTAACCCCTTCCTGACAGGGCTTATTTGTCTACATCGGAACAAAGTTCTGATGTAAACAAATAAGTAAAACTTGAAATCACATGATCATTCATGTAATCACATGATTTCAATGATGGTATTGGCTCAGGGTGGAGTGCCTATGATGCTAGACACACCCTCCAGTCCTTGACCCTATTTAAAAGGCTGCTATGGCTTCTGGACAGTCAAACGGCTAGGGCGTCTTCATGCCATCCTAACAGTGCTAAAGTCCAGTGCAGTTAGGACGGCATGGAACAGCGGGAAGGGGTTAAACAAAAATAAACAAGTAAACTGTCTGTTTATCTGTCTATTCGATAAACTTGTTAATAAACAAATGAAAGAATCAATGAGTTTTGTAATTGTTCATTTGTTTTTGTTTTTAAATAACAAACAAAAAAATTGACTTTTAAACGTGTCCCTTCACCATTCATTCCCAGTAGCCAGCCTTTAGCAGTCTTGGCTGACACCGTGTCGGACCCTGCACCGTGTCGTTTTCACCCGAGCAATGTTACTTTCTATTCAAAACAGCTCATAACTTACCAGGACCTTCAGGCTTATTTCAGTGAATTGTATAAAGCCTATGAGGAGCTACAGAGGATCTGTAAAGGTTAAACTTGATGGAGCTTTTACCTCCTTTTATTCTTAGTTTAGTAACAAAGATAACACAGTAATATATGCACAGACTGAAGAACTTTAATGAAACCCCACATTTTTAATTCATGATTCAGATAGAGCATGTGATTTTAAACAACCAATTTACTTTTATTATCAAATCATTTTCTTCATTATGTTTTGTTGAAAAGCAGGGTTGTATGCTCAGGAGTGTGCACGTGTCTGGAGCACTATATGGCAGCAGTTTTGCAAGAATTTTATACATTTGCAAGAGCACTAGAGGGCAGCACTATTTCCTGTCATTTAGTGCTCCAGGCACCTACGTAGGTATCTCTTTAGCAAAGAATATCATGGGAACAAAGCACCTTAAAGGGACATTAAACACTTTGAGATGGTAATATAAAATGATAAATTGTATATATAAAACAACTCTGCAATATACTTTCATTATTTATTTTGTCCTCTTTGCCTGTAATTCCATTCTGAAATTGTGAGCTTTTCAGTTCCTGTTAGAAATGGAAGTGCAGAACACTGTTAAATCCAGCACAACCATTGGCTGCACACTCTAGTGACCTATTTATAACTGTCCCTAATTGGCCACAGCAGAGAAGGTAACACAAGTTACAACATGGCAGCTCCCAGTGTTTTATAGAAACTAAAACTTTACACTTATTTTGTCACTTTTTAAACAAGTAATGAAACTTTAAAAAAAGATATCTACATGTTAGTCATGGACTAATCTTTTCTTTGAATGCATCATTCTATCTAGCATTTATTTTCGCCTAGATTTAGAGTTCTGCGTTAGCCATCCAAACCAGCGTCAGGGGGTCCTAACGCTGGTATTTAGAGTCAGTCAGGAAAGGGTCTAACGCTCACTTTCCAGCCGCAACTTTTCCATACCGCAGATCCCCCTATGCCAATTGCGTATCCTATCTTTTCAATGGGATCTTTCTAACGCCGGTATTTAGAGTCTTGGCTGAAGTGAACGTTAGAACTCTAATGACAAGACTCCAGCCGCAGAGAAAAGCCAGGAGTTAAGAGCTTTCTGGGCTAACGCCGGTTCATAAAGCTCTTAACTACTGTGCTCTAAAGTACACTAACACCCATAAACTACCTATGTACCCCTAAACCGAGGCCCCCCCACATCGCCGCCACTCTATTAAATTTTTAACCCCTAATCTGCCGACCGCACACCGCCGCCACCTACATTATCCCTATGAACCACTAATCTGCTGCCCCTAACATCGCCGGCCCCTACATAATATTTATTAATAGAAAGGAAAAGGACAAACCCGGATAGATAGCCAGTGCAATTAGTTTTTATTCATCTGTAGAGTAGTTTAGCAGGGCAGCTTAAACTAACTGACATGTTTCGCGCATATCCTATGCGCTTCTTCAGAGGTAGTTTTTTGGATGCCACAGGTGAGCTTAAGTAGGCTATAGTATCTGTTGGCTTGATCAATATTCTGATGTTTGTTAGATTACTATATATTTACTTAGCTCTATAGGAGAGAGAGAGAGAGAGGGATCGGGAAATAGTAAGTCTCAATCATTATTATTTTATGATAGATTATGCATAATGATGACAGTATGTGATATTTACATGCAATGGACTAATGTAGTTATCTTAGGGATTGTTTAAGTGATTAACAGCTTTTAGATTCTAACACAGATATACATCAGTTAGAAAATATCTTATGTGGTATTTGTTAATTATTTACTCTATAAATAAATTCACATCGTATCTTCTATTAATCCCTGTAGGTGATCTGGTGGCTAGTGTAAAGATCCAATAAATTTCTCTTTTGAGAAGTTTTTTGACCCTATCTCCCCCTTGTGGGTCTTTATCTATGTGTTCTATTCCTTGGAAGGAAAAATTTCTCATATGATTTATATGTGTATGAAAGTGTTTGGCTACCGGAGTTTTTGGTGTGCTCTCTTCTATGGATGTTAAGTGTTCTCGTATTCTGTCTTTGAGCGGGCGAGTGGTGATACCTACATATTGAAAACCACATTCTTTGCATGTGATTAAATAAATAATGAATGTGGAGGTGCAGTTAATCCTGTTCTTTATGTGATATGTATTCCCTGGCCTAGATTTGGAGTTCGGCGGTAAAAGGGCTGTTAACGCTCTGCGGGTTTTTTTCTGGCCGCACCATAAATTTAACTCTGGTATCGAGAGTTCAAACAAATGCTGCGTTAGGCTCCAAAAAAGGAGCGTAGAGCATTTTTACCGCAAATGCAACTCTCGATACCAGAGTTGCTTACGGACGCGGCCGGCCTCAAAAACGTGCTCGTGCACGATTCTCCCATAGGAAACAATGGGGCTGTTTGAGCTGAAAAAAAACCTAACACCTGCAAAAAAGCAGCGTTCAGCTCCTAACGCAGCCCCATTGTTTCCTATGGGGAAACACTTCCTACGTCTGCACCTAACACTCTAACATGTACCCCGAGTCTAAACACCCCTAACCTTACACTTATTAACCCCTAATCTGCCGCCCCCGCTATCGCTGACCCCTGCATTACACTTTTAACCCCTAATCTGCAGCTCCGTAAAACGCCGCCACCTACGTTATCCCTATGTACCCCTAATCTGCTGCCCTAACATCGCCGACCCCTATGTTATATTTATTAACCCCTAATCTGCCCCCCACAACGTCGCCGACACCTGCCTACACTTATTAACCCCTAATCTGCCGAGCGGACCTGAGCGCTACTATAATAAAGTTATTAACCCCTAATCCGCCTCACTAACCCTATCATAAATAGTATTAACCCCTAATCTGCCCTCCCTAACATCGCCGACGCCTACCTTCAATTATTAACCCCTAAACTTCCGATCGGAGCTCACCGCTATTCTAATAAATGTATTAACCCCTAAAGCTAAGTCTAACCCTAACACTAACACCCCCCTAAGTTAAATATAATTTTTATCTAACGAAATAAATTAACTCTTATTAAATAACTTATTCCTATTTAAAGCTAAATACTTACCTGTAAAATAAATCCTAATATAGCTACAATATAAATTATAATTATATTATAGCTATTTTAGGATTAATATTTATTTTACAGGCAACTTTGTAATTATTTTAACCAGGTACAATAGCTATTAAATAGTTAAGAACTATTTAATAGTTACCTAGTTAAAATAATAACAAATTTACCTGTAAAATAAATCCTAACCTAAGTTACAAATAAACCTAACACTAGACTATCAATAAAATAATTAAATAAACTACCTACAATTACCTACAATTAACCTAACACTACACTATCAATAAATTAATTAAACACAATTGCTACAAATAAATACAATTAAATAAACTAGCTAAAGTACAAAAAATAAAAAAGAACTAAGTTACAGAAAATAAAAAAATATTTACAAACATAATAAAAATATTACAACAATTTTAAACTAATTACACCTACTCTAAGCCCCCTAATAAAATAACAAAGCCCCCCAAAATAAAAAATTCCCTACCCTATTCTAAATTAAAAAAGTTACAAGCTCTTTTACCTTACCAGCCCTGAACAGGGCCCTTTGCGGGGCATGCCCCAAGAATTTCAGCTCTTTTGCCTGTAAAAGAATAAATACAATACCCCCCCCCCCCAACATTACAACCCACCACCCACATACCCCTAATCTAACCCAAACCCCCCTTAAATAAACCTAACACTAAGCCCCTGAAGATCTTCCTACCTTGTCTTCACCATCCAGGTTCACCGATCCGTCCTGAAGAGCTCCTCCGATGTCCTGATCCAAGCCCAAGCGGGGGCTGAAGAGGTCCATGATCCGGTCAAAGTCTTCATCCAAGCGGGGCAGAAGAGGATCTTCCATCCGATTGAAGTCATCATCCAGGCGGCATCTTCGATCTTCTTCCATCCGGAGCGAAGCGGCAGGATCCTGAAGACATCCAGCGCGGAACATCCATCCGGACCGACGACTGAACGACAAATGACTGTTCCTTTAAGGGACGTCATCCAAGATGGCGTCCCTCGAATTCCGATTGGCTGATAGGATTCTATCAGCCAATCGGAATTAAGGTAGGAATTTTCTGATTGGCTGATGGAATCAGCCAATCAGAATCAAGTTCAATCCGATTGGCTGATCCAATCAGCCAATCAGATTGAGCTCGCATTCTATTGGCTGTTCCGATCAGCCAATAGAATGCGAGCTCAATCTGATTGGCTGATTGGATCAGCCAATCGGATTGAACTTGATTCTGATTGGCGGATTCCATCAGCCAATCAGAAAATTCCTACCTTAATTCCGATTGGCTGATAGAATCCTATCAGCCAATCGGAATTCGAGGGACGCCATCTTGGATGACGTCCCTTAAAGGAACAGTCATTCGTCGTTCAGTCGTCGGTCCGGATGGATGTTCCGCGCTGGATGTCTTCAGGATCCTGCCGCTTCGCTCCGGATGGAAGAAGATCGAAGATGCCGCCTGGATGATGACTTCAATCGGATGGAAGATCCTCTTCTGCCCCGCTTGGATGAAGACTTTGACCGGATCATGGACCTCTTCAGCCCCCGCTTGGGCTTGGATCAGGACATCAGAGGAGCTCTTCAGGACGGATCGGTGAACCTGGATGGTGAAGACAAGGTAGGAAGATCTTCAGGGGCTTAGTGTTAGGTTTATTTAAGGGGGGTTTGGGTTAGATTAGGGGTATGTGGGTGGTGGGTTGTAATGTTGGGGGGGGGGGTATTGTATTTATTCTTTTACAGGCAAAAGAGCTGAAATTCTTGGGGCATGCCCCGCAAAGGGCCCTGTTCAGGGCTGGTAAGGTAAAAGAGCTTGTAACTTTTTTAATTTAGAATAGGGTAGGGAATTTTTTATTTTGGGGGGCTTTGTTATTTTATTAGGGGGCTTAGAGTAGGTGTAATTAGTTTAAAATTGTTGTAATATTTTTATTATGTTTGTAAATATTTTTTTATTTTCTGTAACTTAGATCTTTTTTATTTTTTGTACTTTAGCTAGTTTATTTAATTGTATTTATTTGTAGGAATTGTGTTTAATTAATTTATTGATAGTGTAGTGTTAGGTTAATTGTAGGTAATTGTAGGTAGTTTATTTAATTATTTTATTGATAGGGTAGTGTTAGGTTTAATTATATCTTAGGTTAGGACTTATTTTACAGGTAATTTTGTTATTATTTTAACTAGGTAACTATTAAATAGTTCTTAACTATTTAATAGCTATTGTACCTGGTTAAAATAATTACAAAGTTACCTGTAAAATAAATATTAATCCTAAAATAGCTATAATATAATTATAATTTATATTGTAGCTATATTAGGATTTATTTTACAGGTAAGTATTTAGCTTTAAATAGGAATCATTTATTTAATAAGAGTTAATTTATTTCGTTAGATAAAAATTATATTTAATTTAGGGGGTTGTTAGTGTTAGGGTTAGACTTAGCTTTAGGGGTTAATACATTTATTAGAATAGCGGTGAGCTCCGGTCGGCAGATTAGGGGTTAATAATTGAAGTTAGGTGTCGGCGATGTTAGGGAGGGCAGATTAGGGGTTAATACTATTTATGATAGGGTTAGTGAGGCGGATTAGGGGTTAATAACTTTATTATAGTAGCGCTCAGGTCCGCTCGGCAGATTAGGGGTTAATAAGTGTAGGCAGGTGTCGGCGACGTTGAGGGGGGCAGATTAGGGGTTAATAAATATAATATAGGGGTCGGCGGTGTTAGGGGTAGCAGATTAGGGGTACATAGGGATAACGTAGGTGGCGGCGATTTGCGGTCGGAAGATTAGGGGTTAATTATTTTAAGTAGCTTGCGGCGACGTTGTGGGGGGCAAGTTAGGGGTTAAGAAATATAATATAGGGGTCGGCGGGGTTAGGGGCAGCAGATTAGGGGTACATAAGTATAACGTAGGTGGCGGTCGGCAGATTAGGGGTTAAAAATTTTAATCGAGTGGCGGCGATGTGGGGGGAGCTCGGTTTAGGGGTACATAGGTAGTTTATGGGTGTTAGTGTACTTTAGGGTACAGTAGTTAAGAGCTTTATAAACCGGCGTTAGCCAGAAAGCTCTTAACTCCTGCTATTTTCAGGCGGCTGGAGTTTTGTCGTTAGAGCTCTAACGCTCACTGCAGAAACGACTCTAAATACCAGCGTTAGAAAGATCCCATTGAAAAGATAGGCTACGCAAATGGCGTAGGGGGATCTGCGGTATGGAAAAGTCGCGGCTGAAAAGTGAGCGTTAGACCCTTTAATCACTGACTCCAAATACCAGCGGGCGCCCAAAACCAGCGTTAGGAGCCTCTAACGCTGGTTTTGACGGCTACCGCCGAACTCTAAATCTAGGCCCCTGTTTGGGTTGAAGTGAAGGTAGTGCTGGGGTTAGTGTAATCACAGCTTTTACAGCGGAGATGTCTGCTGTTGGTGTGAGCCAATTAGTGCGAGAGTCATTTTTTCTGTGAAATTTTTTCTTAACTATGTCACCCAGATTAGCTGCCTTCTTAGCAGAGAATTTGACTACTTTGTCCATCCTGTGTTTGAGAATTGTATCTCCATTAAGAACTGGTAAGTACTTTCTGATAATTCTACAGATTTGATAAAATTGACTGCTATACTTGGTGGTAAAATATATAGGGTCTTTATCCCATGTTTGATTTGTTTGTTTTAGGTCTTGATTTATACCTGTAGTTTGTGTATTTGATTTAGATTTCCTTACTGTGTTGCTTAATAGTAACTGTCTATCCATTTGGGCTACTTGGGTCATTATGATCTTAAGTGATGACTTGTGATAGCCTCTTGCTATTAGTTTTTCCATTAGAATTGTTGCTTCTCTATAATATAGTTGTAGTGTGGAACAGTTTCTGCGTAAACGGAGAAACTGTCCTTTTGGTATGCCCTTTCGCATGTGAGGTGCATGGCAGGAATCTGCTCTTAAGATGGTATTCCTTGCCAGTGGTTTACTGTAATTTGAAATAGTGATTTTGTCATTCCCATCATGAAAAAGATGTAAATCAAGATATTCAATCTCGGTATCATGTGCTTTATATGTGAAAGTTAGGTTAAGGTTATTTTGGTTAAGATATTGTATGTAAGATGGAATAGTTGTTTGTTTTTGATCATTATAGATTAGTATCAGATCATCAATGTATCTTCCGTATGTAATAATGTTCTCCTTGAGGGGGCAGTTACCTCCAAAGATGTGGCAGGCCTCAAAGTAACCCATGTACAAGTTTGCATATGAGGGGGCAAACTTTGCCCCCATGGCCGTGCCACATCTCTGGAGGTAGTATGATCCCTCAAAAACAAAATAATTATGCGTGAGGAAGAATTGTGTCACTTCTAAGAGAAATTGTATAAAGTTGTTAGGGAAATCGGTAAATCTTTCCAACATATATTTAAGTGCCTTAAGTCCTTCTGTATGGGGGATGCTAGAGTATAGGGAGGAGACATCTATAGTTAGCCATTTATAGTTTTTGTGCCACTTTATGTTTTCTATTCTGTTAATTAGATGGGTGCTATCTCGGATTTATCCCAGAAGGGATCTCACTATGGGTTGAAGAACATTGTCTAACCAGTCTCCCAGCCTTTCGCATAGGGAACCCATGCTAGCCACTATGGGTCTGCCCGGTGGTTTAATCAGTGTTTTATGGATCTTGGGTACTATGCGAAAGGCTGGGACAATGGGATGTTCAACCAAACAGTATTGTGCCAATGTAGATTTCATTAGACCTCTCTCACAAGCTGTATCTAACAGATCCCTTAGTTCATTTCTGAATTTAAGTGTAGGATTGAAAGTCAGTTTGAGGTATGTTTTGGGATCAGTTAGTTGGGAGAGGACTTCTGCTCTATAGTCAGTTTTATTGAGAATCACTATAGCACCTCCCTTGTCTGCCGAGGTAATGACTATGTCTGAATTAGTTCGTAAAATACGTAGGGAGTCCCGTTCTTCTAGAGTGAGATTGTCTTTAAATGTTTCTGTATTATCATAGGTAGTATAGTGTAATCTAGTTAAGTCCTGTTCCACTAAATTCTGAAACATTTCAATTGAGTCACTTCTGCTGTTTACTGGGTTGAAATATGACTTGTTTTTAGTAGTGGTGTTGAATGTTGGTATAGAATTATTTTCACTAAGGTGTCTGAGGGTGTGGGATTGAAGTGTTATAAGATTATTTAAGTCGCATAATTCTTGAAAGGCTAGACCTGTTGAAGACTGTGAGTCGGTCAATAAGTCTTCCTGTGTAGTATGCGTTAGATGTGTGCTGGTTGAAGCATTGTCATTTTGTGTAATTGGAGTAGGTGAGTTGAGGTGAGGGTCTGTGTTAAGGTTATTTTCTAAACTTATATCATTTAGATATTGTGTAGTGTAATGCTTTCTTAAAGTGATTTTTCTTACTAGTGCATTAACATCTAAAATGGTTGAAAAAAGATCAAAATTGGTATTTGGTGCAAAAGAAAGACCTTTGTTTAGAAGTGTGGTTTGGTGGTGTGTAAGTGTCAGGTAGGATAAGTTAATTACTGCTTCTTTGTAAGTTTCTTGATTCTGCTTGGGTTCCTTTTTTGGAGTGCTACTGGTGATTGGAGTATTAACTAAGGTGGTGAGGGGTGTTCTACCTTGTGATGTGGATGGATTATCTGACTCATCACTAGACCCATGGGTATGTGTGGTGTTGTCTTCCCTAGTAGGAGTATAGTGCGATGTGTCAGTCTCAATGCTAGAAAAGGTTACTCTTTTGGCATTGGGTGTGTAATGAGAGCTATTTTTCCTTTTGTTGCTTTTACCTTGTTTGTTGGTATTGGATCTATGTGGTCTATTTTTCTGCCATGAGTAAACTATATCTAGTTCGTAGTCTTTGCTGTCTCTTTGGTATTTAGTGACTTTTCTGCTAGATAACGTGTTATCTAATTGTTGCATCGTGTCATCTAATTGTTTTTTATAATCTTTATATTTTTGTGTTTCTGAGAATTTAGTGAGATTACTGTCTAACTTTTCTATTTCTGTAAGTAAAAGTTCTCTTTCTTGTTTTTTGTGTTTAAGTAGTTGTTGCATCAGAATTATGGAACAGTTGGTGAGATTGTAGTTCCACTCTTCCATAAATTCTGGAATATTAACTGCAAAAGTGGGATATTTTTTCATTCTAAGTCCTCTAGGGACCTTTCTCTCTTTAATATATAGTTCTAGAAATTTGATGTCCCACCATAGGTTGGATTCTTTGTATTTTTTGTTTTCTAGTGTGGAGAATATTGTGACCAAGTCATTTTCTGATATATCATCCCCTGTGTTAGGGCTGCCCTTCAGTGCTAGATTCATTATGTGCTTTCTTCTATCTTGGTCTAATACCCCTGTGGGGTTGTTACCTTCAGCCATAATGAAAGATAGTATAATAAGTGTTAAATATATATTAAGTTATAGTACTCCTAAATATAGGATCAGAGAAATTTAACAGATGAATGTTACTTAATGGTTGAAATGTGGTCAAAGTGACCTCTTATGATGGTAGTTAGGCTCTATATATATGGGAAGTATAGGCAATGAAATTTGATAACACTCAAAATTGGAGAACAAATTTCCCATATATGGATAAAAGTGTCTGCTATAATATATAAAAAAAGATGTTATTTGTAATAATAGGTATTCTGAAACTGCCTACAGAAAGGCAGTGGTAGGTGTACTTAACGATCACTATGTAGCCAATAGACTTACCACTGAAAAGGTGGTTGTATATATGCTTATTGTAAAATACATTCAAATTTAAACATATGTGCTAGCAGTATGTAGTTGTGTGCATGTGGTTGTAAAATCGGTTATAGATTTTCCAATTATACGTTTGTTTGCTGCTGTGTATTGAGCTGTATAGCTATGGGTGTTCCCTAAGATGTTTGATAGGAAGATATATACATCAAAAAATATATTAAATGAATACACTTATATTATTTGGAAAAGAAACCTGGAGAGAACAAAAAAGTGTTTAGTAAAAATATTGTCTGTATGTTAAGATGGTTAAGTCTCTATGAGGATCTGCTCAGAAAAAGAAAACCAGATGAAATTCCTTGATTGCTAAGTTACAAATGTCTCTCCAAAAAGTTATATAAACCTCTTTTGCCACTGATGGTTTAAAGCAATGTTCCCGGTGGCTTATTGTTACTTCTCTACTATGCACACTGTGAGAGTCACTGTTTAATGTCCAGTATATAATGAATCACTGTTTATCTAATGCTCAGTGTTTGATAGTGTTGCCCCCTTGTAGTTGTTTGACAATAATAGGGCATATAGACAGTCCAGAAATAATAAGAAGATGGTAAAACAATATAGGAAAGTTGTTGTTACTCACTGGTTGCCATAGATGCAGTTTAGCTGGGCTTGTGTCTGGGATAAAGATGGAGTTTTGCTGACCATTTGTGTCCTTGGATGCGGGTGCTCGATCGTGCAGCAGTGGCTCAGGTATAACCCTGTTCCTCTGGTGGAGATCGAAGAGGAAGGCAGATGCTGTTGGCCCCGAGTATGACCTCAGAGAAGGTGGCCGTCGGCGTCTGGATATCCTCACTCCGCAATGCTAGGTGGGTAGTGCGCGTCGCACTCGTCCCTTCCCTGTGACGTCAGCGATGTCGACTCCAATAGTTCTTAGCTGAGGGCGACTATCCCTTGTGTTGTACGCCAAAACTGCAGTTGTAAGGTGAGTCTACAGGCAACGTTTTTTATGTGTCCCAGTTGTTTGTAATACATAGGCTTTGCTTAGAAAAAATAGCAGCAGTCCTTGTTGGTAGCTTAGAGTATTAGACTGCTTGATGGTATCTGAGTCTTGGTATTTGGTTCGTCTGCTACTGTGGTGAATGTCCATATGAGTGATAAATGGAGCAGGCAAATTTGAAATAGAGTGCTGCTGACTGGATCCGGAGAAATGTGGATGCCTACCACAAAGTATACTCATAGAAAGGAAAAGGACAAATCCGGATAGATAGCCAGTGCAATTCGTTTTTATTCATCTGTAGAGTAGTTTAGCAGGGCAGCTTAAACTAACTGACATGTTTCGCGCATATCCTATGCGCTTCTTCAGAGGTAGTTTTTTGGATGCCACAGGTGAGCTTAAGTAGGCTGGTCTAGCCAATCAAAAAGAAGTGGGTTTATACATTTGCAAGAGCACTAGAGGGCAGCACTATTTCCTGTCATTTAGGGCTCCAGACACCTACGTAGGTATCTCTTTAGCAAAGAATATCATGGGAACAAAGCACCTTAAAGGGACATTAAACACTTTGAGATGGTAATATAAAATGATAAATTTTATATATAAAACAACTCTGCAATATACTTTCATTATTTATTTTGTCCTCTTTGCCTGTAATTCCATTCTGAAATTGTGAACTTTTCAGTTCCTGTTAGAAATGGAAGTGCAGAACACTGTTAAATCCAGCACAACCATTGGCTGCATACTCTAGTGACCTATATAAAACTGTCCCTAATTGGCCACAGCAGAGAAGGTAACACAAGTTACAACATGGCAGCTCCCAGTGTTTTATAGAAACTAAAATTTTACACTTATTTTGTCACTTTTTAAACAAGTAATGAAACTTTAAAAAAAGATATCTACATGTTAGTCATGGATTAATCTTTTCTTTGAATGCATCATTCTATCTGGCATTTATTTTCGCCTAGATTTAGAGTTCTGAGTTAGCCGTCCAAACCAGAGTCAGGGGGTCCTAACGCTGGTTTTTACCGTCCGCTGGTATTTAGAGTCAGTCAGGAAAGGGTCTAACGCTCACTTTCCAGCCGCAACTTTTCCATACCGCAGATCCCCCTATGCCAATTGCGTATCCTATCTTTTCAATGGGATCTTTCTAACGCCGGTATTTAGAGTCTTGGCTGAAGTGAGCGTTAGAACTCTAATGACAAGACTCCAGCCGCAGAGAAAAGCCAGGAGCTAAGAGCTTTCTGGGCTAACCCCGGTTCATAAAGCTCTTAACTACTGTGCTCTAAAGTACACTAACACCTATAAACTACCTATGTACCCCTAAACCGAGGCCCCCCCACATCGCCGCCACTCTATTAAATTTTTAACCCCTAATCTGCCGACCGCACACCGCTGCCACCTACATTATCCCTATGTACCACTAATCTGCTGCCCCTAACATCGCCGACCCCTACATAATATTTATTAACCCCTAATCTGCCCCCCAACATCGCCGCTACCTACCTACACTTATTAACCCCTAATCTGCCGACCAAACCTCGCCGCTACTCTAATAAATGTATTAACCCCTAAACCGCCTCACTCCCGCCTTGCAAACCCTATAATAAATAGTATTAACCCCTAATCTGCCCTCCCTAACATCGCCGCTACCTACCTACAATTATTAACCCCTAATCTGCCGACCGGACCTCACCGCTACTCTAATAAATGTATTAACCCCTAAAGCTAAGTCTAACCCTAACACCCCCCTAAATTAAATATAATTTAAATCTAATGAAATAAAATAAATCTTATTAAATAAATTAATCCTATTTAAAGCTAAATACTTACCTGTAAAATAAACCCTAATATAGCTACAATATAAATAATAATTATATTGTAGCTATTTTAGGATTAATATTTATTTAACAGGCAACGTTATATTTATTTTAACCAGGTACAATAGCTATTAAATAGTTAATAACTATTTAATAGTTACCTAGTGAAAATAATTACAAAATTACCTGTAAAATAAATCCTAAGCTAAGTTACAATTAAACCTAACATTACACTATGAATAAATAAATTAAATAAACTATCTACAATTATCTACAATTATATCAACTAAACTAAATTTTGCGGGGCATGCCCCAAAGAATTCTGCTCTTTTGCCTGTAAAAAAAAACATACAATACCCCCCCAAAATTACAACCCACCACCCACATACCCCTAATCTAACCCAAACCCCCCTTAAATAAACCTAACACTAAGCCCCTGAAGATCTCCCTACCTTGTCTTCACCACACCGGGTATCACCGATCCGTCCAGAAGAGGGTCCGAAGTCTTCATCCTATCCGGCAAGAAGAGCTCCTCCAGAGGGTCCAAAGTTTTCATCCTATCCGGGCAGAAGAGGACATCCGGACTGGCAGACATCTTCATCCAGACGGCATCTTCTATCTTCTTCCATGCGGCGCGGAGCGGGACCATCTTCAAGCAGCCGATGCGGAGCCATCCTTCTTCACCGACGGACTAACGACAAATGAAGGTTCCTTTAAGGGAAGTCATCCAAGATGGCGTCCCTCGAATTCCGATTAGCTGATAGGATTCTATCAGCCAATCAGAATTAAGGTAGGAAAAATCTGATTGGCTGATTGAATCAGCCAATCAGATTCAAGTTCAATCCGATTGGCTGATTGGATCAGCCAATCAGATTGAGCTCGCATTCTATTGGCTGTTTCGATGGCTCCGCGTCGGCTGCTTGAAGATGGTCCTGCTCCACGCCGGATGGAAGAAGATAGAAGATGCCGCCTGGATGAAGATGTCTACCGGTCCGGATGTCCTCTTCTGCCCAGATAGGATGAAGACTTTGGACCCTCTGGAGGAGCTCTTCTTGCCGGATAGGATGAAGACTTCGGACCCTCTTCTGGACGGATCGGTGATACCCGGCGGGTCGAAGACAAGGTAGGGAGATCTTCAGGGGCTTAGTGTTAGGTTTATTTAACGGGGGTTTGGGTTAAATTAGGGGTATGTGGGTGGTGGGTTGTAATGTTGGGGGGGTATTGTATGATTTTTTACAGGCAAAAGAGCAGAATTCTTTGGGGCATGCCCCGCAAAAGGCCCTTTTAAGGGCTGGTAAGGTAAAAGAGCTTTACAATTTTTATTTTAGAATAGGGTAGGGCATTTTTTTATTTTGGGGGGCTTTGTTATTTTTTTAGGGGGCTTAGAGTAGGTGTAATTAGTTTAAAATTCTTGTAATCTTTTTTTATTTTTTGTAATTTAGTGTTTGTTTTTTTTGTAATTTAGTTTAGTTGATTTAATTGTAGATAATTGTAGGTAGTTCATTTAATTTATTTATTGATAGTGTAGTGTTAGGTTTAATTGTAACTTAGGTTAGGATTTATTTTACAGGTAATTTTGTAATTATTTTAACTAGGTAACTATTAAATAGCTATTAACTATTTAATAGCTATTGTATCTGGTTAAAATAAATACAAAGTTGCCTGTAAAATAAATATTAATCCTAAAATAGCTACAATATAATTATTATTTATATTGTAGCTATATTAGGGTTTATTTTACAGGTAAGTATTTAGCTTTAAATAGGATTAATATATTTAATAAGATTTATTTTATTTCATTAGATTTAAATTATATTTAATTTAGGGGGGTGTTAGGGTTAGGGTTAGACTTAGCTTTAGGGGTTAATACATTTATTAGAGTAGCGGTGAGGTCCGGTCGGCAGATTAGGGGTTAATAATTGTAGGTAGGTAGCTGCGACGTTGGGGGGGGCAGATTAGGGGTTAATAAATATTATGTAGGGGTCGGCGATGTTAGGGGCAGCAGATTAGGGGTACATAGGGATAATGTAGGTGGCGGCGGTGTACGGAGCGGCAGATTAGGGGTTAATAATAATATGCAGGGGTCAGCGATAGCGGGACGGCAGATTAGGGGTTAATAAGTGTAAGGTTAGGGGTGTTTTGACTCGGGGTACATGTTAGGGTGTTAGGTGCAGACTTAGGATGTGTTTCCCCATAGGAAACAATGGGGCTGCGTTAGGAGCTGAACGCTACTTTTTTGCAGGTGTTAGGTTTTTTTTCAGCTCAAACTGCCCCATTGTTTCCTATGGGGAAATCGTGCACGAGCACGTTTTTGAAGCTGGCCAAGTCCGTAAGCACCGCTGGTATTTAGAGTTGAAGTGGCGGTAAATTATGCTATACGCTCCCTTTTTGGAACCTAACGCAGCCCTTCAGAGAACTCTAAATACCAGCGGTATTTAAAAGGTGCAGGGGGAAAAATACACGCGTAGCTAACGCACCCCTTTGGCCGCAGAACTCTAAATCTAGGTGTTAGTGTTTAATGTCCCTTTAAAGGGTTTCTTACGGACACTGACAGTGTAGCCAAGCATAAGACAAAGGGACAGAAATAGCTTTATATGCATAATAAGGTAAACTATTCACAAGCATCGCTCATACATTTATTTAATATATAGTAATAAAAGAATGGATGAAACCATAGACAGAACAATGGCAATGAGAAGTGGCCAGAGACCAATAATGGTCAAATGAACTGGAAATTAGTGTTATTTAAAAAGATACATATGGTTCTCTTATATCCATAGAAAGCTGGGCTGTCCTGAAAAATGATATATGTATGATATTTTGGGAAGATAAAATAATACAAATGGGAATTCTAATTTAATCAAAATATGTTATAAATGTAAAACCTTATTTAGACTTTATGTAAAAAAATACATCCAGTCATTAAAAGGTTAACAACACCCTCATATTTTTATTGCTGACTGAGACACGCTGTAGCTTTCAGAGATTGTTAAATGTGATTTATAACGATAATTATAGTACCCTCTTGTACTTACATAAGCAATACTTGCCAATTAGTGTTTTTTATGTGTTTTTTTTAAGTTAATAGATAAGAATAACAAGAATCCTCACTTGTACTGAGCAGCAAACTGTCTACAGAATTTCAAGGCAAAGTACGTGTGCCTGCACGTGTGTGCCTATTCGGGTTTCACACTCTGACATTCAGGCCCATTTATCAAGCACCATACGGAGCTTGAAGGGCCGTGTTTCTGGCGAGTCTTCAGACTCGCCAGAAACACAACTTATGAAGCAGCGGTCTAAAGTCCGCTGCTCCATACCGCTGTTCGCCTGCTCTGAGCAGGCGGACAGGAATCGCCGGAAATCAACCTGATCGAATACTATTGGGTTGATTGACGCCTCCCTGCTGGCGGCCGCGAGTCAGCAAGGGGCGGTGTTGCACCAGCAGCTCTTGTGAGCTGCTGGTGCAATGTTAAATGCGGAGAGTGTATTGCTCTCGGCATTTAGCGAGGTCTTGCGGACCTGATCCGCAGTGTCGGATCAGGTCCTCAAGACCTTTGATAAATTGGGGCCATTAACTTTGTGAGTTTTTGTTGATTCTCTGTGTTTCTCGTACATGGGTACCAATCAGCTAAGTTTTTGGCAGGGCGTACGTCCGGGACATCAAAAATATGTTAATATTATTCTGTTTACTTTAATATTAAAATGTAATTATATATTACTAGGTGATAAGCCTGCCCAAAGGGCAGTGTATTTAAAATTACTGAAAAAATAAATAAATAAAATCTAATCTTATTCCACTATAAAAATCACCCCCTAAATAAAAACACCCCTTAAGCTAAACTAAAGTACCAATAGCCCTTAAAAGGGCCTTTTGTAGGGCATTGCCCTACGTTAAACAGCTCTTTTACCTAAAAAAATACCAATTATCCCCTAACAGTAAACCCCCCCAACCAACCCCCCAAAATAAAAAACCTAAGTCTAAAAAAACCTAAGCAACCCATTGCCCCTAAAGGGGTATTTGTATGGACATTGCCCTTAAAAGGGCAATCAGCTCTTTTCCCAACAGCTCTTTTGCGCCCATAAAAAAAAAATCTAAAAAAAATCCCACCCCAAACAAGAACAAAAAAATAAGCTTAACCCAGAAATAGGTACTCACAGTTCCTGATGTCCGGCAGCGAAGGTCTTCTTCTAGGCGGTGAAGGTCTTCATCCAGCGTGGGGACATCTTCTATCTTCATCCGGAGCAAAGGCGGCACAGAGCCGAGGTGATTGTGGAGCGAGGTGACTGTGGAGCAGGACCAGGACCGGCAATAACGGAGCAGGACCTGCCATCGCAGAGCAGGACCGGCATGGAGGGTCCTCTTTATGCGGTCGCCGCCGCATACTGAATATTGAATACAAGGTTCCCTATTTAGGTACCTTGCATTCCTATTGGCTAAAAATTTGAAATCAGCCAATAGGATGAGAGCTACTGAAATCCTATTGGCTGCTAAAATCACAGGTCCTGCTCCACAGTCACCTCCACTCCCCGATCAACCCTGCTCCGCGCTGCCTTCGCTCCGAAGATAGAACTGTGAGTACCTATTTTGGGGTTAGACTTAGGGTTTTTTTTATTTTTTGGGGTGGGTTTCTTAAGATTAGGGATTTTTTTTATGGATGCAAAAGAGCTGTTTGTAAAAGAGCTGATTGCCCTTTAGGGGCAATGGGTAGCTTAGGTTTTTTATTTTGGGAGGTTGGTTGGGTGGACGTTTTTCTGTTAGGGGTAATTGGTAATTTTTTTAAGTAAAAGAGCTGTTTAACTTAGGGCAATGCCCAACAAAAGGTCTTTTTAAAGGTCATTGGTGGTTTAGTTTAGATTAGGGAATGATTTTATTTTGGGGGGGCTATTTTATTTTCATAGGGGTATTAGATTAGGTTAAAAAAAATATTTTTGATATTGTGTTTATTTATTTCTGTAATTTTAGACTTTTATTTTTTGTAAGTTGAAAAGCAGGGTTGTATGCTCAGGAGTGTGCACGTGTCTGGAGCACTATATGGCAGCAGTTTTGCAAGAATTTTATACATTTGCAAGAGCACTAGAGGGCAACACTATTTCCTGTCATTTAGTGTTCCAGACACCTACGTAGATATCTCTTTAGCAAAGAATATCATGGGAACAAAGCACCTTAAAGGGACATTAAACACTTTGAGATGGTAATATAAAATGATAAATTTTATATATAAAACAACTCTGCAATATACTTTCATTATTTATTTTGTCCTCTTTGCCTGTAATTCCATTCTGAAATTGTGAACTTTTCAGTTCCTGTTAGAAATGGAAGTGCAAAACACTGTTAAATCCAGCACAACCATTGGCTGCACACTCTAGTGATCTATTTATAACTGACCCTAATTGGCCACAGCAGACAAGGTAACACAAGTTACAACATGGCAGCTCCCAGTGTTCTATAGACACTAAAACTTTACACTTATTTTGTTTGTTTTTTAAACAACTAATGAAACTTTAAAAAAATATATCTACATGTTACTCATGGACTAATCTTTTCTTTGAATGCATCATTCTATCTAGCATGTATTTAGGGTTTAATGTCCCTTTAAAGGGTTTCTTACGGACACTGACAGTGTAGCCAAGCATAAGACAAAGGGACAGAAATAGCTTTATATGCATAATAAGGTAAACTAATCACAAGCATCGCTCATACATTTATTTAATATAAAGTAATAAAAGAATGGATGAAACCATAGACAGAACAATGGCAATGGGAAGTGGCCAGAGACCAATAATGGTCAAATGAACTGGAAATTAGTGTTATTTAAAAAGATACATATGGTTCTCTTATATCCATAGAAAGCTCGGCTGTCCTGAAAAATGATATATGTATGATATTTTGGGAAGATAAAATAATACAAATGGGAATTCTAATTTAATCAAAATATGTTATAAATGTAAAACCTTATTTAGACTTTATGTAAAAAAATACTTCCAGTCATTAAAAGGTTAACAGCACCCTCATATTTATATTGCTGACTGAGACACTCTGTAGCTTTCAGAGATTGTTAAATGTGATTTATAACGATAATTATAGTACCCTCTTGTACTTACATAAGCAATACTAGCCAATTAGTGTTTTTTATGTGGTTTTTTTTAAGTTAATAGATAAGAATAACAAGAATCCTCACTTGTACTGAGCAGCAAACTGTCTACAGAATTTCAAGGCAAAGTACGTGTGCCTGCACGTGTGTGCCTATTCGGGTTTCACACTCTGACATTCAGGTCCATTTATCAAGCTCTGTACGGACTTGATAAAACGTTAGAAACACAACTTATGAAGCAGCGGGCGGACAGGAATCTGAGCAGGCGGACAGGAATCGCCGGAAATCAATCCAATCGAATACGATCGGGTTGATTGACACCTCCCTGATGGCGGCCGATTGTGTTTATTTATTTCTGTAATTTTAGACTTTTATTTTTTGTAAGTTTAGATTTATTTAATTTAATCTTGGATTTTTCTTTTTTATTGTAACTTAGTATTTTTTTATTTTATGTAATTGGGGTTAATTTAGGGGGTGTTAGTTTAGAGGGCTTAGTAATTAAATTAGTTATTTGTGTTGTGGGGGTTGGCAGTTTAGGATTAATAGGTTAATTAGGTTTATTGCGATGTGAGGGGTTGGCGGTTTAGGGGTTAATAGGTTAATTAGGTTTTTGTTATGTGGGGGGTTGGCGGTTTAGGGGTTAATATTTTCATTATGTAATTTGCGTTGTTGTTTAATTTGCGGATTAAGTTTAATTACTTTATTATTTTGCGATGGGTGTTTGTAAGTTTAGGTTTTTGTTAATATTTTTGCTAATACTATGCTAATACTGTGTACAGTCGGTTAGTTTTTTCTTGTTAATACTTTGTGCAGACAGTTAGTTTTTTTTTGTTAATACTTCATGTGGGCGGTTAGTTTTTTTTGTTAATACTTCATTCGGGCGGTTAGGTTTATTTTTATTATTTTGTGCGGGCGGTTAGGTTTTTTTGTTATTTCGTGCGGGCGCTTAGGTGCTTTTTTCTTAATGCTTCGTTTGGCTAAGCTGCATCCAGATGGATTCTTTTGGCTGCATGTGCAGCCAACATTCTTTTGGCAGTGTGCACAACTGACGACGGCAACGGACGCATTACAAACATAATTATAGTATAGATGGCGCAACTGTCAGATGTAAAAAAAAAGAGTATTCATTTTTTTAGTGATATCTTGAGAACTCCTGACATTAGGAGCAATAAATTTGGCATGTAAACTGACTTTATAATGATGATTTTAAATGATAATTTTTATCTTTATAAATAACCACTCCCCTTTTCACCCACACTTAAGTGGATCTTTGGGAAATGGTAAAACATGTGTTTCTTTATTTTTAAAGGATAATCTAAATACCAATTTTCACATCTTTAACATCTTTGGTTTCTGTGATATAGGGCTCCTCATAAATAACCCTTGGTCAATGGAGCTGAGCATTAAAGCCACTTACTACTCAGAGACTGTCACATAACTTTGTCACATAACTAAGCAATTGTCACATAACTTTCTTCTTCCTGTTATCAGCTCTCCATTCTACATAGGTTTTTTTCTTTTCTTTTTTTAAATAAGTGCACCTTGTCCATTTTATTATTTAAAGATAAATATGTTGCCCAAAAACTATATTGTTTTATTACGTGTACACTTCTAGAGTCTGATGGTTATTAGGATAGATTTACACCTTTTTTTTACATGAATTGCCACTGTCATTGTGTTAACATAATCTCCATTGTTTGGCCTGAGCAGAAATGATAAGATAAAAAGCTGCAAATTAGGGACTGGAATGTGGCAAGGTTAGGCTTGTGAAGCCCGTCAACTGCTTGTCATGACTGAAAAATCCACAATTTCCAACTTAAAAATCAAAATTGAATTGGGTAAAAATAAATGTGTAGATTATAACATTGTTTTAGTGTGCATAATTAAAAGGGACAGTCTACTCCAGAATTTTTATTGTTTAAAAAGATAAATAATCTCTTCATTACCCATTCCCCTCTTTTGCAGAACCAACAAAGTTATAGAAATATACATTTTACCTCTGTGATTACCTTGTATCTAAGCCTTTGCAGACTGACCCCTTATTTAAGTTGTTTGGTCAGACTTGCATTTAGCCAATCAGTGCCCTCTCATTCGTAACTCCAAGGGCGTGGTCACAATCGGCTAGATTACAAGTTTTTTGTCCGTAATGGTGTGCGAGGCTAACAAGCCTTTTTTTCTCACTGCTCACTTAAGACAACGCTGGTATTACGAGTTTTCTTCAAGCCGGCGTTAGCCTCAGAAAAGTGAACATTGAGCAAAATGTAGCTCCACATCTCACCTCAATACCAGCGTTGCTTAAGTCAGCGGTGAGCTGGCTGAACGCGCTCGTGCACGATTTCCCCATAGGAAACAATGGGGCTAAGCTGGCTGAAAAAAAAACTAAAACCTGCAAAAAAGCAGCATCTAAACAGTCTAAACACCCCTAATATTACACTTATTAACCCCTAATATGCCGCCCCCGACATCGTCGCCACCTACATTATATTATTAACCCCTAATCTGCCGCTCCGGACACCGCCGCCACCTACATTATATTTATGAACCCCTAATCTGATGCCCCCAACATCGCCGAACCCTACATTTTATGTATTAACCCCTAATCTCCCCCCCCAACGTCACCACAACTATATTAAAATTATAAACCTCTAATCTGCTGCCGCCAACATCGCCGCCACTATAATACATTTATTAACCCCTAAACCTAAGTCTAACCCTAACACCTCCTAACTTAAATATAATTTAAATACATCTAAATAAATTTACTACAATTAAATAAATTAATTCTATTTAAAACTAAATACTTACCGATAAAATAAACCCTAAGGCCTAGATTTAGAGTTTGGCGTTAGCCGTGAAAACCAGCGTTAGAGGCTCCTAACGCTGGTTTTAGGCTACCACCGGTATTTGGAGTCACTCAAAATAGGGTCTAACGCTCACTTTCCAGCCGCGACTTTTCCATACCGCAGATCCCCTTACGTCAATTGCGTATCCTATCTTTTCAATGGGATTTCTCTAACTCCGGTATTTAGAGTCGTTTCTGAAGTGAGCGTTAGACATCTAACGACAAAACTCCAGTCGCAGGAAAAAAGTCAGTAGTTAAGAGCTTTCTGGGCTAACGCCGGTTTATAAAGCTCTTAACTACTGTACTCTAAAGTACACTAACACCCATAAACTACCTATGTACCCCTAAACCGAGGTCCCCCCACATCGCCGTCACTCGGAAAAATTTTTTTAACCCCTAATCTGCCGACCACCACCTACGTTATCCTTATGTACCCCTAATCTGCTGCCCCTAACACCGCCGACCCCTGTATTATATTTATTAACCCCTAATCTGCCCCCCACAACGTCGCCTCCACCTGCCTACACTTCTTAACCCCTAATCTGCCGACCGGACCTGAGCGCTACTATAATAAAGTTATTAACCCCTAATCCGCCTCACTAACCCTATAATAAATAGTATTAACCCCTAATCTGCCCTCCCTAAAATCGCCGACACCTAACTTCAATTATTAACCCCTAATCTGCCGACCGAATCTCGCCGCTATTCTAATAAATGTATTAACCCCTAAAGCTAAGTCTAAACCTAACATTAACACCCCCCTAAGTTAAATATAATTTAAATCTAACGAAATTAATTATCTCTTATTAAATAAATTATTCCTATTTAAAGCTAAATACTTACCTGTAAAATAAATCCTAATATAGCTACAATATAAATTATAATTATATTATAGCTATTTTAGGATTAATATTTATTTTACAGGTAACTTTGTATTTATTTTAACCAGGTACAATAGCTATTAAATAGTTAAGAACTATTTAATAGCTAAAATAGTTAAAATAATTACAAATTTACCTGTAAAATAAATCCTAACCTAAGTTACAAATAAACCTAACACTACACTATCAATAAATTAATTAAATACAATTGCTACAAATAAATACAATTAAATAAACTAGCTAAAGTACAAAAAATAAAAAAGAACTAAGTTACAAAAAATAAAAAAATATTTACAAACATAATAAAAATATTACAACAATTTTAAACTAATTACACCTACTCTAAGCCCCCTAATAAAATAACAAAGCCCCCCCAAAATAAAAAAAATGCCCTACCCTATTCTAAATTACTACAGTTCAAAGCTCTTTTACCTTACCAGCCCTGAACAGGGCCCTTTGCGGGGCATGCCCCAAGAAATACAGCTCTTTTGCCTGTAAAAAAAAACATACAATACCCAAGCCCCCCAACATTACAACCCACCACCCACATACCCCTAATCTAACCCAAACCCCCCTTAAATAAACCTAACACTAAGCCCCTGAAGATCATCCTACCTTGTCTTCACCATACCAGGTTCACCGATCGGTCCAGAAGAGCTCCTCCGATGTCCTGATCCAAGCCCAAGCGGGGGGCTGAAGAGGTCCATGATCCAGCTGAAGTCTTCATCCAAGCGGGGCAGAAGAGTTCTTCCATCCGACTGAAGTCTTCATCCAAGCGGCATCCATCCGGAGCGAAGCGGCAGCATCCTGAAGACCTCCACCGCGGAACATCCATCCTGGCCGTCGACTGAACGACGAATGACGGTTCCTTTAAATGATGTCATCCAAGATGGCGTCCCTCGAATTCCGATTGGCTGATAGGATTCTATCAGCCAATCGGAATTAAGGTAGGAATATTCTGATTGGCTGATGGAATCAGCCAATCAGAATCAAATTCAATCCGATTGGCTGATCCAATCAGCCAATCAGATTGAGCTCGCATTCTATTGGCTGATCGGAACATCCAATAGAATGCAAGCTCAATCTGATTGGCTGATTGGATCAGCCAATCGGATTGAACTTGATTCTGATTGGCTGATTCCATCAGCCAATCAGAATATTCCTACCTTAATTCCGATTGGCTGATAGAATCCTATCAGCCAATCGGAATTCGAGGGACGCCATCTTGGATAACGTCATTTAAAGGAACCGTCATTCGTCGTTCAGTCGTCGGCCAGGATGGATGTTCCGCGGTGGAGGTCTTCAGGATGCTGCCGCTTCGCTCCGGATGGATGCCGCTTGGATGAAGACTTCAATCGGATGGAAGAACTCTTCTGCCCCGCTTGGATGAAGACTTCAGCCGGATCATGGACCTCTTCAGCCCCCCGCTTGGGCTTGGATCAGGACATCGGAGGAGCTCTTCTGGACCGATCGGTGAACCTGGTATGGTGAAGACAAGGTAGGATGATCTTCAGGGGCTTAGTGTTAGGTTTATTTAAGGGGGGTTTGGGTTAGATTAGGGGTATGTGGGTGGTGGGTTGTAATGTTGGGGGGCTTGGGTATTGTATGTTTTTTTTTACAGGCAAAAGAGCTGTATTTCTTGGGGCATGCCCCGCAAAGGGCCCTGTTCAGGGCTGGTAAGGTAAAAGAGCTTTGAACTGTAGTAATTTAGAATAGGGTAGGGCATTTTTTTATTTTGGGGGGGCTTTGTTATTTTATTAGGGGGCTTAGAGTAGGTGTAATTAGTTTAAAATTGTTGTAATATTTTTATTATGTTTGTAAATATTTTTTTATTTTTTGTAACTTAGTTCTTTTTTATTTTTTGTACTTTAGCTAGTTTATTTAATTGTATTTATTTGTAGCAATTGTATTTAATTATTTATTGATAGTGTAGTGTTAGGTTAATTGTAGGTAATTGTAGGTAGTTTATTTAATTTATTTATTGATAGTATAGCGTTAGGTTTATTTGTAACTTAGGTTAGGATTTCTTTTACAGGTAAATTTGTAATTATTTTAACTAGTTTAGCTATTAAATAGTTCTTAACTATTTAATAGATATTGTACCTGGTTAAAATAAATACAAAGTTACCTGTAAAATAAATATAAATCCTAAAATAGCTATAATATCATTATAATTTATATTGTAGCTATATTAGGATTTATTTTACAGGTAAGTATTTATCTTTAAATAGGAATAATTTATTTAATAAGAGTTAATTAATTTCGTTAGATTTAAATTATATTTAACTTAGGGGGGTGTTAGTGTTAGGGTTAGACTTAGCTTTAGGGGTTAATACATTTATTAGAATAGCGGTGAGCTCCGGTCGGCAGATTAGGGTTTAATACTTGAAGTTAGGTGTCGGCGATGTTAGGGAGGGCAGATTAGGGGTTAATACTATTTATGATAGGGTTAGTGAGGCGGATTAGGGGTTAATAACTTTATTATAGTAGCGCTCAGGTCCGCTCGGCAGATTAGGGGTTAATAAGTGTAGGCAGGTGGAGGCGACGTTGTGGGGGGCAGATTAGGGGTTAATAAATATAATATAGGGGTCGGCGATGTTAGGGCAGCAGATTAGGGGTACATAGGGATAATGTAAGTAGCGGCGGTTTACGGAGCGGCAGATTAGGGGTTAATAATAATATGCAGGGGTCAGCGATAGCGGGGGCGGAAGAATAGGGGTTAATAAGTGTAAGGTTAGGGGTGTTTAGACTCGGGGTACATGTTAGAGTGTTAAGTGCAGACGTCGGAAGGGTTACCGCATAGCAAACAATGGGGCTGCGTTAGGAGCTGAACGCGGCTTTTTTGCAGGTGTTAGGTTTTTTTTTCAGCTCAAACAGCCCCATTGTTTCCTATGGGAGAATCGTGCACGAGCACGTTTTTGAGGCTGGCCGCGTCCGTAAGCAACTCTGGTATCGAGAGTTGAAGCTGCGTTAAAAATGCTCTACGCTCCTTTTTTGGAGCCTAACGCAGCCTTTATGTGGACTCTCGATACCAGAGTTATTTTTATGGTGCGGCCAGTAAAACGCGGGCGTTAGTTTTTCGGGTCGTTACCAACAAAACTCCAAATCTAGCCGTAAGATAGCTACAATATAACTAATAGTTACCTTGTAGCTAGTTTAGGATTTATATTTATATTACAAACTACTTAGTATTTATTTTAACTAGGTAGAATAGTTATTACATTTTCATTAACTATTTAATAGCTACCTAGTTAAAATAAGTACAAATTTACCTGTAAAATAAATCCTTACCTAAATTACAATTACACCTAACACTACACTATCATTAAATTAATTACATAAACTACCCACAATTAACTACAATAAAATTAAATAAACTAAAGTACAAAAAAAACAAACACTAAATTACAGAAAATAAAAAAATAATTAAACATTTTTTAAGCTAATTACACCTACTCTAATCCCCCTAATAAAATAAGGCCTAGATTTAGAGTTGGGCGGTACCCGTCAAAAACAGCGTTAGAGGGTCCTAACGCTGGTTTTTACCGCCCTCTGGTATTTGGAGTCAGTCATTAAAGGGTCTAACGCTCACTTTTCAGCCGCGACTTTTCCATACCGCAGATCCCCTTACGTCAATTGCGTATCCTATCTTTTCAATGGGATCTTTCTAACTCCGGTATTTAGAGTTGTGGCTGAAGTGAGCGTTAGAAATCTAACGACAAGACTCCAGCCGCAGAAAAAAGTCAGTAGTTAAGAGCTTTCTGGGCTAACGCCAGTTTATAAAGCTCTTAACTACTGTGCTCTAAAGTACACTAACACCCATAAACTACCTATGTACCCCTAAACCGAGGTCCCCCCACATCGCCGCCACTCGATTAAATTTTTTTAAATTTTTTTAACCCCTAATCTGCCGACCGCCACCTACGTTATACTTATGTACCCCTAATCTGCTGCCCCTAACACTGCCGACCCCTATATTATATTTATTAACCCCTAACCTGCCCCCCACAACGTCGCCGCCAGCTACCTACAATAATTAACCCTTAATCTTCCGACCGCCACCTACGTTATCCTTATGTACCCCTAATCTGCTGCCCCTAACACCGCCGACCCATATATTATATTTATTAGCCCCTAATCTGCCCCCCTCAATGTCGCCTCCACCTGCCTAAACTTATTAACCCCTAATCTGCCGAGCGGATCTCACCACTACTATAATAAAGTTATTAACCCCTAATCCGCCTCACTCCCGCCTCAATAACCCTATAATAAATAGTATTAACCCCTAATCTGCCCTCCCTAACATCGCTGACACCTAACTTCAATTATTAACCCCTAATCTGGCGACCGAATCTCGCAGCTACTGTAATAAATGGATTAACCCCTAAAGCTAAGTCTAACCCTAACCCTAACACCCCCCTAAGTTAAATATAATTTAAATCTAACGAAATAAATTAACTCTTATTAAATAAATTATTCCTATTTAAAGCTAAAAACTTACCTGTAAAATAAACCCTATTATAGCTACAATATAAATTATAATTATATTATAGCTATTTTAGGATTTATATTTATTTTACAGGTAACTTTGTATTTATTTTAACCAGGTACAATAGCTATTAAATAGTTAAGAACTATTTAATAGCTAAAATAGTTAAAATAATTACAAAATTACCTGTAAAATAAATCCTAACCTAAGTTACAATTAAACCTAACACTACACTATCAATACATTAATTAAATAAAATACCTACAATTACCTACAAATAAACCTAACACTACACTATCAATAAATTAATTAAATACAATATCTACAAATAAATACAATGAAATAAACTAACTAAAGTACAAAAAATAAAAAAGAACTAAGTTACAAAAAATAAAAAAATATTTACAAACATCAGAAAAATATTACAACAATTTTAAACTAATTACACCTACTCTAAGCCCCCTAATAAAATAACAAAGACCCCCAAAATAAAAAAATGCCCTACCCTATTCTAAATTACAAAAGTTCAAAGCTCTTTTACCTTACCAGCCCTGAACAGGGCCCTTTGTGGGGCATGCCCCAAAGAATTCAGCTCTTTTGCCTGTAAATAAAACACATACAATACCCCCCCCCAACATTACAACCCACCACCCACATACCCCTAATCTAACCCAAACCCCCCTTAAATAAACCTAACACTAAGCCCCTGAAGATCTTCCTACCTTATCTTCACCATACCAGGTTCACCGATCGATCCAGAAGAGCTCCTCCGATGTCTTGATCCAAGCCCAAGCGGGGGGCTGAAGAGGTCCATGATCCGGCTGAAGTCTTCATCCAAGCGGGAGTTGAAGAGGTCCATGATCCGGCTGAAGACTTCATCCAAGCGGGAGCTGAAGAGGTCCATGATCCGGCTGAAGTCTTATATCAACGGCATCTTCAATCTTCTTTCTTCCGGATCCATGTTCATCCCGCCGACGCGGAACATCCATCTTCACCAACAACTTCCCGACGAATGACGGTTCCTTTAAGGGACGTCATCCAAGATGGCGTCCCTCGAATTCTGATTGGCTGATAGGATTCTATCAGCCAATCGGAATTAAGGTAGGAAAATTCTGATTGGCTGATGGAATCAGCCAATCAGAATCAAGTTCAATCCGATTGGCTGATCCGATCAGCCAATCAGATTGAGCTCGCATTCTATTGGCTGATCGGAACAGCCAATAGGAAAAATCATATTTGCTGATGCAATCAGCCAATAGAATTGAGCTTGCATTATATTGGCTAATTGGAACAGCCAATAGAATGCAAGCTCAATCCTATTGGCTGATTGGATCAGCCAATAGGATTGAACTTCAATCCTATTGGCTGATTGGATCAGCCAATAGTATTTTTCCTACCTTAATTCCGATTGGCTGATAGGATTCTATCAGCCAATCGGAATTGAAGGGACGCCATCTTGGATGATGTCACTTAAAGGAACCTTCATTTCTCAGTCACCGTCAGATGGAAAAGGATGCTCGGCATCGGATGTCTTCAAGATAGACACGCTCCAGATGGAAGAAGATAAAAGATGCCGCCTGAATGCCGGTCTGGATGTCTTCTTCTGGCCAGATCAGATGAAGACTTCTGCCCCTCTGGAGGTCCACTTGTGCCCGGCTGGGTGAAAACGGCTCAAGGTAGGGTGATCTTCAAGGGGGTAGTGTTAGTTTTTTTAAGGGGGGGTTGGTGGGTTTTAGAGTAGGGTTGGGAGTGTGGGTGGTGGGTTTTATTGTTGGGGGGTATTGTATTTTTTTACAGGTAAAAGAGCTGATTACTTTGGGGCAATGCCCCACAAAAAGCCCTTTTAAGGGCTATTTTTAATTTAGTATAGGGTAGGGAATTTTATTATTTTGGGGGGCTTTTTTATTTTATTAGGGGGATTAGATTAGGTGTAATTAGTTTAAAAAAGTTGTAATTCTTTTTTTATTTTCTGTAATTTAGTGTTTTTTTTGTACTTTAGTTTATTTAATTTGATTGTAGTTAATTGTAGTTAATTTATGTAATTAATTTAATGATAGTGTAGTGTTAGGTGTAATTGTAATTTAGGTTAGGATTTATTTTACAGATAAATTTGTACTTATTTTAACTAGGAAGTTATTAAATAGTTAATAACTATTTAATAACTATTCTACCTAGTTAAAATAAATACAAAGTTGCCTGTAAAATAAATATAAACCCTAAGATAGATACAAATGTAACTATTAGTTATATTGTAGCTTTCTTAGGGTTTATTTTATCAGTAAGTATTTAGTTTTAAATAGGATTGATTTATTTAATAGTAGTAATTTAATTTTGTTTTATTTAAATTATATTTAAGTTAGGGGGGTTAGATTTAGGGTTAGACTTAGGTTTAGGGGTTAATAAATTTAATATAGTAGTGGCAACGTTGGGGGTGGCAGATTAGGGGTTAATAAATGTAGATAGGTGTCGGCGATGTTAGGGACGGCAGATTAGGGGTTAATAAAATTTAACTAGTGTTTGCGAGGCGGGAGTGTGGCGGTTTAGGGGTTAATATATTTATTACAGTGGCGGCGATGTCCGGTCGGCAGATTAGGGGTTAACATTTTTAATTGTTTGCGATGTGGGGGGGGGGGCTCGGTTTAGGGGTTAATAGGTAGTTTATGGGTGTTAGTGTACTTTGTAGCACTTAAGTTAAGAGTTTTATGTTACGGTGTTAGCCCATAAAACTCTTAACTACCGACTTTTAAATGCGGTAGGAGTCTGGACAGGAGAGGGTGTACCGCTCACTTTTTCAAGCAATCGTAATACTGGCGTTAGGAAAATCCCATTAAAAAGATAGGATATGCAATTGACATAAGGGGATTTGCGGTATGCAAAAATCACGGAAAAAAAGTGAGCGGTACACCTGTACCTGCCAGACTCGTAATACCAGCGGGTGTTAAAAAGCAGAGTTGGGACCCCTCAACGCTGCTTTTTAAGGCTAACGCAAGACTCGTAATCTAGCCGAAAGATATCTGTACGGCACACATGAACTAACGCCATCTAGCTGTGAAAAACTGCCAAATGCATTGAAATAAGGGGCGGCCCTCAAGTGCTTAGAAATTAGCATATGAGCCTACCTAGGTTTTGCTTTTAATAAAGAATACCAAGAGAACAAAGCAATTTTGATGATAAAAGTGAATTGGAAAGTTGTTTAAAATTGCATTCCCTATCTGAATCATGAAAGTTTAATTTTGACTAGACTGTCCCTTTAAGCTTTTTTTATTACTAACTCAGTGTTTACTGTTGCTATAATTCACTAATGAGGTAAGTACCTTGCAGATATGGTTAAAAAACAAGTTCCATTACTCTAGCTCCTAGACCTGCTGCCTTTGCTTCTGATTAATTCCCTCTGCTTCTAAGGGCTTTGTATCCTACTGACCTCCATGATGCTGGATTTGATTTAATAAATTCAAGTTAGCAAGTTGCAGGAGCAATAAGATAAACTGTGATCTCTATGCGAACTGTGAGCTAAAAACAGCTTCTAGCAGGTGGGGGGTTGCACCCAACATGGCTAAAACCTAATCATTTCAACTTAATATAAATTAAATTGCAATAGTTTCCATGTGATCCAACTTACATTTGCTTCTAGCTTCCTACACATTGTTTCCGATTACTTATGTTTGTCTTTTATTTAAAGAAACTGAGGTTTCCTCAGTTCAGGACAGTCACTGACACTGTTAAACCTACTCTAGTTATCCAACAATACAAAAAAAAATGTATGCTTATCTGATAAATTTATTTCCAGATATGGAGAGTCCACAACGTCATTCAATTACTAGTGGGAATATCACTCCTGGCCAGCAGGAGGAGGCAAAGAGCACCACAGCAAAGCTGTTAAGTGTCACTCCCCTACCCATAATCCCCAGTCATTCGACCAAAGGGAAATGGAAAAGGAATAACACAACTGTGTATAAGTGCTTGAGGTTTAATACAAAATAACTGTCTTAATAAAGGGTGGGGTCGTGGACTCTCCATATCCGGAAAGAAAGAACTTTTGTCAGGTAACCATAAATTGAGAGTCCACAACATCATTCAATTACTAGTGGGAACCAATAGCCAAGCTAGAATGAACAGGGAGGGAGAACAAGACAGGCAGACCTAAACAGAAGGCACTACCGCTTGAAGAACCTTTCTCCCAAAAGAGGCTTCAGCCGAGGCAAAAGTATCAAATTTGGAAAATTTGGAAAAAGTATGCAGAGAGGACCAAGTTGCAGCCTTGCAAATCTGTTCCACAGAAGCTTCATTTTTGAAAGCCCAAGAAGAGGAGACAGCCCTAGTGGAATGAGCTGTAATTCTCTCAGGAGGCTGCTGTCCAGCAGTCTCATAAGAAAATTAATTATACTTCTCAACCTGAGGTAAAGAGAAGTACCAGTAGCCTTTTGACCCTTACGTTTTCCTGAGAAGCAAACAAACAGGGCAGAAGACTGGCGAAAATCCTTAGTCGCCTGTAGGTAGAATTTTAGAGCATGCTCAACATCCAAAGTGCAACAGACTTTCTTTATGAGAAGAAGGATTGGGTCAGAAAGAAGGAACAACAATTTCCTGATTAAGACAAAAAACAAAAACAGAGGCGCCACATGTGTAGGTCAAAAAAGATAAATGAATCCAAACAGCAGCAGATTAAGGGTACTCACAAAATTGGCGGCACTCTATTGTGCCAACAGGAGCAGGCTGGTTTTCTACAGCAAACTAGCTGGCTGTGTGGAAGATCCCCACCGGAGATGTGCAGTATTAGGGTTTTACTGCCTGCAGGGCTTCTGGATAAGACCCAATAGCAATCCTTCCCTTCAACTGGAACTGCAGGTGGAATGGAGAGATGGGCTGGAATGCCCTAAGGTTACTGATGTGGAGACAAACACACCAACTCCAGACTGATGTAAAAGTTAAAATTAGTATTTTATTGTACAAAATAAAAATACCAACAGTATAACAATATACAGCTGGGTTGTGTGAATATCAATCTCCTAATAAGAGTAAAGTAGCTACGCGTTTCTCGGGAGACCCCGTTTCCTCAGGCTGGTATACTCTCAATGTGTAAAATCACCCTTTAAATAGGGCTCAGTAACCTCATGAACAGTTGTCCCTCCCCTTCCTTCCCAAACAATATCCAATAAAATCCTTCCTTTCCTACTCCACCCAGTTGCTGTTGTAATTAAGATTGAATTTATGGGGATCTATGTCTGCTGATAAATATAATAATAAAAGTAACCATGTTTATCCTGTTATAAATGATTGTGTGTTGAAGTGTAAACTCTAATCTAAGTTAAATAGTGTCGATCATGACTAATGTGCATCGCCGTGTATTCCCATGAAAGTAAACAAACCTAGCATGTGTTTCATAATTGACCAATGATATGCCTCCATTTAGTGGGTTTGTGTTTGAGTCATCAGGTGTTCAAAATAATGTGCGATGCTCCTCACTAGGGGATAACCGGAAGTGACATATGGTCATATGATTCCAGTTACCCGCAGCTACAAGTGTCAACAAATAGTGACGTGTGATCACCTGACCGCCAGAGACCATGTGTACTCGGCTCGGTGCGATCAGTCAAAATAAGGAAACTCTGGTAACCGCCCATGGGTGTTAGTAACCAATGGAGTATAAGTAGAAATGACACTGTGTAAGTAGTTATCTACTTGTCTAAAAGTGCAATGTGACGTGATATACTAAATCACAACAAACTAGCAATATACTATTGTTGTAGTGATACGATGTAAAGTGAAGTGAAGATAATATATGTTTAATATAAAAACATATATATATATATATATATATATATATATATATATATATATATATTGTATATTAATCGCTCCAGAATTATACACGAGTCTATTCCCATAAATATGAATAAAATATACTATAATGGAAATATGTACCCACAGATATATGTGTGTGTACCCACAACAATATGTGCAAATAAATATACGTAGTTGTATACAATCCTAGAGCGGAACATAGAATTGAATGTGAATATATGTGAATGACTAATGAAGTTGTGAATATATGTGTATTAAAAATGTGTTGTGATCCCTAGTGTAAAATTGAAATATAAGGTGAATTGAAATGAATTATTGTGAGTGTTCCATAATATGGTGTGAGATAAATATAATTAAAGATAAGGTCAATAATATAAATAATATATCGTAGTACCAACAGCAACAAAAGTGGGGAAAGTCCAGACAGTGAATGAACATGATTCCATAAAACTACTAATATATACACATAATACTTAAGCATAAAATTAATCCGAATCACAGTAGAAAAAGATTCTAAAAAATGAACATGGTGCTTTAAAATTAATCCAGATAACAAATATACATAAATATACATAATTATAAAAGAATTATATAAACATCATATTTCCCATATGACCCTATCCTATAGACCCTAATATAAATGTACAAAAAAATTACAAAAAAACTGCAGAATCAATAACTTCGTTGAGACCTGTGGGGAATAGACTATTAAATTTGTATATCCAATAGGTTTCCCTTTGTCTCAGTTTGGAGAACCTATTGTACAAATTGCTTTGTGGAATCCCTTCTAATGGGGTAATTTTAAAGGAACATTTCCCTGGGATATATTTATCACACATATGTCTTGAAACACTATGTTTTGGAGATTTTGATTTTATATTTCTCAGGTGTTCACTCCAACGGGTTCTAATCTTCCTACAGATCCTGCCTATGTACTGCATCCCACATTTGCAAGACAGTACATAGATTACGTAGATGGAGTCACATGATAGTCGGCTTTTGATGGGGACCCTTTCCCCTGTATTATAAGATACTATATTATCACATCCGTGCGTTATATATTTACACATGTAGCATAGTTTTTTGCCACATCAAAAAGCTCCTATCTTGTTAAAGATATGATTATTATGGGACCTGTTTCCCAATCTAACAGTATTAACCGGTTTCCTTTTTGACATTACCACCTTACTTGGGGCCAATTTTTGTTTGTAAGTTGGTGCTCTTTTAAAGACTAGTTTAGGTTGAGATGGAAGAGTTTTCTTCAAAATGGGATCTTTTAGAAGGATAGGCCAATGGTGTTCTATGGCCGTTATATAGATGATCTAATTTTTATTTTTGATGGCACGGAGTCAGAAGCTTTGGGGTTTGTGTCACACTTAAATGAAAATGATATGGTTATAGGGTTCACTCACAATTTACAAAAAAACAGGTCCCCATCAAAAGCCGACTATCATGTGACTCCATCTACGTAATCTATGTACTGTCTTGCAAATGTGGGATGCAGTACATAGGCAGGATCTGTAGGAAGATTAGAACCCGTTGGAGTGAACACCTGAGAAATATAAAATCAAAATCTCCAAAACATAGTGTTTCAAGACATATGTGTGATAAATATATCCCAGGGAAATATTCCTTTAAAATTACCCTATTAGAAGGGATTCCACAAAGCAATTTGTACAATAGGTTCTCCAAACTGAGACAAAGGGAAACCTATTGGATATACAAATTTAATAGTCTATTCCCCACAGGTCTCAACAAAGTTATTGATTCTGCAGCTTTTTTGTAATTTTTTGTACATTTATATTAGGGTCTATAGGATAGGGTCATATGGGAAATATGATGTTTATATAATTCTTTTATAATTATGTATATTTATGTATATTTGTTATCTGGATTAATTTTAAAGCACCATGTTAATTTTTTAGAATCTTTTTCTACTGTGATTCGGATTAATTTTATGCTTAAGTATTATGTGTATATATTAGTAGTTTTATGGAATCATGTTCATTCTCTGTCTGGACTTTCCCCACTCTTGTTGCTGTTGGTACTATGATATATTATTTATATTATTGACCTTATCTTTAATTATATTTATCTCACACCATATTATGGAACACTCACAATAATTCATTTCAATTCACCTTATATTTCAATTTTACACTAGGGATCACAACACATTTTTAATACACATATATTCACAACTTCATTAGTCATTCACATATATTCACATTCAATTCTATGTTCCGCTCTAGGATTGTATACAACTACGTATATTTATTTGCACATATTGTTGTGGGTACACACACATATATCTGTGGGTACATATTTCCATTATAGTATATTTTATTCATATTTATGGGAATAGACTTGTGTATAATTCTGGAGCGATTAATATACAATATATATGTTTTTATATTAAACATATATTATCTTCACTTCACTTTACATCGTATCACTACAACAATAGTATATTGCTAGTTTGTTGTTATTTAGTATATCACGTCACATTGCACTTTTAGACAAGTAGATAACTACTTACACAGTGTCATTTCTACTTATACTCCATTGGTTACTAACACCCATGGGCGGTTACCATGGAGTTTCCTTATTTTGACTAATCGCGCCGAGCCGAGTACACATGGTCTCTGGCGGTCAGGTGATCACACGTCACTATTTGTTGACACTTGTAGCTGCGGGTAACTGGAATCATGTGACCATATGTCACTTCCGGTTATCCCCTAGTGAGGAGCATCGCACATTATTTTGAACACCTGATGACTCAAACACAAACCCACTAAATGGAGGCATATCATTGGTCAATTATGAAACACATGCTAGGTTTGTTTACTTTCATGGGAATACACGGCGATGCACATTAGTCATGATCGACACTATTTAACTTAGATTAGAGTTTACACTTCAACACACAATCATTTATAACAGGATGAACATGGTTACTTTTATTATTATATTTATCAGCAGACATAGATCCCCATAAATTCAATCTTAATTACAACAGCAACTGGGTGGAATAGGAAAGGAAGGATTTTATTGGATATTGTTTGGGAAGGAAGGGGAGGGACAACTGTTCATGAGGTTACTGAGCCCTATTTAAAGGGTGATTTTACACATTGAGAGTATACCAGCCTGAGGAAACGGGGTCTCCCGAGAAACGCGTAGCTACTTTACTCTTATTAGGAGATTGATATTCACACAACCGAGCTGTATATTGTTATACTGTTGGTATTTTTATTTTGTACAATAAAATACTAATTTTAACTTTTACATCAGTCTGGCGTTGGTGTGTTTGTATCCACATCAGTAACCTTAGGGCATTCCAGCCCATCTCTCCATTCCACTTGCAGTTCCAGTTGAAGGGAAGGATTGCTATTGGGTCTTATCCAGAAGCCCTGCAGGCAGTAAAACCCTAATACTGCACATCTCCGGTGGGGATCTTCCACACAGCCAGCTGGTTTGCTGTAGAAAACCAGCCTGCTCCTGTTGGCACAATAGAGTGCCGCCAATTTTGTAAATACCCTTAATCTGCTGCTGTTTGGATTCATTTATCTTTTTTGACCTACACATGTTAGCCTCTGTTTTTGTTTTTTGTCTTAATATCATAGAAGCACATCATCTCCTTGGGTGACGACAGAGAGCGGCCTATCAAGTTTTAGGACACCTGAGGATACCTATTGGACTTAACAGATCTGGCTTGTTCATTTTTTTAATTATCATTTTATTTTGTATCATATTATATTGTATTGTTTTTATTTTGTACATACAGTGAATCTTATATATCACATTGTGTTTATATATTCAATATTCTAGCGCCTCTTATAGAAGCTCAGTGATTTTTATCACGGTTTCTTCTTTATTAATTTCCTGATTAATATTTCTATCCGAAATCACTTTAGGAAGAAACCCCAATTTAGTATGAAGAATTGTATCCGCATGAAAGATAAGGTAAGACGAATCACACTGCAAAGCCAAGAGTTCCGAAACTCTCCGAGCAGAAGAGATAGCAATAAGAAACAAAACCTTCCAAGATAGCAACTTAATAACTATGGAATGCATTGGCTCAAATGGAACCTGCTACACAACTTTAAGAACAAGATTAAGGCTCCAAGGAGGAGCAACAGGTTTAAACACAGGCCTGATTCTGACCAGGGCCTGACAAAAAGATTGAACATCTGGCACATCCGCCAGACACTTGTGTAACAAAATAGATAATGCAGAAATCTGACCTTTCAGAGAACTGACTGACAACCCTTTCCCCAGACCTTCCTGGAGAAAAGACAAACTTCTAAGAATCCTGACCCTACTCCAAGAGTAGCCCTTAGATTCACACCAATAAAGGTATTTACGCCATACCTTATGGTAAATTCTTCGAGTAACAGGCTTGCGAACCTGGATCATGGTCTCAATGACTGACTCAGAAAGTCCACGCTTAGCCAGAACTAAGCAGTCAATCTTCAAGCAGTCAGCTTCAGAGAAACAAGATTTGGATGGAGGAATGGACCCTGAGTTAGAAGGTCCTTCCTCAGAGGCAACCTCCAAGGTGGCCGAGATGACATCTTCACTAGGTCTGCATACCAGATCCTGTGAGGCCATGCAGGAGCTATTTGAATTACTGATGCTCTCTCCTGTTTGATTCGAGCAATAACTCGTGGAAGGAGCACATACGGAGGAAACAGGTATGCTAGACCGAAATCCCAAGGAACAGCCAGAACATCTATCAGAGCGGCCTGAGGATCTCTTGACCTTGAACCATACCTTAGAAGCTTGGCGTTCTGCCGAGACACCATCAGATCCAATTCCGCCCCCCCCCCCCCCATTAGAGTGTTAACCTGGAGAACACCTCCGTATAGAGAGCCCACTCCTTGGGATAAAATGTCTGTCTGCTCAGGAAATCTGCTTCCCAGTTGTCCACTTCAAGAATGTGGATGGCAGATAGACAACAATTGTGAGCTTCCACCCACTGAATAATCCGTGCCACCCCCTTCATGGCTAAGGAACATCGAGTTACTCCTGGTGGTTGATGTAAGTCACTGAGGTAATGTTGTCCGACTGAAACCTGATAAACCTGGCTAAGGACAATTGAGGCCAAGCCATCAGAGTATTGTAAATCTCTCCTAATTCCAAGAGGTTTATGGGGAGAGCAGACTCCTCCCGAGTCCATAGTCCATGGGCCTTTAACGAGTCCCAGACTGCTCCCCAGCCTAGCAGGCTGGCGTCTGTGGTCACAATTACCCAGGAAGGTCTCTGGAAGCATGTGCCCTGAGACAGATGGTCCTGAGAAAGCCACCACAGGAGAGAGTCTCTTGTCCACTGGTCTAAATCTATCCTCTGAGACAGATCTGAATGGTCTCCATTTCATTGTCTCAGCATGCATAATTGCAGAGCTCTAAAATCGAATTGAGCAAAGGGAATGATGTCCATGGAAGCGACCATCAGACCAATTTCCTCCATACATTGAGCCACTGATGTTTGAACAGCAGACTGTAGAGAGAGACAAGAGGAGAGAAAATCACCCTTGTAGCTGGAACAAGGGAACTCTTTTCCAGATTCATTTTTCAACCGTGGGAACGTAGAAAAGACAACAAATTCTCTGTTTAAAAGTTTGCTTGTTGAAAAGATGGCACCTGAACCAATAAGTTATCCAGGTAGGGCACCACTGCAATACCCTGAGACCTGATCACTGCCAATAGAGCCCCCAGAACCAGTGAGAAAATTCTGTGCACTGTGGCAAGGCCAAACAGAAGAGCTACAAACTGAAAGTGTTTGTCTAGAAAGGTGAATCTCAGGAATTTATGATGATCCCTGTGGATGGGAACATAAATATGCGCGTCCTTCAGGTCTATGGTTGTCATGAACTGACCCTCTTGGACCAAAGGAAGAATGGAATGAATGGTTTCCATTTTGAAGGACGGTACCCTAAGAAACTTGTTGAGGCATTTTAGGTCTAAAATGGGTCGAAAATTTCCCTCTTTTTTGGGCACCACGAAAAGATTTGAATAGAATCCTAGACAATCACTCTCAGGGCCAGAAGCTTGGACTTAGAGGTAACATCAGCTGACCAAGATTTTAGCCAAAATGCCCTGCGGGCTAGATCAGTGAAGCCAGACATCTTGGCTCCCAGTCTAATAACTTGCATGTTAGCATCAGAAATAAAGGAATTGGCTAGATTGAGAGCCTTAATCCTATCTTGTATCTCCTCCAATGGAGTCTCTACTAAAATTGATTCAGACAAGGCGTTGCACCAATAAGATTCCGCACTTGCTACTGTGGCAATACAAACTGCAGGTTGCCATTGAAGACCTTGATGAACATACATCTTCTTCAAATAAGCTTCCAGCTTTTTGTCCATGAGATCCTTGAAGGAGCAGCTATCCTCTATAGGGATCGTAGTTTTGTTAGCCCGAGTAGAAATAGCCCCTTCTACTTTAAGCACTGTGCACCAAAAATCTTTAATGGAGTCAGCAACAGGAAACATCTTTTTAAATAAGGAAGACAGGGAAAAAGGAATCCCTAGCTTCTCCCATTGCTGTGAAATAATCTCCGTCACACGATCTGGGACAGGAAAAACTTCCACAGAGGAAAGAACATCATAGTATTTATTAAGTTTACTAGACTTCTTAGGGTTGACAACGACAGACATATCGGATTCGTCCAAAGTAGCCAATACCTCCTTTAACAGTCCTCACCAAACGAACTCGAGTTCGTTTGGTGAGGACTAACAATACTATCACAGCCATAAGGCAATAACTTTTTGAGACTCTATTACTGGAACGTTTCTTTGATTTATTACTCAGCAGTGCATTTGATTCTTTGATGTTCTTTTGAGCATATTTTATTTTAAGTAACTTATTTAGGCATTTCTAATATTTTTTTAAAATATTTTTTTTTTTTTTTTTACTGAGCCAATTGCAACTCCATAATATATTAATTCATTGTATTGTATACTTGTTCTATGCTAGAGTTGTTTAGGACTTTGTAAGGTATATCATTTTTTTTAAATTTTTTGGGATATAAGCCCTAGTATATTACTCCTCATTACCTATAATTTATATACTTTATAATTTCTCCATATCAGTAGCGCTGATACTTAGTTTTTTGTTAATAACCTCCTTTAGCAGTACACAAAGCTGTTAAAGCTTAAATCTGAAGTTTACTTCTTCAGTATCAGATGAAGGAATAATACTGTCCGAATCTGAGATTTCACCCTCAGAGGCTACTGACGTATCCTCCTCATCAGACTTATGAGGGAGGGCAACCTGCGTAGCAGTAGGTGGAACAGAAACTTTACTATCTGAATGTCTAATTTTCCTCTTGCATTTTCCCAGCATAGGAAAAGCAGATAATGCTGCAGATACTGCAGAAGATAAATGTGCAGCAAAATTTGCAGGCAAATAAATTCCTCCAGGAGACTGAGAGGAACTGCAGGGCACTGTATGTGATGCCATAGATGCTTGGGATGTTTGAGGAGAAAGCTGTGGCATTGCCTGAACAGCATCTTCCTGAGAGACATTGGGCTCAGCGGGCAACAATTTATCTTTAAAGACAAAGCAGAGAAGAAAGGGCGCCTCCTAGTGTAGCCAGCCTGAGGAAAAATCGTGGTTAGCGCTTAGAAACGCGTAGCATTATTTACACAGATCCATTGTTTGACCTGTGTTTGTTTTTAAATATTTTATTAAAATTCTTTTAATCTTATACTGGAGTCCTTCTCTATATTCATCTGACGTTTATCAGCAGTTGTCCTGGGGTATTCATCTCACTGCAGCAGCATAGCCTTGGTACACATGTGCACTAGGTCACCGCAATATACCTAGTACGCCTCATTTGCACTACAGTGTGCAACACAATCTGTGAGTATTCCTTCGTGACCGCAACTTAACATCCACTATATCTCCAAAATTGATTTGCACTAGGGGTCGCCCTCTTGTTTTCTATATCTCAACAATTTATCTTTAAATTATACTGTTCTAGCTAAGCATGCAGCACAGAATTGCATAGGCTCTTTTTCACTACTGCTGGTATTACAAGCCTTGTAGGTATATCTGTACCGCACACTTTTTTGGCTGTAATGCAACGTAACTACCGCAGCTTTCAAAAAGTCCTTTTTCAATGGGACTTCCATAGCGCTGGTATTACAACTTTGCCTGTCCGGGCAAAAAGTGAGCAGTACAGCCTATACCGTCAAGATCCATACCATATACTGAAAGTCAATAGTTATGGGTTTTACGCTACAAAGCCGTAACATAAAACTCATAACTAAAGTGCTAAAAAGTACACTAACACCCATAAACTACCTATTAACCCCTAAACCGAGGCCCTCCCGCATCGCAAACACTAAAATAAAATTATTAACCCCTAATCTGCCGCTCCGGACATCGCCGCCACTATAATAAACATATTACCCCTAATCTGCTGTCCCTAACATCGCCGCAACCTACATTACTGTTATTAACCCCTAATCTGCGGTCCCTAACATTGTCGCCACTATACTAAAGTTATTCACCCCTAAACCTAGCCCTAAGTCTAACCCTAACACCCGCTAACTTTAATATAATTAAAATAAATTTAAATAAAAATTAACTGAATAATTCCTATTTAAGACTAAATACTTACCTATAAAATAAACCCTAAGCTTGCTACAATATAACTACACTCACAGGCAAGTTTGTATTTATTTTAACTAGGTAGATTACTTAGTAAATAGTGATGTTTCGAATAGTTCGCCGGCGAATAGTTCCCGGCGAACATAGCATGTTCGCGTTCGCCGCGGCGGATGAACATATGCGATGTTCGATCTGTCCCCTATTCGTCATCATTGAGTAATACTTTGACCCTGTACCTCACAGTCAGAAGACACATTCCAGCCAATCAGCAGCAGACACTCCCTCCCAGACCCTCCTACCTCCTGGACAGCATGCATTTTAGATTCATTTGGAAGCTGCATTCTTAGTGAGAGGAGGGACAGTGTAGCTGCTGCTGATTTAATAGGGAAATTGATAGCTAGGCTAGTGTATTCAGTGTCCACTACAGTCCTGAAGGACTCATCTGATCTCTGCTGTAAGGACAGCACCCCAAAAAGCCCTTTTTAGGAATAGAACATCGGGGGCCCGATCCGATATGCAGCATCGCCCGCAAAAGCCGGCGACGCCGAAATTTGCACTGGTTTGGTATCCTATATACGGCGTAACCTAGAAGTTACGCTCGTATATTTCTGCCTTCGCCCGTAGTTTTTTGGGCCATAGGCAGGTATACCAAACCAGCGCAGTTTGGTATCCATTATACAGTGTAAGGACTTACGTGGCGAAAATGGAGAAATCTTACTCCATTTTCACCTCGCCACAAAATGCAGCCGTAGTAAGCCTTACGCTGTCTTATGGAGCACCGTAACTCCCTAAACTACCTGCTAAATAAAACCTAACACCTAACGCATGCGCAATGTCTATCTACCTGTCAACCGCGATCCCCCGCCGCAATCCCTAATAAAGTATTTAACCCCTAAACCGCCGCACATGGACCCCGCGCCACCTACATTAAAAGTATAACCCCCTAATGTGATCCCCCTACACCATCGCAAGCTACATTACATACCCCCTAATGTGAGTCCCTTACACCGCCGCCATCTACCTTCCTAACCCCTAAAGTGAGCACCTACCCTGCCGCCATCTACCTTACCTACCCCCTAAAGTGAGCACCTACCCCGCCGCCATCTACCTTACCTACCCCCTAAAGTGAGCCCCTACCCCACCGCCATTTATCTTACCTACCCCCTAAAGTGAGCCCCTTACAGCGCCGCCATCTATTTTAAAAATATTAACCCCTAATTTAATCCCCCTACACCGCCGCCAGCTATATTAACTATATTAACCCTAATTATATTAGGGTTAATATAGTTAATATAGTTATTATATTATATATATTAACTATATTAACCCTAATTATATTAGGGTTAATATAGTTAATATCGTTATTATATTATATATATATTAAGTATAATAACCCTATCTAACTCTAACATCCCTAACGAAATTCTTATTAAAATAAATCTAATTAATATTATTAATTAAAATATTCCTATTTAAATCTAAATACTTACCTATAAAATAAACCCTAAGATAGCTACAATGTAATTAATAATTACATTGTAGCTATTTTAGGGTTTATATTTATTTTACAGGTAACTGTAAAATAAATATTTTATTTAACTAGGTACAATAGCTATTAAATAGTTAATAACTATTTAATAGCTACCTAGTTAAAATAATTACCAATTTACCTGTAAAATAAATCCTAACCTAAGTTACAAATACACCTACACTATCAATAAATTAAATAAACTACAAATATCTAAACTAAAATACAATAAAATAATCTAAACTACATTACAAAAAAAAAAAAAACACTAAATTACAAAATTAAAAAAAAATTACAAGATTTTTAAGCTAATTACACCTATCCTAAGCCCCCTAATAAAATAATAAAGCCCCCCAAAATAAAAAAATTCCCTACCCTATTCTAAATTTAAAAAGATCACAGTTCTTTTACCTTACCAGCCCTTAAAAGGGCCTTTTGCGGGGCCCCAAAGAAAACATCTCTTTTGCCTATAAAAGAAAAACACAATACCACCCCCCAACATTACAACCCACCACCCACATACCCCTATTCTAAACCCACCCAAACCCCCCTTAAAAACCTAACACTACCCCCCTGAAGATCTCCCTACCTTGTCTTCACCCAGCCAGGCGGAACTCTTCATCCGATCCGGGCGATGTCCAATCAAGCGGCAGTGAAGTCTTCTTCCATCCGGGCGATGTCTTCAATCAAGCGGCAGTGAAGTCTTCCATCCGGCGATGTCTTCAATCAAGCGGCAGTGAAGTCTTCTTCCATCGGGCGATGTCTTCTTCCATCCGGCGATGTCTTCAAACAAAGCGGCATCTTCAATCTTCTTTCTTCGCTCCTCCGACAGGGAGCATCCATCCGGCACGAAGACTAAACGAGGAATGAGGTACCTTTAAATGACGTCATCCAAGATGGCGTCCGTCGAATTCCGATTGGCTGATAGGATTCTATCAGCCAATCGGAATTAAGGTAGAAAAATCTGATTGGCTGATTGAATCAGCCAATCAGATTCAAGTTCAATCCGATTGGCTGAACTATTTAATAGCTATTGTACCTAGTTAAAATAAATACCAAGTTACCTGTAAAATAAATATAAACCCTAAAATAGCAACAATGTAATTATTAATTACATTGTAGCTATCTTAGGGTTTATTTTATAGGTAAGTATTTAGATTTAAATAGGAATATTTTAATTAATAATATTAATATTAATTAGATTTATTTTAATAAGAATTTAGTTAGGGATGTTAGAGTTAGATAGGGTTATTATACTTAATATATATATATAATATAATAACGATATTAACTATATTAACCCTAATATAATTAGGGTTAATATAGTTAATATAGCTGGCGGCGGTGTAGGGGGATTAAATTAGGGGTTAATATTGTTAAAATAGATGGCGGCGGTGTAAGGGGCTCACTTTAGGGGGTAGGTAAGATATATGGCGGCGGGGTGGGGGCTCACTTTAGGGGGTAGGTAAGATAGATGGCGGCGGGGTACGGGCTCACTTTAGGGGGTAGGTAAGGTAGATGGCTGCGGGGTAGGGGCTCACATTAGGGGGTTATAGATTTAATATAGCTGGCTGCGGGTCCGGGAGCGGCGGTTTAGGGGTTAATACATTTTTATTGTTAGGATAGTGAGGGGGTATAGCGGATAGAGGGTTAGACATGTCGGGCTATGTTTGGTAGGCGTGTTAGACAGTACGGGAGATTTAATAACTTTAGTCAGGTTTTGTTGGCGCCGCCAGTTTCTAAGTTGCCGTAAGTCACTGGCGACTCCAGAAATTTGTGCTTACGCAGATTTCTGGACATCGCTGGTTTATCCGACTTACGGCACTTTAGCCTCTGACGGCACCGTATAAAGGATATCTCGAGTTGCGAGCTGAAACTGCGGGCGGCGGGGGTTCCCTCGCTTGCGCCGCAAACTACGATCTTTATCGGATCGCGCCCCAGTCTGCTTTTTTTTTTTCCTGTGTAATCTAATTGCAGTTGCCTGCCTGCCAGCGTGTGTGTCAGACTCACAGCGTATACTGTGCCCACTTGCCCAGTGCCACCACTCATATCTGGTGTAACAGTAGTGTAGATTTAAAAAAACAAAAAACTTTTTTGACTGTGTTAAATAATAGCAGTCAGTTTCCTTCACATATGTGCATTTCAGAGCCTGCCTGCCAGGGCACAGTGTCACCCCAGTGCAACTCATATCTGGTGTAACAGTAGTGCAGATTTAAAAAAAACAACACTATTTTGACTGTGTTAAATAATAGCAATCATTTTCCTTCACACGTGTGCGTTTCAGGGCCTGCCTGTCAGGGCACAGTGTCACCCCAGTGCAACTCATATCTGGTGTAACAGTAGTGTAGATTTAAAAAAAACAACACTTTTTTGACTGTGTTAAATAATAGCAGTCAGTTTCCTTCACACGTGTGCGTTTTAGTGCCTGCCAGGGCACAGTGTCACCCCAGTGCAACTCATATCTGGTGTAACAGTAGTGTAGATAAAAAAAAAACAACATTTTTGACTGTGTTAAATAATAGCAGTCAGTTTCCTTCACACGTGTGCGTTTCAGGGCCTGCCTGCCTGCCAGGGCAAAGTGTCACCCCAGTGCAACTCATATCTGGTGTAACAGTAGTGTAGATTTAAAAAAAACAACACTTTTTTGACTGAGTTAAATAATAGCAGTCAGTTTCCTTTACACGTGTGCGTTTCAGGGCCTGCCTGCCAGGGCACAGTGTCACCCCAGTGCAACTCATATCTGGTGTAACAGTAGTGTAGATTTAAAAAAAACAACACTTTTTTGACTGTGTTAAATAATAGCAGTCAGTTTCCTTCACACATGTGCGTTTTAGTGCCTGCCAGGGCACAGTGTCACCCCAGTGCAACTCATATCTGGTGTAACAGTAGTGTAGATTTAAAAAAACAAACACTTTTTTGACTGTATTAAATAATAGCAGTCAGTTTCCTTTACACGTGTGCGTTTCAGGGCCTGCCTGCCAGGGCACAGTGTCACCCCAGTGCAACTCATATCTGGTGTAACAGTAGTGTAGATAAAAAAAAAAAAAACATTTTTGACTGTGTTAAATAATAGCAGTCAGTTTCCTTCACACGTGTGCGTTTCAGGGCCTGCCTGCCTGCCAGGGCAAAGTGTCACCCCAGTGCAACTCATATCTGGTGTAACAGTAGTGTAGATTTAAAAAAAAAAACACTTTTTTGACTGTGTTAAATAATAGCAGTCAGTTTCCTTCACACGTGTGCGTTTCAGGGCCTGCCTGCCAGGACACAGTGTCACCCCAGTGCAACTCATATCTGGTGTAACAGTAGTGTAGATTTAGAAAAAACAACACTTTTTTGATTGTGTTAAATAATAGCAGTCAGTTTCCTTCACAAGTGTGCGTTTCAGGGCCTGCCTGCCAGGGCACAGTGTCACCCCAGTGCAACTCATATCTGGTGTAATAGTAGTGTAGATTTAAAAAAAAACAACACTTTTTTGACTGTGTTAAATAATAGCAGTCAGTTTCCTTCACACGTGTGCGTTTCAGGGCCTGCCTGCCAGGGCACAGTGTCACCCCAGTGCAACTCATATCTGGTGTAACAGTAGTGTAGATTTAAAAAAAAACAAACACTTTTTTGACTGTGTAAAATAATAGCAGTCAGTTTCCTTCACACGTGTGCGTTTCAGGGCCTGCCTGCCAGGGCACAGTGTCACCCCAGTGCAACTCATATCTGGTGTAACAGTAGTGTAGATTTAAAAAAAAAAAACACTTTTTTGACTGTGTTAAATAATAGCAGTCAGTTTCCTTCACACGTGTGCGTTTCAGGGCCTGCCTGCCAGGGCACAGTGTCACCCCAGTGCAACTCATATCTGGTGTAACAGTAGTGTAGATTTAAAAAAAACAACACTTTTTTGACTGTGTTAAATAATAGCAGTCAGTTTCCTTCACACGTGTGCGTTTCAGGGCCTGCCTGCCAGGGCACAGTGTCACCCCAGTGCAACTCATATCTGGTGTAACAGTAGTGTAGATTTAAAAAAAACAACACTTTTTTGACTGTGTTAAATAATAGCAGTCAGTTTACTTCACACGTGTGCGTTTCAGGGCCTGCTTGCCAGGGCACAGTGTCACCCCAGTGCAACTCATATCTGGTGTAACAGTAGTGTAGATTTAAAAAAAAAAAAACACTTTTTTGACTGTGTTAAATAATAGCAGTCAGTTTCCTTCACACGTGTGCGTTTCAGTGCCTGCCTGCCAGGGCACAGTGTCACCCCAGTGCAACTCATATCTGGTGTAACAGTAGTGTAGATTTAAAAAAAACAACACTTTTTTGACTGTGTTAAATAATAGCAGTCAGTTTCCTTCACACGTGTGCATTTCAGGGCCTGCCTGCCAGGGCACAGTGTCACCCCAGTGCAACTCATATCTGGTGTAACAGTAGTGTAGATTTAAAAAAAACAACACTTTTTTGACTGTGTTAAATAATAGCAGTCAGTTTACTTCACACGTGTGCGTTTCAGGGCCTGCTTGCCAGGGCACAGTGTCACCCCAGTGCAACTCATATCTGGTGTAACAGTGTAGTGTAGATTTAAAAAAAAAAAACACTTTTTGACTGTGTTAAATAATAGCAGACAGTTTCCTTCACACGTGTGTGTTTCAGTGCCTGCCTGCCAGGGCACAGTGTCACCCCAGTGCAACTCATATATGTTGTCACAGTAGCTTGCACGCATAGTACCACCAATCGAAAAAAAAATGACAGGCAGAGGCAGGCCACCCCGCAGGGGCCGTCGTGTTCGTGGTGCTGTGATTCCCTTTGGCCCTAGAATAATGCCCAGTGTTCAGAGGCCACGTACCCCGAACTCGAACATTTCTGAGGACATAGTTGACTGGCTAACACAGGACACCCAATCTTCTACAGCTTCCGCTCGGAACCTTGACGCACCATCCTCAAGCACCTCTCAAGTTACCACTCGCCCACCTGCCGCCACCACCAACACTAGCACCACAGCCGCTTCACTTGATCTGTCAGAGGAGTTATTTACACATCAGTTGGAAGAAATGAGTGATGCGCAACCATTATTGCCAGAGGATTTAGATAACAGCGATATGTCTCAGTCAGGCAGCATTACACACATGGACGTACGGTGTGATGATGATGATGTTGTACCCGCTGCAGGAGTTTGGTCTGTCACTGTGAAGCGGGCGTAACCCTTACACTACCTGATCGATACAACATCATACCTGATGTTTTAAAGCACGTTATTCAAAACAATTTAGGAATGTTAGGTGATTTAGGCCCTTTATGGGTTAAAAGCAGACTCTGCATCAACTATGTAATTTTCCATGGGAGTTTTGCCATGGATTCCCCTCCGGCATGCCACAGTCCAGGTGTTAGTACCCTTGAAACAACTTTTCCATCACTATTGTGGCCAGAAAGAGTCACTGTGGGTTTTAAAATTTGCCTGCCCATTGAAGTCAATGGGGGTTCGCCCGGTTCGCCGGTTCGCAAACTTTTGGGGAAGTTTGCGTTCGCTGTTCACGAACCCAAATTTTTAGGTTTGCGACATCACTATTAGTAAATAGTTATTAACTATTTCCTAGTTTCCTAGCTAAAATAAATACAAATTTACCTGTAAAATAAAACCTAACCTGTCTTACACTAACACCTAATCTTACACTACAATTAAATAAATTACATTAATTAAATACAATTAACTAAATTATAGAAAAAAACACTAAATTACACAAAATAAAAAAGAAATTATCAAATATTTAAACTAATTACACCTATTCTAATAGCCCTATCAAAATAAAAAAGCCCCCTCAAAATAACCCCCCCCCAGCCTACAATAAACTACCAATGGCCCTTAAAAGGGCATTTTGCGGGGCATTACCCCAAAGAAATCAGCTCTTTTACCTGTAAAAAAATAATACAAACAACCCCCCAACAGTAAAACCCACCACCCACACAACCAAACCCCCCAAATAAAATCCTATCTAAAAAATCTAAGCTCCTCATTGCCCTGAAAAGGGCATTTGTATGGGCATTGCCCTTAAAAGGGCATTTGTATGGGCATTGCCCTTAAAAGGGCATTTAGCTCTTTTTCTGCCCAAACCCTAAGCTAAAAATAAAACCCACCCAATAAACCCTTAAAAAAAACCTAACACTAACCCCCGAAGATCCACTTACAGTTTTTGAAGACCGGACATCCATCCTCAATGAAGCCGGGAGAAGTCTTCATCTAAGCGGCAAGAAGTGGTCCTCCAGACGGGCAGACATCTTCATCCAGGCGGCATCTTCTATCTTCATCCTTCCGACGAGGAGCGGCTCCATCTTCAAGACATCCGGCACGGAGCATCCTCTTCTTTCCACAGCTCTTCAAGAATGAATTCTCCTTTAAATGACGTCATCCAAGATGGCGTCCCTTGAATTCTGATTGGTTGATAGAATTCTATCAGCCAATCGGAATTAAAGGTGAAAAAATCCTATTGGCTGATTGGAACAGCCAATAGAATTCAAGCTCAATACTATTGGCTGATTGGATCAGCCAATAGGATTGAAGCTCAATCCTATTGGCTGATTGCATCAGCCAATAGGATTTTTTCACCTTTAATTCCTATTGGCTGATAGAATTCTATCAGCCAATCAGAATTCAAGGGACGCCATCTTGGATGACGTCATTTAAAGGAGAATTAATTCTTGAAGAGCCGTGGAAAGAAGAGGATGCTCCGTGTCGGATGTCTTGAAGATGGAGCCGCTCCGTGTCAGAAGGATGAAGATAGAAGATGCCGTCTGGATGAAGAATTCTGCCTGTCTGGAGGACCACTTCTTGTCGCTTGGATGAAGACTTCTCCCGGCTTCATTGAGGACTTCTTGCTGCTTGGATGAAGACTTCTCCCGACTTCGTTGAGGATGGATGTCCGGTCTTCAAAAACTGTAAGTGGATCTTTTGGGGTTAGTGTTAGGTTTTTTTAAGGGTTTATTGGGTGGGTTTTATTTTTAGCTTAGGGTTTGGGCAGAAAAAGAGCTAAATGCCCTTTTAAGGGCAATGCCCATACAAATGCCCTTTTCAGGGACATGGGGAACTTAGGTTTTTTTAGATAGTATTTTTTTACTGGTAAAAGAGCTGATTTCTTTGGGGCAATGCCCCGCAAAAGGCCCTTTTACGGGCCATTGGTAGTTTATTGTAGGCTAGGATTTTTTTTTATTTTGGGGGGGCTTTTTTATTTTGATAGAGCTATTAGATTAGTAGTAATTAATTTAAATATTTGATATTTTTTTTTATTTTCTGTAATTTAGTGTTTGTTTATTTTGTAATTTAGTTAATTGTATTTAACCCCTTAATGACCACAGCACTTTTCCATTTTCTGTCCGTTTGGGACCAAGGCTATTTTTACATTTTTGAGATGTTTGTGTTTAGCTGTAATTTTCCTCTTACTCATTTACTGTACCCACACATATTATATACTGTTTTTCTCACCATTAAATGGACTTTCTAAAGATACCATTATTTTCATCGTATCTTATAATTTACTATAAAAAATTTTATAAAATATGAGGAAAAAATGGAAAAAAACACACTTTTTCTAACTTTGACCCCCAAAATCTGTTACACATCTACAACCACCAAAAAACACCCATGCTAAATAGTTTCTAAATTTTGTCCTGATTTTAGAAATACCCAATGTTTACATGTTTTTTGCTTTTTTTGTAAACTATAGGGCCATAAATACAAGTAGCACTTTGCTATTTCCAAACTATTTCTTTTCAAAATTAGCGATAGTTACATTAGAACACTGATATCTTTCAGGAATCTCTGAATATCCATTGACATGTATATATATATTTTTTTTAGTAGACAACCCAAAGTATTGATCTAGGCCCATTTTGGTATATTTCATGCCACCATTTCACCGCCAAATGCAATCAAATACAAAAAATCGTTCACTTTTCACAAATTTTTTCACAAACTTTTGGTTTCTCACTGAAATTATTTACAAACAGCTTGTGCAATTATGGCATAAATGGTTGTAAATTCTTCTCTGGGATCCCCTTTGTTCAGAAATAGCAGACATATATGACTTTGGCGTTGCTTTTTGGTAATTAGAAGGCAGCTAAATGCCACTGCGCACCACACGTGTATTATGCCCAGCAGTGAAGGGGTTAATTAGGGAGCATGTAGGGAGCTTTTTGGGGTAGTTTTAGCTTTAGTGTAGTGTAGTAGACAACCCCAAGTATTGATCTAGGCCAATTTTGGTAAATTTCATGCCACCATTTCACTGCTAAATGCGATCAAATTAAAAAAAAACGTTACATTTTTCTCAATTTTAGGTTTCTCACTGAAATTATTTACAAACAGCTTGTGCAATTATGGCACAAATGGTTGTAAATGCTTCTCTGGGATCCCCTTTGTTCAGAAATAGCAGACATATATGGCTTTGGCATTGCTTTTTGGTAATTAGAAGGCCTCTAAATGCTGCTGCGCATCACACGTGTATTATGGCTAGCAGTGAAGGGGTTAATTATGTAGCTTGTTGGGAGCTTGCAGGGTTAATTTTATCTTTAGTGTAGAGCTCAGCCTCCCACCTGAAACATCAGACCCGCTGATCCCTCCCAAACAGCTCTCTTCCCTCCCCCACCCCACAATTGTCCCCGCCATCTTAAGTACTGGCAGAAACTCTGCCAGTACTAAAATAAAAGGTATTTGGCCCTTTTTAAAAAAAAAAAAAAAAAGAAGCATATATTTACATATGCTGATGTGTAGGATCCCCCCTTAGACCCCAACCTCACTGATCCCCCACCAAACAGCTCTCTAACCCTTCCCCTCTGCCTTAATGGGCGCCATCTTGGGTACTGGCAGCTGTCTGCCAGTACCCAGTTTTGTAAAAAATGTGGCTTTTCTTAAAAAAAATTCCCTTTTCTGTAGTGTAGCTTTCCCCCCCACCAAGACCAACCCCCAAACCCTTCCAGATCCCTTAGATTACATTTATAATACTGAAAATGTATTTTTTTTTTTTACTTTGAACTTTTTTTTTTCTGTAGTGTAGCTGTTCCCACCCGCTCCCGCCCGTGCACGCACCCGACCCCCCCCCGTGCACGCGCGCGCTCCTGTGCGCTCCCCCGTACGTCCCGCCCCCGATCCCACCCCCCTCCACTCCACACAGAGCATCGATGGCCGCCCACCTGCCTCCCACGTAAGCTCCCACCCGCCAACGATACCGGCCACGATGTCCGGTGCAGAGAGGGCCACAGAGTGGCTCTCTCTGCATCGGATGGCCAAGGGGGGTTATTGCAGGATGCCTCCATATCGAGGCATCACTGCAATACCCGGAAAGCAGCTGGAAGCGAGCAGGATCGCTTCCAGCTGCTTTCCAGACCAAGGACGTACGCCACACGTCCTCGTCATTAACTGTATTTTTTTTGAGGACGTGTGGCGTACGTCCTTGGTCGTTAAGGGGTTAATTAATGTAATTTATTTAATTGTAGTGTAATGTTAGGTGTTTGTGTAACTCAGGTTAGGTTTTATTTTACAGGTAAATTTGTATTTATTTTAACTAGGTAGCTAGTAAATAGTTAATAACTATTTACTAACTAGTCTACCTAGTTAAAATAAATACAAACTTAGCTGTGAAATAAAAATAAAACCTAAGATAGCTACAATGTAACTATTAGTTAAATTGTAGCTAGCTTAGGGTTTATTTTACAGGTAAGTATTTAGTTTTAAACAGTGATTAGTTAGGTAATGATAGTAATTTTTATTTAGATTTATTTTAATTATATTAAAGTTAGTGGGTGTTAGGGTTAGGTTTAGGGGTTAATAACTTTAGCATAGTGGCGGCGACATTGGTGTGGCAGATTAGGGGTTAATAAGTGTAATGTAGGTGGCGGCGACATTGGAGGCTGCAGTTTAGGGGTTAATAAGTGTAATGTAGGTGTCAGCGATGTCGGGGGCAGCAGATTAGGGGTTAATAAGTGTAATGTAGGTGTCAGCGATGTCGGGGGCGGCAGATTAGGGGTGTTTAGACTCGGGGTTTATGGTAGGGTGTTAGGTGTAACCATAACTTTTTATTTCCCCATAGGAATCAATGGGGCTGCGTTACGGAGCTTTATGCTCCTTTATTGCAGGTGTTAGGCTTTTTTTTAGCCGGCTCTCCCCATTGATGTCTATGGGGAAATAGTGCACAAGCACGTAAAACCAGCTCAAAGCAGCGCTGGTATTTGACGGTGGTATGGAGCTCAATTTTGCTCAACGCTCACATATTGCCTGCTAACGCCGGGTTTTTGCAAACCTGTAATAGCAGCGCTATAGGGAGGTAATAATTTGCAAGTTAGCACCGAGCCGCTGATATTACAAAACTCGTAATCTATCTGAATGGCAATATAAAAATAATATTCAAGTATTTGTAATGTGTAGAGAAACATAAGTCATTCACACCTATTACTCCGATTGCGGTTAACATTTTAAGTGAAAGACCTGGTACTATTGGTACCTCATTTTAGTTTAGAGATTGGGAGGGGATTATCTATAGCCACTTTACAGAAACAAATAAATGAAAAATTAGGGATATAAATCTATAAGATATATTTTCTTTAGCTTATTTAAATAAGCATTGTGTGGGGGGGTGGAGCTAATATTAAAAAGAAAAATTAGATGAACAGGAGGAGACTGTGTATACAAATGTACGACTGCTGTCCCCAAAATCTTGTAAAAACTGAGGCCCAAATATAGACTAACAACGCAAATAACCATCAGATTATAGGCAAGCATGGCTAACAGAGCATAAAATCTTGTACTATGCCTACATTCCCTTGTATCGTGACGTAAACGTATATAGCTCAAAATGCAAAACACACAATGTTAAAATAGTCAGTTGCCATAAACCAGAACTATCATATATGACATCACTAACAGGAAAATGTTTGTTGCATGCAGATAAATGAATGACTCCTGCCTCTAGCATGTAATCCCAGAAATAACATAATAGTATAACCCTGCACTTTAACATACAGTGAAAAGGTCCTATACACATTCAATACTAGACGGTATGGATGGCTTATGGAAATAAATAGATTCTCTATAATCTCATATATTACAATATAAAACCGAGTTGGCAAAAGTGGACTGCTGCCTCTGTGTCCTCTGGGTCTTATATCTTAACAAATAAGGAAACATAATAATATACATCAGAATATATCAAGGTTTTTCACATCTAGATATGGTAACGGACATATACGCAAGAGAACAACAGGGTTAAAAGGGAACCATTGTATAAAATGTGGGCAGGAGTCAAATGTATTAACTATTTAGGTGGCAGACAGAATAGGCTAGAGATACTGTAGTGATCCTAGTCCGCAGGACTGGACAGGAAAGCAAATATATCATGTAATATATGTTAACTCTAAGTGCATAAGAGATGCTAATTGTATATCTTATTAGGAGCTGCTTGCAGACCTATGTAGTATGAAAATCCGCTTCATTGTAAGCACAAGACTCAGAGCTTTTAAAACCATAAAAAGAACCAACTATGAAGAATGAGCTATAAACATTAACACATAAATGTGATGATTTTTATAATGTAGGAGAGAGAACAAGAATACAGACTTTATTCAGCAGCATCCATCTTAACAACAACTGCCCGCCCCCTCCAATCACATGACTAAAATGTTAACTGTTTGTAGTGCACAGAGTGAACTAAGCATAACTACTGAACTTAAACTATAACATAAAGCATACACATCATTACATCTTCCCCTTCAAATATGAAACACTTAATATGAAACAAAGTCTTCCCAGATTTTTGGTTTAATAGCTCGACCATAACGAGAGAAAGTAACTGCTGGCTCACTAGCAGTACAATCAGTGTCAAGTTGAGAGTCATTCCCAGCATTATCGCAAGCTGATACACTTATGTTGTCCTCAAAGTCCTCAGTAGACTTTACATCCATGTTAGGGAATTCTGTGCATTCATTGCTTTGCTCTTTATTGTCATTGCTGCTTGGTTCCCCGAGTAAAGTATCAGCTGCAGTGTCTGGTCGAAGATGACGCCTGTTGCGTCTCAGTTTCTGTCCACACTTGGTTTTGATTATATATGACCTTGGTGAATTAGCTTCACTTACAATTCAAGCAGGTTCCCATGTATCCCCAGTGACTCTGTGTCTCACAGCTTGCCCAGCCCTGAGTGGACCAAGTAACTTGGTAGATTTGTCAAAACACAGCTTTTGCTTTTTCATGTTTATGTTCCTCTGACCTGTTACCTGATCCTGTGGGATAGTCTGAGGCTGCAATTTCTGTGGTGCAATAGGCACTGTGGTCCTCAGTGCTCTACCCATGAGCAGCTGTGCAGGTGAACATAAACCCTCCATGGGTGTTGCACGATAGTTTAACAGGCCTAGGTACACATCCTGCCCTGATGATTGTGCTTTTCGGATAATGGATTTGGCTATGCCAACATACTTCTCAGCTAAACCATTGGCCTGTGAGTGATACAGACTTATTGGTTTGTGCCTGACTCCCCATTCACGCAGAAAGCACTGGAATTCAGCACTTGAGAATTGCGGGCCATTATCAGACACAAGTTCTTCACACACTCCATGTCTCTAGGGTATTGTTTTGAAAGCCCATATGATTGCTGATGCTTTTAGATTTCTCAGCTGTACTAGCTCAAAGAATTTGCTGTAGTAATCTACTACTATCAGGTAGTGGTTGTCCTCAAAATGAAAAATATCTGTGGCCAGTCTCTGCCATGCCCGTGAAGGAGTGTTCCATGGTGTGAGAGGTTCTTTTGCATTGTTTTTTTGAAATGTCTGGCAGGTTTCACATGTCTTCACAAGTGTCTCAATATCAAGGTCCAAATTAGGCCAGTAAACCACATCCCGTGCTCTGCGCTTACAAAGAGTAATGCCCAAATGTCCCTGGTGAATTTGCTACAGTATTTCTGCCTGCTGTGATTTAGGAATAAGAATACGGTCACCCATGAATATGATATCCGTATGAAAGGATAGTTCATTTCTCACAGGCCAGAATCCCTGCAACTCCGGAGAAAGCTTCTTTTGTTTTTCTGGCCAGCCATTGCACATGACACAAATTAGTTTTTCTAGTACTTTATCTTGTTTGGTATCTTGTCTAATTTTTTCCAGCCGTACATCAGCTATTGGAATATTTACTAGTACTGTATGTACCTGTTCTTCCAATTCAGGTTCATCCCGTGCTTCATGTCCTTCTGGAAACACCCTAGACAGCGTATCTGCCATCGGAATTTCCTTTCCTGGTTTATATTTCACTGTGAGATCATACTGTTGTAATTTCATAACCATCCTCTGCAGGCGTGGAGGTATAGCAGATAGTGGTTTTTGCATGATGTATTCCAATGGTTTGTGATCAGTTTCCACAACCACTGGGCGACCATAGATATACTGGTGAAATTTCTCACATCCATTCACAATGGCCAACATCTCCTTCTCAATTTGAGCATAATTGGCTTGTGTTGTTGTCAGAGCTCGTGAAGCATATGCAACAGGATGTCCTTGTTGCATTAGCACAGCACCTAACCCAAACTGGGATGCATCCACTTGAGGCACAGTGTCGCAGTTTCAAAATATTTCAGTATTGGCCCCGGATGTTTTGTGATCAGTTTTTTTACTTTCTCAAATGTCTTTTCCATGTTTGCGTCCCAAGACCATATAGCATCCCTTTGAAGCAATGCACATAGTGGGGCTGTCAGCTGAGCGAGGCCCTGAGAAAACTTGGATAGATAATTAAAAATGCCTAATGATGTCTCTAATTCCTTCTTGGAGGATGGGGCCTTCATGCTAATAACTGCTTTTATCTTCTTTGGATCAGGCTTTAAGCCCTCTTTGGTTAGAAGGTGTCCAAAATATGTAACCTCTTCTACCCCAATTTGCATTTTGTTTGGATTGAGTTTAAGATTTTTCTCCCGACACCGCTTCAGTAAGGCAATAAGGTTTTCGTCATGTTCTGTAAGATCCTTTCCATAAACCAGCAAATCATCAATTATTACTTCAACACCATGTAGACCAGCAATCAATTCATGTGATTTCTTTTGAAATATCTCCTGAGCAGAAGCAATGCCGAAAGGTACCCTTGTGAAACGCCATCGTCCAAAGGGGGAGTTGAAAGTAGTCAGGTGACTGCTGGGTTCATCAAGACGCAATTGCCAGTAACCAGATTGTGCATCTAGTACACTAAACACTGTTGCTCCTACTAGCTTGTGAGCTATATCATCTATGGTGGGGAGTTTGTAGTGCTCTCTCATTATTACTTTGTTCAAATCACGTGGGTCAATGCAAATACGAATTGCGCCTGTGTTTTTCTTCTCTACCAAAACCATAGAACTGACCCAGACTGATGGTTCTGTGACCTTTTTTACTACCCCCCAACTTCTCCAACCTTGTTAGTTCTTGTTTGACTTTAGCCTCAAGGGATAGAGGTATTTTCCTTGGGGCATGAATGACAGGCAGTGCACCCTCTTTTATACGTATGCGGCTAATCCCCGGGAGGCACCCTAGGCCTTTGAATAGATCACTGTACTCATGCTTAATGTTGTCCTTTGACAGTTCGCTGCACCCACCATCCACAGCCATAATGATCTTTACAAGTCCAATATCTTTACTTGTTTTTAGACCTAATACTGCTGGGGCTTTTGTTTCTATCACAAACAATTGTAAGACCTTTTCAGATCCCTTGTAAAAACATTTTGCATGGCAGCGACCCATCACTTTCAGCTTTTCACCACCATATCCCAACAGTTTTGGTAGGTCTTGAGTCTCTAAGGGGAATTAATTTCTAAGGAGTTCCAGGTATGTGTGGCTTGGCACACAGTTTACTTGTGCCCCTGTATCTATTTTGAATGTGACTGGAGTTTTGTGAGCCCCTATAGGGTTACATTTGCTTCATCTGCAGACTTGTGTGATTTCTGTACTGCTGCAAGATATATTGGGGTGCAATCTGAGTCTGACCCTGCATTGTCACCATTGTCCTCTATGGCGTGTACAGCCTGTGTTTGTGTCCTTGCAATATGGGAAAACAGTTTACACACCCTGGCAAAATGTCCTCTTTTCTTGCATTTATTACATATCTGCCACCTGGCAGGATAGGCAGCATTTTTTTTTGTGCATGTTTCCACAGTAGCTACAGGTTGCTTGTGTGTTACTTGTCCCAGTGTCCCACTTGCCTTTTATCACCTTTTGTCCTCTTTCTTGCCAGTATCTGCTGCTTTGATTTTCTATAGCACTGATCTGGTGTTGTGTTCCTTCCAGTACCTGCATGTCCTTTCTTGACATTTCATATGCTCTAGCAATCCTGATGGCTTTCTCAAGATTTAAATCTTCTTCCTGCAGCAGCTTTTCCTGAACTTCTTTAAACTTACTGCCCATCAGAATACAGTCTTTTATCATATCACCTGCCTCATAAAAAGCACAGTCTTTGGCAAGCAAGCGCAGCTGTGTCACCCATTCATCCACAGATTCACCTCCAAACTGATTCCTCTCATAAAACATTTTCCTTTGCACTGTGGTGTTTTTCTTTGGATTGCAGTATGCTTCAAACTTTCAAACAATAACTCTGTTTTTTTTTTTTGTCATCTGCAGTGATATCCCCGCTTGCCTGCCAGGCTCTGCATACATCACGTCCCTTTTGTCCCACACATATCAGAAAGTGTGCTGCCTTCTGTTGATCAGTCCATCTGTGTGCATCTGGGCCTGCAAACACAAGTTCAAGCAGCTCCCTCCAATTTGACCAATTATCAGAAATGTTCCCTGACTCTAAATCCAGAGAAGGAATGTTCTTTGTGTTGCTGTTTGCTGCCATATCACTTTTCACCCCACTTCTGGTACCATGTGATGATTTTTATAATGTATTAGCAAAAAGCAAGGAGAGAGAACAAGAATACAGACTTTATTCAGCAGCATCCATCTTAACAACAACTGCCCGCCCCCTCCAATCACATGACTAAAATGTTAACTGTTTGTAGTGCACAGAGTGAACTAAGCATAACTACTGAACTTAAACTATAACATAAAGCATACACATCATTACAATGAAGATGCTAAATTACAAAATTAGGGAATATATGTAAGTAACCTCTAAGGTCCGTATAGATAAATTCAAGTTCTCTGATGTCGCAAAGTCCAGACCTTAGGATCAAGAGCTACAGACAGTGTTTAGTACTATATTTAAGTTTGGGAGATCCAACCCTAGGAGATCTGCTGCAGCGATGTGACTGCGATTCAGCCAATTCCACTTTTGTCAAGGAACTGTGGGGGATCATTGAGAGACGCAAATACCTCAGCTGTGAAACTGTGAGGTTCCCAGGTAAAGAGAACCCACTCTCCCCATGCTGCAACCATTTCTCTTTGTCTTGGGTAGGAGTAATTACATCATGGTAGAGAACCAGCTCCTACAAACCATAGTTACCCTTTGTCGCAAATGTGAAGCCCTCCAATAGGGGTACAAGCCGTACCGACTTGTCAGTTGCATGCATAGAACCGGGCCAGGTCAATAGATCTTTGTAGGGCGATAGTTGCAAAGCATCTGTATTGCTAAGGTCATCAGCCTGTTCCTCCATCACACAGTAGACCTCAGTAATGCTGTTTACCACGCTTTGGATTATCTCTCCTGGTCGCTGAATTGTGTCGGCTGCCCTATAGTTACTGCCTTCTGTGGTTTCATATTCCTCCCGGGCAGTCTGGGTTGAGGTGAAGGCCTCTTTCAGCTCACAAGTAAGGTCAGATTGGAGTCTGTCCAACAGATACAGTAGACTGCCCAGCAAGGTAGCAGTCTGTCTCTTCGTAGCTGAAGGTGTCATGGCTTTCGGAACAGTGTTCTCCTGTCAGTTTTAAGGAGTATTAGGGGTTGCCAGAATATAGCCTCAGCAAACCGGGGTGGGAGATCAAATTGTGATTAACACCACAGTGTTCTAACTAGGCATCAGCTGAGAGTGTATAGGACTGTTCCCTGAGAGTAGCAGTGCAATGCATTCACAGTCCAACATGGCGAATCTCCACGCTCCACTATGTCACTTTAAGAATGTTTAATACCACAGCTGCTTAACGCTATGCAAGAATTCTTTAAAATAATAAACCAATCAGGCCCCTGTTCTAGCTAAGCATGCAGCACAGAATTGCATAGGCAAAACAATTTGTGCCTCTAGGCTTAACAAGCATTTGTCAAAAGACACAGAGTCTTCCATGTCCATTATACTAAATAAAAAATTCCCCAAATTGTGGAATTTTTTAAATACAATGTCATTTTAAGAATTTTTAATGCCACAGTTGCTTAACGCTATGCAAAAATTATTTAAAATAATAAACCAATCAGGCCCTCTACACCTCAGACAGGCTGAGGTGCCTTACCGTAACACTTTTACACAATTTGGCTGCCAGAAGTCTCTAAAACGATCGTATAGTAGCTCGTCACTGAAGAAACTGAAATTCACTGATGCCGCTCCGCTCCATGAATATCCAACAGCAGAGAGAAGTCACATGACTGGCAGAGAGAGGAAATTACGCAGCAAGTAAAAGGCATGCATTTCCCTCTGCCTACAACACCGGAGCTAAATTTACACAAACACTCAAGCAGTCTGTCAGTTAGCCTGTTCTAACTAAGCAAGCAAAGAAAACCAACTTCCAAATTTTAAGTTTATACATAAATCCCTGTATAAAACATAAGCCACACACATATACTAATAAAGTATTTCAACAAAATTAGCCCAAAGAGGAAAAACGTCCCAATAAAGGGAAGATTAACCCCATGGGGCATATGTATGAAGGTCTCGCGGACCTGATCCCACACTGTGGATCAGGTCTGCCAGACCTTGCTGAATACGGCGAGCAATATGCTCACCGTATTCAGCATTGCACCAGCAGCTCACAAGAGCTGCTGGTGCAATGCTGCCCCCTGCAGACTCGCGGCCAATCGGCCGCCAACAGGGGGTGTCAATCAACCCGATCGTAATCGATCGGGTTGATTTCCGGCGATGTCTGTCCGCCTGCTCAGAGCAGGCGGACAGGTTATGGAGCAGCGGTCTTTGTGACCATACGGAGCTTGATACATATGCCCCCTAGTCTCAACATACATAATGTGCCTGCCCACTGCCAAAGAGAATCCTGTATAAAGGATTTTAAAAATGTCCCCATCTACTGCATATGAAATATTCTTCTGAAGGGCAAGTCTCCAAGACCTAGAAGACAAAAGCACTTACCTGCTGTCTAGCTATCCGACAGGAAGACAGCTCACAAGGTGTGAAAGGACACATACTCCTTACAGAGACCTGAAGAAAACGAAAGAACAGAGTAACCAACTCTGGCTTTCTGTACCATGGGCAGCATTGTTTTCGGACTACCTCACAACTTCCTAACTGCTTAAAAGCCACCACTACTCTACTGAAGAGATTGACGTGGACTCAGCTAAACCCATATCCTTGCTTGCAGGAAAAAGTACCCGAAAAAGTAATTAATTTCTTCAGACACCAAACTTCACCTCCTCTATTGACAGAGGCAAAGAGAATGACTGGAGATTATGGGTAGGGGAGTGACACTTAACAGCTTTGCTGTGGTGCTCTTTGCCTCCTCCTGCTGGCCAGGAGTGATATTCCCACTAGTAACTGAATGACGTAGTGGACTCTCCATATCTTTGGAAAGAAATAGATTTTAGCTTTGACCTTTATGTCCCTTTAAGCCATTATGAAGTCTTTGTTGAATAAAAAAAGTTAAGAATTATATGAATTTTCTACTCATTTAAGCCCTGTTTCCATTGAGGTGGTAAAGTTTGGAAACTGGTGGTAAAAACATTTTCAGTTGCTAGTTGGTAGCAATTGTAAGTACAATTATATGTATACGGTATATACACAGGGGCCTTAACATTTTATTATAATTTAAATACAGATTAAAGACTCATTTGAATTGCAGAGTAGTGCTGCATTTCAGGTTTCATAGAAGTATCTGAATTTGTAAAAGTTATGGTCAATTTCATAAAACTTTGCACTGTGCACATAATCTGCCAGGTATTAGGTGCTAGGTCAAGTATACACTTGCTCAGGTTCTAGGAGCTGATGATAATAAGTACCAAAATATCACAAACAAGGAAAAATGAAATAAATGTGATATGATAAGAAAAACCCAAGGAAATGTGTTATATATATGGTGCCATTCAGGGCCGCCATCAGGGGGTGACAGGGGTGACTCCTGTCAGGGGCCCAATGGGCTAGGGGGCCCCCATGAGGCAAGAACTAAAAAAAAAAATTTTTTTTTTTTAAATTTTGTCAGCCACCAGTGGGTACTACAGCAGAGTGCTAATTGAGCATGGGAAATGTTATTACAATGAGTAAAGTATTAGCATTTGAGAGGATTTCTGAGTGTGCACTAAACCACAATGCACAGTGTGAGACAGACTTGGCACTTTGTTTGTAGAGTGTGTGCCTGAGTCAGTCGGCTGATCACTTTCATTTGCAGAAGTGATCTCTTAATTTCTGCATTTTTTTTTTATCATGCATGTCACACACTGTTGATTTAGGGGATGCAAGGTGCATAAATGGCATAAATGTTTCCTACTGTGAGTGTTTCTGTGGGTGTCTGTGTTTATGTCTTTGTGCTTTTGTTTGTGTCTCTATGAGTGTATATGTATTTTTTTTCTGTTGGTATCTCTGTGAGGGTGGGTGTGTATGTCTTTGTGCCTTTTCTGTGGATGTCTGTGAGGGTGTGTGCATATGTCTTTGAGCTTTTTCTATGGGTGTCTCTGTGAGGGTGGGCGTGTGTTTGTCTTTGTGTATTTTCTCTGGATGCCTCTGTGAGGGTGGGTGTGTATGTCTGTGTTTTCTGTGGATGTCTCTGTGAGGGTGTGTGTGTGGGTGTATGTATGTCTGTGTTTTCTGAGGATGTCTCTGTGAGGGTGTGTATTTTCTGTGGGTGTCTCTGTGAGGGTGTGTGTATGTCTTTGTGTGTTTTCTGTGGATGTCTCAGTGAGGGTGTGTATGTATGTCTTTCTGTGTTTTTTGTGGGTGTCTCTGTGTGTGTGTGTGTGTGTGTGTGTGTGTGTGTGTATGTCTTTGTGTGTTTTCTGAGGCTGTCTCTGTTGGTGTTTCCTTGGGTGTATGTGCAAGTTTGAGTTTGTGTGTGTGTCCATTGTTTGTTCATTTTTAAGACATTTTGATCTTACTACTGATTATTCACATCTTTCTACAGACTTTGAGACTAATGAGACCTTTCCGGAAGTCACCAATCTACCATTTAACCTTTAAATTATTGTTTAGGCAGTTCAGGGCCCTTCCTTTCAGCCACTGCATGCTGTTGTCATCATTTACTTGGTATCTTCCTTTACAAAAAGATAATCAGAACTCCATATTTTGTTTTCTAAATCTCCTTTTTTTTTTTACAAAACTGTAGTTTACCTCATTACTTGTCAGGTCAATGTAAACCAGTGCTAAGTGTCTGTTTGGGTGTCTGTGTCTGAGTTTCTTTGCGTGTTTGCTAGAGTGTCTATATGTGAATTCTTATGTGTGAGTGTGTGTGTGTTTCAGTGTATGTTACTACCTTTACAACATTTCCAAGTTTAAATAGACACTTAAGAATAAAGTGCATATACGTTTTAATCACTTGGTCAAAAATTGCATATGTCAAAGGGGGGGGGGGGGGCCTGATCAATGGTTAAGTCAGGGGCCCCAAAATTTCTAGTGGCGGCCCTGGTGCCATTAATATATGTAAAACCGTGAAAATAAATATAGGTAAAGTTCGTATAAGGATATGTATAATCTTCCTGGCACTCTTCAGTCTTCTGTGTGGTCTCTTTTGATCCTGATAAAAAAGAAGGAGAAATATGCCACATAGCGTAATTCTGTAACTTTGTTGCAATACAAAACTTGTGTCTGTGCAAATGGTTACTCACGTGCGGTGGAGCTATAACCAAGCTCAGGTAGAAGCGCACACCCACTTTTATACTGTTGGGTAAACAGATTCTTGTACCGGTTGTTCAGATTAATGAATTTATTAAAATACAATATATAAAATATATAAAATAGCGTCACCAGACCTGCTTACATCACCTCATGTAATAAGTTTTAGGCAATACAATGTAGTAATTGCTCAATATGAGCTTAACAGGTTACTAGAAACAGAGGTAAGGAGTGTAGAAGCTGAACCACACAACCTCCCCCAGAAAGTCCAGTCGCTGTTGCTCTTCTTATTGGTGTGCAGGTATTATGGAAGGCGCCAGAGAACAATAAATCCAACGTACGTTTCGCAATAAGCTTTATCCTTGATAAAGCTTATTGCGAAACGTACGTTGGATTTATTGTTCTCTGGCGCCTTCCATAAGTTTTTATTGCCTAAAACTTATTACATGAGGTGATGTAAGCAGGTCTGGTGACGCTATTTTATATATTTTATATATTGTATTTTAATAAATTCATTAATCTGAACAACCGGTACAAGAATCTGTTTACCCAACAGTATAAAAGTGGGTGTGCGCTTCTACCTGAGCTTGGTTATAGCTCCACTGCATGTGAGTAACCATTTGCACAGACACAAGTTTTGTATTGCAACAAAGTTACAGAATTACGCTATGTGGCATATTTCTTCTTCTTTTTTATGAGGATCAAAAGAGACCACACAGAAGACTGAAGAGTGCCAGGAAGATTATACATATCCTTATACGAACTTTACCTATATTTATTTTCACGGTTTTACATATATTAATGGCACCATATATATAACACATTTCCTTGGGTTTTTCTAGGAGCTGATGATGTCAGACTAGGGGTCACTGTGGGAGCAAGGGCCACAAGAGGAGCCTATGGGGCATATCTATCAAGTCCATATGGAGCTTGATGCCCCTTGTTTCCGATGAACCTTCAGGTTCGCCGGAAACAGAAGTTATGAAGCAACAGTCTAAAGACCGCTGCTCCATAACTTGTCCGCCTGCTCTGAGGCCGCGGACAGAAATCAACCCAATCAAATACAATCGGGTTGATTGACACCCCCTGCTAGCGGCAGGGGGTGGCATTGCACCAGCAGTTCACAAGAACTGCTGGTGCAATGATAAATGCTGACAGCGTATGCTGTCGGCATTTATCGTTGTGAGGCGGACATGATACGCTACTTTGTATCATATCCGCTCGCACATTGTTAAATATGCCCCTATATGTGCACATTAGACTTGAGCGGTGGAAAAATTAGATTTGGTTCGTTTCGGATCAATTCGGATGTTTTCGAATTTCGTTTTCGGATCGATTCAAATTCGGATTGATTCTAATGCATTTGTTTCGGATTCATTCGGAGTCGAATAATTTCGGATGTATTAGTTTCGGATTCATTTCGTAAATTCGGAAGTTCGGTATGTGTTAGGTGGGATGTGCTGTGTATTAGACTAGTATTATGTACTTTATCTTAGGGTTTATTTTTATTTTACAGGCAAGTTTGTATTTATTTTAACTAGGTAGAATAGTTACTAAATAGTTATCAACTATTTAATAACTACCTAGCTAAAATAAATACAAAAGTACCTGTAAAATAAAACCTAACCTAAGTTACAATAACACCTAACACTACACTATAATTAAATAAATTAACTAAATTAAATACAATTACCTAAATTAAATTAGCTAAAGTACAAAAACAAACAAACACTAAATTACAGAAAATAATAAACAAATTACAAATATTTAAACTAATTACACCTAATCTAATAGCCCTATTAAAATAAAAAAGCCCCCCAAAATAAAAAAAAAAACCCTAGCCTAACTAAACTACCAATAGCCCTTAAAAGGGTCTTTTGCGGGGCATTGCCCCAAAGTATTCAGCTCTTTTACCTGAAAAAAAAATACAAACAACCCCCCAACAGTAAAACCACCCACCCAACCAATCCCCCAAATAAAATACTATCTAAAAAAAAACTAAGCTCCCTATTGCCCTGAAAAGGGCATTTTGATAGGTATTGCCCTTAAAAGGGCTGTTAGCTCTATTGCAGCCCAAAGTCCCTAACCTAAAAATAAAACCCACCCAATACACCCTTAAAAAAAAACCTAACACAATGGCTCTGCCACCCCAGAAGGGATGATTTGGGGTTTTCCATCAGGGACGATAAAACAAAATAAGGCATGCCCTATAACATCAAACATTATAGCACAGTGGCACAAAATAACAAAAGGATTATCTCTCCTGTCTTCCAATTCCATATATACTCCATTGAAATGTGTAATCTTAACTTTACCATTTTCTACATTGACGAAATGGGAAAACAAGGGCCTATACAGGATAGCGGATATACTAGAGGGGGGGGAAATAATGTCTTACAATACAATGAGGGAAAAGGTTTCTCCCTTTGCATTGCATTGGTACCAATATCTACAGTTCACATCTAATCTTCGCCCCTTTCTGGTAAACATTCAGGAAGGAGCCCCAATGGAATTAGAACTCCTTTGTACCTAGGGACAAGGACAAAAAAAGCGATATCAAAATTATATGTACTTATACAAAGGGCACATACACCGGACACCTCACTCTACAACAAATGGATACAGGATTTAGACACACACATGACTGAGGAGGAGTGGAACCAAATAATGCAAACTTCCTGTAGGGATCTATTAAGCGCAGACATGATAGAAAATTTTATAAAACAGTGTCAAGGTGGTATTTAACCCCAGTAATTACCTCTCATGCGACAACTGTAGGATCCAACCTTTGTTATAGGGGTTGTAGGTTGGTGGGAACCTACAAGCCAAGCATATGTGGTGGGATTGCCCTCACATTAGGGTGACTTGGGAGGATCTTTCCAAACTTCTTAGTGTCATCCTGGATGAACCAATAAATTTGTCACTCCCACAGGCTTTATTACACGAACAAAATAAAAAATGTAATAAATATGTAAATCAGTTTATTAAAATAACATGTACAGCTACTAGGATTTGCATAGCACGTCATTGGAAGGTAGGTCCACCTACACGAGATGAGATAATTGCAAAAATCACACTTTTCTACAATATGTATGAACAAGCAGCTTATATACAGGATACTCAGACAACCTTTCAGAACACATGGTTCCATTGGATAATGTATAAGGCGCAGGACTAACACACAGACAACAATTTTTGTTGGGGGTGAGGTAGGGAGGTGACAGCAAAGATATATTAGAGATGGAGGATGTACTGGTTCTGGTGGTCCGGGAGTGAGGAGTTAACGTGGAGAAGAAATTTGGAGAAACAGCTAATATGGCTATTATCTTTTTATTCTTTGTAAATCCCTTTTTTTTTTTCTTCTTTTTTTTTTTTTCTTTTCTTCCCTTTTAGTTACAGGTTTTAATTTCTTTGGTTTATTCCAAAAGATAGGTTGTGACTTAGTGATGCGATATGATTTTGTTATCTTAATTGTGTTCCACGTCTTTTACAATGAGGTATTAACTACATTTACTTTCAGGGACACAAAGAGAGAGATGAATCCAAGAAGGGAATTTTTATGTTGGAATGTTTTACATTTTTTCTTTTTCTTACTTTCTGTGTTTTGAAAAACTCAATAAAGAATTATTTCAACTTAAAAAAAAACCTAACACTAACCCCCTGAAGATGGACTTACCGGGAGAAGTCTTCATCCAAGCCGGGCCAAAGTCCTCAACAAAACTGGGAGAAGTCTTCATCCAGGCCGGGCGAAGTGGTCCTCCAGACGGGCAGAAGTCTTTATCCAGACGGCATCTTCTTGTATTTTTTGTATTTTTTGTTCAGGTAAAAGAGCTGATTACTTTGGGGCAATGCCCGGCAAAAGATCCTTTTAAGGGCTATTGGTAGTTGAGTTTAGGCTAGGGTTTTTTTTTTTTTATTTTGGGGGGGGCTTTTTTATTTTAATAGGGCTATTAGATTTGGTGTAATTAGTTTAAATATCTGTAATTTGTTTATTATTTTCTGTAATTTAGTGTTTGTTTGTTTTTGTACTCTAGCTAATTTAATTTAATTTATTTAATTGTATTTAAATTAGTTAATTTATTTAATTATAGTGTAGTGTTAGGTGTTATTGTAACTTAGGTTAGGTTTTATTTTACAGGTAAATTTGTATTTATTTTAGCTAGGTAGTTATTAAATAGTTAATAACTATTTAATAACTATTCTACCTAGTTAAAATAAATACAAACTTGCCTGTAAAATAAAAATAAACCCTAAGCTAGCTACATTGTAACTATTAGTTATATTGTAGCTATCTTAGGGTTTATTTTATAGGTAAGTATTTCGTTTTTAAATAGGAATAATTTAGTTAATGATAGGATGTTTATTTAGATTTATTGTAATTATATTTCAGTTAGGAGGTGTTAGGTTTAGGGGTTAATTACTTTAATATAGTGGCGGCGACGTTGTGGGCGGCAGATTAGGGGTTAATAAATGTAGGTAGGTTGCGGCGACATTGGGGGCAGCAGATTAAGGGTTAATAAATAGTATGTAGGTGTTGGCGATGTTGGGGGCAGCAGATTACGGGTTAATACATATAATGTAGGTGGCAGCTGTGTCTGGAGCGGCAGATTAGGGGTTAAAATTTTTATTATAGTGTTTGAGATGCAGGAGGTTAATAGGTAGTTTATGGGTGTTAGTGTGCTTTTTAGCACTTTAGTTATGAGTTTTATGTTACGGCGTTGTACCATAAAACTAATAACTACTGACTTTTAAATGCATTAGGACTCTTGACAGGGTAGGGTGTACCGCTCACTTTTTGGCCTCCCAGGACAGACTCGTAATACCGGCGCTATGGAAGTCCCATAGAAAAAAAGACTTTACGAAGTTTACGTAAGTCGTTTTGCGGTAAGGCCAAAAAAGTGTGCAGCGACCCTAAACGTGCAAGACTCGTAATGCCAGCGGTAGTAAAAAAGCAGCGTTAGCTAATTCAACAGGCATATATGTGCAGCTACCAATCAGCAGCTAGCTTTCAGCGCTTGAGCCTAGCTAGATATGCTTTTCAACAAAGGTAAAGAAAGAACAAAGCAAATTAGATAAGAAGTAACTTGGACAGTTATTTATAACTGAATTTTCTATCTGAATTATGAAAGAAAAGAATAAACTTTATGTCCCTTTAAGAGATAGGAATGATTTGTTAAAAATACCGTGTACAAAATGAAAAAAAAATATTTTTAAATGTTTTCTTTGTTTGTGTTTCCCACAGTAAACGAAAGCCATGAAAGAGATATAGTTTTCCATATATAGACTGAAATATGTCAACCGGGAATTTCACATACCTTTTAATATGTGACTGGCATTAATGTAAGGGTTTATTCAGTGCTCTTGGCACTCAAACACTTAAAGGGACACTGAACCCAATTTTTTTTCTTTCATGATTCAGATAGAGCATGCAATTTTAAGCAACTTTATCATTTACTCCTATTATCAATTGTTCTTCTTTCTCTTGCTATCTTTATTTGAAAAGTAAAAAAGTAAGTTTAGAAGCCGACCCATTTTTGGTTCACAACCTGGATTGTTCTAGCTGATTGGTTGCTAAATGTCTGCCACCATTAAACAAGTACTGTCCAGGTTCTGAACCTAAAATTGGCTGGCTCCTTAGCTTATATGCCTTCTTTTTCAAATAAAGATAGCAAGAGAATGAAGAAAATTTGATAATAGGAGTAAATTAGAAAGTTGCTTAAAATGTCATGCTCTATCTGAATCATGAAGAAAAAAAACTGGGTTTAATAGCCCTTTAAAGTAAACTAAAAGTTAAACAAATTCACTTATATTTAGTTATAAAAGAAAAGCAATTTACATCTTTGCTAAAAATGGTGAACATACATCTTTGACTTTATAATAATCAAAGATTTGTATTGCGATTAGATACGAGTGGAGCACAAATTAGCTCGCCTGCCTGCATGTTAACTCCACTAGACTGAGGCTTTTTGGGCATGTCAGGTTGCACCTGTATCACAAGTTAAAAGTAAAAACTTTGCACATAAACGTAAACCCGACACGCACAACAATTATTGCAATCGCATTAACTTCTGCCATAGAAGTAATTGAAGAGGGAAAAAAAAACCAAAAACATACTCACCCGCTTATCCAACCTTGTATATTTAAGAGTGATAAACCTGACATGAAATATTAATATTTCACATTCCATTGTTCTTCACGTAGCAGAATATATTCAATTTATTGTTAAATACATATATATAATATATATATATATATATACCTACAGTATATATCTATTCCTATAGATATACAGGTATATATATAGATATGAATTTATATGAACAGTATCAGATATACAATATATATATATATTATTCATCTACAATTCTTTAGTTTATTTTCTTCCTAAGCTTCAGCAATTAAAACCTCCAATCACCCTCTATTCTAAATACATTTTTATTAAATCACAAAAAAGAAAATTCTTTCTATTCTTAAACTCACATACCATTTAATATCTTCAAATTACCTCGTAACCAGCACATTCTTGACAATGCATCATTATTATAGGATTATATTTCCACATAAACTTTCTAATTCTATATCATTTAATTTTTCAAAATATATTTTTGTCTATCTTCTGGTACATGTTGAATAAAGGGAAGCCACTTATCCCAAAACATTTTGGTCCTAATTTCTAACCCTACGGACGCGATTACATATATATACGGCGCAGTCTTCAGCACAAGCACTGCAACCCGTGGCGCCCGTAATCTCACCTCGCACATCGGGGTATTACATATACCCTGCCGGCAGCTCATAAAGTGCCGTAAGTCTGATAAACTAGTGTTGTCCAGAAATGAGCGTAAATACAAATTTCTGGAGTCGCCAGACGTAAAGAAAGTAATGAATCTCCCGTAAAAGTCTAACACGCCTCCCAAAAATAATCCAGACACGTAAAAACCCCTATATCCGCAATCCCCCCTCTCACTACTAATAATAAATGTATTAACCCCCTAAACCAACAACCCCCCACAACGCAATAAGCCTAATTAAACTATTAACCCCAATATCCACCATCAAACCCACCCCGCAAGTAATAACTAAATTATTAACCCCTAAATCTGCCAACCCCAACATGGCAAACTACCAATGAAAACTATTAACCCCTAATTCGCCATTAACCCACAACACAATAAACCCATTAAAACTATTAACCCCTAAACCGCCAAAGCCCACAACGCAAGAAACCTATTGAAGTATTAACCCCTAAATTGCCAAAACCCACAACGCAATAAACCCATTAAAACTATTAACCCGGAAACCGCCAAAGCCCACAACGCAAGAAACCTAACCCCTAACCAAATTACAATTACAGCTCTTTTTCAGCTAATCTAAAAAAAATTAAAAAAAACACCCCAAAAATAAAAAAAATCCCAATAAAAAAATAACTAATTAATTTATCCAAAAAAAAAGAAATTATTCCTATTCTAATAACCTGTTTAAAAAAAAAAAAACACCCCAAAATAAAAAAATCTATAATAAACTACCAATAGCCCATAAAAGGGCCTTTTGTAGGGCAATGCCCTAAAGTTAACAGCTCTAAAGTTAACAGGGCATTTAGCACTTTTACTGCCCTTAAAAGTGCATTCAGCTCTTTTTCGGCCTATTAAAATAAAAAAGCCCCAATCTAAAAAAAGAAAACACCCCCCAAATATCAGCCAATAGGATTTAAGCAGCTCTTATTCCTATTGGCTGATTTAAATTTTTCTGGCAATCGGATTGCCCATTGTACGCCAATAAAAAAAGGGGGACCTTGTATTGAATTCTCAGTGTGCAGCGGGACGATCGCATGAAGAGGACCTCCACATCGGACCGATTGACCTCTGCCTGAACCTCTGCCTCCACGCATCGACTGCTCCGCCTCCGCAGGGATGAAGTAGATGTCGGGTCCCACGATGGATGAGGATGGAGCTGTCTGGATGAAGATAATTCCCGCTGGGATGAAGATCTTTCACCAGACTTCAGCAACTGTGAGTACTGATTTTGGGGTTAGTGTTAGGTATTTTTTTAGTTTTTTTGTGTGGTGTTTTTTTTTTTAGATTAGGGCTTTTTTTTATTTTAATGGGGCCGAAGGATGCGAAGCAGTCGATGTGCGGAGGCGGAGGTCCAGGGGGAGGTCCATTGGTCCGACATGGAGGTCCTCATCATGTGATCGTCCGACGCCACTCTGAGGATTCAATGCAAAAATTTTAATTAGCCAATAGGAATGAGAGCTGCTTAAATCCTATTGCGTTGATTTTTGTTTTTTGTTTTTTTAGATTAGGGCTTTTTATTTTAAAGGGCCCTAAAAAGTGCTGAATGCCCTTTTAAGGGCAGTAAAAGATCTGAATGCCCTTTTAACTTTATAGGCAATTATAGATTAGGGTTTTTTACTTTGGGGTGTTTGGTTTTTTTTCAATGGGGGATTAGATTAGGAATCATTTTTATTATTTTGGATCATTTCATTTGTTATTTTTTGTAATGGTAGTTTTAATATTTTTAGTAATCTTAGGTTTTTTATTTTTTTTTTATGATTACAACAATGAAAAAATTTCCGAATATGAATAAAGAATGGAATCTGATCATTCGGAAACTGATCTATTCACTTTCGGAATTTTTTGAGATTTTATTTATGGTGCCGATTCTGAAATTCAGCTCCATTCGAATCTCTGAATCGGCCAAAATTTGTTCGAAAAACTAAATTCGGCCAAAAACGAATTGCACGTGTCTAATTAACATGTAGGGATAACATCAAATTTTTCATTTCTGTGAATTTAGGTGATTTATTTTGAATCCAATGTTTAAGTATTGATTTCATCCTAGAAGAATTACTTGAGTAAAACATTTTATATTTTTATTTTCTTTGTGTGCTTCTAATAATAATATTTGAGCTAATGTTAATCTATTTTCTGTTTTAATAAAAAGTACATTATTTTCTATGTGGAGAACAGGAATGTAAAATATATGTTTTTGCACATCGTGTTTTGTGATTTAGATCTTAAAGAGACACTAAATCCAAGTTTTTTTCTTTCATGATTCAGATAGAGCATGCAATTTTAAACCACTTTCTAATTTACTCCTATTATCATTTTTTCTTCGTTCTCTTCCTATCTTTATTTAAAAAGCAGGCATGTAAAGCTTGCTTATTGGTTGGCTGAATGTAGTCACCAATAAGCAAGCACTATCCAGGGTGCTAAACCTAAAATGGGACGGCTCCTAAGCTCCTAAGCTTTACATTCCTGCTTTTTAAATAAAGATAGCAAGAGAACGAATAAAAATTGATAATAGGAGTAAATTATAAAGTTGCTTAAAATTGCATGCTCTATCTGAATCATGAAAGAAAACATTTCGGTTTAGTGTCCCTTTAATGCGGTCAAGTTAGCGCATATAAAAACTTAGTATTCTTAAAGGGAAATAAAACCCAAAATTTTTCATTATGATTCAGATAGAGTATACAATTTTGATTAACCTTCCAATGTACTATTATCACATTTTCTTTGTTTTCTTGTTATCCTTTGTTGAAAAGCAGGAAGATAAGTTCAGGAGTGTGCATGTGTCTGCAGTACTATATGGCAGCAGTGTTGCAGCCATATTATACATTGGCAAGAGCACTAGATGGCAGCACTATTTCCTGTTATGTAGTGCACTAGACATGTGAACGCTACCTATCTAGTTATCTCTTCAACAAAGAATAACATGAGAATGATGCAAATTTGAAAATAGAAGTAAATTGGAAAGATAAATAAAATTGTATGTTCTATCTGAATCATGAACGAAAATGCTGGGTTTCATGTACCTTTAAGGCGCGTTATTGAAAAATTACGTTATTTAAAATTTTTTTTTTTAAATGAATAAAAATGTACACATTGTTAAATATACCGTAAAATATTCTAAATAATCCATAGAATATATCTATATATTTTACAATGTCTAATAATTTTTTTAAAAATATTTTATATATATCAATAATGCACTACACTAACACTAACGGCTAGATTACGAGTTGTGCGTTCGGCTGAAAAAGCAGCGTTAACAGGTCCTAATGCTGCTTTTTCACTACCGCTGGTATTACGAATCTTGCAGGTTTAGGGTCACCGCACACTTCTTTCGCCTCACCACAAAACGACTTACGTAAACTTTGTAAAGTCTTTTTTCTATGGGACTTCCATAGCGCCAGTATTACGAGTTTGTCCTGGGAGGCCAAAAAGTGAGCAGTACACCCTCTACCTCCAAGATCCCTAACGCATTTTAAAGTCAGTAGTTAAGAGTTTTATGGTACAAAGCCGTAACATAAAACTCATAACTAAAGTGCTAAAAAGTACACTAACACCCATAAACTACCTATTAACCCCTAAATCAAGGCCCTCCCGCATCGCAAGCACTAAAATAAAATGTTTAACCCCTAATCTGCCGCTCCAGACATTGCCGCCACTAGAATAACATATTAACCCCTTAAACCGCCACACTCCCGCCTCGCAAACACTAGTTAAATCATATATTAACCCCTAATCTGCCGTCCCTAACATCGCTGCCACCTACATTATACATATTAACCCCCTAATCTGCCGCCCCAAACATTGCAGCCACTATTCTAAATTTATGAACCCCTAAACCTTAGTCTAACCCTAACCCTAACACCCCATAACTTAAATATAATTACAATAAATCTAAATAAAATTAATATTATTACCTAAATAATTCCTATTTAAAACGAAATACTTACCTGTAACATAAACCCTAAGCTAGCTACAATATAACTAATAGTTACATTGTATCTATCTTAGGGTTTATTTTTATTTTACAGGCAAGTTTGTATTTATTTTAACTAGGTAGAATAGTTATTTAAATAGTTATTAACTATTTAATAACTACCTAGCTAAAATAAATACAAATTTACCTGTAAAATAAAACCTAACCTAAGTTACAATAACACCTAACATTACACTACAATTAAATAAATTAACTAAATTAAAAACAAATAAATAAATTAAATTAAATTAGCTAAATCACAAACAAAAAAACCCACTAAATTACAGAAAATAATAAACAAATTACAAGATATTTAAACTAATTACACCTAATCTATAGCCATATCAAAATAAAAAAAGCCCCCCAAAATAAAAAAAAACCCTAGCCTAAACTAAACTACCAATAGCCCTTAAAAGGGACCTTTTTCCGGGGCATTGCCCCAAAGAAATTAGCTCTTTTACCTGTAAAAAAAATACAAACAACCCCCCCAACAGTAAAACCCACCACCCACACAACCAACCCCCCGCAAATAAAATACTAACTAAAAAAAACTAAGCTCCCCATTGCCCTGAAAAGGGCATTTGTATGGGCATTGCCCTTAAAAGGGCAGTTAGCTCTTTTGCGGCCCAAAGCCCTAACCTAAAAATAAAACCCCACCCAATACAACCCTTAAAAAACCTAACACTAACCCTCTGAAGATCGACTTACTGTTCTGAAGACCCGGACATCCAATCTTCAAGGAAGCGGCAGAAGTCTTCATCCAACCGGGACCGAAGTCCTCAACGAAGTCTGGAGAAGTCTTCATCCAAGCCGGGCAAAGTGGTCCTCCAGACGGGCAGAAGTCTTCATCCAGACGGCATCTTCTATCTTCATCCATCCGACGGGGAGCGGCTCCATCTTCAAGACATCCAACGTAAAGCATCCTCTTCATCTGGAGTTACTGAATGACGTTTCCTTTAAGTGACGTTATCCAAGATGGCGTCCCTTAGATTCTGAATGGCTGATAGAATTCTATCAGCCAATCGGAATTAAGGTAGAAATTCCTATTGGCTGATGCAATCAGATCCAATCAGCCAATAGGATTGAGCTCGCATTCCATTGCCCGTCTGGAGGACCACTTCGCCCGGCTTGGATGAAGACTTCTCCAGGCTTCGTTGAGGACTTCGGCCCGGTTGGATGAAGACTTCTGCCGCTTCCTTGAGGATGGATGTCCGGTTTTCAGAACAGTAAGTCGATCTTCAGGGGATTAGTGTTAGGTTTTTTAAGGGTGTATTGGGTGGGTTTTATTTTTAGGTTAGGGCTTTGGGCCGCAAAAGAGCTAATTGCCCTTTTAAGGGCAATGCCCATCTAAATGCCCTTTTCAGGGCAATGGGGAGCTTAGGTTTTATTTAGTTAGTATTTAATTTGGGGGGGTTGGTTGTGTGGGTGATGGGTTTTTACTGATGGGGGGGTTATTTTGTATTTTTTTTACAGGTAAAAGAGCTGATTTCTTTGGGGCAATGCCCAGCAAAAGGCCCTTGTAAGGGCTATTGGTAGTTTAGTTTAGGCTAGGGTTTTTTTTTTACTTTTTTTATTTTTTTTATTTTGATAGGGCTATTAGATTAGGTGTAATTAGTTTAAATTACTTGTAATTTGTTTATTATTTTCTGTAATTTAGTGTTTGTTTTTTGTGATTTAGCTAATTTAATTTAATTTAATTAATTGTTTGTTAATTTAGTTAATTTATTTAATTGTAGTGTGTAGTGTTAGGTGTTATTGTAAATTATGTTAGGTTTTATTTTACAGGTAAATTTTGTATTTATTTTAGCTAGGTAGTTAGCTAAAGACCTCTGCTCCCATAACCCTGTCCACCTGCTCTGATGAGGGCAGACAGGAATCGCCACAATTCAACCCCGATCGAGTACGATCGGGTTGATTGACACCCCCCTGCTGGCGGCCCATTGGCCGCGAGTCTGCAGGGGGCGGCGTTGCACCAAGCAGCAATGCTGAATACGGAGAGCGTATTGCTCTCCACATTCAGCGATATCTGTTGGACCTGATCCGCACTGTCGGATCAGGTCCGACAGACATTTGTTAAATTAACCTCTTTGTCTTTAGTTGCAATAAACCAGCTACTATGCATTAAGGACTTTTTTGTTCTCCAGTTTATGCTTTTTAATATATTAGTGTGTGTGTGTGTGTATATATATATATATATATATATATATATATATATATATAGTATATATATATATGTGTGTGTTGTGTGTGTGTATTTATAAAAAAAAAAGTACATTATCCTGAAAGTGAAGAACATTTGAAATGTGAAATATGTACAGTAAATATAAAGTAAAATACATAAAATACATCTGTACACACACACACAGACACACACACAAATATATATATATATATATATATATATATATATAGATAGATAGATAGATAGATAGATAGATAGATAGACATACATACAGTACATATAAATATTTAGATGTATGTATGTCTGTTAAAGCCTTTTGCATGTCCTTTTTTTTCCCTAACACCTGAGACCCTCATATCTTTTAGAACTTATAACTTTAAAATGCAAAAAAATTGTAAGGTACATTTAAATGTATTTATGATGATTTTGTGCTACTTTTTTGTCTCACGTAACAGTTAACCAGCGCTCTGAAGCTGCGTTAACTTGAAGCACATTAAATTTGATTGCGCTCAAGCGAACATGTTTACCTTTCGTCGTGGTAATATGCGCACTACTTCCAACGCGCACAGAGATCCATGATATACCCCTTATCTGATCGCATGCAACAGTTAGCCGCTCCACTCATAGTCTAGCCCTTAATGGGAGGTGTGAAACATCTGTTTTAGTCAAGTTGTATGCCTATGTGTTACTGTTCTGTAAAGGAAGATAATCAGCCTCTTATTTCATAATATGCCTGAGGATAAGAGTGTTCTTGAAAGCTTTCTCTGGAACATATTTTTGCTAGTAAATATATCAGATTGACTGAACTGTCTATTACACTTATAGCTCTGCACCCACTTAACCTAATAATATAGACTAATATTAAGAGTGTGTACAAGCAATCATGCATCATATGTTGTACAGCCTGCTATTATATAGCTGCAGATTGCGTGATGCTTTTGTTTGCACAGTTGGAATTTTTATGAGCACGCTCAATCACTGCAAATGCTACAATCTGTTGTTCATTGCGTTGATTTGAGCTACTAAGCGGTAAAAAGGTACTTTTTACTATCTCTAAAAATGATTAGCTGAAGCTACAATAATATCCCCTGCACCAATCTTTATGAAATTTGGCAATCAGATTATCTTGTTCAGTAGGTTCTTTTTTGTTTGGTGAAAAAATATTCAGTGGTTTCTGACACAAAGGTTTTAATACCCTTATTTTGATGTATTTTGAGCATGTTTAGTAGAAGCAAATGCTAGGAAAAAAAGTGAAGTTACATTTAGTAACAACGATTAGCAAAGGAAGTCAGACTAATCAGACTACACAAACTATACAAACACCACACATTATCCACAAGCATTGTGTGCACACACAAGATACATTATACACACATCCACATCAAAGCACTTAATACACACACACACAAAGGAGTGCTACAGCATACTATGTGCACAGCATACTATATTAGGGTGTGCACCACTGAAATTCTGCACTAACTATCACCTAGGCTTACGAGTAATGTGTGCTATAGGGAAACCAAAGTTGCGTTATTTAACCCCCTATAGCGCATGGCCATTACCAAGTTTTGAAACAGCCGGCTTGTGCGTGCGATATGGTGCCTTTTAAGCTCCATACCGCACAAAATACAAGCGCTGTTTTTAACATGCTCATGCACGTTTTCCCCCATAGACATCAATGTAGAGAGCGGGTCAGAAAAAAGTCTAACACCTGCGATCGCTGAAGGAAAACCTCTGTAACGCAGCCCCATTGATGTCTATGGGGAAAATAAAAATTACGTTTAAACCTAAAACACCCTAACATAAACGCTGAGTCTAAACACCTCTAATCTGCTGCCCCAGACATCGCCAATACCTACATAATGTTATTAACCCCTAATCTGCCGCTCCCGATAATGCCCGCCACCTAAATATAGTTATTAACCTCTAACTGCTGCTCCCCGATATCGCCGCCACTATATAAAGTTATTAAACCCTATTCTGCCGCACCCCAACATCACTGCCACTATATTAAAGTTATTAACCCCTATTCCGCCGCTCCCCAACATCGCCGCCACTAAATAAAGGTATTAACCTCTAAACCTCTGGCCTCCCACATCACTACTACTAATAAACCTATTAACCCCTAAACCGCCAGCCCCCCCACATCGCAACAACCTAAATTAAACTATATTAACCCCTAAACCTAACCCTAACGTAACCCTAAGCCTAACCCTAACCGTAACCCTAACCCTAACAGCCCCCTAACTTTAACATAATTAAAATAGAGCTAAATTAAAGTTACAATTATTAACTAAATTAATCCTATTTAAAACTAAATACATACTTCCCTGTGAAATAAAACCTAGGCTAGCTACATTATAACTAATAGTTATATTGTAGCTAGCTTAGGTTTTATTTTTATGTCACAGGTAAGTTTGTATTTAGTTTAACTGGGTAGACTAGTTAGTAAATAGTTAGATAACTATTTTACTAACTACCTAGTTAAAATAAATACAAACTTACCTGTGAAATAAAACCTAAGCTGCCTTACACTAAAACTTAACATTACAAAAAAAAAACTAAAATTACAAAAAAAAAAAATCTACCATTACAAAAAATAACAAACGAAATTATACAAAATAATAAAAATTATTTCTATTCTAATACCCTTTAAAAAAAAACAAAAAACAAAAAAAAAAACCTTAATCTATAATAAACTACCAAGGGCCCTTAAAAGGGCCTTTTTTGGAACCCTTAAAAGGGCCTTTTTTGGAACCCTTAAAAGGACCTTTTGTAGGGCATTGCCCTAAAGTTAACAGCTCTTTTGCAACAAAACAAAACAAACACCCTCTAACAGTATACAACTCCCCACCCCCCAAACCCACAAAATAAAAATAAAGTAAAACATAATCTACCCATTGCCCTGAAAAGGGCATTTGTATGGGCATTGCCCTTAAAAGGGCATTTAGCTCTTTTGCTGCCCAAGCCCTAATCTTAAAAAAAAAAACACCCAAAAAATCCTTCAAAAACTGTAAGTGGATCGTCAGGGGTTAGTGTTAGGTTTTTTTTAAGTCCCGCTTGAACGATTTTCATCCAAGTGGCGAGAAGTCTTTATCCAGATGGCCTCTTCTATCTTTATCCAGGCAGAGAAGTCCTCATCCAGGCGGCGAAAAGTCTCCATCCAGACGGCCTCTTCTATCTTCATCCAGGCGGCGAAGTCCTCATCCAGGCGGTGAGAAGTCTTCATCCAGACGGCCTCTTCTATCTTCATCCAGGAGGCGAAGTCCTCATCCAGGTGGCGAGAAGTCCTTCATCCAGGCAGCTCTTCTATCTTCATCCAATAGAATGAGAGCTGCTTAAATCCTATTGCTTAAAAGCACCATATTGCACGCACAAGCCTGTTTTTAAACACTTGTAACTGGCTGGCACTATAGGGGGTTAAATAACGCAACTTTTGTTGCGTTCGTTAATTTCCGTATAGCCCGCATAACTCGTAATCTAGCTGTATGTGAATAAAAGTGGTATCATACTTATTGAAAAACTGGGTGTAAGGTATTTCTTTGGAGTTTGTTTGGAGACTCTGCACTGGCCAAGTTTACTATACAGGGAGTGCTAATTATTATTAGTCTGAGAGTGCAGTTCCCTTCCGTATTTTGTATATGTCTAGGGTGATTACATAAGTCTTTGAACCCTTGACTTGTTCCCAGTTTGTTTGATTGAGAGCTTGCATTTGTATGGCTGTATTAGGGATCCAGTTTTGGGAAGAGACCTTGATGTGGTACCTGGGCTTGTCCCATTTGGCCAGATGTGGAAACTAACTCTTCAAGTTTTGCTTTTAATCTTAGCTGAGAGCTTGCAAGCGAGTGCTGAACTTTCTTTGTGTGTTGTGTGTGTGTGTGTATATATATATATATATATATATATATACACATACATATACATCTTTAGACATGTATATGTATGTGTCTCAAAGATAAAGCCATTTGCAGCCTTTTCTTTTTCTAACACCCGAGATTTCATATCTTTGAGCACTTTTTTTTTTTGTGCAATTTTTTTAAAAATATTTTTTATTAGAAAGTGTTAATATGAGTGTAACTGTACTATCTAATGTATTTTTGAATTGTTTTGTGCAAATTTTATGTTTTGGAAAACAGTTAACCACAGCTCTGAGATCGCAGTAAGGATTGAAGCGTAAATTGTGATTGTGCTAGCGCATTCGCGATTTCGCTTAACTTCAGCACAATGAAAAAGGCTAGCGAAAAGACATCGCTTGTGCAATATCATGTAATCTGAGCCCTCTAGGTGAAGAAGTCTCAATCATGATAATAATATGGTAAAATCAAAATGAGGTACATACTACTGGCAAAAATAGAATGACCAATCTCTGTGACACACTTATTCTGTGCTGCTCCCAAAATCACAAAGCTTAATGCTAAGGAAGTAATTAAGCACCGACATATATCAGAGCAAAAGGAGATCAGTGAGTACACAAATCCACTTCTTGTCCCCTCTTTCGAGTCGGCTAACCTCTTTGTTCCTCAAACGTGAGTCCGCTCTGCTGACTGCATCCGGCGTCTACAGTCTTAAACTACCGGCCCTCCTCACACCTACTACTGGCAACCTACATGTAGCAGTTATTAATGAGCTCATAACATATTATATCACTTTAGTTGTCTGTGATAACTATGATGCAAATTTGTTAAAATGATTTAGCACAACTTTGAGTGTATGCTAGAATAGTGTCTAAAGGCTCAACTGATCAGCTTCATACAAGTAAAATAGCAAAAATAAAATATTTGGTTCTAACCATCAGCATCTGCTCTACTAGAGCCAAATCAATAGAGACAGCATTATACCTTAGATAAAAATACCACATAGGCCACCCTTATGAATTTTAGGACCCATTTTCTGTGAAGGCATAAAAAAGGCAAATGTGATCAAATATTGTTGTTATGATTTTTGTTTGATCTATTCTGTAACTCAAGTCAGTGACCTACATAATGTCTAGTATCATAGGTTATTATAAGAGAAATCAGTAACTCCATCCACAAACAGCGTTAAGAGAACAGGCTAAGGGTCTTATTACAAGTGGAGCACTCTAACAACTTAAGTGCAACTGATAATGGGTATATTGGTGTGTTTTTTGCATGTGTTGGGTTTTGAAAATAAACCTGATCGCTTGAGCACAATTCAAGTTAACACTCATCAGGTTAGTGCTTCCTCATAGCTCTAATTAACTGTTTCATGAAACAAAAAAGTGTCACAAAACAGATAAAAAATACACGACAAAGTACAGTTACACTAATAACACCATCTAATAAAGATGATTCAAAACAAATATTGCACAAAAAAAGTTATAAGGGCTCAAAGATATGAGGTCTCAGGTGTTTGAAAAAAAAAAAGGCATCCAAAGGGCTTTAACATAGACATAGATTTATATATAATGTGTATAGAGATATAGAAATGGTGGGCGAATTTTCATTATAATGACAGCATTTAGAGCTCCCTGGTTTTAAAATTAATTTTGAATGTTAGTACAATAAACAGATGCACTATTTCCATGTTTTAGATGCACATTTAGTAAGATTAATATCGGATCATGATAGTGTAAATTACACACACTTTTTATATACAGTTTTACAGACAATGAACATATTTATGATCATTAACCATATTTTAAGTAATTAATTACTTCATATCTATAAGATGTTATGTCTCGTTAAGAAAATACCCTGTGATGCGCTTTTGACACAGAAACCAATTTTGATGGCAGAAAAAAACTGTAGGACCGACAAGTCTTCCATAATTTCCTAATGGTGTTAGCTTATTTTGTTTGTAGGGTAGCCTTATGCTCATCTCAAGTATTATTTAACCCTTAAGGACAAGGCCATTTTTCAATTTCTTTCCTTAAGGACCAGGGCTATTTTTACATTTCTGCGGGTGTTTGTATTTAGCTGTAATTTTCCTCTTCACTCATTTACTGTACCCACCACATATTATATGCCGTTTTTCTCGCCACTAAATGGACTTTATAAAGATACCATTATTTTCATCATATCTTATAATTACTATTAAAAATATTATTAAAATATGAGGAAAAAATGGAAAAAAAACACACTTTTTCTAACTTTGACCCCCAAAATCTGTTTACACATCTACAACCACCAAAAAACAACCATGCTAAATAGTTTCTAAATTTGTCCTGAGTTTTAGAAATACCCAATGTTTACATGTTCTTTGCTTTATTTGCAAGTTATAGGGCAATAAATACAAGTAGCACTTTGCTATTTCAAAACCACTTTTTTTCAAAATGAGGTGCTAGTTACAGTTGGAACCCCGATAACTGTCAGGAAAATACCTAAATATCCCCTTGCATGTATATATATTTTTTTAGAAGACATCCCAAAGTATTGATCTAGGCCCATTTTGGGTATATTTCATGCCACCATTTCACCGCCAAATGTGATCAAATAAAAGAAAATGTTCACTTTTTCACAAACTTTAGGTTTTCTCACAGAAATTATTTACAAACCAACTTGTGCAATTATGGCATAAATGGTTGTAAGTGCTTCTCTGGGATCCCCTTTGTTCAGAAATAGCAGACTTATATGGCTTTGGCGTTGCTTTTTTGTAATTAGAAGGCTGCTAAATGCCACTGTGCGCCACACGTGTTTATGCCCAGCAGTGAAGGGTTAATTAGGGAGCATGTAGGGAGCTTGTAGAGTTAATTTTAGCTTTAGTGTAGTGTAGTAGACAACCCAAAGTATGATCTAGGCCCATTTTGGTAAATTTAATGCCACCATTTCACCGCCAATATGCGATCAAATTAAAAAAAAACTTAATTTTTTCGCAATTTTAGGTTTCTCACTGAAATTATTTACAAACAGCTTATGCAATTATGGCACAAATGGTTTGTAAATGCTTCTCTGGTATCCCCCTTTGCTCAGAAATAGCAGACATATATGGCTTTGGCAATGCTTTTTTGGTAATTAGAAGGCTGCTAAATGCCGCTGCACATCACACGTGTATTATGGCTAGCAGTGAAGGGGTTAATTAGGGATCTTGTAGGGAGCTGTGCAGGGTTAATTTTAGCTTTAGTGTAGAGATCAGCCTCCCACCTGAGCACCTCAGACCCACTGATCCCTCCCAAACAGCTCTCTTCCCTCCCCCACCCCACAATTGTCCCCGCCATCTTAAGTACTGGCAGAAAGTCTGCCAGTACTAAAATAAAAGGTATCTTTTTTTTTTTTTTTTTTTTTTTTTGAGCATATTTACATATGCTGCTGTGTAGGATCCCTCTTAGCCCCAAACCTCCCTGATCCCCCCCCCCCCCCAAACGGCTCTCTATCCCTCCCCCTCTACATTATTGGGAGCCATCTTGGGTACTGGCAGCTGTCTGCCAGTACCCAGTTTACAAAAAAAATGTATATTTTTTTATTTTTCCCCACTTTTCTGTAGTGTAGCTTCCCCCCCCCCCCAAGACTAAACCCCCACCCCCTCCCAGATCCCTTCGATTAACATATTTATCCCCCCTCTCTCCCTCTAAATAGAAACCACTGTTCCATAGTGTAACGGTTCCCACCCGCTCCCTCCCCGTGCACGCGCCCGCCCGCCTCCCCTGTGCACGCGCGGCGTCCGTGCGCGCCCCCAGCAATCCCGCCCACGATCCCCGCCCACCGGTAAGCCATCGATCGGCCGCCCACCCGCCTCCACGTCTGCTCCCACCCACCAACGATCGCGGGCATCGATGGTCCGGTGCAGAGAGGGCCACAGAGTGTCCTCTCCTCTGCATCGGATGGGGAAAAATGTTATTGCAGTGATGCCTCGATATCGAGGCATCACTACAATAACCGGAAAGAGGCGCTGGAAGCGATCAGGATCGCTTTCCAGCCGCTTTCAAACCCCAACGTCGTACAGGGTACGTCGCTGGTCTTTAAAGACCAGTTTGTGCAAGACGTACCCTGTACGACGTGTGTCGTTAAGGGGGTTAAAGGGATAGAATAGACAAAAATGAATTGTGCATGCGTGCATTTCAATTTGAAAAACATAATTTTCTCATTTATTCTTCCATTAGCACAATATGCTTCTAGTAAAACTTATTACTGTTTTTCTGTGGCATAACGCACATATCCTGTGAGGGCCTGTGCACCAGTATTCAAACAACACACCTTATCAGAGAGTCAGCGGTAGCTTGTATGACACAAATTACGTCTTCAGAAGGAATACACACCACTACCAGCTGTCTGAGAAGGGTATGGTGTTTGAATACGAGTGCATGAGCCTTCACAGGATATGTGCGTATGCCACAGATAAACAGTAATTACTTTTACATGAACCATTTTTTCTAATGGGAAATATATTGCAAAAAGGCTTCTATTTCAAATTGAAATGCACACATGCACATTTAATTTTGATATTCCTTAATTTCATGAATCAAGGACAATTTCTGTGAAGGAGATCTTACATAAATGACACTGAGTTAAAGAACACATTCAGCACTTGCATTTGTTAAGCACTCATCACCACATAAATAAATCATTGTATCATACCAGCTTGTACTGTTTAATGATGTGGTATCCATGCAACACACAGACAAGGAAGATTACCTATATCACAGTGGATCATGTGACTGTTACTGCATTGTTACATGTATGAAATTTGTTAGATAGATAAATGTCACTTTACAATGATTGTCTAGAGAAGAGGATTGTTTTCTCCAAAACATCACAAAAGTAAACTTTTTCCATATGTAGAAATTACTGAGAGTTTGATTATTTAATTGCTATATAGTTTAGGAGTTTCCCATGAAAATGTCAGATTTTCACCTGGCAAAACATGAGTTGAGAATCACTATCCATTAAGATTTAAAATTGTAATGCAGTGAAAAAATTGCACACCCTTATTCATTAGTAATTCAATTTTATCACTATTGCCCATCCAAATCTATGTGTTTAACACCTATCTAGCGCTGCTGTCAGGCTGAGGTGATTGCCTCCTATGTGTTGGTTGATGGTCCCAATGTGCAGAAGTAACCGAGCAAAGCAGAGGACAGTCCAGAGCAGCAGATTAAGTAATACACCGAGGATCAGACTCAAGCTTAGATACAAAGGGAGTAGGATAAATCAAAGTTTAATAACAGGTCTGGGTCATACACAGTCCAAACAAGGTTTCAAGACAAAATGAGAAAGCACAAGGCAAAGTCTAAAGAAAACAGGCAGAGGTCAAGAATCCAGAGTTTTATAGGGCAAGCAGGATGAGAGCCAATGCAAAGTATAGATCTTTATAAATGAATGCACCACGGTGACCTGTAGCTTACTGGGAGTTTTCCTATCTTGCAGTACCTCACATTCACCACATAGATTGGTGGTACTCACATTCCTTTCTGTGTACTGTTGAGCTGTAGGTCTCAAGTCGTGGGACTGGATTAATGACAGAATGAACAGAGATGCAGCAGATGAAAGAGGTAGGCGGGGGTGACTGGAGAGGGACCTCAAGGTGAGTGGCAGGATGGACAAGTTGCAGATCTAGCAAAGGCCATGGCAGATTTAACTAATTACTGCTCAGTGATGGCAGCAACAGATAAAATTGTTTCTTTATCGCGAGTATTTTGAGTTATCCATGACATAGCCTCCCCCTAATGCACAACTTCAGGGTTCGCAAGGATGATTTTTTTCAGAGTGTTTGTTGTACAATTGTTGTAACAGAGATGGAGCATGAACATTAGATGCTGGTTCCCAGGATCTTTCACCAGACCAAAGCCCTTCCACTCAACTAGGTATTCAAGTTGTCTCCAAACATATTTGTGAATCCACAATAGCTTTCTCCTTCATATTAATCTATTTTGTCTACCTGAGATATATGGAAGGTTAAAAAGAACAGAGAAACAGCGAACCTCTTAAAAGTAAGCACTCATTTATATAAAAAAAATGAACACTGGTAATAAAATTTCACCATAAGCAGATTGTCAGACAAAGCACCAATCTGTTTTGTGCATTTCGGACTGCTCCTGCCCTTAGTCATATAGACATTAGTTCACTTCAACTCTTAGCTCATATAGTGTGTGCATCTATATTATTGGTTGATACTGACAATTCCTCATTAAAGACATCACATTAGAATACACCATGAGAGCAACACATTATGTACATTATTTATAAATAGTATGCGATACTAGAAGACAATTTCAATAAACTGTGAACTTGCAATATATTAGTGACTGTAATAGCTAGTAAAAGTCCCATCAGTAATACCAGTCGTTAATGACATATCCTATGGCTAATCACTTAATACCATAAACTCTGGTTGGATTCTAAGTATAGCCTTGTAGTCTGTAATATGTCCAAATGTAAAAATATATATTATTTCCTCTGATAGGGCTACTATACTTTTATGTTTTAGCCCTATGTTAGGATAATTGAATTAAATCATGAATACTGTTATGGTCTTTTCCAAAAAATTAATGGCATCATCATCAATAATTGAACCCATAAGGTCTTACTAGTCTTGAGTTTAAAATCCAGAAGACCTTCACGCAACAACAAATGTGCTGATCTGTCCCGTTAGGGGGTTACAAACCCATTCTATGACCTGCCACAAGAATGATGATACCTCAACCATTGTGCACAGTAATAAAATGTGTTGAAAGGTTTGAACATTCATTATTAGTGCTGATGTCATTAAGAATGCAATCTAATTCTAGTATGGGCCTCCCTGGTAGTGCAACCTACATACTTGCCTATCAAACAATGTACACTCAATAAGGTAGACAACCGAAAGTTGTCTTACAATTTGTACAGTGGTTCAAGTAAAAAACTCTTTGCATACTTTTTGATTGAAATTGGATAGTGACTTTTACAATGTTTGCAAGCAATACATTTCATGTAATGGCATTTACAATGTCCTTTTATCCTTAAAACAACTGGTTTTTATCACCATGTTACTAGTTTGTGCATGCCGTCTTGAAACAAAGTTACAACCTTCTGAAACATATTCTTTTGACTGTCCTCTGCTGTAAGTATAGGTAAATGTATATTACCTATGTTACTGATCTCCCTGAACTGAGGACTAAAAGTAGTTATTGTCAGGGTTTTTTCCCTGATCTGTTTTGCCATGTGCTGCTGGGCAGCCATTTTTACTCACCTCTCTTGCTGACTCTGGTGCATACTGTGTGATGCTGCTCATTTCCTGCACTTCCTTTTATGACCAGACTGGTGTACATCATCAGTGTGAGACAGGATGCAGTCTCAGAATTGTGATGTCATCACTTATTATTTAAAGGGCCTCTGTTCAGAATGCTTTGCCCTTGCATTGTCTCAGAACTGTTTGTGTGAGATCCTGTGTATTACCTGGCTATCTGACGTCCCTCCTGGTTTCTGATCCCTGGCTTGTTCCTGACTCTGCTGTTCTCCTTGTTCCTGATTCCGGCTTGTCTGACTACTCGCTTTGGTTCCTGACTTAGCTCGTCTGACTATTCTCTTTGGCTCCTGACTCGGCTCGTCTGACTACCAGCTCTGGTTTTGATTCCTGGCTTGTTATTTGTCTTGTGGACTTTTTATTATTTTTTGCTATTAATAAAGGTGTGATTATTTTTGCACTTTTCGTCTCAGCCTGATTCCTTGCACCCTGACATTATGCAAGGGACATGAATCCTGATGGTGCTAATAATCCACCTTTACCTGCCATAATTTCCCAGGATGGATGAACAGGATCACCACTTGGATCAATTTGCACTAGCCCTAGCAAACCCTGCTGACTCGCACTGCACATTTGGACCAAAGTGTTCCGCAAGTTATGGCTCCTGTTTCCGCTGCTGCACCTAGTCCTACCAGGAGCATGTCTGGTTTCTGCACTCTCTACCTCAGCGATATGGAGGCGATCCTATCAGTGCAGAGGGTTTTTGAACTAGGTGGCAATTTACTTTGAGATATTACCTCATGCGTTTCCCTCTGACCAGAGCTAAGGTGGGATTTCTCATCTCGTTACTCTCTGACACAGCTCTTGCATGGGCTAATCCCTTGTGGGAGGCTAATAAACCTGTGATTTTCAATTACCCTGAATTTGTGGCCTCCTTTCTAAGGGTATTTGATGTTCGGCTCGCTTCCTCCTCGGCTGCTAAATGACTCATGTCCATTCAGCAAGGTACAAGATCTGTTGTGCTCAGTGTGCCATTGAGTTCCTGTACGCTTGCCGCAGAGGTAGGTTGGAACAATGAGCCCTGGTTGCCTGCCTTCTTTCATGGGCTCTCTCGATGCGATTAAAGATGAAGTTGCTGTCAGAGATTTACCAGAAGATCTCGAGGCATTGGTGTCTTTTTTTATCCTAATTGACATCAGAACATCAGACTAAGTGAGAGGCCCTCTTTCAAGGAGGCGCTTGCGGAAGCCTCCTGTTCCGTTGGTCTCCTACGTGTTTGTTCCCACCCATGCCCCTCCCTCTCCTCCCATGCCTCCTGGTCCTGAATCACTAGGTTACTGCTGAGCCGATGCAGTTGGGATTCACGCGTCTCTCCGCAGCGGAGAGGGCTTTAGGAGGAGGGAGGGGCTCTACCTCTATTGTGGGTTACAGAGCCACCTTTTGAAGTCTTGTCCGGGAAACAGCCGGGAAATGCTCACACCTAAGGTCCTGTCCGGGGTCCAGACCTTGGGTGGTTTATCCTCGTCCCCGGAACCACTTAAGGAGAAACATTGGGTACGTGTTGTCTTTCCTGGGGGACTACTCCATAGTCACCCAGGCTCTTGTTGACTCCGGTACTGCGGGGCCTATTTCATTGACAGTGCTTTTTTATCAAAGCACCTCCATTCCTGTTTTGCCTCGGTCCCTGCTCTGTTTGCTATTGAAACTGCTCCGTTATCCATGGTTGTTGGGGGCTCTCCATTTTGAAACCTTCCAGTTCTAGGTGATACACTCTCTTACATTTTCCGGTTGTTCTGGGTTATGCTGGCTCCAAAAGCACAATCCCAGTCTTGTCTGGCGCAGGTCAAAATTTTGTTGTGGTCCTCCGCAGTGTATTTCCACTTGTCTTCGGAAACCCAGTTTAAAGTCTTGTGCACTTCTTCAGTATCTCAATTGCCAGAGGAGTACCGAGAGTTCCTAGAAGTTTTTGACAAGGTGCGTGCTGGTACGTTGCCTCCTCACACGGTCTTAGGATTGTGCCATAGACCTGCAACTCGGAGCTATTCCTCCCTTGGGGCCGGGTTTACCCTCTGTCTGTTGTGGACGAATGTGCTTATGGAGGCGTATGTTGCCGATGCTCTGTTGCGGGGATCATCCGCAAATCCTGCTCTCCTGCAGGGGGCTGGCTTCTTCTTTGTGAAGAAAAGGGTGGTGAGATAGGACCCATGCATCGATTATGGGGTCTTAATCGTCTTACATTAAGAATGCTTACCCAATTCCACTTATTACGAAACTCTTTGACCACCTCAAGGGAGCTACGGTCTTTACTAAACTTGATTTGAGAGGAGCGTACAATCTCTTTAGGATCAAGGAGGGCCACGAATGGAAAACAGCATTTAACACCAGGAGCGGGCATTAATGAGTATCTTGTAATGCCCTTTGGCCTATGTAATGCTCCTGCTGTTTTTCCAGGAATTTATTAATGATGTCCTACGAGATATGTTGCAACAGTGTGTTGTGTGTACATAGACGACATCCTCATATATTCACCCACACTTGAGGCTCATCGTTCTGATGTTACACGGGTTCTTCAGAGACTACGTGAGAACGGCCTGTTCTTGTAAACTTGAGAAATGTGAGTTCCCATCAGACTCAAGTAACCTTCCTAGGTTATGTTATCTCCGTTGCAGGGGTTCTCAATGGATCCTGACAAGTTATCTGCAGTTCTGCAGTGGCCTCGCCCAGTTGGTCTTCGGTCTATTCCAAAGTTTTTTGTGGTTTGCCAATTACTATAGAAAGTTTATTAAAAACTTTTCTTCCTTAGTCAAACCCTATCACTGACATGACCTGTAATTGAATGATCCACTCCACTGGTCACCTACTGCTATTAAGGCCTTTGATAGTCTTAAGACTGCCTTTGCTGCCGCTCCAGTTCTGGCTCATCCTAACCCTGTCCTGCCTTTCGTTCTTAAGGTTGATGCGTCTGAGACTGGAGTAGGTGCCCTCTTGTCTCAACGTCCTACGCCTGACGGTTCCTTGCGTCCGTGTGGTTTCTCTAAGAAATTGTCTCCAGCGGAGTGCAATTATGAAATTGGCAACAGGGAATTACTGGCCATAATTTTGGCACTCAAGGAATGGAGGCATCTTCTCGAGGGTACTAGCGAGCCAGTGCTTATTCTTACTGACCACAAGAATTTAACTTATCTATCTGAAGCAAAACGTTTGTCACCCCGACAGGCCAAATGGGCGCTACTTTTGTCTCGGTTTAATTATGTGGTCTCCTACCTGCCTGGTAGTAAGAATGTTAGGGCTGATGCCCTCTCTCGACAATTTTTGCCTCTGTCCAAGGAGGAGTCTGTACTTACTCCAGTTATACCTCCTGACAATATTTTGGCTACCATACATACTAATTTGACTTCTCCCTTGGGGGAGAAGATCCTGGCTGCACAAACCAATGCACCTCCTGAGAAACCTAGTGGTAAATGTTTTGTTCCTGAGAATCTTCAAAAAAAACTTTTGCACACTTACCACTATCCTAAAGCCACAGGTCACCCAGGCAAAAACCAAATGATTTGGTCTGTCACTCCACAATTCTGGTGGCCAGGTCTTCGTTCTGATGTTGCTGCGTATGTTGCCTCCTGCTCAGTTTGTGCACAGAATAAGACTCCTCAATGTCTTCCTGTGGGCCTTCTTCAACCTATTGCTAATAGTGAGCGTCCTTGGACACATCTTTCCATGGACTTCATTGTCGAGCTCCCTGTTTCCAATAGCAATACTGTTATCCTTATGGTGGTTGACCGTTTTTCTAAAATGTCACATTGCATTCCCTTGAAGAAGTTGCCTACCGCTCAGGAGCTTGCTTCAATTTTTGCCTGGGAGGTCTTCCGTATACATGGGTTACCCAAGGAAATAGTGTCGGACCGGGGTAGCCAGTTTGTCTCCAGATTTTGGCGTTCCTTTTGTGCTCAAATGGGGATCCTGCTTTCCTTCTACTCGGCATATCACCCTCAATCCAATGGGGCTGCGAAACGGTCTAATCAAGCTCTGGAACAGTTCCTCAGTTGCTATGTCGCAGATCACGACAATAATTGGTCTGAACTGTTACCTTGGCAGAGTTTGCTCGTAATAGTGCTATTAATCCTTCCTCTAAGTTATCCCTGTTCATGGCGAATTATGGGTTTCAACCATCCTTGTTGCCCGATTCATTCATGTCTCAAGGTATTCCAGCTTTGGAGGCGCATCTCCGGCAACTTAGTTCCACGTGGGTGCAGATTCAGGATTGCCTTCATCGTTCTATACAACGCCAAAAGTTCCAGGCTGATCGTAGGCATCTGCCCGCGCCTTCCTACCAGGTTGGTGAGATTTTGGCTGTCCTCCCACAACTTGAACCTTCGTGAGCCTTCCAATAAACTGGCTCCCCGTTATGTTGGTCCTTTTCGAATACTCAGACGGGTCAATCCTACGCTCTTGACCTTCCTCCTGCAATGTGCATCTCCATTGTTTTTCATGTATCCCTCTTGAAACCATTGGTTTGTAATCAGTTTACCACTGTGTTGCCTCATCCCCATCCTATCTTTGTTGACAACCATGAGGAGTATGAGGTCAGCAGCATCATTGACTCTCGTATGTCCAGGGGCCGCGTACAGTATTTGGTTCACTGGAGGGGCTACGGTCTGGAGGAGTGTTCATGGGTTCCCTCCTCTGATATTTATGCTCCCACTCTCCTGCTTGACTTCCATGCTCGTTTCCCCAAAAAGCCTTTTGTCCTCCCGTGTGGAGGGGTCGTTGAGGGGAGGGTACTGTCAGGGTTTTTTCCCTGATCTGTTTGCCATGTGCTGCTGGCAGCCATTTTACTCACCTCTCTTGCTGACTCTGGTGCATACTGTGTGATGCTGCTCATTTCCTGCACTTCCTTTTATGACCAGACTGGTGTACATCATCAGTGTGAGACAGGATGTAGTCTCAGAATTGTGATGTCATCACTTATTATTTAAAGGGCCTCTGTTCAGTATGCTTTGCCCTTGCATTGTCTCAGACCTGTTTGTGTGAGCTCCTGTGTATTACCTGGCTGTCTGACGTCCCTCCTGGTTCCTGATCCCTGGCTTGTTCCTGACTCTGCTGTTCTCCTTGTTCCTGATTCCGGCTTGTCTGACTACTCGCTTTGGCTCCTGACTCGGGTCTTGTCTGACTATTCGCTTTGGCTCCTGACTCGGCTCGTGTTACTACCAGCTCTGGTTTTGATTCCTGGCTTGTTATTTGTCTTGTGGACTTTTTATTATTTTTTTGCTATTAATAACGGTGTGATTATTTTTGCACTTTTCGTCTCAGTCTGATTCCTGGCACCCTGACAGTTATGAAGGTGGATTTGGTATCGTCTAGCTCCTTTTTCTCATTGGATCTAGTGATGACATTCCCCAACATTAGTTTAATATCCATCCTACTGACCTCTAAAAAGGCTCTATTTACCACTTTTTAATATCATCTCTCTAACAGTTGGTTTTTAAGGACTTCACTCTCCTTAATAAAATCATCTACCATAGAGCAATTTTGCTTTATTCTCATAAGCTGCCCTTTGGCCACCCCAAAGCCAGTATGATAGGGATGGTAACTCTTTGCATGCAAAATTTAATTGGAAGTGGTCGGTTTCTGGTAGAGTGATGTTTTAAGCTTACCCAGATGCGTATCCCCCATCAGATAAACATCCAAATAGGGGATGACATCCGGCTCGACTTGTAATGTAAATTCTAGTCCTACCTCATTGTTATTGAGGAATCTAACAAATGTATTGGCGTCCTGTTCAGTGCCAACCCATACAAACAAGAGGTCATCAATAAACCTCTTGTATGCTCTTATATTGCCACTATGGGGGTTAGTAGCTCCAAAAATGGGGAACAGATCCCACCAACCCATAACAAAGGTTTGCATAGCTGTCTCACGTTTTTGGAGATGGTAGCAGTCATGGAACTTAAAATAATAATGCATAAGAAGGAATTGTAGAGACTCTATAATAAAGCCAATCACCCACATCATACCCACATCATAATTGCTGAAATGTTGTAGCATATATCTGACTGCATTTAGTACGTGTTGATGTGGAATGGCTGAATAGAGGCTCACAATATCCACTGTAAGCCATAAACAATCTGTGTATCCCAAGAAACATCATCAAGTATTGTCAGTAAATGTTTGGTGTCCTTTAGATATGTAACTGATGGTAACTGATAAATTATGGGCTGCAAAAGGGACTCAACTCAACCAGATAGTTTCTCAAAAAGAAAACCTATTCTCGAGACAATCGGTCTCCCCTTTACTTCTGCCAAGGATTTGTGAACCTTGGGGAGGTGATGAAAAATGGGGATCACCGATTTCTGCACAAATAGGTAATCAAAAGTCTCCAAATCAAAAAAGCCCTTAATATATAGAAGGTTGGATGAAGGTGATATGAAGATGGGAGTTCCAAATGTAATATTTTTATTACTTTTGTGATCTTGAATGGACCAATAAAATGAGGGCCCATTTTATTGGAAGGACAGGAAAGTCATAGTTTGTGATTTGAGAGTAAGGCTTTATCCTCATATTAGTAGACAGGAGCTGCAGTTCTTTGTTTATAAGCATGCAATTTTTGATATATTTGGGATTAATGTAAAGTCCATGAAGACTAAATTTCTGTTGTAAGATTTGGAGTCCTGCATTCAGATCCGGAACTGACGTGTAACATTGAAGACCAGGTAGAGTGATTGGATGAAAAACATAATTTGCAAGCAATGGTGACATCTGACTGTATTGTTGAATTTGGTTACTATAAGCGTATTTTGATAATGGCACAATAAAGGATTTGGTTAGTTCTGGATTGGGGCAGAATTTGTTGAGGAATGTTGTCTTATCATCTCTATTAGAGAATGCTGAGTAGCCAGGGAATATTTATGGTGGATCACTGTGTCAGAAAGGACAGGATCTTCAGGATTAGCCTTGTACATATGAGAAAGGGCATCAGCCTTTTGGTTGTTTGAACCAGGTCTATATGTGATTTTGAGAGGGAAGGGTATGAAGAATAAGGCTCATCTGACCTGGCGAGGGGACAAGCATCTGCCATTTCTGAGGTACTCCGGATCTTTGTGATCAGTGAATACTTTAGTGTTATAGTGTGCTCCCTCAAGCAAGTATCTCCACTACTACAAAGCACTTTTAATAGCAAGAAGCTCTCTATCGGCAACATCATAATAAAAGGGATAGTAAACCCAAAAACTGTTAAAATCATTTTTTAAAAATTCATTATATATATTAAATATTTAAAATAAGTACCTGTTAAATGTTTTAACTCGTTTTCTAGTTATTCCATATTAAAAATCTTTATTTTGCCAAACCCATTTTATTCTAATTATGTGGGCCCTATAATGAAGTTCTACCTAGGTAGAATCATCATGGAGACCCGCATGCGAATATCATTCTTTTAAAATAAACGCATGTGCATCTTGGCCCGTCAGTTCTAGTTAATGCGGCGCATCACTATACTGACACGGGAAGCAGGGTAGACTTCATTATAGTGACGTCGACGTTGGTGGGAGTGGCGCACCAGAGCGCTGAAGATTCACAGAGCAGAAGCATGGGGAATCGTCTATGTCAATTTGCTCGAAGTAAGTATAATAAATTCCCCTAAGCTAATGAGCAATTTGATTTGATCTTAGTAAAAGGAAAGTAACCCCTAGACTAACGAGCATTTTTTTAACCCCTAGAAAAATGAGCATGTTGTGCTTTTTCTTATGATAAAGTAGACAACCCACAGCAATTAATTTTAACACCTAGACTAACGAGCAAGTTTTTTTGTTCTTACAGCAGAATAATTGCAGGAGATGCAAAGATTAAAAGTAACAGCAACTTCGGATGTGACTAAAGTGAATTATTAACATCCGAAGTTACTGTTACTTTTAATCTTTGCATCTCTTGCGATTAATCTGTTGTGAGAACAAAAAAATGTGCTCGTTAGTCTAGGGGTTAAAAATAATTGCTGGTTAGTGACTCTATGTGCTGTCTGCCTTATAAGAAGAAAAAAAACATGTTTGTTTTTTTTCTAGGGTTTAAAAAAATACTTGTTAGTCTATGAGCTGACTGCCTTTTACTAAAATCAAATTAACTTGCTTGCTAGACTAGGGGTGCTTTTTATACTTGCCTTGAGCAAAGTAAAATATAAGCCCATGTAGTATGTGGAAACTATTGACATTGTCAACCGGTCTGCGCATGCGAGGGTTCAATAAAAAGCGTTCTATTAATATTTAAATGAAATGAGCAGAAACACTTGCCTATTGGATGGGATGATTAGTTCATCTTTCATAAACTCTGCCTATTTTATGGGTAGTCATTACTGCTTGTTGTAAGTGAATTTTAAAGTTTAATTAAAGATATTAAAAGCTTTTTTTCAGGAAAAAAGTAAGTTGATTTTATTGCATAAATATCTATAATTATAATTATGTATTTTGTTTTCGTAATATTTGGCAAAGATTTATAACACTTTAATCTTGGCAGAAGATAGTGTTCAAGAGTTGAAGGCCACTGGATGTTGTAAATTTCTTCCTCCGCTCTATTGTAACAATAATGCCCCAGAGCAGTTTCTGAGGCATCTACTTCTAAAATAAAGGGTTGATCTTACATTGATTGAATAGAACAGGTGCTTGCTACTTGTTCAGATTTATCCAATTGGAATGGATTTTTTTGGTGAGACGGGTAATAGGAGAGACCACTTTAGAAAAGTCCTGGATGAATCTCCTATAAAAGAAAATCCCACAAACCTCTAGACTGCTTTCTTGTTTGGAAGTGTGGGCCAGTCAAGAATTGCTTGAATCTTTTTAGGCTCCATCTTGATTTGATTGGATGAGAGTGTATACCCGAGAAATTCAATAGTTTATTTCCAAATTGGAATTTATCTAATTTAGCATAGTACTTGTGCTGTTTGTCTCATGGCCGTGCCCAGGATTGAACCTTTTGCTCTACCCCTGTGCCACCAGTGGGCTCTGTATTCTGCTGTTGTTCCTGGAGATGTGCTGCCTTCACTGGCTAGCTCTCTGGCTTCAGCACCTTTGTCCCTCAGAGGGCATCTGCCATGCACCAGTATCCTGTTCCAATACCCAAGCCCTGCAGAGGGTGTCTGCTTAGCGCTAAATTCCTGCTCCAGTACAAAGTCTTGCAGAGGGCATCTGTTAAGTACCTATATTCTGCTCCAGTACCCAAGCATTGTGGAGGGTGTCGGCCAAGCTCCAGTATCCAGTTCCAGTACTCAAGCCCTGTAGATGGTGTCTGCCAAGCATAAGTATCCCTGCACCCCAGTTCTAGATCATGTCTCTTGATTGGGCAATCCAGTTCTCAGTCCTAGAGTGGGTACACCAGTTCCCGACCCTAAAGCGGGCACAACTTCTGGTGTGGGCATTACTGCAGCCTATCCTGTTTCTGGAATATAACATTTTTTTTCCTGTACAATAAATCTACCTTGTCTGTCTCTTTGCTACCATGCCTAAAAGGGGTAATTCCTCAAAGAAACCCATTCCACTAGCCCCTTTTAGTGATCAAGATAGGACTAAGTCTGACACCTCTTCACATGAGCTCCAATCCCCTGAACCCACTCTGCTGATAATGACAGTCTGAGTCTTTAAAGAACTGTTCAAACATGTCTCCCAAGTTTTTGAAGAGTCTTAGAGTACACCAGGATGTAATCAAGATACACTATTGAAATGTATCCAGTAGATCTCTTAATATGTCATTTCGAAAGTGCTAAAATGTGGCAGAAGCGTTACATCAGGTCCTTGAAGTGGCCATATCTTGACCTGAAGGTGGTCTTCCATTAATCCCTCTCCTTCACCTATACCAAATTATAAGTTCCTCTGAGACCGATCTTGGTAAATATCTGGGCTTCTTTTACTTTATCTAGGAGTTAAGAGATCAGAGGAAGTGGGTATTGGTTCTCTGCGGTTATTATGTTTAGGGCCCGATAATCCATACATCATTAGAGGCCTCCATCTCTTTTCCCCCACAAAAAATGTTACCCTCTTCTGCGGGAGAGGTTGAAGGTTGGATAAACCCTTTAGCAAGATTTTCTTTAATATACTATTGTAGATGCTTGAGCTCTGGAACTGGACATTAATGTCAGGCTGAGGTGATTGCCAGCTATGGTGTTGGTTGATGGTTCCGCTGTGCAGAAATAACAGAGCAAAGCAGAGGACAGTCCAGAGTAGCAGGATAGGTAATACACGGAAGATCAGACTACACAAGCTTAGATACAAATGGATTAGGAGAAAACAAAGTCCGGTAACAGGCCAGGGGTCATACACAGTAAGGCAGTCCAAAGAAGGCTTCAAGACAAAAGGAGCAAGCAGGAGATTAAATCTAAAGAAAACAGGCAGAGGTCAAGAATCCGGATAATATCACAGGTACTGGGAAATCAGCAAGTAACAGGAGCTGGGAAACTGGAGAAACTCACAGCAATGTCCAAACATTGTGTTAGAGTGAGCTGCAGAGTTTTATAGGGGAAGACACTTCCTCTGGGAGCAGTCCAGCAGGATGGGAGCCAGTGCAAAGTATAGAGCCTTTGTAAGTGAATGCACCTGTAGTTTTACTGTTTTCCTATCTTGCAGTACCTCACTTTCACCACATAGATTGTTGGTGTGCTAATGTTTCTTTCTGTATGCCTCAAGCCTAGAGACTGGATTATTGGCAAAATGGGCAGAGACGCAGAGCATGAAAAAGAGGTAGGCAAGGGTAAAAGGAGAGGGACCTCAAGGTGAGTGGCTGACACACTGGGCAAACAGATCATGGATGGACAAGATGAAGGTCTAGCACAGGGCATGGCAGCAACAGATACAGATCTCTTTCTGTAAGTATTTGGAGTTATACCATGACAGCTGCTGATTGGAATAGAGGCAGTTTCCATTCAGGACCAGCAGTTCTCCGAATCTCCCAAGTGGTACTTCAACTATGTATTTATCTCATTTGCAGGGATAATATATACTGTTGATAATGTAAATAATATATTGCTTTCCCACTATTTATCAAATACTGAGTTATATTTCAAAATCCAAATATACATTTAAAGCAAAAGAAATATAGTGGAGAAGAAGGAAATAAGTATATTACAAAATAGAACAAACAAAACCATTTACATTATTTCTGGAATTACATACAATACCTTAACCTTGCATAGCTTAATACTCAAAAGAAAAAATTGCCACCCAATCTGACCAGGCTTCCACACAATACATTTTAAGGGCATGCAACAGATGCATTCATGCCCATAAAACCTCCAGTGAATAAGCATTGGAAAAGCCAGTGATATACCTTTTATTGTTGCTGCATGTTGTGTTACTAATTCACAAGGGGGTTATTCAAATGGTTTGCAATCATTTAGAACATTAGCAAAAACCAGATTTCATACCAAAACTCCAATGGTTTGGAATGTGGGGGCATAGATTGTGGGGAAAATCAGTTTCATGGGGTTCTATTAATAGGAGTAAAATGAAATGTTCCCTAATTTTAACACTTGGAATCGGACAATTATAACTATATTGTGAGAGATACAGGCTGCAGATTCAGGCAGGTGTGGCAGCTCACCCAAACAAACGATCTTTTGGTATTGATGCAGTGAAAACAAAGGCAGGTTTAATGCTTCTCAGTAGCTGTGCACTTAGTAGTGATTGCAGGCAGACGGTAGGAAATGAGATCGACTCCAAAAGTAAAAATTTGCAAATATTTATTAAAAACAAAAATTTAAAAACAACACCAGGGTTGTTATACAAAGTGGATTACAGGGTCACCCAGTTGGCCCCAATGATTACAACGCGTTTCTCGGTTGGCAAACCGTTTCATCAGCCAACCGAGAAACGCGTTGCAATCATTGGGGCCAACTGGGTGACCCTGTAATCCACTTTGTATAAAAACCCTGGTGTTGTTTTTAATTTTTTTTTTTAATAAATATTTGCAAATTTTTACTTTTGGAGCGGATCTCATTTCCTACCATCTGCCTGCAATCACTATTAAGTGCACAGCTACTGAGAAGCATTAAACTTGCCTTTGTTTTCACTGCATCAATACCAAAAGATCGTTTGTTTGGGTGAGCTGCCACACCTGCCTGAATCTGCAGCCTGTATCTACCAGCACATTGGTGTGCTTTGGGAGTATAACTACAGTATTGGAAGTATCCTTGAACGGGTGAGCTGTCACACCCATCTAAATCTACAGCCTGCCCCTACCAGCACATGAGTGTGCTCGTGGAGTATGTGAGTACTCATTTGGCTATTCTGTTGCTTTTTCTTATGTCTTCAATCAGACTATACCACACATGAGGGGCCCCTCTGTTTTTTATTTCTCCTAGTTCTTGCCTGGATCATCCAGTTGGGAGGAGGCAGCTGCCGCTCAGCTATCAACTTATTTGTAAAAAGAGATATTTTCTTTCCTGTATACTCCAAAAGGGATTTATATAACCTTATATTGATATATTTTTCACCTCATAAGATAACATTAGTTTGTTTAAGTTTTAAATTGTCTTTAAGGGTTATCAATAACTACCATCTGAATTGTATACCATTCTGCGCCCCCTCCACTGTGATTTTATCACGTATTAGATTTTTTGTGAGAGATGCACAATTTATTAGTGCTCTATTTGTGTACTTCTCTTTAAATGTTTGTGTTTGTTTGCTATACAGTATAGTGGTGTGTTCACATTAACTGGACCATCGAAAAGTTTGTCGAGTGACATTTGATAATTAACTGTTTAATTCATATTCACTGTGACAAATGGCTTAGACAGTTTTCCTCCCTTGCCCTCTCTCACGCTGCCCAGTGATGCCTGCTGTTTTTAAATCATATCAATAAAGCTTGGGAATTTGTATTAATAAGCTGTGCTGCTCCTGTCAATCAAGATACCTCCATGGATTGTGCTGTGTGGGAGTTATTTGCTTCTATACTTCCAACACAAATTGTGCTCACTCTTGTGTTAATAGCTATACTTAAAGGGAAAGTCAAAATGAAACTTAAATTAACTGGCTATAGTATGACATTTTAAACAGCTTTCTAATTTACTTCTATTCTCAATTTTATTTAGTTCTCTTAGTATCCTTTATTTAAAGGGGCATTTTACTGTAAATACAAATGGGATTATTTGGCATCAGTATCAGGTTTTAAACTATGACACATGATCCCATAATTGATCTCAGAGTATAAAGATCTGCTGATTGATGAACATTATTTATATATGAATAGCATATATCGGCAATCAAGCCCTGCATTAAACAATCTGAATATAAAACAGATCTTTTAAAGGTATTTAAAGCTGCTGTTGTGTAAGCATAAATTGCATTGTTTTACGATCCATGGAGATATAACTTAAAAAGGTGTTGTGGCCAAATAAAGCCGTATTTAAAGGGACATGACAGTCAAAATTAAATCAGTGGTTGTATATGCTCTACAAGCCCAATAATGGAGGTTCACCCTTACTTTGGTCAAATACATAGGATAAAGTACTCTTGATATCCATTGACCATTGCTCAAATAATGGGCAACTGTTCTAACTTTATTAAAAGCTACAGTCCAATAATGACATTCATATAGGGAACAAGTTTGAGTCAGTTATTAATACACTCAGTCAAATAAACTGCTTTATGATATACAGTTTTGTGTATGGTCAAAGACAATTCCTAATTTTAAAGTGTGATTCTCTCAGGAACATTTTGGAATAAATTGTATGTTGTAAAACTGTAGATGATAAATGAGCAGTCACTGAAACAATGCTAGCTGGATACACATTGGTAAAAAACCATTGGGTAATAATAAATGTAAAATGAACTAACCAAAAGCAATTTATCTAAATAAACAGGTAAGGGGAAAATGAAATGAAGATGCCGGAGTTTATACGGTTTAAATCAGAGGGGACCGATGCATAATTTCAGAATTATAGGGAATGTAGAAAAATAACAAATTTGATAAACAAACATTGGAAATATTAAAAAGATTGCTATCAAATAGTTGTTGCTATTTAGTCCATTCTGTACCAGTTATCATCTTACAAATATATTTTTGGTTCTCTAAGACAGAACAGAAATATGGGCGAAATCTCCTGTAAGATAGTTTCTCTTTCATTTGTTCTGTAAATGTTTTTTATTATTTTTTTATAATTTTGTCAGTGCACATCTTTATTAGTTAAAGAATAAACAAACAAACAAAAAATACTGTTGAATTCTAAACACACTTCTTAGTTTCTTAACGCCGCCAACTCAACTTAAAGAATGCCATGCTGTAGTTCATTAGCACACGTAATTATTACATTACAGAGCCTACTTAAAGGGACAGTCTACACTAAAATTGTTATTGTTTAAAAAGATAGATAACGCCTTTACTACCCATTCCCCAGCTTTGCACAACCAACATTGATATATTAATATACTTTATATCATTTAAACCTCTAAATTGATAAGGGGGCAGTCAGAAGATGCTTAGATACAAGGTAATCACAGAGGTAAAAAGTATATTATTATAACTGTGTTGGTTGTGCAAAACTGGGGAATGGGTAATAAAGGGATTATCTATCTTTTAAAACAATAACAATTATATTGTACACTGTCCTTTTAACTATGGCCAAGTTTGAATTGGTGGTGTGGTGATTTTGAGATGCAAATAATGAAACTTTTCAGCTGATGTAAAGTGTTTATCAACTTCTGTTTTTCATACATTTTACATACTTCCACATTTTGTTTTAAAACTGCAAGAAAATTTCATAAGGTGTTAAGTATAACCCTCCAACCCATTTTCATTTAACAACCAACAACTTGGTAATGTTTAGAGGAAAATTAGTGTCTGAGTAACAAGATGATGTAAAACAGTGGTTCTCAACCCAAGTGACCTCAAAGCCGGTACATTTTAGTCAGACATGACCAGGTCCATGTAGTGTGTATATATGTATGTATGTATAGGTATGTGTATATATACTGTAAATATACTTTATTTATATATATATATATATATATATATATATATATATATATAAGGAAAGTTGGTTAGTGGTATGGTATTGATTGACTTATATTTCACTTCGGAGTTTAGACGCAGTCGTCCAAGCAGCTTGTGCACTCGGAGATCCACAACTAACATGAGGATATCCACACTGTGCAGTCTGCTCTGAATAAATAATTACAAAGAAACAAACTCCCAGGAGTGTGAAAAAAGTATATCCGTGCAGGACAATTTTGTAACTAGTAGTATGAACTGAGGCAATACACTATGCACAAACACCTTAGGTAAGTATAAAAAAATGTAGAAAATGTATTCGGTATACATTAAAAGTCACAAAAAGGAACAGACTCACGATTGTATGAAAGACAAGAACTGGGATTACGTCATCTGACGCGTTTCACGCCGGTTGGCACTTTCTCAAAGATAGTTTGATAGTATCTCAGGGCAGAGTTAAATAGCCATAGTAGGAAAGGAACACACCCTCAAACAACATGACGTTTATATCAATTATGCAAATTTCCTCAGAGCCAAAGGAAAATCATATGGCTCAGCAAAGGCATAGGCATAATGCCGTCTGTCAACAGTTCAAAAGAAAACAAGAACTGATTATGCCGGGAATGTGCATAACAGAGACAAAGATGTAATAAGACACACTAAATGTTTGCACACTAAATACTATAACATACATAAAGATTAGAACTCAGCAAAAATATTTCACACGTATGGATCAGTATCTTATAAGTAAACAATTAGTGCAATCTTTAAACATTAATACAGAGAAACTTAGATAGACTTGAAAGTAATTTCCCTAATGATTCTACCACTTTATGTTAACTCACATTATGGTGTCTTAGTTAAGCATATGAAATTAAAAAATGTTTAACTAGCTTAGCGCACTGTTTCCATCCATAACTTTAGCTCTAATGATGTATGATAATAACCAACATATAACTACATAATAATGTTAAAAGACAAAAATAAAACAATACATTTTTTTTTTTTGAAAAATGCAAAGAAAGATGGTTATTGGAAACAATTGAACGATCAAGTGTTGCAGTCAACAGGTTCCAATCAGTAGTGCATGAAGAGAGACATTATGTTATTATCCATATGCGGTTACATTGTTTTTCTACACGTTGCCAGGCAACCACTTTCTACCAGCCTTAATCAATCTAGCATATATAATTTTATACTATGCTTACTTCGAGTTTACAGTTATATGTCATTTGTATGCATATTGTAACATTTTAACTTCCTATACACAATAGCACATATATATATGATCATAGTATTTGTCTAGCAAAAAACAAGAAAGAAAGGAAAAAAGGGGAAAAGGTTTGATAATTGTTTGTATTTACAAACCCTGATAGAGATCCAAATCCCATCTCAAATTCTCTTTGGTTCCTTACGCCTAGATTTAGAGTTTTGTCGGTAAAGACCCGCGTAGCTAACGCTGCTTTTTTTCCTACCGCTGCTTCCAAACAACGCTGGTATTTAGAGTTGTCTGAAGGGCTGCGTTAGGCTCCAAAAAGGGAACATTGAGCCGAATTAACCGCCACTTCAACCCTCAATACCAGCGTTGCTTATGGTAGCGGTAAGCTGGCAAAACGTGCTCGTGCACGATTCCCCCATAGGAAACAATGGGGCAGTTTGGGCTGAAAATAAACCTAACACCTGCAAAAAAGCAGCGTTAAGCTCCCAATGCAGCCCCATTGTTTCCTATGGGGAAACACTTTCTAAGTCTGCACCTAACACCCTAACATGAACCCCGAGTCTAAACACCCCTAACCTTACACTTATTAACCCCTAATCTGCCGCCCCCGCTATTGCTGACACCTGCATTACACAATTAACCCCTAATCTTCCGCTCCAGACACCGCCGCCACCTACATTATCCCTATGAACCCCTAATCTGCTGCCCCCAACATCGCCGACACCTACATAATATTTATTACCCCCTAATTTGCCCCCCCCCCCAACGTCGCCGACACCTAACTTCAAGTCTGCCGACTGGACCTCGCCACTAATATAATAAATGTATTAACCCCTAAAGCTAAGTCTAACCCTAACCCTAACACCCCCCTAAGTTAAATATAATTTTAATCTAACGAAATAAATTAACTCTTATTAACTAAAGTATTCCTATTTAAAACTAAATACTTACCTGTACAATAAACCCTAATATAGCTACAATATAATTATTAGTTATATTGTAGCTATATTAGGATTTATATTTATTTTACAGGCAACTTTGTATTTATTTTAACTAGGTACAATAGCTATTAAATAGTTAGTAACTATTTAATAGCTACCTAGTTAAAATAAGTACAAAATTACCTGTAAAATAAATCCTAACCTAAGTACAATTAAACCTAACACTACACTATCATTAAATTAATTAAATTAATTAACTACCAATACCTACAATTAAATACAATTAAATAAATTAAACTAAATTACAAAAAAAAAAAAACACTAAATTACAGAAAATAAAAAAATATTACAAGAATTTTACACTAATTACACCTAATCTAAGCCCCCTAATAAAATAAAAAAAAACTAAATAATAAAAGTCCCTACCCAATTCTACATTACAAAGTAATCAGCTCTTTTACCAGACCTTAAAAGCTCTTTTGCCTGTAAAAAAAAATACAACTCCCCCCCCAACATTACAACCCACCACCCACATACCCCTACTCTAACCCACCCAAACCCCCCTTAAAAAAACCTAACACTACCCCCCTGAAGATCTCCCTACCTTGAGTCGTCTTCACCCAGCCGGGCTGAAGTCTTCATCTGATGGGGCAGAAGAGGACATCCAGACCTGCAGAGTCTTCATCCTATCCGGGCAGAAGAGGACATCCGGACCGGCAGACATCTTCATCCAAGCGGCATCTTCTATCTTCATCCATCCAGAGTGGAGCGGAGCCATCTTCTTCCCAGCTGATGCGGATCCATCCTCTTCAACCGACGCCTACTCGCCGAATGAAGGTTCCTTTAAATGACGTCATCCAAGATGGCGTCCCTCGAATTCCGATTGGCTGATAGGATTCTATCAGCCAATCGGAATTAAGGTAGGAAAAATCTGATTGGCTGATTGGATCAGCCAATCGGATTGAACTCAACCAATCAGATTTTTCCTACCTTAATTCCGATTGGCTGATAGAATCCTATCAGCCAATCGGAATTCGAGGAACGCTATCTTGGATGACGTCCCTTAAAGGAACCTTCATTCGTCGAGTAGGCGTCGGTTTGAAGAGGATGGATCCGCGTCGGCTGGGAAGAAGATGGCTCCGCTCTGCTCCGGATGGATGAAGATAGAAGATGCCGCTTGGATGAAGATGTCTGCCGGTCCGGATGTCCTCTTCTGCCCGGATAGGATGAAGACTTCTGCCGGTCTGGATGTCCTCTTCTGCCCCATCAGATGAAGACTTCGGACCGGCTGGGTGAAGACGATTCAAGGTAGGGAGATCTTCAGGGGGCTTTATTTAAGGGGGGTTTGGGTGGGTTAAAGTAGGGGGGGTTGTATTTTTTGGGGGTTTATTTTTTTTGCGGGGCATGCCCCGCAAAAAGCCCTTTTAAAGGCTGGTAAAAGAGCTGGTTACTTGGTAATGTAGATATTGGTAGTTAATTTATTTAATTGTTAGTGTAGTGTTAGGTTTAATTGTAACTTAGGTTAGGATTTATTTTACAGGTAATTTTGTATTTATTTTAACTAGGTAGCTATTAAATAGTTATTAACTATTTAATAGCTATTGTACCTAGTTCAAATAAATACAAAGTTGCCTGTAAAATAAATATAAATCCTAAAATATTTACAATGTAAGTATTATTTATATTGTAGCTATATTAGGGTTTATTTTATAGGTAAGTATTTAGTTTTAAATAGGAATAATTTAGTTAATTTTAGGAATATTATTTTGCTTAATATAAATTATATTTATGTTAGGGGGGTGTTAGGGTTAGGGTAAGAGTTATGTTTAAGGGTTAATAACTTTATTATAGTAGCGGCAACGGTGCGGGCGGGAGATTAGGGGTTAATAATTGTAGGTAGGTGTCAGCGATGTTAGGGAGGGCAGATTAGGGGTTAATACAATTTATTATAGTGTTTGCAAGGCGGGAGTGCGGCGGTTTAGGGGTTAATACATTTATTATAGTGGCGGCGAGGTCCGGTCAGCAGATTAGGGGTTAATAAGTGTAGTTAGGTAGTGGAGACATTGGGGGGGGGGCAGATTAGGGGTTAATAAATATAATATAGGGGTCTGCGATGTTAGGGGCAGCAGATTAGGGGTTCATAAGTATAACGTAGGTGGCGGCGATGTCCGGTCGGCAGATTAGGGGTTAAAAAAAATTATTATAGTGGCTGCGATGTGAGGGGGCCTCGGTTTAGGGGTACATAGGTAGTTTATGGGTGTTAGTGTACTTTAGAGCACAGTAGTTAAGAGCTTTATATTCCAGCGTTAGCCCATAAAGCTCTTAACTACTGACTTTTTTTGCGGCTGGAGTCTTGTCGGTAGAGGGTCTAACACTCACATCTCCCAAGACTCCAAATACCAGCGTTAGGCAGATCCCATTGAAAAGATAGGATACGCAATTGGTGTAAGGGGATCTGCGGTAGCCTGGAATCGCGGTAGGGAAGTGAGCGTTAGACCCTTTCCTGCCTGACTCTAAATACCAGCGGGCGGACAAAAGCAGCGTTAGGACCCCTTAACGCTGCTTTTGACAGCTAATACAAAACTCTAAATCTAGGCCTTAGTTTCTAATTTAAAAATCCATTGCACTTCAACATCCAATAACTTCTTGTATCTGTCTCCCCCTCTTTTATTTATGGGGATGTAGTCAATTGCCTGAAAATTCAGAGTTTTCTTTTTTTCTGAATGTAAATTAAAATGTTTAGCCACTGGGGTCTTAGGAGGATCCCTATCAACGAATGTGAGATGCTCACATATCCTATCTTTTAGATTTCTACTTGTAGAACCTGTGTATTGTTTTCCACAGGCTTTGCATGTAATTACATAGATAACATATATTTTGAGCAACAGTCTAGCCTATACTTTATATTATGTTTGAAATTATTGGTGGTCATTACAAATGTGTCACCTGTTTTACAGTGAATGCATACATCACAGTGTCTGCCACAACGAAAAAAAGCCTATTTTGGCTAGCCATGTTTCTCTGGTTTGGAACTCTGAGTTAAATACATATTTAATGAGACGACTTCCAATAGTGGTTGCCTTTTTTGGAATAAATTTGATTCACCTACATTAAATTTATTAACCCCTAATCTGCCGCCCCTACACCGCCGTCACCTACATTATACTTATTAACCCCTAATCTGCCCCCCTACACCGCCGCCACCTACAATATACTTATTAACCCCTAATCTGCCCCCCCTACACCGCCGCCACCTACATTATACTAATTAACCCCTAATCTGCCGTCCCTACACCGCCGCCACCTACATTATACTTATTAACCCCTAATCTGCCACCCCCTACACCGCCGCCACTATATTAAATTTATTAACCCCTAAGTCTAACCCTAAACCCTAACACCCACTAACTTAAATATAATTTAAATAAATCTAAATAAATATTCCTATCATTAAATAAATTATTCCTATTTAAAACTAAATACTTACCTATAAAATAAACCCTAAGATAGCTACAATATAACTAATAGTTACATTGTAGCTATCTTAGGGTTTATTTTTATTTTACAGGCAAGTTTGTATTTATTTTAACTAGGTACAATAGTTATTAAAGAGTTATTAACTATTTAATAACTTACTAGTTAAAATAAATACAAATATACCTGTAAAATAAAACCTAACCTAAGTTACAATTATACCTAACACTACACTATAATTAAATAAATTCCCTAAACTAAATACAATTAAATACAATGAAATAAAATTATCTAAAGTACAAAGAAAACACTAAATTACAGAAAATAATAAACAAATTACAAGATTTTTAAACTAATTGCACCTAATCTAATCCCCCTAAAAAAATAAAAAAGCCCCCCCAAAATAAAAAAAACCCTACCCTACACTAAATTACAAATAGCCCTTAAAAGGGCCTTTTGCGGGGCATTGCCCCAAAGTAATCAGCTCTTTTACCTGTAAAAAAAAAATTACAAACCCCCCAACATTAAAACCCACCACCCACACAACCAACCCTACTCTAAAACCCACCAAATACCCCCTTAAATAAATATAACACTAACCCCTTGAAGATCCCCTTACTGTGAGAAGTCTTCACCCAACCGGGCCGAAGTCCTCAATGAATCCGGCAGAAGTGGTCCTCCAGACGGGCAGAAGTGGTCCTCCAGACAGGCAGAAGTCTTCATCCAGACGGCATCTTCTATCTTCATCCATCCGGCACGGAGCGGGTCCATCTTCAAGACATCCGCGCGGAGCATCCTCTTCTTCCGACGTCTTCTTGTTGAATGAAGTTACCTTTAAGTGACGTCATCCAAGAAGGTGTCCCTTCAATTCTGATTGGCTGATAGAATTCTATCCGCCAATCGGAATTAAGGTAGAAAAAATGCTATTGGCTGATGCAATCAGCCAATAGGATTTAAGTTCAATCCTATTGGCTGATCCAATCAGCCAATAGGATTGAGCTTGCATTCTGTTGGCTGTTCCAATCAGCCAATAGAATGCCAGCTCAATCCTATTGGCTGATTGGATCAGCCAATAGGATTAAACTTAAATCCTATTGGCTGATTGCATCAGCCAATAGGATTTTTTCTACCTTAAAGGGACACTGTACCCACATTTTTTCTTTTGTGATTCAGATAGAGCATGACATTTTAAGCAACTTTCTAATTTACTCCTATTATCAAATTTTCTTCATTCTCTTGGTATCTTTATTTGAACTGCAAGAATGTAAGTTTAGATGCTGGCCGATTTTTGGTGAACAACCTGGGTTGTCCTTGCTGATTGGTGGATAAATTCATCCAAGAAAAAAGAGAATGTGACCCTGCGCTATAGAAAACTATTAGTAAATCAAAAAAAAAATGGAGAAACCCCTATCTCCAAGTAATTGCCAGAAAAGAGTTAATTTAAACAACCTATCCCCAAAAAAGGGAAAAGGCTATTCAAACTACCTTGGCGCTGCAACAGATGCGGCTGAAACTAATTAAAGGATATACTGTGATACAAGTCAAGATACACAGAGTTTAAAAACTTGACCTCAGTAGTGAATTACAATATAAAAATGTATTAATACGATGAATCACACATAAAAAATAATAAAAGCTGATCAGCAGATAAAATAAAATTGCACCAAATGTTTGCAACAAAAATTGCAACACAAATTACAAAATGACAATGTAACAATATAACAAATAAGGACTAAATAAGTGTAGCATCAAAAGAACACACAACAAAATAAAAGAAATTAAAAGAATCAGAGACAAATTCAGCCCTGAGGTTAATCCAGACGGTGGAATTCAGAACGAAGGTAATCGACATCCACAGCTGAAATCATATGAGGCAAAGTAGAGCTGGAACGACAAATGGATCCAAATAAAACAGAAGCAGAGAACCAAAATTGAGGTGTTTACTTTTACTTACACCATGTCTTGGTTTCTGCAGTGGCGCTGAAATCCTTTAAGAGAGCTGCGGCAGAGCCGGGTAAGCCTTTGAAGCGATAGCAGTTTTTCTTTAGTTGTTCCGCTCAAGTTTGGAACAAACACAGAAGCCGGTCTGCGAGAATGGTGCTGTGTCGGATGACGTATAGTGGGAGGAGCAACGCGTTTCAGCCCGATCAGGGCCTTTGTCAAGCTCCAGAGGGATGTTAGGCAGGGACTTTTAAACTGCTGTACTGTTTGCAACTTTCTTTCTTTGCAAACAGTACAGCAGTTTAAAAGTCCCTGCCTAACATCCCTCTGGAGCTTGACAAAGGCCCTGATTGGGCTGAAACGCGTTGCTCCTCCCACTGTACGTCATCCGACACTGCACCATTCTCACAGACCGGCTTCTGTGTTTGTTCCAAACTTGAGCGGAACAACTAAAGAAAAACTGCTATCGCTTCAAAGGCTTACCCGGCCTCTGCCGCAGCTCTCTTAAAGGATTTCAGCGCCACTGCAGAAACCAAGACATGGTGTAAGTAAAAGTAAACACCTCAATTTTGGTTCTCTGCTTCTGTTTTATTTGGATCCATTTGTCGTTCCAGCTCTACTTTGCCTCATATGATTTCAGCTGTGGATGTCGATTACCTTCGTTCTGAATTCCACCGTCTGGATCAACCTCAGGGCTGAATTTGTCTCTGATTCTTTTAATTTCTTTTATTTTGTTGTGTGTTTTTTTGATGCTACACTTATTTAGTCCTTATTTGTTATATTGTTACATTGTCATTTTGTAATTTGTGTTGCAATTTTTGTTGCAAACGTTTTGGTGCAATTTTATTTTATCTGCTGATCAGCTTTTATTATTTTTTATGTGTGATTCATTGTATTAATAATTTTTTATATTGTAATTCACTACTGAGGTCAAGTTTTTAAACTCTGTGTATCTTGACTTGTATCACAGTATATCCTTTAATTAGTTTCAGCCGCATCTGTTGCAGCGCCAAGGGTAGTTTGAATAGTCTTTTCCCTTTTTGGGGGATAGGTTGTTTAAATTAACTCTTTTCGGATAAATTCATCCACCAATAAAAAGTGCTGTCCAGAGTACTGAAACAAACAAAAAACTTAGATGCCTTCTTTTTCAAATAAAGATAGCAAGAGAACAAAGAAAAAATGCTAATAGGAGTAAAATAGAAAGTTGCTTAAAATTGCATGCTCTATCTGAATCACAAAAGAAAAAATTTGGGTTCAGTGTCCCTTTAATTCCGATTGGCTGATCTTGGATGATGTCACTTAAAGGAACCTTCATTCAGCAAGAAGCCGTGGAAAGAAGAGGATGCTCCACGTCGGATGTCTTGAAGATGGACCCATTCCGCGCCGGATGGATGAAGATAGAAGATGCCGTCTGGATGAAGACTTCTGCCCATCTGGAGGACCACTTCTGCCGGATTCGTTGAGGAATTCGGCCCTGTTGGGTGAAGACTTCTCACTGTAAGGTGATCTTCAAGGGGTTAGTATTAGGTTTTTTAAGGGGGTATTGGGTGGGTTTTAGAGTAGGATTGGTTTTATGGGTGGGGGGTTTTAATGTTGGGGGGGTTTGTAATTTCTTTTACAGATAAAAGAGCTGATTACTTTGGGGCAATGCCCCGCAAAAGGCCCTTTTATGGGCTATTTGTAATTTAGTGTAGGGTAGGGCTTTTTTTATTTTGGGGGGCTTTTTTATTTTGTTAGGGGGATTAAATTAGATGTAATTAGTTTAAAAATCCTGTAATTTGTTTATTATTTTCTGTAATTTAGTGTTTGATTTTTATATACTTTAAATAATTTTATTTAATTGTATTTAATTGTATTTAGTTTAGGGAATTTATTTAATTATAGTGTAGTGTTAGGTGTAATTGAAACTTAGGTTAGGTTTTATTTTACAGGTATATTTCTATTTATTTTAACTAGGAAGTTATTAAATAGTTAATAACTATTTAATAACTATTGTACCTAGTTAAAATAAATACAAACTTGCCTGTAAAATAAAAAATAAACCCTAAGATAGCTACAATGTAACTATTAGCTATATTGTAGCTAGCTTAGGGTTTATTTTATAGGTAAGTATTTAGTTTTAAATAGGAATAATTTATTTAATGATAGGAATATTTATTTAGATTTATTTAAATTATATTTAAGTTAGTGGGTGTTAGGGGTAGGGTTAGACTTAGGGGTTAATAAATTTAATATAGTGGTGGAGGTGTAGGGGGTGGCAGATTAGGGGTTAATAAGTATAATGTAGGTGGCGGCGGTGTGGGGGGGCAGATTAGGGGTTAATAAGTATAATGTAGATGGCGGCGGTGTAGGGGGCGGCGGATTAGGGGTTAATAAGTATAATGTAGATGGCGGCGGTGTAGGGGGCGGCGGATTAGGGGTTTTTAGACTCGGGGTACATGTTAGGGTGTTAGGTGTAAACATAACTTTTATTCTCCCATAGGAATCAATGGGATATCGGGCAGCAGCGAACATGAGCTTTCGCTGCTTTCAGACTCCCATTGATTCCTATGGCATCCGCCCATCTCCAGGGTGGCGGATTGAAAACCAGGTACGCTGGGCTGGAATAGTGGTGAGCGTACCTGGTAGGTATTTGATAACTAGCAAAAGTAGTCAGATTGTGCCGAAATTGCATTCGGAACATCTGTAATGATGTAAGCATCGATCTGTGTCGGACTGAGTCCGGCGGATCGTATGTTACGTCACAAAATTCTACTTTTGCTGGTCTGTAGAGTTTGATAACTAAGGGCAATCAGGCTCGCCACAAATACGCTGCTAAATTCCAGCGTATTTGCGGTTGACGGCTTGATAAATAGATGCCTCTGGATCAAGAGTCAAAATATCCAGGTTTTTGTTTACTATGTTCTTTATTTTTCCAAATTGATTACTAAACTGTGTAATAAATTTTATCCTCTGAGAATACTATCTTTTCTTGTTTTCTTTTGTGTTTCAATAGAAGATTCTTCCTATTCAGATTTCTGACCTTTTGTCTCAAATGGAATACAAATTTTTTATCATAACCTCTCTTCTCTAATCTGTTGACAAGGTCCAGAGAATGTTTATCATAACTTTGTATATCAGTACATATTCTCCTTATTCGAATTAACTGGCCTTTAGGGATGCCTGTTTTTAGATGTTTAGAGTGACAAGAGTCAGCTCTTAAAATTGTATTTCACAAGTTCTGTGGATTCCTTCCCTTTATCTCCTTTTAATTGAATATCAAGATACTCTGTAGAATGTTTGTTTAGTTGATATGTAAATTTTAAGCTTAATGAATTGTTGTTTAAATAGTAAACAAAATTATTGGCTTGTTCTTCCGTTCCAGACCAAACTATTATTACATCGTCAATATATCTTAGATATGATTTAATAAAATAGTTGTAGATATTTTGTTCACCATAAATATATATTGATTCATACCACCCCAGAAACAGGTTTGTGTATGAGGGGGCAAAGTTCGCCCCCATCACCGTTCCGCATATCTGTAGGTAGTAGCACGAGTCAAACATAAAAAAGTTATGGGTTAGCAAAAATCTAAGTACTTCTAAGATGAAGTCAATCAGTTCTTCTGGAAAGTCACTCCTCAGCTGGAGATGATATTTTACTGCCTTTATTCCCAGTTCATGGGGAATACATGAATAAAGTGATGACACATCTATAGTTAACCATCTAAAGGATGCTTCCCAGATCTAATTGTCCATTTTGTTTATTACATGTGTCGTATCTTTCACAAAGCTGGGAATCATTTGGACAAAGGGATGGAGTATATTGTCCAGCCATTCTCCAAGATGTTCACTCATGGCACCAACTCCTGATACTATTGGACGTCCTGGTGGGGGACTCCCAGATTTTTGTGTATATTTGGTACCAACCGAAAGTTGGCTGTAACAGGTTGGTCTATGTAGAGATATTCACATAGTTTTTTTATCAAGTATGCCTAGATGTTCCCCCCAGTCTAGCAGTTTCTTCATGTCTGATTGAAAAATATGTAAGGGATTCCTTGGAAGCTTTCTATATGTGGTTACATCATTCAATTGGTTAACTGCCTCTAGATAGTAGTTGTTAGTATTTTGAATTACTATAGGACCCACCTTTGTCAGCTGGGGTGATTGTGATGTTTTTATTTTTCTTTAAAGTTTGCAATGCTTCCCTTTGTTTGTGAGTAAGATTTGATTTTGTCTTTGTTTATGTTGTTGAAGGGTAGACTTAAGTTGCCGATGTAGTTCAACTAAGTCACGATGTGTCTTTTCCTGAAACATGTCAATATAATTATTGCGTGAATGTATAGGATAGAACGTGCTTTTGGTTCCAAGATGTTTATTCATACTTTTGTGTGTGCTTATGTCAGATACGTGCCTTATGAAACCCACTGTAAGATCTTCTAATACTTGACACATTATTGCATCCTCAAAATTTAAATCTATTTCTTCATTTGCATAACTATCTGAAGATGAGGCAGCTTGTGGACTCTCATTGAATTCTTCTGTCAAGTGTGACATATGGTTGGAGTGGTGGTTCTCATTAGGTTGGTTGAAAGGTGTACTCTCTTCATTTCTATCTGCTAGTATTTGAGTGTATCTCAAAGAACTATCAGAAGATTTTATTTTTGCAAAGTGCTTTTTCAGCACTAAATTACTCACAAAACGATTTACATCTGTGATAGTGCGGAATAAATCAAAGTCTGAGGAAGTTGCAAAGCCAAGTCCTGTTTCTAAGACTTCTACTTCTTGTTTATTCAGCACTTGGTTTGATAAGTTCACTATAGTGCATATCTTCTCGTCGTTGGTTTCAACTTCTTCTGTGACTTCCCCGACTTTTTTGACGGCTTTTTGGAATTGGACCCTTCTCCTTTAGGAGTGGATAGTTCATTTTCCCTCAGTCTATTGGGGGTCTTTGGTCTTTCTCCTAGTTGTTCTGAAAAACTCTGATCCTCATTGCCATCTGAATGTATATTGGTTGTCTCTAAGGATTTTAGTATAGGGGTTGAAGCAACATGGCTCCTTACAGAGAAATTGGAAAAATTCACTTTTTTTCTTTCTGTTGGTTGCCTTTTTTGCCATGTTGTTTATTTTGCTTTTGGGTATCTTTAGAGCCTTGTCCCTTCTTGTTAGTATATGTTGAGGTATTCCAATTGTATACAATATCCAATGCATAGTCTTGTTCATCTCTGAGCATCTTGTTATCTTTTTTATTAGTCAGGAGTTTATTCATCAACTTGAGTGAACATTCACTTAGTGTCTCATTCATATATATTTTCATACGCAATCCCCTCGGGATTATTGCTGATTTTATATATTTATCTAGGTATATATTTATCTCCTAAGACCCCAGTGGCTAAACATTTTAATTTACATCCAGAAAAAAAAGAAAGCACTGTGTTTTTCAGCCAATTGACTACATCCCCATAAATAAAAGAGGGGGAGACAGATACAAAAAGTTATTGGATGTTGAAGTGCAATGGATTTTTAAATTAGAAACTAAGGAATCGAAGGGAATTAATTTGAGATGGGATTTGGATCTCTATCAGGGTTTGTAAATACAAACAATTATCAAACCTTTTCCCCTTTTTCCTTTCTTTCTTGCTTTTTGCTAGACAAATACTATGAACATATATATATATGTGCTATTGTGTATAGGAAAGTTAAAATGTTACAATATGCATACAAATGACATATAACTGTAAACTCGAAGTAAGCATAGTATAAAATTATATATGCTAGATTGATGTGCCAAAATAATTTTGGAAATACACTTTATGGCTTTTTAGAAAGTGGTTGCCTGGCAACGTGTAGAAAAACAATGTAGCCGCATATGGGTAATAACATAATGTCTCTCTTCATGCACTACTGATTGGAACCTGTTGACTGCAACACTTGACCGTTCAATTGTTTCCAATAACCATCTTTCTTTGCATTTTTTTTTTAAAAAAAATATTGTTTTATTTTTGTCTTTTAACATTATTATGTAGTTATATGTTGATTATTATCATACATCATTAGAGCTAAAGTTATGGATCGAAACAGTGCACTAAGCTAGTTAAACATTTTTTAATTTCATATGCTTAACTAAGACACCTTAATGTGAGTTAACATAAAGTGGTAGAATCATTAGGGAAATTACTTTCAAGTCTATCTAAGTTTCTCTGTATTAATGATTAAAAATCGCACCAATTGTTTACTTATAAGATACTGATCCATACGTGTGAAATGTTTTTGCTGAGTTCTAATCTTTATGTATGTTATAGTATTTAGTGTGCAAACATTTAGTGTGTCTTATTACATCTTTGTCTCTGTTATACACATTCCCGGCATAATCAGTTCCTTGTTTTCTTTTGAACTGTTGACAGACGGCATTATGCCTATGCCTTTGCTGAGCCATATGATTTTCCTTTGGCTCTGCAGAAATTTGCATAATTGATATAAACGTCATGTTGTTTGAGGGTGTGTTCCTTTCCTACTAGGGCTATTTAACTCTGACCTGAGATACTCTCAAACTATCTTTGAGAAAGCGCCAACCAGCGTGAAATGCGTCAGATAACGTAATCCCAGTTCTTGTCTTTCATACAATCGTGAGTCTGTTCCTTTTTGTGACTTTTAATGTATACCGAATACATTTTCTACATTTTTTTATACTTTCCTAAGGTGTTTGTGCATGAAGAAGGGGGGAAACTAGAGTGGCGCACAGGGCTGAGTTCACACACAGATTAAAATTACATAAAGACCAATAGTCTTAAATAGGAAAAAAATATATATATAAAATGAATAAATCGACACCAAAAATAATAAATAATATAAAAAATCAAGTGATTATGGGGTTAAATTTAATATACAGATCAAAATAAATAAATTCAAACAATACAATTAAAATTCCTAAAACATAGCTTAATAAATAATTACTAAATGATGTGGCCACATCCAATATGATAAATCTATAGCTAGTAATAGCACCTCAATAGGAAATACAGATAAATATATATCTGGATCTTACAAATTCTAAAATGCTGATAAAAAGATACACATAGAAATAGGCTAAATAGATATAAAAATTGATAATCCTAACTAATATCTAATACATGGAGTAGCAAAACTAATGATAAAGGTTTTAAAAAGTAGGCAACGTTACTAGAATACGGACATGAAAAATGGCAATCCAATATATTCAATATCCAACAGAGTTCACGTATCTGTTCACAGGCAGAAAAAAAACAGTTTGCTTTGTGATTAGAGCTGATAGCCCATTGAATGTAGTATAAGAATATTAGAATGCGAATAAAGTCTCTATGGGTGGTATAAATACTGTTGAAATAAGTAATATAACAAGTTGCTGACCGGTCAGATCAAAGTGTCTCCAAAACAATGACATGTGGTGTTAAAATGTGTGTTCTCCACGTACCTGACAGGCTTTACGGCTGTGAGTGGCTCCGATGCTGTTTCCGCGCTCACAACAGAGTGAGCAGCTGTGAGCACTACACGCTGAGCTTTCTCCTTACTCCCAAGCGTGACTCCAGCGTCTTCACTGTCTGCGTGTACGTACTTCGTCACCTGACAGATATCCTCCAATTGGGACTCAGGAAAAACGTTCCAAATTCAAATGCCACTTCGTAGTGTAAATTACAAAGGAAATCAAATGTAATCTCCTGTTTGGCAATAGACAAGAAGTCCAGAAGTTTGTAAGTCTCTTCTACGCGTTTCGGCACGTTGTGCCTTTATCAAGATGACTTACAAGATGCCTCACACATGTTTTTATAGGTTTTTAGAGGATGCCATTTTTATTTTTTATTTTAACTGTTTGTTGCCTGCATCAATAAACTTTATTACATGAACAGTGATCGTTTTTGTCTTAACATCTCACAACAATTCATTGCCATTCTTTTCTAATTCACTATATAGTTAGCCTAAAACCATCAGAGTAGATCAACTAACAATGGGGTTAAAAGACTAAAATATGTCTGATGATCAATTATAAACACTTGAAAACAAATAAAAATATTAAATGGTAAATGGATGATATAGAAAATAAATAATTTACATATCATAAAAATCTTATTTGTCGTTAGTACTTACTAAAAAATGTCTTAAAAATTAACTACAAAAAAATAACTACAAAAAATCAAGTCCTGTCTAACAAAAATCCATAAAAAAGGTTATTTTTTTCAATAAGTTAATAGACAATTCATTATAGAAAGTTCATTATAATTTAGAATGATATAACACTGGATAAATGTAACTAAAAGCACATACTACAGTAAAAATGAATAAATAAGATAAATATAATTAGTTAAAAGGGTTTAGATCAAGTTCAGCATTCAGTCCACCAGGGGTCAGGATGGCAAAGTTAAAAATAAGTTCAGCTTCTGCCATTAAAAGCTGTTTGGTTATATTCCCACCTCTATGTGATTTCACCTTTTTTTTTTTTTTTTATAAAGCTTTATTGATGTAAAAATCAAGATACAGTCAGGAGATAAAAATTTGGTTACACTCCAAAACAGTAACAATCATGACTGCAGACAATTTAACCAAGCTATCTTCTGCATCTTAGAAATATTGATTCCGTCCAGCAGATCTCATCCTAGGGCGGAAACTGATAAGTCCATATTTCTTTGTGAAACTGATTATATGTCCAGTATAGGAAAGTCTGAGTTTAAAAGAGTAAAGGTAAAAAGAGGGGGGTAGGGAGAAGGAGGTGGAAGGGAAAAAAAAAAAAAAATCTGTTGAGTATAAGAGGGCTAAATTGTTTTATGCCACAGGGCCAGCATCATCTCGTGCGTCTCCAATTTATGTGTTTTCAGGTATTGGAATCTTTCCAAGAGAAGGGTTTTGTCTATTTGTGCTCGCCATTCCTCAATGGTTGGAATGACCTTCGATTTCCATTGTCTGGGTATTAGTAGTCGGGCCCCTGTTATCATTATTAACATAAGTGCTAAATGGGCCTCGCTTTGTGTTTTAGGCAGGTTCAGAAATAAAAGTATTTCTGGGGAAACTGGAACCACAACACCGAGGATAGTAGCCATTTCCTCTACCACTTTCGGCCAGAAGGCCCCTACGGTTGGACAGTGCCACCAAATGTGGAGCAGAGAGCCTTCCTCCCCATACCCCCTCCAACAGGTGGGGCTGAGAGTAGGGAAAAGCTTGTGTAACCTCACAGGAGTAAGGTACCATCTACCCAGAAGCTTAAAATGGGATTCTTGGACATGCGCTGACACCGAGGATCTTCTGATGAGGCTTAAGGCCTTCATCCATTCCTTGTAATCATAGACTGAATCAAGTTCTCTGTGCCATTGGTTGGTGTATGTGGGAAGTGTGTTTGTCTCGGGAACGAGCAAAATTTTGTAGATCAGTGAAGTCAGATGTCTTGGTTCTTGTGCTGAAGTGCATAGAGCCTCAAAGGGTGTTAAATTTCTTCCATGTCCTGCCTGTTTTTATGGGTTTTAATATAGTGGGTTAGTTGGTTGTAGTGTAGCCACTGACTGAATATAACTGTGTGAATTTCTCTCAATCTGTCATGAGACAAGATGTTCCCGTTTTCTGTTATTCCCCTTATCGAACCCTCCCTGAGGTTATAAGGTGTGGACCTGCGGAAACTTAGACTATGGTAAGGGAGGTCGGGATTTTCAATAATCGGTGTAAGGGGGGAATACTTTGTAGATATGTGTGTTGTAGTAGCTAGGATACTGTCCCACACTCGAAAAGTCTCTGTTAGTAAGTGGTAGTTCCAGACAGTCTTGGGTCTCTTAATGGGGGGTACCCATGCTAATGTGCCTACGTTATTTAGTTTGAGGATTTTTCTGTCTAATTGTATCCATGCCTTCTGTTCTGCGTTGTGTAACCAGGCGGCAATCCTCTGTAGTATGACGGCGTTTCTATACGCTCGCAAATCAGGGAGCCCTAACCCGCCTCTTTTTCTTGTTAAATACATAGTGCACAGGAGAGGTTTTGGAAATTTTTTGGAGTGTAGGCGCAAGTGAATGCTTTTACCCCTGTCTTGATTATTCAGTATCCTTATCTAAGGTAATTGTATAAAAAAATTTTGACACTTGTTTAAATAACAAATATATTTATTTGAAAAATAAGAAAAGAAATCTCTTTAAAAATTCCAATATGGACTTTGTGACACGTGGTTTACAAGTTCTGATAGGTCTTGTAACTAATATGTGAAGTCTATGACTAGTGTTACAAGATTAATGGTATAGGTGTATAGTAACAATATGTTTGGTAATGATATATTTAGTGACAATATGTTCATAAGAAATGCAATGAAACAACCTATGTGTTTGGATAATGTTTTAAAAATTAGGACTCGTTAGAGTGTTGTACCTAGTGCATTGAAAACCTAGTACACAGTCTGAAAAGTCAAATTTACAGTTTGGAAGGATCTTTATGTTTGTAGAGTTTTGCTAATCCAAATATTTCTAGTTTTGCTATATATATAGAAAAAATATTCTTGGTGCTTGTTCCTGGTATCAACAGTTATTAGCTTTCACATAAATCACTGTCATATGAGAGAGGAAAGGAAAATGTTTGGACATTTGTTGCTTAAAATCTTACAAGTATTTGTTGCTTGAAATCTTACAAATATTTCATAAAACATATATTGCTAAAAATGTAAACATGTATATTTACGGTTAAAACTGTATTTCTGCAATTATAAAACATATATTGCTAAAAATGTAAAAAATATATATTAAAGGTTGAAACTGTATTTCTGCAATTTTAAACTAGCTCATAGTCGGGCCGACTAGTGTATGGCAATTTAAAATTGCACAGGAAATTTTTTATATTCGTTGGTAACCTAGTATCAATGTTAAAAGAAAGAAAAAAAACCACCGGTGGATTTGTTATTTGAAAGTCGTTTTTCTTAAAAGCTTTTTTTTTGAATAATTTGTGTCGGTTTATATTAGACACTCCTATTTGCGCCAATATCCTTGAGTGTTTAACACTGTCAATATGTGTTGAAATAAGAACTATAATTACCACAGCTCTACGGTCTAGGGAAGTATTAGAGTAAGGAGCGTTAAGACTTACTGTACTCCTAGCCGATTCTGGAGCCTGGTTCAAGTTGTTGCGCTCTTTTTTGGAGGATGTCGAGTTCCGCTGACTGTGTGCAGCTCCGTTTCTCTTTCTTAACGCTCCTTACTCTAATACTTCCCTAGACCGTAGAGCTGTGGTAATTATAGTTCTTATTTCAACACATATTGACAGTGTTAAACACTCAAGGATATTGGCGCAAATAGGAGTGTCTAATATAAACCGACACAAATTATTCAAAAAAAAGCTTTTAAGAAAAACGACTTTCAAATAACAAATCCACCGGTGGTTTTTTTCTTTCTTTTAACATTGATACTAGGTTACCAACGAATATAAAAAATTTCCTGTGCAATTTTAAATTGCCATACACTAGTCGGCCGACTATGAGCTAGTTTAAAATTGCAGAAATACAGTTTCAACCTTTAATATATATTTTTTACATTTTTAGCAATATATGTTTTATAATTGCAGAAATACAGTTTTAACCGTAAATATACATGTTTACATTTTTTAGCAATATATGTTTTATGAAATATTTGTAAGATTTCAAGCAACAAATACTTGTAAGATTTTAAGCAACAAATGTCCAAACATTTTCCTTTCCTCTCTCATATGACAGTGATTTATGTGAAAGCTAAGAACTGTTGATACCAGGAACAAGCACCAAGAATATTTTTTCTATATATATAGCAAAACTAGAAATATTTGGATTAGCAAAACTCTACAAACATAAAGATCCCTTCCAAACTGTAAATTTGACTTTTCAGACTGTGTACTAGGTTTTCAATGCACTAGGTACAACACTCTAACGAGTCCCTAATTTTAAAACATTATCCAAACACATAGGTTGTTTCATTGCATTTCTTATGAACATATTGTCACTAAATATATCATTACCAAACATATTGTTACTATACACCTATACCATTAATCTTGTAACACTAGTCATAGACTTCACATATTAGTTACAAGACCTATCAGAACTTGTAAACCACGTGTCACAAAGTCCATATTGGAATTTTTAAAGAGATTTCTTTTCTTATTTTTCAAATAAATATATTTGTTATTTAAACAAGTGTCAAATTTTTTTTATACAATTACCTTAGATAAGGATACTGAATAATCAAGACAGGGGTAAAAGCATTCACTTGCGCCTACACTCCAAAAAATTTCCAAAACCTCTCCTGTACACCTAAGTAAGATATTTTTTGGGGAAAATATCCTAGGAGTAAAAGGCTTACCCCATTAGGCAGCGCAAAAAAGTTTTATATTTCACTCACCTAAATACATAGTGCGCCTAGGAAGCCGGGGGTTTGACTTTCGCCCATACATATTGTTCAATTAGCCTTAGGAGTTGGTTTATATATCCAGCCGGGGGAGAGCGACTGGGACTGTTTGAAAAATATATAATATCCTTGGTAGGACATTCATTTTTATAACTCCCACCCTGCCCAACCACGAGAGGGGCTTATTAGTCCAAGAGGATAGATCTGTCATAATGCTATGCTTAAGGATATCATAGTTATGTTTAAATAAATCCAAAGGATCGGGGGGTGAGGTATATCCCTAAATATTTTAATTTTTCTTTGGCAATTTTGATGTTGTATTTTTTTTTGGAAAGATTGTATAAGTTTGGGGCAGGAGTTAATGTTTAATAGTTTCTGATTTGCTTAAGTTGAGGAGAAAATTAGATACGTCTCCGTATATCTTTAGCTCAGTTAGTAATTCGGGGAGGGACGTTTCAGCGTTTGTGATGGTGTATAGTACATCATCCTGCATATAATGCTTGTTATATTCAGTGTTTTCAATTTGTAAACCTGTAATATTACAGTTCTGTCTGATTTTTTTGGGCTAGAGCTTCTATCGACAGAGCGAACAGAAGCGGGGATAAGGGACAGCCCTGCCTGGTGCCATTATGTATGGGAAAAATTCAGATAAGGTTCCATTCACTCTAATCCTAGCATTGGGGTTTGAATACAGAGCGAAGACTATATTTAAGAAGGTGTTTCCGAAACCCATCCTCTCCATGACCCGACGCAGAAAAAGCCAATCGACCCTGTCGAAGGCCTTCTCCGCGTCGGTTGAGAACAAACACTAATGGGGGTTTTTGTAATTCTGGCATGGGAAATTAGCTGTAATAACTTTGACGGTGTTGTCTTTGGCCTCTCTGCCTGGGACAAAGCCCACCTGGTCATTAGATACCAGCTCTGGTAGATTTTTGTTGAGGCGACTCGCTAATATTTTAGCCCAGGAGCTTCATGTCCGTGTTAATGATAGATATAGGCCTAAAGTTTTCGGGAATTTCTGGTGTTTTACCTGGCTTTGGGATGACAGTTATATGGGCTTCTAAGAGGATCTTGGATAGTTGTGGGTTTTCTCTGAGGCTGTTAAACAGTTGAAGGAGGGGGCAGGTGACCTCCTCAATGAATTTTTTGTAATAAGGCAATGTGAAGCCGTCAGGGCCTGGGCTTTTTCCCGACGGTGAATTTTGATGGCTTGGGTTAGTTCCTCCTTGGTGATCGGAGAGTCCAAATGCTCCGAGGCCTCTTTGGTTAGAATTGGTAGGCCAATGTCTCTAAGGTACTCGTCAATTTTTTTGACCCTGCGGAGCCGAGGGGACTCTCCATCCCGGGGTTCCAGGTTCTCCTGAATGTTGTATAGGGAATAATAATACTTATGGAACGCTGCGGCAATCTGCGAGCTACTGTAAACACGCTGGCCTTCTTTAGCTTTGATCGATTGGATGTACGACTGCAATTGTCTTTTTTTAATAGATCTAGCCAATATCCTGCCCGGGTTTATTTTCCCCCTCGTAATAAAACTGTCTCAGGGAAAGTGCTTTCTTTTGACGCATCTCCTCTAGGTATCTGTTCAGATCTGATTTTGTTGCGGTTAGATTACTTTTCACTTCCTCATTTAAGGGGTCTGCTTTGTGCAAAGCTTCTAATGATTTTAATGTGGAGAGTAACTCAGCATATTTTACCCGATAGCGTTTGTTTAATATTGCTTTGTGTCTAATGAGGTTTCCTCTTATGACGCTTTTGTGGGCTTCCCACAACGTCATAACTGAAGTGGTTGGGGATGTATTTAATTCAAAATATTCTTTAAGTGCCTTGCGGATATCTTCGAGTATCAAGGGGTCATCTAATAAAGTGGCATCGAGTTTCCACGTATAATTTGTTACTGGTATGTCTGGCCAATGAACCAAGCAAGTAACTGGTGCGTGATCTGACCAGGTGATGTGGCCGATATCACATTTTTGTGTGATTGATAAACCGTTAGCGTCTGTGTATACATAGTCTATCCTCGAATAGCTATTATGGGGTATTGAGTAGAAGGAGTAATCCCTCGAGCTAGGGTGCAAGATTCTCCAGGTGTCGTGCAGTGCAATCTCCCTAAGAGTAGAGTTTACCTGTTGTATTGTTGAGGATGGCGTACAAGTCACACCCTTTGAGGAGTCTACTGATGGGTTGGCTACTAGATTGAAGTTGCCTGCTAGAAAAGTGATTCCCTTGGAGTGCTCCAAGAGAAGGTTTGTGACCCTTTTAAACAAAACTACCTTGAGAAGAGCTAGGGGAATACACTGATGCTAAGGTGATAAAGTGTCCATACAAAGTGCCTATGACTACTATAAATCTTCCTTCTGGGTCTTTCTCTACCTGAGTTAGGTGAAAAGGGACTGACTTGTGGAAAATAATACCCACCCCCCCCTTTTTTGCTCGCTCCCGAGGCAAATATGGCCGTTGGATATAATGGATTATGCCATTTCGGTTCTTTACCCTTCTGGAAATGGGTCTCTTGTACGTGAATAATCTGGCTATGTAGTTTTGCTAATTCCCTAAAGGCAATAGAGCGCTTACCAGGGTTATTAAGACCCTTTGCGTTTATTGTGGTGATATTAAGGCCATGGTCTTGAAACTTACTAACCCTAGGCTGCATTTTTATCGTCTGTGAGAGAAAAAAAAAAAAAGGGAGGGGGAGGGTGAAAGAAAGGAGGGGACGGTTTAGGAAGTTGAAGGGAAAAGAGAAGAGGGTTTTAATGAAAGAGAGTAAAGAAGAAGTAAGAGATGTAGCAAATTATTCTGCAAATGTTATGTTTAAAACATTCATGTACCAGAAAATTTTAACAATGCAAACTTTCAAACAGAAAAAAAAAAATATCAATAGAGTAAAGAACTCTGTATATTACAATGAACAGGGAAAAGCCCCCTAACTGACGTAAATTATAAAGAAAAACCTAGGCACTTCAATTACTTCATTGAAGTGCTGTGACTTTTGGCATATAAAAATGTGATACATCCTGTGAGTCAGACTATCTAAGGAGTTAGAGCTTCTCAGAAGCCTGTTTACGATGTCTATGATGCTAGGGTAGAATGTGGGGGTAAAACCAGCGAGGATGATGCTCAATTATGTGTGAGAACTATTGTCTTGTAAGACATCATGCTCTTAGTAAGGCCTGTTTACATTATTCTCTACCCCTTTATGTTAAATGTACAAGGTATGTTTTTATTTAGGCCTGGCTTTAATGCCAGCCTCTCCCCTGTGTTAACTAACTCGTCATCTTAAAGGTAAAGTGCTACACTATAAAATAAGAGGAGGTTATTCTGATACCTGAAAGAGATTATCATTATGCTTAGTCCTAATATTAGGCTGGCCCTATTATGTTGCCCCCTAGTAGGTCAAATATGAGTGCTACCCGTGTGTGCTTAATCCTCTCCAGGCTAGATAAATTACAACAATTAAGGTAACATATAATTGCAAGTATCAAGTTAAAGGTTTCAAGTCTCTGACTAGTTCTACTGAATAAGAGTGTCTCTTCAGTGGCCCAGAGGCCAGATCTGGGAAAGAAGCACTCAAGTCTCATTGTAACAATTTTTACATACAGTACATTACCAATGGTTCCATGCGATCAGCAGCTAACTGAAGGAGGACTGTGATGAGGATGCTCCATTTTCAGCGCTTGTGCTCTGTGATGTTGGCAACTGTAAAGACAGATTCTCAAAAAATTCCTTTTCGTCTTTTCCAGGTCTAAAGATGACGGTTTTATTATTGTTTGTTCGCTATGATGGAGACAGGGAATCCCCCAGCGATATTGGATCTTGTGCGACCTGAGAGCAGATGTTATATGGCTTAGTTCTCTCCTCTTCTGAAGGGTAACTGGAGATAAGTCAGTGAAGATCTGGATCTCCTCGCCAGCATGGGTTATAGGGTGTTTGCGCCTTGCCTCTTGGATTATCCCTTCCTTATCCTTAAAGCTGAGGAACTTTACAATAATGTCCCTTGGTGGGGCTTTACTGGGAGGCTTGGGCCTGAGAGCTCTATGTGCCCTTTCGAGCAGAATGTCCGGGGCAGAGGGGTTACCTTTAATGATTCTAAAGAGGGCCTGTAGGTACCCCTGAATCCCTTGCTGAGGGACCGTTTCTGAGACTCCACGAATTCGCAGGTTGTTCCTGCGGCCTCTGTTATCGAGGTCTTCAATCTTATCATTTAGGTATTGAAGGTTTTCTGTGTGTTGTTGCAACACGGTAGAATTCCTCTTTATGGAAGCTGATGCATTGTTAAAATTTGTCTCAACTTTCAGAATTCTCGTGTCTAATGCAGCTATGTCTCTTCTGAGGTCTCCAAATAATGTTTTCATTTCGTGCATGATGCCCTTAATGTCTTCTTTGGAGGATAAGTGAACAATGTCCCTCCTTTGTAAGATATTGTGTAGGAGAAGCATCTGATGCTGTAGAAGGGGTCTGTGTAGTTGCCATGTCTACTCCTGTCTACTGTTTTGCTTGTGTGTGCTGGCTTTAGGTACTGAGATATGGGCTTTATGTTTATTGCTCTGTCAGCCCTGCTTTGTCTCTTGTTAGGCATCCCCTGTAGGTGATTTATGTTGCCTCAAATATGCCTCTGTGATCTATTGCACTGCTCCCTGTTAGTGCCTTATTTGTAAATGTGTGAAGATATTTGATTAAAGGCAGCCTCAAGGGACTAATTTATAAATTCCAGCCTCTGGGACACCGTTTAAAATTGTTGCTACGGGCCCCCTTTTTTTTTTGTTTTTACTAACAATTTATGCTGCGAGCCTCTTGCCTTTATTTATAACAGTCACAGCCCCTTACCTCTCACCCCTAGGGTATTTGAATATTTCACTTGAGCGGTTCCCACTGCTTGCATGTCCTCCCTGGCTCCAAAAGAACACTCAGCCGCGGCAATCTAAAGGCCGCTCCTCAAGATGGCATCAGAAGTTGTCATGAGCGAGACGCTTAGTGCAGGCAAGGGTTTCCTCCGACAGCCGCACCTGGAGGGCATGCCGCCCTTACCACGGTCAGACGTTTGAAGCGGGATCAGGCACCGGGTTGTCTCTTAGTCACGGTCGGGGATCGCCGCCTTCTAGGAGAGGTCACTGTGCTGCCGGGGCGCCATGTAGGTGCGGTGTTCCGTTGTTCAGCTAGGCCTGTAGCACAGTTCAGGTCTGTCACTGCTTCCCCTTTATACACTGTATGCACAAATCCGCTCCAGTAGTTGAATGGTTATGGTCAGGGATGATACTGTAGTCTGCTCACAGGTAGTTAGAATTGGGTTTATGCCATTCTAGAGGCTAACTTGTCAGTTAAGAGAGCAGGAGCCCTTCTAATGTGTGGCCATTTTCAGCACGGCCAGACTCCGCCCCCGTGATTTCACCTTTTTAACACCCCAATAAAGTTAGACCATCAGTTTTCTGGCCATGAAAATCTTTGAAGTGCTTAGAAAGCAAATGATCCTCATATCCCCATTCTATGTTAAGGAGGTGCTGTCTTATTCTATCCCTTACAGGTCTGCTCGTTTGTCCGAAATACTGTTTTTTGCACGGACTCTGTATCATATATACAACATTTTTGTCAAAGCATCTATTGGTATCTCTAATTTTTATTTTGCAATCTGAGTTGCTGGCTTCTACTTTGTTTGCACTTACTACTAAAACTACAGGCTTTGCACTGATGGCATGGGTAAAAACTTTCCAGTTTATTGCCTTGTATATCTAAATTGTGGTTTTTCCTTTTTTCTGAAACTCACTGGGAGCTAGGATAGACTTCAGTGTTTTGGCTTTCCTATAAATAATCTTTGGTTTGTTATCTGTGATTTCATTTAAAATGGGTCTTTCTGGACTATATGCCAGTGCTTGTGTATAATTTTCTTGATTAGTTTAAAATCTGCACTGTATTGCGTAATGAATGTAGTTTCAAAATCTTTGGGGTTCGTTTGTTTTTTCTCTTTTTTATTTAAAAGTGAAGTTCTTTCTATTTTTTTCTACACTTTGTATGGATTCTGCTATCAGTTTTTCATTATAACCTTTTTCAATAAATCTGTCTCTCAATATATTAGATTGACCCTTTAAATCCTCTATAGTAGAGCAATTTTTCCTTAGTCTTAAGAACTGACCTTTCGGAATATTAAGCTTCCATTGATCAAGGTGACAACTGTTAAAATGTATATAAATTATTAGTGTCCACTTTTTTGAAGAATGTTTTAGTCTGGACTTTATTATCTATAATTTCGATAGTGAGATCTAAATCAATGGTTCTAGTGTTATAGTCATAAGTGAAAGTAATTCCCCTACTCATTATTATTAATGTCTTCCATAAACAACTTAAGTAATTCCTCTCCTCCTTTCCAAATAAAAAACAAATCATCTATGTAGCGTTTGATGAGTACGAGGGTTTGCGCTCCAGGGGCTGGTTTAAAATGTTGACATGTTCAAATCTGCCCATAAAAAGATTAGCATAACTGGGCGCAAACCTCGTACCCATCGCCGTCCCTTTCTTTTGTAAAAAATAGTCTCCATTAAAACTGAAATAATTGTTGTAAGTATAAAATGAATACATTGTAAGATAAAATCGGCCTGATTCAGGGGGCATATCTTTATCATCATATAGATAAAATCTAGTTGAATCTAATCCTATATTATGTGTGATATTAGTGTAAAGTGCGTTAACATCGCACGTAACCAAAAGATAGTCATTCTGCCAGATAATACTGTCTAACTCATGGAGCAATGAGGTCGAATCTTTTAAGGTAAGATGGTAGGGTAGTCACATAGGGTTGTAGGTACTTGTTTACGTATTGTGACAAATTAGCAGTTAATGAATTGATACCCGAGATGATGGGTCTCCCTGGGGGTTTAATTAGAGATTTATGTGTTTTGGGCAAGTAATAAAAAATCGGGGTTATTGGATGTTCTATTTTTAAAAAACTCAGTTCTTTTTCATTTATAATCTTTTCTTTTTTGGCATAAAAAAGTAATTTGTCAAGTTCTAAACTAATTTCTTCACTGGATTAATCTTAAGTTTAGTATATGTTTCAATGTAATTAGTAGACGATAAGCTTCTGTTAGGTAATCTTCCGTGTTAATTAATACTAAGCCCCCCCCCTTATCCGCTGCTTTAATGATAATCTCAGGATTATTTTTAAGATCTTTTAATATTTCATTTTCTTTTTTAGTTAAATCTATAATTCTGTTTTTGTTTACTTTTAGTGTTAATTTTAATGAGGTCTTCTTTCACCGATTTTTTCAAACAGCTCTAAGTATTTGCCCTTTTCATGGGTAGGGATAGAACGAGGACTTTATTTTTAAGTCTGTGTGATTATAATAGTCCTGTGTTTGTTTCTGACTCGTAAGCGTAGTATTAGAGGTGCGCTCTAGTGGATTCTTTATAAAATAGCATTTTAGTGTTAATTTCCCTTATATATTGATTAACTTTTATCATAGTGTTAAATTTGTTCATACAGCACGTCGGGGCAAAAGACAGCCCTTTACTAAGCACTCTTTCCTGTTCCCTACTTAGAGATTAATTTGCTCAAATTAAAGATCCCACTAGTGTTAAACTATCTCAGCCTTTTTATCTCGTGTTCTTCTTCTTCTCCCTCTCTTTCCTCTAACCTTCTTTTTCCTTTTTGTATCCAATCCCTTTCTGCATTTTCTTTCTTGCAATGTGCCCCAGGAAGTCCCTTCTGTTGGTGTACCTGGTCCTAAAAAAGGTCTAGTTATATTCTGATCTTCTCTGATTTCCTCTAGTGGTAAAAACCTATTCTGGGTCGTGAGTTCCTGTGGTTTGGTTGGTATCCTACCATTGGAAGTATATGTATTACTCTCATGTTGTCCTTTCTGTGTGTTGTCTGTGATACGGTACATCCCTGTCTTTGTAAAAGTTTCCTCCATATTGTCTATGGTTAGATACCTATCAGACCTATCACGCATTTATCCTATAGTTGTTCATCTCTCCTGTTCTGTTGATGGTACTTTATTAATTCCACTTTATTCAGTGTTTACATAGTGTCTAAATATATTATACAGAGTTTTTCCTAACTGAGTTTTCTTTAGATATCTTTAATTTAAGAGCAAGTATTTTGGATAGTATGGATAGATGTCCTAGCTTCACTCCAAGTAATGCTTCAAAAGATTGTGATGAATTATTAAGGAAATTAGAAGATAGCCTGATTAAAGAAATAAAACTAAAAGCAGAGTTAACTTTCACACAAAAATATTTAGACAAAAATATGGTCCCTAGAGGACTGAGACCTTAAAAAGAATTGTACATTCACTTAGGATGATGACCACAATACAGAGTGGTATGGCATCCTAGAAAAAGCCTCTATTAACCTCCTAAAAGTCTTAATTAAATCTAGAACTAGATCTTTAGAAAATATTGATAAAACTATTAGTAATTTTAAAGAAAATCTAACTGAATATAATGAGGATTCCAAATTTAAAGAGAAGCAAAAAGAACTGATTACTAATATAACTGGATTAAAAAATTAGATATTGGAAAATAAATGGAAGAAGTTTATTAGAGATGAAATAGATTACTCTAGTGATAATATAGTGATAATATAGATGATAAACCCTCTAAAGAAAACCCCCCACAACTACAAGTAAACCTCAACAAATACGCACAGAAGATAATAGAACTGAAAATCTATTCAGAAAAAGTAATAGACTCAATTCCACCAGACATGAGAAACTACAGAAATCAAGATAGAGAAAGAACCAATAATTTTCATACTGCACATAGTTCATATAAGAATAGCAGGTACACAGAGAATGATCATTCAGGACATTATAATACTAATGGATATCAGAGAGATCAGTATCAAAATACAATAGAACACGCAAGTGACAATAGAACACAATTTAGGAACTTTTCCAATAATTGGAATTCACATGAGAATCATAGAAACTATCCAAGAGAACATGGGAAGCAATTAGACTTTCAGAACCATAATGGACAATTTAGGGAAAATAGAAACTACTATGGAAATCACTATAATAATAGGAATCAGAAGGACAATTACAGGGAATAACTATAGAGAAAATTGGAGGAAACCTGAATCACATAGACAATATGGAGGAAATTCTTATAATGACAGGGTTGTATCTAACCATAGACAATATGGAGGAAACTTTTAAAAAGACAGGGATGTACCGTATTAATTAGTTAATAGCTATTTAGTAACTATTCTACCTAGTTAAAATAAATACAAACTTGCCTGTAAAATAAAAATAAAACCCTAAGCTAGCTACAATGTAACTATTAGTTATATTGTAGCTAGCTTAGGGTTAATTTTATAGGTAAGTATTTAGTTTTAAATAGGAATTATTTAGTTAATTATAGGAATTTTATTTAGATGTATTTAAAATTATATTTAAGTTAGGGAGTGTTAGGGTTAGACTTAGATTTTAGGGGTTAATACATTTAATATAGTGACGGCGACGTTGGGGGGCAGCAGATTAGGGGTTAATAAGTGTAGGTAGGTTGCAGCGACATTGGAGGTGGGAGATAGGGGTTAATAAATATAATGTAGGTGTCGGCGATGTTGGGGGCAACAGATTAGGGGTTAATAAGTATAATGTAGGTGGCGGCGATGTCGGGAGCGGCAGATTAGGGGTTAATAAATATAATGTAGGTGTCAGCGATGTTTGGGCCGCAGATTAGGGGTTAATAAGTATAATGTAGGTGGCGGCGGTGTCTGGAGCAACAGATTAGGGGTTAATAAGTATAATGTAGGTGTTGACGATGTCGGGGGCGGCAGACTTAGGGGTTAATAAGTGTAAGATTAGGGGTATTTAGACTCCGGTGCTGCTTTTTTGCAGGTGTTAGACTTTTTCTCAGACGGCTCTCCCCATTGATGTCTATGGGGAAATCGTGCACTAGCACGTGTAACCAGCTCAACGCTCACTTAAGCAGCGCTGGTATTGGAGTGCAGTGTGGAGCGCAATTTTGCTCTACGCTCACTTCTTGCCTGTTAACGTCGGGTTGATAAAAACCCATAATACCAGCGCTGCAGGGAAGTGAGCGGTGAGAATAAACTGCAAGTTAGCAACGTACAGCTCAAAACGCACAACTCGTAATCTAGCCGTTATGAGATTTTTGCACATAAATAATTTGATAAACAACTGTAATAGCTGTTTTATTTTTCAAATATACCTATACACACAGGCAGTAATAGACAGAGACATGCACACACAGGCAGTAATAGACAGAGATATGCACTCACAGACAGTAATAGACTGAGACATGCACTCACAGACAGTAATAGACAGAGACATGCACTCACAGGCAGTAATAGACAGAGACATGCACACACAGGCAGTAACAGACAGAGACATGCACTCACAGGCAGTAATAGACTGAGACATTCACACGCAGGCAGTAATAGACAGACATGCACACACAGGCAGTAATAGACAGAGACATGCACACACAGGCAGTAACAGACAGAGACATGCACACACAGGCAGTAACAGACAGAGACATGCACTCACAGTCAGTAATAGACAGAGAGATGCACACACAGACAGTAATAGAAAAAGACATTCACACACAGACAGTAATAGACAGAGACATGCACACACAGGTAGTAATAGACAGAGATATGCACTCACAGACAGTAATAGATTGAGACATGCACTCACAGACAGTAATAGACAGAGACATGCACTCACAGGCAGTAATAGACAGAGACATGCACACACAGGCAGTAACAGACAGAGACATGGACTCACAGGCAGTAATAGACAGACATGCACACACAGGCAGTAATAGACAGAGACATGCACACACAGGCAGTAACAGACAGAGTCATGCACACACAGGCAGTAATAGACAGAGACATGCACATACAGGCAGTAATAGACAGAGACATGCATACACAGGCAGTAACAGACAGAGACATGCACTCACAGTCAGTAATAGACAGAGAGATGCACACACACACAGACAGTAACAGACAGAGAAATGCACTCAGAGTCAGTAATAGACAGAGAGATGCACACACAGACAGTAATAGAAAAAGACATTCACACACAGGCAGTAATAGGCAGAGACATGGACTCACAGGCAGTAACAGACAGAGACATGCACTCACAGTCAGTAATAGACAGAGAGATGCACACACAGACAGTAATAGAAAAAGACATTCACACACAGACAGTAATAGACAGAGACATGCACACACAGGCAGTAACAGACAGAGACATGCACTCACAGTCAGTAATAGACAGAGAGATGCACACACAGACAGTAATAGAAAAAGACATTCACACACAGGCAGTAATAGACAGAGACATGCACACACAGGTAGTAATAGACAGAGACATGCACATACAGGCAGGGATAGATAGGCATACACACACACACTCAGGCAGGGATAGAAAGGAATACACGCACTCAGGCAGTAATAGCAGACACACACACACACACACAACACACACACAGGGGCATATCTATCAAGCTCCGTATGCTGCTTGACGCCCCGTGTTTCTGGCTAGCCTTCAGGCTCGCCAGAAAACACAAGTTAGACCGCTGCTCCATAACCCGTCTGCCCTGCTCTGAGGAGGCGGACAGATATCACCACAATTCAACCCGATCGAGTACGATCGGGTTGATTGACACCCCCCCTCACAAGAGCTGCTGATGTAATGCTGAATACGGAGAGCGTATTGATCTCCGCATTCAGTGAGGTCTGGTGGACCAGATCCGCACTGTCGGATCAGGTCCGACAGACCTTTGTTAAATCGAACACACAGGCAGGGATAGAGAGGCACACATACACACACACACTCAGGCAGTAATAGCAGACACAAGCACTCACAGTTTGTGAAAACTTGCCATTGTCATTATTGAATAAATGACACATACACACACCCATCACTATTAAAGGGACATTAAACACTCATTTTTTCTTTGCAGAAATGTTTTGTAGATGATCTATTTATAAAGCCCATAAGTTTTTTTGTTTTTTTGCAGCAATTAACCTAACAGCTTCCCTTTCAAATATATATAATATATATATATATATATATAATATATACATCAAAAACAAGCAGCACTCCAAAGGTCTTATATCCATATGTCACCTTTATTTATGTGAACGTTTTCGGGCTACAAAGAACCCGTCCTCAGACTTACAAGGCTATGTAAACTTACCACCACGCTGTGTTATATCCACCACCAAACAAACAATGAACTACGCTCTCCACGTTAGATGCGCCTCCCCTGCGAGTGACGTCATCCGCCGTGGCAACGTAACAGGGACTGAAATAAAATGAATACATTTAGACAACAAATGCGCAAATAAACAAGCATAGGCAATACACATCCTATTCTAATATTGGGCAATAGAAAAATGGGCAATAGAAAAAATAGACAAATTATTGAAATATAACCTGTAATAATGTTGTGCAGTTCCTAGTGCTGTACCACACATGTCCCGGCGGTTACCATAGCAACCTATATCAACAATGTAGCACATTCAATGCGGCATATGTGGAGGGCAACATGAGAACTACAAACATACAGGTATAACCTACTGCAACCAAAACATAACTGCAATAGACCATCTATATATGCAAGAACAGTAATAAATACCTCAACATACTAACAAAGGCCAATTATGATAAACTGCCCTGTAATTACAATATAGGACTAAAGCATAAGGGTAAGACAATTTTGTCAAAACTAACATAGGTCGCTAAATAAACTCTATTAATTAACTATATGCCATACCAAAGAGAAAAATAAAAAATAAATAAAAAAATAAAATAATAATTAGAATGATTCTGGCCTCTCAACAGAGACATCCATTTTTAGCAGAGACTTATAAGAACACATGCCAGTCCAACTGAGTATTCAGTCCATAGGGGACCAGAGTATTCAACTCAAATGTCCATTTGGCTTCCCTTTGTAACAGCATACGGTTCCTATCTCCTCCTCTGGATAATGGCGGTACATGGTCAATGATCGTGTATTTCAGATCCATAACATTGTGCTTCATTTCCAAAAAATGTCTGGCTACTGGTTGTTCCGATGCTCCTTTCTTAATCGCTGTCTTAATAGCAGATCAGTGATTTGCCATGAGTGTACGTAGGTCATCTGTAGTCTTCCCTACATAAATATAGTCCACAGATACAGTGTAAGAGGTACACTATATGTGTAGTGGTACACGTCAGGCGGAATCTGTGTTTGTACATTTTGCGTTTGTGTGGATGAGTGAAGCATGATCCAGTTATCAATCCTCCACAAGTAGTGCAGCCAAGACATCGAAATACACCTGGTTTTTTTATGTCCAGCCATGTAGCTGTTTTGTAGCTTTGTACAGGGTCAGTGTTAATCAATAAGTCCCGTAAGGACTTCGACCTTCTGTAACCCACCCTGGGTGGTTGTGAGTTGTACAGAGGTAGGGATTTATCAGTATTGATGATCTTCCAATGCTTGTTTAAGATATCCATTAAGGGACCCTTATCCCCTGTGAAAGTAGTCACAAATGTCATTCTTCCATCCTCAATCTTAGGCTCTCTATCTGGAAGTTGGCAAATATTGTCACATTGTTCTTTCAACAATTTATAAGGATAACTCCTTGTTCTAAACCGCTGTACCATCTCTTCCAATTGTAAATCTCTGTTACTTATTTCTGAGTTGTTCCTACTCACTCTCAGCAATTGCGATTTCGGCAATGCTCTCTTCAATGCGGGGGGTGGCAAACTGGTGTAATGTAATAGGGAATTTCTGTCAGTTTCCTTTCTGTACAGTGTCGACTGGATTTTTCCCATTCCCTTTATATAATCTAACATCTAGGAAGTCGATTTGAGTTCTACTATACACCATTTTGAACTTCAGAGCTACATTAGCCTCATTCAATTGTTGATACCAAGGTCTCCAGGTCCTCCAAAGTACCAGACCAAATGAGAAACAGGTCATCTATATACCTCTTAAAAAATCGGATGTCTTGACCTGAAACAATGTCGTCCCAAACTCTTCAAAATGGGCCATAAACAAGTTGGCATACGATGGGGCCATATTCGACCCCATCGCCGTCCCTTTCCTCTGTAGGTAAAAAGATTGTTCAAAATCTGAAGAAAATTGGTAGTCAGACAAAACTCTAGAAATTGAAGTAGGATCTCAGGAGGGGGTCCAATATAGGGATGTCTGCAGAGATGGAAAAAAAACAGCTTGTAGTCCTTCTTCATGTGGGATTACAGTATATAGACTAGTCACATCTAGTGTGACTAGCCATATATCCTCGTCCAAATCCTCCAAATTTTGTTGCATCTCAAGAAGTGCCATAGAATCTCTCAAATAAGATGGTGTATGGTATACAATAGGCTGTAGGAATTTATCTACAAACGTAGCAAGAGGTTGCTGTAATGAGCCTATAGAGGACACGATTCATTAATAGGGATACTTATCTCTATCTACTAGTGACATATCCCAGAACTCCGGTCCTATATACCCTTCCTAAAATACATAAGGGAATCTCTCCTCCACCGGGAAGACCAATCGTGTCCTCTATAGGCTCATTACAGCAACCTCTTGCTACGTTTGTAGATAAATTCCTACAGCCTATTGTGAAGAGTTTGGGACGACATTGTTTCAGGTCAAGAACATCCGATTTTTTAAGAGGTATATAGATGACCTGTTTCTCATTTGGTCTGGTACTTTGGAGGACCTGGAGACTTGGTATCAACAATTGAATGAGGCTAATGTAGCTCTGAAGTTCAAAATGGTGTATAGTAGAACTCAAATCGACTTCCTAGATGTTAGATTATATAAAGGGAATGGGAAAATCCAGTCGACACTGTACAAGAAAGGAAACTGACAGAAATTCCCTATTACATTACACCAGTTGCCACCCCCCGGCATTGAAGAGAGCATTGCCGAAATTGCTGAGAGTGAGTAGGAACAACTCAGAAATAAGTAACAGAGATTTACAATTGGAAGAGATGGTACAGCGGTTTAGAACAAGGAGTTATCCTTATAAATTGTTGAAAGAACAATGTGACAATATTTGCCAACTTCCAGATAGAGAGCCTAAGATTGAGGATGGAAGAATGACATTTGCGACTACTTTCACAGGGGATAAGGGTCCCTTAATGGATATCTTAAACAAGCATTGGAAGATCATCAATACTGATAACTCCCTACCTCTGTACAACTCCACAACCACCCAGGGTGGGTTACAGAAGGTCGAAGTCCTTACGGGACTTACTGATTAACACTGACCCTGTACAAAGCTACAAAACAGCTACATGGCTGGACATAAAAAAAAACAGGTGTATTTCGATGTCTTGGCTGCACTACTTGTGGAGGATTGATAACTGGATCATGCTTCACTCATCCACACAAACGCAAAATGTACAAACACAGATTCCGCCTGACGTGTACCACTACACATATAGTGTACCTCTTACACTGTATCTGTGGACTATATTATGTAGGGAAGACTACAGATGACCTACGTACACGCATGGCAAATCACCGATCTGCTATTAAGACAGCGATTAAGAAGGAGCATCGGAACAACCAGTAGCCAGACATTTTTTGGAAATGAAGCACACTGTTATGGATCTGAAATACACGATCATTGACCATGTACCGCCATTATCCAGAGGAGGAGATAGGAACCGTATGCTGTTACAAAGGGAAGCCAAATGGACATTTGAGTTGAATACTCTGGTCCCCTATGGACTGAATACTCAGTTGGACTGGCATGTGTTCTTATAAGTCTCTGCTAAAAATGGATGTCTCTGTTGAGAGTCCAGAATCATTCTAATTATTATTTTATTTTTATATTTATTTTTTATTTTTCTCTTGGTATGGCATATAGTTAATTAATAGAGTTTTATTTAGCGACCTATGTTAGTTTTGACAAAATTGTCTTACCCTTATGCTTTAGTCCTATATTGTAATTACAGGGCAGTTTATCATAATTGGCCTTTGTTAGTATGTTGAGGTATTTATTACTGTTCTTGCATATATAGATGGTCTATTGCAGTTATGTTTTGGTTGCAGTAGGTTATACCTGTATGTTTGTAGTTCTCATGTTGCCCTCCACATATGCCGCATTGAATGTGCTACATTGTTGATATAGGTTGCTATGGTAACCGCCGGGACATGTGTGGTACAGCACTAGGAACTGCACAACATATTATTACAGGTTATATTTCAATAATTTGTCTATTTTTTCTATTGCCCATTTTTCTATTGCCCAATATTAGAATAGGATGTGTATTGCCTATGCTTGTTTATTTGCGCATTTGTTGTCTAATGTATTCATTTTATTTCAGTCCCCTGGTTACGTTGCCACGGTGGATGACGTCACTCGCAGGGGAGGCGCATCTAACGTGGAGAGCGTAGAGTTCATTGTTTGTTTGGTGGTGGATATAACACAGCGTGGGGGTACAGTTCTACATAGCCTTGTAAGTCTGAGGACGGGTTCTTTGTAGCCCGAAAACGTTCACGTAAATAAAGGTGACATAAGGATATAAGACCTTTGGAGTGCTGCTTGTTTTTGATGTATTAATATTTTGGCTCTAGCACCCAAGGCGCATACATGCAGGATCTGGAGTGCACTTTGCTGGACATTTATATATATATATATATATAAAATAATGTATATGCTTGTGATCTGTGTATTTTTAACATTTGCTATACCAGTAGTTTATCAAGCAAGCACTGCCTGCCACTTTAACACAATAACCCGAGTTTGCCCACCCCTAAAAACGTCCCCTGAGGGTTTATAGTATTAGACACAAAACTGGACATATACATCTAAGTATGTTATTTATATTATTATCTGACCATGTTCCCTTTATTATGTGGGTAAAACCATTACAACAGTTAGGGAAAGATTGGCAAATCATAAATCGGCTATACGCCAGTCATTCAAAAAATGACATTCGGACAACCAGTGGATAGACATTTCCTATAGTAAGCTAAAAGATACAAAGAGAGAGAGACAGCACAATCCTCGATTCAAGGTAGTATTGTAATAGTTTAAAACATCACGCATAGTACATGTACACTTACCAGAAGTAAAGAAAATCCCTTGCATCAAAAGATGGTTTGATCCGATCAAGTCCGTATTCATGATTGCCAATAGTTCAGCATTCAAACTCCCGGTTTACGGTACACGTCAGTCTCGCCAACCTCCTATAGGTATTCATGTGGGACACAAAAACTCAACGCGTTTTTGCTGGATGAACACCCCGGCTATCTCAAGAGTTGTAGGACCTCCTCAGATAGATCCCTTATTTAAATTGTATAATCATGGATATTATTGGTCCCACATATTGGGCGGGTATTAAAAGCCGCAACAGAGGTATGATTTGCCACCTCATATAAACATTTTCAATGTGCAAATGTGATAAAAACTAATAACAATTAATACAATAAACAGACGTACAATAATTCATTAAGACACCAAGTTCATCAGGAAAAACAAACTAATTTCTAAAAAAATTATATAAAAACGCTATGCTATAAAAAAGTATTATTTCAAAACCCCACTTATTAAAAACATATAGACCCTAAAAGTCCAATTTATATGATCTTAAGAAATGATATTTAATATTTAATATGGTGGAAATTAACTAGTAAAAGAGTGACTAATTAAATGGAGGGGACATAGGAAGATTCATAAATAGCAATAGGGAATACTCATATATTGCTAATATTAAAAACTATTAGTTAATATTTAGTATCCATTAACTAAAATCCACTTTTTGATACCAAATCAATGTTATTATAATGAGGAGAACATATCATAAAAAAGCCTGTATGTTTAAATCAATGTTTAACCCTAAAGGGGTAAAGGCTTTTTAATCTATAGATCCAATCAGTCTTTTTTTTGACTAAGTAGAAGGAGCCTTTTACTAACCCCTGGCGAGTACCCAACCGATAATCTGTATCTGGTCTTTGCTTTTAACTTAGCTTGCTGACTGACCTGCTGCCTTAACATTTACAGTCTTTGGAAGATAAACGTTTGGGACCCCTCTTTATACAGGAAGAGCAAACAAAATTGGGCCTAACATTTACTTCCAGATTTGTGCATAATCTCTTATATGACAGTGAAAAGAATTTTGATTGAAAAAGCTGAACTCTCATTGGGTATTTTGTATATGTTATGGTGATTTTTGTAATTTAATATTTTAAAGCAAAGATATTTATTGTTGCCGTAGCTTAATTGAAGCTGTAATTTAAAAGGTATCTTATTCTTATATTTAATATTATTGGACAGGGTAGTAAAGTGTACTAGTGTTAAATATTATTATTAAAAAAGGATTTATGTATTTTAATGTTCATAAGTTAATTTTAGTTATTGTGATATATTTTTAGAATTTGTTTTATTGTGGCTAAATAAGAAGTTATTTCAGGCTAGATTAATTGGTATATGTTGAATTGGTAGTATTGTGTAACAATATCTGGGTTTAAGTGAAGTAATTTAGATTATATTGGGTTAAAATAGTGAATAATATTTTCCTGGAAATTCCATTAGACTTATGAATTTGAGCTAAGATTCTTATTATATTATTGGGATATATTTAATTAACCAAGTTGTTGTTAAATCATTAATCCATATTTTGGCATTGGATCAATGTTATAAATTATTCTAGCATAATTCATGTGTGATATTTAATAAACGCTTCATTTGGAGTTAAGGTTAATTTATAGAAATATTGCATCCAGAATACTGAGGTACCAGACGGTTCATTAAATATTTTTAGAACTTGCTTTGTATTTATGTATTTTAACATCATAAGTTAATTTTAGTTATTGTGATTTATTTTAGAATTTGTTTTATTGTGGCTAAATAAGAAGTTATTTCAGGCTAGATTAATTGGTATATGTTGAATTGGTAGTATTGTGTAACAATCTCTGGGTTTAAGTGAAGTAAATTAGATTATATTGGGTTAAAATAGTGAATAATATTTTCCTGGAAATTCCATTAGACTTATTGAATTTGAGCTAAGATTCTTATTATATTATTGGGATATATTTAATTAACCAAGTGTTGTTAAATCATTAATCCATATTTTGGCATTGGATCAATGTTATAAATTATTCTAGCATAATTCATGTGTGATATTTCATAAACGCTTCATTTGGAGTTAAGGTTAATTTATAGAAATATTGCATCCAGAATACTGAGGTACCAGACGGTTCATTAAATATTTTTAGAACTTGCTTTGTATTTATGTATTTTAACATCATAAGTTAATTTTAGTTATTGTGATTTATTTTAGAATTTGTTTTATTGTGGCTAAATAAGAAGTTATTTCAGGCTAGATTCATTGGTATATGTTGAATTGGTAATATTGTGTAACAATCTCTGGGTTTAAGTGAAGTAAATTAGATTATATTGGGTTAAAATAGTTAATTATATTTTCCTGGAATTTCCATTAGACTTATTGAATTTGAGCTAAGATTCTTATTATAACATTGGGATATATTTAATTAACCAAGTGTTGTTAAATCATTAATCCATATTTTGGCATTTGATCAATGTTATAAATTGTTCTAGCATAATTCATGTGTGATATTTAATAAGCGATTCATTTGGAGTTAAGGTTAATTTATAGAAATATTGCATCCAGAATACTGAGGTACCAGACGATTCATTAAATATTTTTAGAGCTTGCTTTGTAAAGAATATTGTAACAACTAGACATATATAACTGGTCATAATTAATACACTATTTTCTACATAAATATTTTCAATATGTATATAAAGTTTAACTGTTCATAACTCAGGAATTAATTTAATTTGAGATTAAATATTAATGTTCATAATAATGTTATTGTCATAATTTCTAGATATCTCATTAGCATTTTGAAATACACTACAGAGTTTATATATCATTTTAACTGGAGTGTATTGACAATTTCTATCATATCAGAATTGATATTGCTGACGATAATTTTATGACTGATTTTTAATATTCATAATTCCATTAAAAATACTGTTACGTAAATATATAATACGTTAGAGGTTACTGCTGAGATAGAATTAAATAATATTGTAACCTAGGATATATAACACACTGGGTCTCATTGTATCTCATTGTTTCCTTATTCAAGTGCTGCTCTAAATCTGTGTCTTAAGTGTTTAATTGGTTCCCACTTTTGTAAAAATGCTCAATATCTTTATATTCCTTTTTGCTACCTCTTGTCTCTATAACAAACTACTTATTAAATTACTCCTTCCCCCTTACCACCTGCACTGTTGATTAGCCCATCTCTCTTAAACTCACCTTACTTTTGTATTCATGAACTTTACCTATTCCTAAACACTCTCTCTGCCCCCTGCACCTCGTCTCCAAAACATTCTCATTACTGCAAATCTGTATCTCATCTTATGTCACTCTCCCTCTTACTTATACTAGCTGCTGGTGACATCTCCCCTAATCCTGGTCCCCAACAACTTCCTAGCCGTGCACATCCATGTGTACCGTTCCATAGACATAGAAAACAAAACTCTGGTAACCTTACTCACATTCCTCTTGCATCTAAAGCCACTACCCCTTTCACTTGTGCACTCTGGAACTCTCGCTCTGTTTGAAACAAGCTCACTTCTATCCATGACCTCTTTATCTCCTGCTCCCTCAACCTTCTGGCTCTAACAGAAACCTGTCTCTCTCCCCTAGACAAAGCATCCACTGCTTCTCTGTCACATGGGGGTCTCCACTTCAGCCACACTCCTAGGTCTGATAATAGACAAGGAGGTGTTGTAGGTATTTTACATTCCTCACATTGCACCTTCCAACAAATACATCCCATCTCTTCCCTCACTTTTTCCTCATTCAAAACCCACATGATTCCCTTATTCTCTCCCCTCTCTATACCTGTTGCAATCATATACTGACCCCCTGGCTCCTCAACTCAATTTCTAGATCACTTGGCTGCCTGGCTACCTTATTTGCTTTCCTCAGACACCCCTGCCCTCATTCTTGGCAATTTCAACATCCCTCTTGACAATCCCACTGCCTCCTCTGCAAAACAACTTCTGCAACTCACTTCTTCTTTAGGTTTGTCACAATGGACTGACGCTCCCACTCACAAAGATGGTCACTCCCTTGACCTGATCTTTAGCTATTGATGCACTAATTCAAACTTCACAAACTCTTCTTTTCCTCTTCCTGACCACCATCTCCTCACTTGCAACATCTCATCCCTCGCTACAACTCTCCCTCCTTGTACTCCTCACACTAAACTTTACAGAAGCATTATGTTATTAGATCAGCAACAGCTTGCTAATTCCCTAGAACCTCTCCTCTCATCCATCTCCTCCTTCTCCTGCCCTGACCAATCTATATGCCATTATAGTTCCACCCTTACATTGGTCCTTGACAATCTGGCCCTCTTACCATTGCTCGGAAATCACACACTCATCCTCAACCCTGGCATACTCCTCTGACATGGTACCTATCAAGTTCAGCTGATTTCCTTCATTACAAGTTCATTTTGAATTCCTACTATTCTGCCCTTAAAGGGACAGTCAAGTCCAAAAAAACCTTTCATGATTTAAAAGGGAATGTAATTTTAAACAACTTTCCAATTTACTTTTATCACCAATTTTTCTTTGTGCTCTTTGTATTCTTAGTTGAAAGCTAATTCTAGAAGGCTCATATGCTAATTTCTTAGACATTGAAGACTGCCTCTAATCTTAATGCATTTTGACCACTAGAGGGCATTAGTTCATGTGTTTCATATAGATAACATTGAGCTAATGCACGTGAAGTTACCCTGAAGCCAGCACTCATGGCTAAAATGCATGTCTGTCAAAAGAACTTAAAGGGACAGTTTACTCTAAAATTTTTCTCCCCCTTTAATTTGTTCCCAATGATCCACTTTACCTGCTGGAGTGTATTAAATTGTTTACAAGTAGCTCCTTTACCCCTTATATTGGCATTTGAAATTGTTAATTTAGCATGTGGTATCCCCACCTATTCTGAAAGTTTTGTGGCCGCGCGTACCAGCTATAGATAAGCTTTGTAAACCAGCCAGCAGAAGAAATTACACTCTCAGTGTGTGATAAAGCAGAGATAAGGTAGTAAAATGTTGATTTTCCATTGTTCTCTCAAAGTATGGTGATGTTTTAAGGACAGATATAAGATAAAGAAGCAGGTATATGTGCACAATGTGATACAGTAATTGAGATCTGATTATACCTACAAGCTCAACCTATTTTATCAGGCTTTGCTTCAAAACACAAAATCAGAGCTTTAATATACAGAAATACACCTTAAAAAGCTAATTTTCATACATTTTTTACTCTGCAAGTTGGTAAAAAAAGCAATTGTAAACACATTAAGGGAAAAACTATTTTACAGTATACTGTCCCTTTAAATAAGGGGGCAGTTTGCAGAGGCTTAGATACAAGGTAATCACAGAGGTAAAAAGTGTATTTCTATAACAGTGTTGGTTATGCAAAACTGGGGAATGGGTAATAAAGGGATTATCTTTCTTTTTAAACAACAAAAATTCTGGTGTTAACTGTCCCTTTACTCTCTATAAGCAACATTACTATTCTACTCTTATCTCTAATCTTTCTTCAAACCCAAAAAGTCTGTTCTCCACTTTCAATTTTCTTCTCTGTCCACTCCTACCCCCTAATACAACTTTTCTGTCAGCTCAAGACTTTTCCAGTCACTTCAATAACAAAATCGACTCCATCAGAAACTAATTCAGCTCTCAACATACTTCCATTGTCTCACCCCCTCAAACGCTCACACTTGACCACCACCCACATAGCCATAAATTTAGCTCTTTCTCCCCTGTTACTGAGGAAGACGTTTCAGCACTTATACTGAGCTCTCACCTCACTACCTGTCCTCTTGACCCTTACCCCTATACTCACTCACATTTTCAACCTCTCCCACAGCACAGCACCAGTAAATTCCCCTCATCTCTGAAACATGCACTGGTCACATCTATCCTCAAAAAATCTTCTCTTGATCCAACCTCCCCATCCAACTACCGCCCTATTTCCCTACTCCCTCTTGCCTCAAAGCTTCTCGAAAAGCTAGTACATGCATGCCTATCCCATTTCCATACATTAAACTCCCTCCTCGACCCACTGCAATCTGGATTTCGTCCTCATCACTCCACAGATACAGCAATTATTAAGGTTACCAACGACCTACTTACAGCAAAATCAAAAGGCCACTTCTCTCTGCTTATCCTCCTTGATCTGTCCACAGCCTTTGATACTGTTGACCACCCTCTTTTGCTCCAAACCCTCGGCATTTGTGACACAGCCCTCTTGTGGTTCTCTTCCTACGTGTCAAACCATACCTTTAGTGTAGCCTTCTCTGTAGCCTCCTCTGCCCCGTCACCACTTTCTGTTGGGGTACCACAAGGCTCTGTCCTCGGTCCCCTTCTCTTCTCACTTTACAGGTCATCATTAGGTTCCCTAATAAAGTCCCACGGGTTCCAATATCATTTGTATGCTGACGACACCTAAATCTACTTCTCTGCACCAGACCTAGCTCCTTTACAATCCATAATGAATGCGTCTGACAGGCTCATTTTCCTTACACATTGCTCTTCATCTGCTGCACCTCTCTGCCAATCCCTTTACTGGCTTCCTCTCTCCTCCAGGATTAAACGAAAAATTCTCACTCCGACATACAAAGCCCTTAACTGCACTGCCCTCCCCTATATTTCAGACCTTGTCTCCAGATACTCTCCCTTCCGTCCCCTTCGCTCTGCTCATGACCTCCTACTCTCCTCCTCTCTTGTTACCTCCTCACACTCCTGCTTACAGGACTTCTCCAGACTGACTCTCTGCCTCGCTCCACAAGACTCTCCCCTAGTTTTGAAAATGTCAAGCGCTCCCTAAAGACTCTACTGTTCAGGGATGCATACAACCTACACTATCCTTTCTTTATACCGTTTCTTCTCCTCCATTGCTATCCCCTTGATCCCCCTTAGCATGTAAGCCTAAGAGTCATGCTGTTTGTAGATCACCTTCTTTAGAGCTGACTACTTGGCAGGGCCCTCTACCCATCTGATCTCTATAAATGTTTCCTTGTATTCCGCCTATATTTATAGCGCTGCAGAATCTGTTGGCACTCTACAAATAACCGATAATAATAATAATAATAATAATCTGTAGACCCCGCGGGTCGCTACCATGTATTGATTTAAAATGAAAAGGCACACTGTGTTTCTCAAACCCCATCTTGATATTATTCACTAAACCTCTTTCTGGTCTTCCTTTTAGAACAGCCAATATAAATCATATTACATTTACATGAATGTAAATATACTGTATAGGTGGTTTCACAATTGCATTTGTTTCTAATAGCGTATTGCTCTGATCTATTATGGTTAAAAAAGGTATCTCCCTTTTTAACATATCGACACATATTGCATTTTTGTTTATTAAATTTATACGTTCCGTGCGGAATCGACAGCCAATTGCATAATTTTCCATGGAACGTATTGGAAGGACACCAGATTTCTTCCCTACGGACTATATTGAGTAAACATGTTCCTTTTAAAAAAAAAAGGGGGCGATAGAGCAATGGAACTATTAAGAATGGAATCTAGATGGACATATTACCTTAATACAGTTGTTCCCAATGTACTCAACACAATACACTTATACTTGTTTCTATTAATAACATTTACATTAGTTTAATATTTGAAACGCTTTTTATTGTTAAAGAATATGGAACACCTTTTCCTTAATGGAAGTTGACACCTTGGTCTTTGAGATACAAAGTTGTTTTTAAATGTAATGGCATGGGGTGATTTTTTTATTGTAATTGATTTATATGTAATTTTTAGATTTGTACCCTTACCACTTTTTAATATATATACTTTCTACCAGCATCATGTTTACATTTGAGATATTTTAATAATTTGCTAAATGGACTGACTATAATATATCAAATTAGAGGTGATTGTCTCATATTTATGTTCTCATTTTTGGTAAGTGTTGCCTTTTGTGTTACATACAAGAGTTGCACTTGTCCAACTACTCCTAAGAGGAACTCCAACTAGATTCTGTAGACAAACTGATCACAACAGTTTAATATGAGTTGTTTACTCAGTTACTATGACAACTGGGGCTGGGAAATGTTGATGCTGTCATGACAGTAAGTAGGCCCCAAGAGCAAGCTCTATCATGCTCGGCTCACACAGGGGTTGTAATTATTGTAATTAGTATGTGTACTATATGTTGGTAAGCTTATACTCATGTTTAACTTGTTCATTTATTTAAGGCTCTTATGTGAGCAGAAATATCATGGCTACATTTTAACTAGATACATAAAAAGGCTTGTTTTACTAACCTTAGTTTCTGCTGGAAGTTATGATATTTTATTTTTTGTTTTAGGTAGGTGTGAAAAAAATGCAAAGTGAAGGAACAGAAGAAAAAATCTATAATCAAATCAAAATTTGGTGACCAACACTTTACCTTCTAAAACAGCATCAATTCTTCTAGGTACACTAACGAAAGTCAGGGATTTTGTAGGCATATATTATGCTGAAAATATATATGTAATCTTAATATTGGAAATATGAAAATAATAAATTTATTATATACTATATAGAATAAGAATGACTAATGAACAATTATATTAAAAAAAATACTCACTTTAATTCCTTTATGGGGAGATGCAAAGAGACCTTACCTCCAAACGATATGAGGAAATCTCTTTGCTTAGGAAGGATAGTAGCTGTAATGATGATGTTACATCCAAAACTCACTTATCTTTTTAGATGCCTACCAAATCTCGGATCCCTATATCCCTAATATAACAGATACAATCCCTAGTAAATAGGTATGTATGGAATGGAAAGAGACCAAGGATTGCAGCTAACATACTACAGTGTACCACCAAACAGGGGAATTGCACTTACCAAATATAAGTATTACTACTATGGGCAGATATTCATGTTGTAGCCTGGAGCTCATCTTTGCTTTTAGCAAGGTGGACAGAGCTAGAACAAGACTCGCTCCAACATTTACTAAATTGTAAGATCTCTTATGGTAACCCCCATCATTGCATGTAATATATTCCTCTTAGTAATAAGATATTAACCACAATGTAAGGATTTCTGGTGAGAATTTTTACATTACTATTTTTATATTTACTATGAGTGATTGGGCGACTAGATGGACTTCTGGCACCCAGCTGGTCACTTAGATCATGCAAAGTACCACTCCTACCCCCCATGCTTCAACAACAAGGAAATATAAGTATTTCATATCATGTTATTTGAACAGCTGATTGCTCTAAAAAGCAATTTCAGGTTAATTATGATGCTGACTTATGCCAGTTTGAAGTAACAGTACGTGACAAATACCAATTGTGTGCCCATTTCACATACCTCCTCAGTGCTAGTGAGTGCCCCACAACTGTGACACTACAAGCTCTGTCCTCTGAGGTAAGTCGCCCCGCTGTACCAGGCAAGTCTTTTCCCCATTACAAGAAACTCAGTTTCTGTGCCTGCTTCACTCCCTGATCAGAGCATTGGTCTCACCAGGTTGTTCCTTTGGCTCCTGCTGTTATGTTAAGGGCAAGCCATGCCACCTAATCTCTTGACTATAAGCGTGTAACTCTCCAGCACTCCCAATATGATCACACTACAGGAGTATTAATCATACCACTGTTATACTTCTTCTGAACCGGCACAGTGTATCGAGCTAAATAGCACTCAAAAGGCAATAGCGGCGGCTAGACCAAACAAGAAAATAAGGTTAGCACTTCCAATATAAACCATTAGCATTTATTAATACATTTAAAAATTAAAATACAGGTTAAAGATGTTGCCTACTCAAAGACATTAATCACTATTCTACCAGCTAAAATATTTAAAACCCATACAAGCAATTGATTGGTTCATATCATCACATTATATATCATACTCAATTATTTAAGGTGGTTCAACCTAATCATGTATCTTACAGAGGTATATACACAGTATCATAAAACCACATTAGATCGTATATCTCATACAAACCAGTGGCGTATTAAGGCATAGGCCAACAAGGTCCGGTGCCTAGTGAAGCAGATTTTTAAGGGGCAGCAGGAATTTTGAGTCCCCTAGGTCCACTCTACTGAACTCAGGGCGGGTGGCTAAATCAGCCAATTACTAATGATTAAATGGCTGGCCCGGCTATTGCTATCCTATGGGATTGTATGTGGGTGCGCATGACGTGGGTGACAGTGGAGGCGGAGCTCACTTGCGCAGCCTGGCCTGGACTGAGAGGAATGCGGTATTCTTCCTGGCTCCACCTTGTGATTGAGACTGACACAGACTACACAGTTGCAGTGTGCACTACAACGTGACCACTGTGAAACAGCATATGTCTTTCTCCCTTCAATACATCTTCATTAAGCATTTAAAATACTTAAACGGATTATTCACTAAATACTTGTACATTACTGTTTGTCTGATCTGTCATATATGCAAAGAAGTATTTATTGCTGAATCTATACAACTATGTGACTTAAAACACAACTGAAAATATGTTCAGAAACAATACAAGTATATACTTTATTATGATGTATCATGTGACTTTATCCCCCTAGGATACAATCCTAAACCTATCATAACTACTGTTGTTATTTTTTAAGTACTTTTAAAGGCCAGTTTGTATATTCATTACATATTTATCCAAGCAGATATTTTGCCTAAATAACTGTCAATCACCAAAGAAGATGTTTAAGATTAAACAACTACCTACTGACAAACTATCATACAGTGAAGGATATTTTTTTCTGATATAAGCACTTTAATCATCTGACTTGCAAAATAATGTCTTTATATCGTGTTGGGGGCAGCAGATTAGGGGTTCATAAATATAATGTAGGTGGCGGCGGTGTCTGGAGCGAAAGATTAGGGGTTAAAAATTTTATTTTAGTGTTTGCGATGTGGGAGGGCCTCGGTTTAGAGGTTAATAGGTAGTTTGTGGGTGTTAGTGTACTTTTTAGCATTTTAGTTATGAGTTTTATGTTACGGCGTTGTACCATAAAACTCTTAACTACTGACTTTTAAATGCGTTAGGACTCTTGACAGGGTAGGGTGTACCGCTCACTTTTTGGCCTCCCAGGACAGACTCGTAATACCGGCGCTATAGAAGTCCCATAGAAAAATGACTTTACGAAGTTTACGTACGTCGTTTTGTGGTAAAGCCATAAGAAGTGTGCGGTGACCCTAAACCTCAAGACTCGTAATAGCAGCAGGCGTAAAAAAAGCAGCGTTAGGACCTTAATGTTGCTTTTTTTACCCTAACGCACAACTCGTAATCTAGCCGCATGTTTTTAATTTATAGTCTTAACATGATAGATCTAATAATAATTGCAATAAATAATCCTAATCTATCTTTAAATGCAATCAGCGTGTGTTGTATTTAAGAACCATGAAACTTCTCATTATTTATGATAATCTATTTATGTATTAAAAAGGTATTAACTCAAATTGCAAATTAAAGCCTATTGGCCACCTGGTATCTTATTTAAAGATCCAAAACACTTAAATTACCCCCCTTAAACGGATAGGAAAAGTCAACATTAAACTTGCATGATTCAGATTTAGGGGGCTAGTTATCAAGCCGTCTACTTTTCCTGGCTTCGCCGGCCCATTACGTCCGCCTAAGCTCGGCCTAACCTTCGCCGCCGCGGACCTGAAAAAATACGCCTAAGTTATCAAATAAAGCTGTCAAAAAGCCGCGGGGCGATGAGCAGCGGGACTGTGACAGTTATCACTCATCCGATCTCGCTGCCCTTCGGCTTTTTCCCAGCTTTATTGCTAAGCCTGTCACTAAGCACTCACACTAAACTGCACTGTTCTACCCCCTATACCGGCGCCCCCGGAGGCCCCCCGCAACTCAATAAAGTTACTAACCCCTAAACCGCCGCTCCTAGACCCTGCCGCAACTCTGATAAATGTATTAACCCCTAAACCGCCGCTCCAGGACACCGCTGCCACCTACATTATACCTAGTAACCCCTATCCTGCCCCCCCTATACCGACGCCCTCTATTATAAAATTATTAACCCCTATCCTGCTGATCCCGCACCTCTCCGCAACTAAATAAATAGTTTAACCCCTAAACCGCCGCTCCATGAACCCGCCGCAACCTATAATAAATTTATTAACCCCTATCTGCCCCCCACTACGCCGCCGCACTGTAATTAAAATGAATTAAACCCCTAAACCTAAGTCTAACCCTAACCATAACGCCCCCCTAACTTAAATATTAATTAAATAAATCTAAATAAATTAACTCTTATTAACCTAAATGAATCCTATTTAAACTAAATACTTACCTTTAAAATAAACCCTAAATATAGCTACAATATAAATAATAATTATATTCTAGCTATCTTAGGATTAATTTTTTATTTTACAGGTACCTTTCAATTTATTTTAACCATGTACAATAACTATTAAATAGTTATTAACTATTTAATAGCTTACCCTAGCTAAAATAAAGAGAAATGTACCTGTTGAAATAAATCCTAACCTAAGTTACAATTACAACCTACACTACACTATACTTTAATAAATTATTCCTATTTAAACTAAATACTTACCTGTAAAATAACCCTAAGATAGCTACAATATAATTAATAATTATATTCTAGCTATCTTAGGATTTATATTTATTTACAGTACTTTGTATTTATTTTAGCTAGTTAGAATAGTTATTAAATAGTTATTAACCTATTTAATAACTACCTAGCTAAAAAGAAATATAAAATTACCTGTAAAATAAATCCTAACTTAAGTTACAATTAAACCTAATACTACACTATCATTAAATTAACTAAATAAACTACTACAAAGATCTACAATGAAATACAATTACATAAACTAACTAGTACAAAGTACAAAAATAAAAAAAGCTAAGTTACAAAAAATAAAAAATTAAGTTACAAACATGTTAAAAATATTACAACAATTTTAAGCTACTTACACCTAATCTAAGCCCCCTAATAAAATAACAAACCCCCCAAAATAAAAAAAATCCCTACCCTATTCTAAATTACATAAATTTCAAAGCTCTTTTACCTTACCAGCCTTAAAAGGGCCATTTGTGGGGGCATGCCCCCAAAAAGTTCAGCTCGTTTTGCCTGTAAAATAAAAATACAACCCCCCCCAACATTAAAACCCACCACCCACATACCCCTAATCTAACCCAAACCCCCCCTACAAAAACCTAACACTAATCCCCTGAAGATCATCCTACCTGAGGTCGTCTTCACTCAGCCGAGCCAACCGATGGAACTGAAGAGGACATCCGGAGCGGAAGAAGTTAATCCTCCAAGCGGCGCTGAAGAAATCTCCATCCGATTAAGTCATCATCCAGGACGCGCTGAAGAAGTCCTTCGATCCGGCCGATGGTCATCTTCAAAGAGGCGCTGAAGAGGTCTTCTATTCCGGCGAAGTCATCTTCCAAGCCGGGTCTTGAATCTTCCTTCCGCCGACGCGGATCCACCTTCTTCACCGACGGACTACGACGAATGACGGCTCTTTAAGGACGTCATCCAAGAAGGCGTCCCCTCAATTCCGATTGCTGATAGGATTCTATCAGCCAATCGGAATTATTGTAGGTAGAAATTGATGGCTGATGGAATCAGCCAATCAGATTGAGCTCGCATTCTATTGGCTGTTCCGATCAGCCAATAGAATGCGAGCTCAATCTGATTGGCTGATTGGATCAGCCAATCGGATTGAACTTGAATCTGATTGGCTGATTCCATCAGCCAATCAGATTTTCCTACCTTAATTCCGATTGGCTGATAGAATCCTATCAGCCAATCGGAATTGAGGGGACGCCATCTTGGATGACGTCCCTTAAAGGAGCCGTCATTCGTCGTAGTCCGTCGGTGAAGAAGGTGGTTCCGCGTCGGCGGAAGGAAGATTCAAGACCCGGCTTGGAAGATGACTTCGCCCGGATAGAAGACCTCTTCAGCGCCTCTTTGAAGATGACATCGGCCGGATCGAAGACTTCTTCAGCGCCGCCTGGATGATGACTTCATCGGATGGAAGATTTCTTCAGCGCCGCTTGGAGGATTAACTTCTTCCGCTCCGGATGTCCTCTTCAGTTCCATCGGTGGCTCGGCTGAGTGAAGACGACTCAAGGTAGGATGATCTTCAGGGGATTAGTGTTAGGTTTTTGTAAGGGGGGTTTGGGTTAGATAGAGGGTAATGTGGGTGGTGGTTTTAATGTTGCGGGGGGGGGTGTTGTTATTTTATTTTACAGGCAAAAAGAGCTGAACTTTTTGGGGCATGCCCCCACAAATGGCCCTTTTAAGGGCTGGTAAGGTAAAAGAGCTTTGAAATTTATGTAATTTAGAATAGGGTAGGGATTTTTTTATTTTGGGGGGTTTGTTATTTTATTAGGGGGCTTAGATTAGGTGTAAGTAGCTTAAAATTGTTGTAATATTTTTAACATGTTTGTAACTTAATTTTTTATTTTTGTAACTTAGCTTTTTTTTATTTTTTGTACTTAGTTAGTTTATGTAATTGTATTTCATGTAGTTATTTGTAGGTAGTTTATTTAGTTAATTTAATGATAGTGTAGTATTAGGTTTAATTGTAACTTAAGTTAGGATTATTTTTACAGGTAATTTTGTATTTCATTTAGCTAGGTAGTTATTAAATAGTTAATAACTATTAATAACTATTCTAACTAGCTAAAATAAATACAAAGTTACCTGTAAAATAAATATAAATCCTAAGATAGCTATAAATATAATTATTAATTACATTGTAGCCTATCTTAGGGTTTATTTTACAGTAAGTATTTATTTTTAAATAGGAATAATTTATTAAAGTATAGTGTAGTGTTAGGTGTAATTGTAACTTAGGTTAGGATTTATTTCACAGGTACATTTCTCTTTATTTTAGCTAGGTAAGCTATTAAATATTAATAACTATTTAATAGCTATTGTACATGGTTAAAATAAATTGAAAGGTACCTGTAAAATAAAAATAAATCCTAAGATAGCTAGAATATAATTATTATTTATATTGTAGCTATATTAGGGTTTATTTTAAAGGTAAGTATTTAGTTTTAAATAGGATTCATTTAGTTAATAAGAGTTAATTTATTTAGATTTATTTAATTAATATTTAGTTAGGGGGCGTTAGGGTTAGGGTTAGGTTTAGGGGTTAATAATTTTATTACAGTGGCGGCGGCGTAGTGGGGGGCAGGATAGGGGTTAATAAATTTATTATAGGTTGCGACGGTTGTAGGGGGGGCAGATTAGGGGTAATAAATGTATTATAGGTGGCGGACGGTGTAGGGGGGGCAGGATAGGGGTTAATACATTTAATATTGGTTGCGGCGGGTTCAGGGAGCGGCGGTGTTTAGGGGTTAATACATTTATTATAGTTGCGGTGGCGGCTCCGGGGAGCGGCGGTTTAGGGGTTAATATGTATAGAGTAGCTTGCGGTGGGCTCCGGGAGCGGCGGTTTAGGGGGGTAATAACTTTATTTAGTTGCGGCGGTGTAGGGGGGGTCAGATTAGTGGTGTTTTGACTCGGGGTACATGTTAGGGTGTTAGGTGTAGACAGCTCCCTTAGAAATCAAATGGGAGTCTGTCAGCAGCGAACTTGTACTTTCGCTATGGTCAGACTCCATTGATTCCTATGGGATCCGCCGCCTCCAGGCTGGCGCTTTGAAAACCAGGTACGCTGGGCCGTAAAAAGTGCCGAGCGTACCTGCTAGTTTTTTGATAGCTAGCAAAAGTAGTGAGAATGTGCCGCACTTGTGTGCGGAACATCTGGAGTGACGTAAGAATCGATCTGTGTCGGACTGAGTCGGCGGATCGAAGCTTACGTCACAAAATTCTACTTTTGCCGGTCTCGAGCCTTTGATAACTAAGGGTATCAGCCTCGCCACAAATACGCTGCGGAATACGCAGCGTATTGAGGTTGACGGCTTGATAACTAGGCCCCAAAGCATGCAAATTTAAGACACTTTTAATTTCACTTCTATTTTCAAATGTGCTTCATTTTTTGTATCCCTTGTTGAAAAAGAATAAGCATATATCCTACTAGTAGGAGCTAGATGCTGATTGGTGCCTGAACACATTTGTCTCTTGTGATTGGCTAACTAGAATGTGTTCATCTAGCTGCCAGTAGTGCAATGTTGTTCCTTCAGCAAAGAATAACAGGATAATCGAAGCAAATTTGACTAATAGAAGTACATTGGAAAGTTGTTTTAAAATTGTATGTTCAATCCAATCATGAAACAAAAATGGGTTTTCCGATCCCTTTAAGGCTCTCTAGCTCCTTTATTGAAAGTGCACAATTTTACCTTTGATGAATATCAATTAAATGTTAGTGCCATTTTTGCGGCATCTCCATTTCTTTATATCCGCAAGGTGTTCCCTGATTCTTTCTCTGACCTCAATGCCGTTGTTGCCACCTTCATTTCAAAAACGTTGCCTTTTGTCCATGAATTAAAGTGTGTACCTAAATCTATATAGGTGCAAGTCTTACATGGAGCATAGTTGCACTTAAACATTCCCTTGCAAATACAACCTCAAATTTTCTCTGTTTGAGAGACTCAGAAATTTACTAGGGGACATAATATTCCCCTTATATGAACCCTTCCGAATATGTAAATCTGCAAACATGATACTGGTAAATTGCGTAAACCTTCAATCCGTTGTCAATAAGGAAGATTTTTTTTATTTTTTTACAGATCTGTGAAAACTGGTGGGGCATAACGTGTTACAAAAGTAACCCCTTTAAATGTCTCCTGTCTGTTCTTTCTCTGAATTAGGTAACCTCTAAAATTTCATCCATTTCACTTGTAGCTTTCTTTATATCACAATCAGTGTACCTCTGTACAACAATCTATGGGTTAAAAGTCTGCATTGTTGTTTATAATCAGTATCCTCCTGAACAATTTATTTATTTATTTTTTATTTATGTTTTATTGAGGTTATTATATTGTACAAGATTAGATATACATGCAATATGTCTAATTCAATGAAATGTTCTCTATGATTAAGGCATTGAAACAAAGTATATGGACATTGCGCAAAGTAATACATTTGCCTAACTTTCCCAGTTAGAATAATGAATAACACAGCAATTATAATAAGAACAAACAAAGTTGAAAACCTCTTTTTTGAATAATTGATACAATATTAATGTAATATAATTTAGAGAGAATATAATGAACAGTAGTATTGGAATTTAAGAGCGTTAAAACTCAATTATGTAGGCAATATTGAAGTTGTGAAGGTGCGGCATAGGCTAGATAAGCCGCATATTTAACCCCTTCTAGTCTAGAAGGTATATTATGAAGGGGGGGGGGGTGGTTATAGAAGTGTGGTATATAAACTATGGGATATGTATTGTGCTATTAACTAATAGCACCCCATTAGACTGCCAGTCTGAAGATGTAATCCTTAATAGGCACTGCCTCTATCGAATGGAACACTCCAGTGTCCTCTACCATTATTTAATTGCTAGAGGCTGTTAGGAACAGATAGTAATGAAGGCTAAAAATTGCTCAGTGGTTGCTGGTCGATAAGTTATACCAAGTAGACACATAGGTCCCATCGACGGTTCAAGCTAACATCAATTCATTAGTTACAATATTCTAGAGCCCCTTTACTTAAACCCGCGGAAATAGGGGGTCTGTATTCCTAGAACTTCCGTAATTTGTTAAAAGCTAATTTAGTAAAGAACCAGAATGCAACCCTAAGGGCACACTGCAGCTAGATCTAAGTTTGTAACCTACTATTCATAGATAGCTAGACCCGTCACTCGGGCACGGCCCCCCAACCCTGCTCGACCGGTGGACCAGCTATTTTAGAGAAGTAGATAGGTTACTTAAGGGGAAATGTGTTTTAACTTTAGTCCGCCACAGACCCTGCATGTCCAGGTTCTCAGCAATATTATAGAGTAAATCCATAGCTATATAGATGTTAGATGTTCTCTCTATATATGTGTCAAAGGAAAAATTGGTGTATAGTAGTAAGGGGCTTCGCCCACGCAGCTCCTAGTGCTTGGTAGGAACATCACTTAGAAGTATTAGAAGCGGGTTATATAAAGTGCCAATAAAAAAAAAAGTACATGGATCTAATGTTATTTGCATATCCTCATTCAAAAAGTAAATACACTCATGGTTCTCCTGAAAGTTAAAGGACATTCTGCTAAATATTGTTTAAAAGAGCATTCTAAAATGTGTCTTGTCCACATGTGGAGAGCTTGTTCAAAATATGCATGGGCACAAAACCCTGGTATGGTGGGTTTGCAATAAAAAAAAAAAATCGCAGATAGCCCCAAGAGATGTGATAATATATTCAGCATCGAAATCAGCGGCATCTAATTAGCAAATAAAAAGGTGCATCTCTGAACCAAACTTAAAACCAGAACCTAATAAACACACCTGGCAACATAAGTTATCTACGCAGATTAATGTTAATTATCATACAAAATATGAATGCAAGGATATGTCCCCACAGAGGATTAACCAATTCCGCATCTGAAGCACTTGTGTCTGTCAGCTGTAGGGTCACAATGGTCCTCATTAGAAGAGAACTAACCTATTTAGCAGATTATGGGGATATGATTCTAACCACATTACTAAGTATCCTCTGATATAGCAGACACCACAATCATCATATATTAATAATTCCTGTGGAGAAATAATAGTGAACAGGCACAACAAATAAGCTTGCAGATAACCTGTAAGAAACAGATATAACTTACGCATCTCTATAGTTAAAATTACAGCAAATAACAAAAAATACTCGACCAACTTAAAAAACTAAAGTTCCAATGAAGAGCTGGTTTAGACCCCAGGGTAGCCTATAGTTATGCAACGGTCTGTTAAAGGATACAAGCAATGCATAATATTAATGTATAGCGACATAGTTATCAGGGTATACTAACATCTAGACAGAATGTTGTTAAGTTGTAATAGGGCTCTGAGTCAATTTTACACATCTGTGGTAGTATGTCCAGTGTCACACACAGTCTGTCTGGGAAATCCGGCATCTGGGTGAGAGACAGTGCAGCAACGCGGTATAAGAAAAAGGCAGAGTCCTTCATCCCACTCCAGATCCCAAGGCTGAAGATGATCTCCAAGCTAACTGCCAGATCTCTCCACACATATCGCTGATCATTATACGAATCTCCATAGGCAGATATAATTGTGTGGGTAGGTAAAAAACAGATCGCTGCTACTAGAGCCCTGGGGTTCTCCCAACATCTTCCCGGAGCATATGAGTGGGACAGCTGTACGTCATTCTTTAAGCTAGATTTCAATGCCGCTGTAGGGCTGCTGCTTAAACCAAGCACGCAGGGAGTTCCAAAAGCATAAGAAAGACAGAGTCCCCGCTGACCTACCATCCCTCCATCTCTGGGTCAGAATCCACATGGTCAGCTGTTACAGTGCGAGGTGTAGCTTCCACTTCTGCTTGGTGCGTGGTTAGTGGTTGCATTTAGGCAATTTTCTACTGCTTTGAGAGTATTGTTTCCTCGTATTGCCTGGACTGCAGGTATGAATCTAATGGATTGGCTCAGTAGAAATCCTAGGCAGAAGCGCTTCTAGGAGCTGGTGGGAGGCCTCAATAAAGCTCGAAGCTATGACTCCCCAGTCCACCTCGATCGCCATTTTCCTTAACACGAGTGTCTGGGACCGCAGCCATTATCACCACCTGCGGCCACTTCAACAACCAGTTTAGCTAGCTAAGAGCAAGTTGGGAGTCACTGTGTGGGTATTGTGAGTTGTAAGTCTTGGTATGGCTGTCACAAGTCTGCCATAAACTGCACCAGTGGTCTACTTCTGCATGGCTGCATTACAGGGCTTAGATTGGGAGTAAATGAGATAAATAGGGGTCCCCATACTCATGGACGGAGTACTTTATGATTAAAAACTGGCAGGGTTCTTCGGTAAAGCTGTGAAGTAGGGTGCTAGCCTATATTTTCACCCCTAATATCTGAATCTAGAGTGAGAGCTCTTGCTGTATGCGCCCGGTCTCTTAGGTTGCTGGCTCCATCCCCCTGAACAATTTATTTTAATCTAAATAAACTGGTGCTTAGCTACTGCAAAAAGGATTCCTCTCGGGTGACATATAGGGTTTAACTTATTTCACCCGTTTCTCATTAGAAACCTGTTAAAGTAATATCTAAATAAATAATTAATTACTGTATTTTGATGATCAATTGTGAACCTTAACCCCAAGGTATTGTCATTAATGTATCATGTAAAACAGTCAAAATCTGTGACATCTCCTGTCCAAATGAACTGGAGGTCATCAATGTATTTCCAGTAAAATTGAATGCAGTGTTTGAAGGGGTTTTCATATCCAAAAATGTGGGAGGCCTCCCACCAACATACAGTATCTCACAAAAGTGAGTACACCCCTCACCTTTTTGCAAATATTTTATTATATCCTTTCATAGTGACATAGAAACATAGAAACATAGATATTGACGGCAGATAAGAGCCCATAGGCCCAGCAAGTCTGCCCCGACCTTACCTAACAGTATAAACTTAGCTAGTTCGTAGGATAGCCCTATGCTTGTCCCATGCATTTTTAAAGTCCCCCACAGTGTTTGTTGCTACTACCTCTTGAGGAAGTTTATTCCATAAATCAATCACTCTTTCTGTAAAGAAGTGCTTCCTCAAATTACTCCTGAATCTACTACCCCTTTAGCTTGAGCTCATGACCCCCTTGTTCTTGAATTTTCCATTTTATGTAAAATACCCACAGCCTCAGTTTTACTAAACCCTTTAATGTACTTGACAACACTGAAGAAATTACACTTTGCTACAATGTAAAGTAGTGAGTGTTACAGCCTGCATAACATTGTACATTTGCTGGTCCCCTCAAAATAACTCAACACACAGCCATTAATGTCTAAACCGTTGGCAACAAAGTGAGTGAGTGGAAATGTCCAAATTGGGCCAAAAGTGTCAATATTTTGTGTGGCCACTATTTTCCAGCACTGCCTTAAACCCTCTTGGGCATGGAGTTCACCAGAGCCTTCACAGGTTGCCACTGGAGTCCCTCTTCCACTCCCTCCATGACGACATCACGGAGCTGGTGGATGTTGGAGTCCTTGCGCTCCCCCACCTTCCATTTGAGGATGCCCCACAGATGCTCAATAGGGTTTAGGTCTGGAGACATGTTGGCCAGTCCATCACCTTTACCCCTCAGCTTCTTTAACAAGGGAGGTGGTCATCTTGTAGGTCTGAGGTCATTATCTTGTTGGAATACTGCCCTGCGGCCCAGTCTCCGAAGGGAGGGGATCATGCTCTGCTTCAGTATGTCACAGTATATGTTAGCATTCATGGTTCCCTCAATGAACTGTAGCTCCCCAGTGCCAGCAGCACTCATGCAGGCCCAGACCATGTCCATAGTAAATTCTGAGTCTCTCATACAGAGAAAATCTTGAGGTTGTATTTCAAGGGAATGTATAAGTGCAACTATGCTCCATTTAACAAAAAGCAACGTTTTTTGAAATAAGGTGTCGATTGCCGGACCTCCAATGTTCATCTACAATATGTGGGGTGCACAACGCATGAGGTCAGAGAAAGAATCAAGGGAACACCTCACGGATATAAAGAAATGAGATGCCACAAAGATTGGTCACATAAAAATTTAGAATGTTTGATCTCAACTGTGCTATAGATTTTTTCAAGAATTATAATCATAATCATAATAAGCATATGATTATTTTATTTATACTCTATTAAAAGGGACAATTAGTTTAAAAAAACATTTAGACAAAGCATAATTCCACTTTTTATTTTTATAAAGTCCAGTGTCTTCTGTATCAAAAGCAGTCACTCCTCTTGCAGCTCACTTAAAATATTTATTGAACTGTCCATGCCTTGTTTAAAACATAAGAGCCTGGGAGGTCATTCTGAAGGTGGAGTTGAAGCTATCAAACTTATCAAAACTACAATACATTGTGTTACTCTATATGTGATTTATTATAAATTGCTGACTAGAGGGCAAATAATGCCTCTTAAATTACATAAAATGTTCCTGGCATGTTCCCCGGTCTTTTGGAGGGGGTGTGGACAGATAGGCAATGCCTTCCACGTTTTGTGGGGAATTCCCTAATATATAGCCTCTCTGGGTTTTAAAGTCAAGATCTTATGTCGACTCTTAGATTTACATATAATCTGCACCCCAAGGTAGCCCTACTTCACTTAGGACTTAAAAAGATTTAAAAAACCTAAACAGTGCCCTACTACTCTACATAATAATAGCCACAAAACTCTCTATGGACAGAAAATGGGGAAAAAACAGGCTACTCTACACTGGAAGGGTGTAGTAAACCAATTAAAATACCTAATAACTATGGCGAACATGACTAAAGATCCAGACTGCAAGTGGAGTTATTTTATTACAGTGGGATTAACTAACTGAGAAGACTCTTCTAGCTATTACATAGCTCCCCTAGATAGACATTTATATAGATGCTTTATAGAAGGATCTAAGTCTTTGCAAACTGCCTCCCTTATTTCAGTTATTTTGACAGACTTGCATTTTAGCCAATCAGTGCTCACTCTTAAGAGCTTCAAATGTGTGAGTCAATGTTATCTATATGAAACACATGAACTAACGCCCTCTAGTGGTGAAAAATTGTCAAAATGCTTTCAGATTAGAGGCAGCCTTCAAGGTCTAAGAAATTAGCATATGAACCTCCTGGGTTTAGCTTTTGAACTAAGAATACCAAGAGAACAAAGCAAAAATTGGTGATAAAAGTAAATTGGAAAGTTGTTTAAAACTTACATGCCCTATTTAAATTGTGGAAGTTTTTTTTTTTACTTGACTGTCACTTTAAGGGATGTATTCACACATTTTTATTGACACTACTTATTTTGGGCTAGATCCCCAGTAGCGTGTTAACTGTTGAACGTGAGCAATAAGGGGGATATCACGGCTCTCTTGCGCAAGTCGGAAGTAGCTATGTTATTACGAGCTCGAAAGTACAAAAGTTTGCTTGAAAGCATTGAATTTAACGGCATCAGTATAGCGCAAACTTCAGAGCTCTGGTTAACTGTTATGCTCCACTAAAAAGTGTGGGGGGGATAACTATTAAAAATACATTTAAAAGTACAGTTACAATCAAAGTAACACTGTGAGATAAAAATTGCATAACCAATATTTCATGAAAAAGTTAAAAAGGCCTTAAAGATAATGAGGTCGTATGAAAAGGCATGCAAAGGGCTTTAACATAGAGATACAGTATATATAGCATCACACAGTTGCTGCAGTTGCTGCAGATTTGTCGGTTGCACATCCATGATGTGAATCTCTCGTTCCCCCACATCCCCAAAGGTGCTCTATTGGTTTGAGATCTGATGACTGTGGAGGATATTGGAGCATAGTGAACTCATTGTCATGTTTAAAGAAACAGTTTGAGATGATTTGAGCTTTGTGACATGGTGCATTATCCTGCTGGAAGTAGCCATCTGAAGATGGGTACACTGTAGTCATAAACGGGATGGTGAGCAACAATTCTCAGGTAGGCTGTGGCATTTAGCTGATACTCAATGGGTACTAAGGGGCCCAAAGTGTGCCAAGAAAAATATCCTCCACACATAACACCACGACCAGCAGCCTGAACCGTTGATACAAGGCAGGATGGATCCATGCTTTCATGTTGTTTATGCCAAATTCTGACCCTACCATCTGAATGCTTGCAGCTGAAATTGAGACTCATCAGACCAGGCAATGTGTTTCTAATCTTCTATTGTCCAATTTTGGTGAGCCTCGTGTGAATTGTAGCCATCAGTTTCTGCTCTTAGCTGACAGGAGCGGCACCTAGTGTGGTCTTCTGCTGCTGTAGCCCATCTGCTTCAAGGTTCAATGTTTTGTGCGTTCAGAGATGGTATTCTGCATACCTTGGTTGTAACTAGTGGTTATTTGAGTTACAGTTGCCTTTCTATCATCTCGAAACCAGTTTGCCCATTCTCCTCTGAACTCTGACATCAACAAGAATTGTCATCCACACAACTGCCGCTCACTGGATATTTGTCATTTTCTAACCATTCTCTGTAAACCCTAGAGATGGTTGTGCATGAAACATCCCAGTAGATCAGCAGTTTTTTAAATACTCAGACCCAGCCCGTCTCGGCACCAACAACCATGCCACATTCAAAGTCACTTAAATCCCCTTTCTTCCCCCATTCTAATGCTCAGTCGTCTTCACCATGTCTAGATGCCTAAATGCATTGATTTGCTGCCATGTGATTAGCAGTTCTTGTGAACTGCTGGTGCAATACCGCCCCCGCAGATTAGCGGCCAATCGGCGCTAGCAGGGGGTGTCAATCAACCAGATCGTATTCGATCGGGTTGATTTCTGTCGATTTCTGTCCACCGCCTCAGAGCAGCCAGACAGGTTATAGAGCAGCGGTCTTTAGGACTGCTGCTTCATAACTTCTGTTTGTGGCGAGTCTGAAGGCCTGTCGGAAACACAGGGCATCAAGCTCCCATACGGATAAATATGCTTGATAAATATGCCCATAGTCTTGAGTACTAATAGCGGTATCTTTAATGCTCCGTTCCGGAGTTTTCCACATATAAGGAAGTAACTCAGCCCCAGCACCACAGTGTTTCCACTCTACCGCTCCTGATCAACGTTTGGGTCTACACGTTGTTGTCCGGTTACCATCCTGTCATGTGTTCTACTGTGATAATTTTTTTAGCTCAAGTTACTTCACTGCATGGATGGTTAAGGGTAAAAGAGGAGAAACCTGAGCACAGTACATGCTTGTGTGTGTATGTGTGGGTTTGTATGCTTATGTGTGTGCATAAGTATGTTTATGTGTGTGTGTATGTGTGTATTTATCTATATATATATACATGTGTGTGTATGTATCTGTATGTTTATGTCTGTGTGTTTATATGTGTGTATGTTTTTGCATAGGTATGTATATATGTGTGTGTGTATGCATGTGTATGTGTGTGTTTGCCTTTATATGTTTGTGTATGCATGTGTATATGTGTAAGTATATGCATGGATGTGTGTATGTTTATGTGTGTATGTGTATATGTGTGTGTGTGTGTGTATATATGCATGTGCCCATCATTATTTTCGTATGCTGTAATGTAAAGATATAAGAATAAAAATGTTAATGTATGTATCAATACCTTTTTGAATACTCTGTTTTTTTTTTGGGTGTCAGTGGTGCTTTACAAGAAGTGCTGTTCAAATGAGGGGGGTCCTGCTTCAGACTTTCAGACATTGCCCTGGGACACAGTGATTTCTAGTTATGCCTCTCTCTCTCTCTCTCTCTCTCTCTATATATATATATATAATACTATATATATATATATATATATATATATATATATATATGTCTAAACATACTGCTTTTGTTTTGTTCAAATGGCTGTATAATGCATTTGAAAAAGGGGGGCGCAATGCCTCCCAAACGTTATGCATTTTTAACCTAACTTATTAAATGTTGTTTTGCTTTTTTCCAGAGAGTGCCTTTTTTCTTGCTCACTAACATTGGATATTTGTTTTAAGCGCACCCTGGAGGCTGCTACACTATACGGAGTGCCTATTCTATTGACTTTGAGATTTATATATATATATATGCACTCTCTGGAAACTCACTTTGATTATCTTGACATCCTAATGGCTACCCCATTATGGTGAGATTGTGAATCATCTTTGCATCATTTTACACACACACACACATATATATATATATAATTTAAAGGCTTCTTTAAATGTAACAGAAAGAACTGCAGTGTTTGCGAGTATACAGATCCCAACAATAAACATATAAAATCAAATACCAATAACAGTAGTTTTCCCATAAAATCATATATGAATTGTCAGTCCTAATATGTTGTATACCTTTTGGAATGTAATTGTGGAAAACAGTATTTAGGAAGAACAAAACGTACCCTAAAGAGAATTAATGAGCATATCAATAATATAACCTCTGGAGATGTAGTACATGGGGTATATGATCATTTCAGGGATATCCATAAAAGAGATATAACAGGCCTCAAATTCAAAGCTATAGAACAAATAGTACTTGACAAAAGAAGAGGTAATAGATTTTTGCAATTACACAAACGAGAGACTTATTGGATACATACACTAGGTACCCCTAGAGCCATTTGGTCTAAATAGAGAGGTGGATATACAAGCTTTTTAATAGAATAATGTAGTGGTGTCTCTCTCCTCTCTATAGAATCAATATATAAATTAATTTATTTTTAGAGGTTAATATTTGTAGATATTAATACGTTTAAAGGGATAGTTTTTTAGTGGAAATATAGATATTTGAAATGTTTTTTTAATTATATTTAACATTATATATATATATATATATATATATATATATATACATTTTTTTCCCTTGAATAAAATAAAATATTTTAACTAAGTAACATAGTAACATAGTAGATAAGGTTGAAAAAAGACTGAAGTCCATCGAGTTCAACCTATACAAATCTAAAATACTTTCAAAAAGCTCCAGTTAAGCTCTAATAACCCCCATTAAAATGTGACCCATTTAATACTAGCAATCATATCCATGAATTTTGTTTATATACAGAAATTTATCCAGACTATTTTTAAATGTATCTATGGTATTGGCATTCACTACCTCCTTTGGTAATGAGTTCCACAATTTATTGCTCTTACAGTGAAAAAACGTTTCCGTTGCAGGAGATTAAATCTCCTTTCCTCCCAACCTTAAATTATGACCTCTTGTCAGAAACAATTTTCTTGGAATAAACAGAGCTTCTGCCATCTATGTATATGGGCCTTGAATATATTTATATAAAGTAATCATGTCACCTCTCAAGTGCCTTTTTTCTAAAGAAAACAGAGCCAGTTTGGCTAGCCTCTCCTCATAGGTTAATTTCTCCAATCCCTTATTAGCTTTGTGGCCCTTCTCTGAACTTTTTCTAGTTCTGCAATATCTTTTTTAGCAATCGGTCCCCAGAACTGCACTCCATACTCAAGGTGAGGTCTTACCAGGGCTTTATATAATGACAGAATTATGCTTTCCTCCCTTGAATCAATGCCTCTTTTAATACATGCTAGTATCTTATTAGCCTTTGAAGCCGCTGCCCTGCATTGTGCACCCATCTTTAGCTTGTTATCTATTACTACTCCCAAATCCCTTTCCTCCTGTGTTTGGCTAAGTCTTGTCCCATTTAAAAAATACGTAGCCTGCTTATTTTTACTTCCAAAATGTAGAACCTTGCATTTTTCGTATTAAATCTCATTTTCCCTTCACTTGCCCATAGTTCTAATTTTAGCAAATCCCTTTGTAAAGAGAGTTCGTCTGCTCTGACCTAATGACCTTACTTAACTTAGTATCATCTGCAAAAATAGAGATGTCGCTATTTAATCCTTGCCTCCAAGTCATTTATAAAAATATTAAAAAGAACAGGGCCCAGTACTGATCCCTGGGGGACGCCACTGATTACCTTTGTCCAATCTGAGTATGATCCATTTACTACTACTCGTTGCTCTCTATCTTTTATCCAGTTATTTATCCATGAGCTAACATTTTCAGCTATTCCCAGTCCCTTAATTTTGTGCATTAATCTCTCATGTGGCACTGTATCAAATGCCTTTGCAAAATCTAAGTATATCACATCAACTGATTCCCCTTTATCTATATTTTTACTTACTTCCTCGTAGAATCTAATTAGATTAGTTTGACATGATCTATTTCTCCTAAAGCCATGCTGATTAGAACTCATAATCTTGTTTACACGAATATGTTCATCAATATAATCCCTTATAATCCCTTCAAATATCTTCCCCGCTATTGATGTCAGACTAACTGGTCTATAGCTTCCTGGATCATCCCTGCTTCCCTTTTTGAAGAGTGGCACCACATCAGCTTTACGCCAATCCTGGGGGTACCATGCCTGAGGATAATGAGTCTTGAAAAATTAAGAGTAAAGGTTTGTCTATAACAGTGCTAAATTCCCTTAACACCCTTGGGTGTATTCCATCTGGGCCACAAAGTTATAATAAATTTGTTTTTATACAAATCGGATATTAATTTATGAGTTTTAAATATTTAGAATAAATTAAAGTTTTAATCAAATGTATGAATCGATTTTTAGACATTAAGCAAACAATCGATATGTTCATATATATATGGTGTTATAAATTAAATTTGTTTTATCACTTTTCTTTAGAATGAATACAATGTACATATATCAAATATAATATAGATATTAAGTATTTAAATGTATGGTCTCTTATGTGTCTGATTGGATACGTTTATATAATATGGTGTACGGACCTTAACCGGCTTCAATAGCTTCTATCTTACAATAAGGTTATCCCCTCATGACGCTAAGGTGGGTGGCTTACATTGATCTCCTATCGTATTTAAAGGATGGACAGAGTGGGCGTGGACATACCTCTGACGAAGCGGTGACGTAACCACGAAACGCGTAAGGCCATGCCCACCTTGTGTCAAACGATTGGCACACAGCTGATCTTGTGGCACAGAGTGAGCGGTATTTTTAAACATTTATCAGCCGCATTTGCAGCGGTTATATTTTGGACACTGGGACTCTCCTTGTGTGCAGTAAGAACTTCTGTGTGGCGGACCCTTCTGACATTCACCAGGAACTCAAAGATTGATCCACTTAAAGGGACGTGAGACCAGTGAACACTATCATTTCCAGTGAGGATTTGACTTAAGAGCCTGTACATACCTCATTTGTTTGAGGGCAGTTCTTGTAAGTAGACACCCTGCGGGGGCTCACTTTTTATCAAATAATTATGTGTGTTTTATGATTATTAAATTGATTTGCACTATGTAGGTGCATTTGTGTGCTTTTCTTTTTATCTTTGCCTATATATATATATATATATATATATATATATATATATATATAAAAAAATAAATGTGTGGGTGTGTTGCAGGTAAAGTAAGAAATTGGGTAATCCTGACATTACCCAAGTGGCTGTGGGTAAAGCCCGATGTAGCTTGATAAATCTTCTCAGAGTGCATTGAGTCACCGCATCAAACATATATAACATGCACAGTAATTCTCACATCTTCACTATCTTTTTTGCCTCCACTTGGGGGGTTCAACCTCATTCCCCAAGGTTCACTTGGGTGGATGGCAGAGGATGAGGGGGGGGCCCTTCCTTAAACCCCCCAGACAGAGGCATAAAAAAATAGTGTAGATGGGGGAATTACATTACATTGGGCTTTACCCTCAGCCGCTTGGGTATATATATATACAGGGGTACCTCAAAGATATATTGCACGTTTGGTTACAGACCACTGGAATAAAGTGAATATAGCAATAAAGTTAGTCACACTAATTTTGCTTCCCTGTGCATTTAAAGGTTATGTTTACCCTCTACTGTAGTCTATTAAGTGTGCAATAGCATTATGTCTAAAAAACACAATGTACAAACCCTAATTTAAAAATATTTTATTTCTAAAAAATGCTAACCATTATCTGAGCCTTCAGTGAGACATGGGGGTCAATTTATTATATGTTGAGTGGACATGATTCTCTGTAGCGAATCATGTCTGCCCGACATTGCTAAATGCAGACAGCATAAGCTGTTGGCATTTAACATTGCACAAGTATTTCTTGTGAAATGCTTGTGCAATGCCGCCCCCTTGCACATTCACAGCCAATCAACTGCTAGCAGGGGGTGTCAATCATCCCGATAATATCGGATCAGGATGATTGCACCTAAAGGTGGCGGAGAAGTTAACGAGAAGCGGTCTTACAGCCGCTGCTTCCTAACTTAAGTTTCCGGTGAGCTGGAAACATCAGGGGTAGTAGAAAGCAGCATCCGCTGCTTGTTAAATCTACCCCATAATCTTTTTTGCTGGTGGTATGTATATATAGGTGTGTATATTAGTGTATCCATGTGTAATTATGTGTTTATATGTGTATATATGTTGGAAAGAGGTCACCAATAGACTTCCTCGACGCAGGGTTGCCACAAACCTTTAATTTGTAAATATCCATATCTGCAAGGCACAATTAAGTGAAGAGCAATAATATGAAGTATATATATATATATATAATATAAATGTATATACATAAATGTGTGGTAACTAACGCCAGCCACACACTGTAACGGTGAGGGGGGCCCTTCGTGGTTTCTTGCACTGGGGCCTAGATTTTTCTAGTTATAAGATAATAAGGGAGACCGTATATGACTCCCAATAGCGGGCGCTAAATATCACAGGGATATAGTGGTATTAACCAAATAAAGAAGGAGAATAAGGGTCTGATTTATCATGACCCGGATGGGGCCAAATACCCCTGTTTTTCTGCGTGAGCCGGAAACAGGAGTTAAGAAGCAGCGGTCTTATGACCTCTGAGGCGGCGGACATCAATCCGGCCGATCGCATACTATCGAGTTGATTAACACCCCCTTCTAGCGGCAGGTTCATCTGTTTTTATAATTATATCTGATTTCTAATAAATTGTTTTTAACTCTTGAAAAGTGTATAATGTTGATCTCTACCAATCCTCCCTACTTTGGGAGGAGAGTTTGGAGACTACAGTGTTCCAGAACCCTGGAGATAAGCTAGCTGGTTTGCTGTCAAACATCCAGCCTGCACCTGATCGCACTGTCTGTGTGCTTGGAAGAAATGTGAGTACCCTGAATCAGGGATATTTTACTACGATCATTGGTCCTACTGATACACACAGACGCCTCTCTTTTTGTTTGCTTGTTACCTAACTTCATTGTTCTAGTTATGTGTGTGAAAGAATATGAAAAATACTATTACTACATTAGCAACTGTTCCAAGATATTTTTAACATATTTTTTATATAATACATTGCCTAAAATAAGGGATAAAGAAATAACAGATGCACTATTATACTATTAATACATCTGTTATTTTATATAAAATGCATCAGCAATCTGGGACGAGATTACATATACGGCGCAGGCTTCAGTGCAAGCGCTAAAACACCTCGCACTTCGGGGTATTACATTTATGGTGCTGGCAGTTCATAAAGTGCGTAAGTCGGATAAACTAGCGATGTCCAGAAAAGTGCGGAAATGCACATTTCTGGAGTCGCCAGTGACTTACGGCACTTTAGAAACTGCCGGCGCCTAAGAAAAATAAAATATATATCAAATATCCCGTAAAAGTCTATCACGCCTCCCAAAAATAAACCCGACACGTAAAAACCCTATATACGCCATCAAACCCACATCGCAACTAATAAAAGTATTAACCCCTGAAACCCACAACCCAATATGCCTATTTAAACTATTAACCCCTTTATCCGCCATCAAACCCACATTGCAAATAATAATTAAAGTATTAACCCCTATATCCGCCATCAAACCCACATTGCAACTAATAATTAATTTATTAACCGCTTAATCCGCCAACCCCAACATCGCAAACTATCTAATATATTAACCCCTAATCCGCCATTAACCCACATCGCAAATAATAATTAAAGTATTAACCCCCATATCCGCCATCAAACCCACATTGCAACTAATAATTAAATTATTAACCGCTTAATCCGCCAACCCCAACATCGCAAACTACCTAATGTATTAACCCCTAATCCGCCATTAACCCACATCACAAAGTCCCTAATAAAACTATTAACCCCTAAACCGCCATTAACCCACATCACAAACTACCTATTAAAACTAATAACCCCTAAACCGCCATTCCCCATAACGCAAATAAATAATTGAATTACTAAGCCCCCTAACCTAACACTCCCTAACCTAACACCCCCTAAATTAACCCAAATGACCTAAATTAAAAAATACTAAAGTTACTATTAAAATAAAAAACCTAAAATTACTTTAAAAATAAAAAAACTAAGTTTAAATAAAGCTAAAATTACAGAAAATAAAAAAATCATTCAGCTCTTTTGCTGCCCTTAAAAGGGCATTCAGCTCTTTTAAGAAGTGCCCATCCCTAATCTAAAAAAAAAAAAACCCCAAAAAACTTAAAAAAACCTAAATCTAACCCCCAGGTTGGTACTCATGGTTGCTGAAGTCGGTCCCTTTTAAGGGCAGCAAAAGAGCTGAATGCCCTTTTAAGGGCAATGCCCATACAAATGCCCTTTACAGGGTAATGGGTAGTTAAGATTTTTTAGTGTTCGGTTTATTTATTTTGGGGGGTTTGGTGAGTGGTGGGTTTTACTATTAGGGGGGACTTAGAATTTTTTTTTTAACTGCAATGCCCGGCAAAAAGCCCTTTTAAGGGCTATTGGTAGTTTAGCATTAGATTAGGCGGTGTTTTTATTTCAGGGGGCTTTTTTATTTTCATAGGGAATAGGTTTAATTCTTTTATTTTTGATAATTTGTTTATTTTCGGTAAAATTAGATTTTTTTTATTTTCTGTAATTTTAGCTCTATTTAAGCTTAGTTTTTTTATTTTTAAAGTAATGTTAGGTTTTTTATTTTAATAGTTAGTAACTTAAGTATTTTTTAATTAAGGTAATTTGGGTTAATTTAGGGGGTGTTAGGTTGTTAGGTTAGGGGGCTTAGTTATTTAATTATTTATTTGCATTGTAAGGGATGGCAGTTTAGGGGTTAATAGTTTTAATAGGTAGTTTGCGATGTAGGTTAATGGCGGTTTAGGAGGTTAAAGGGACATTATACACTCATTTTTTCTTTGCATATATGTTTTGTAGATGATCTATTTATATAGCCCATAAAGTTTGATTTTCAAAAAAATGTATAGTTTTGCTTATTTTTAAATAACATTGCTCTGATTTTCAGACTCCTAACCAAGCCCCAAAGTTTTATGTGAATGCCGTCAGCTACCTTCTCCAGCTTGCTCCTGTTTGTGTAAAGGGTCTTTTCATATGCAAAAGAAGGGGGAGGGGGGGAGTGTCTTATTTCCCACTTGCAGTGGGCTTTCCAGCTAACTTTTCAACACAGCTAAACTGAGAGTTTCTAAGTAAGTTTTTAAACCGTTTTATACTGGATTTTTATATCAGTATCTGAGCATCTTGTTCTTTATAGTAGTGTCTATTACATGCAGTTATTTGAAAATGAGTGTATACTGTCCCTTTAATAGTTTTAATATGGAATTTGCAATGTGGGTTAATGGCGGATTAGGGGTTAATAGATTAGATAGTTTGCAATGTTGGGGTTGGCAGATTTACGGGTAAATAATTTAATTATTAGTTGCGATGTGGGTTTGATGGTGGATA